>NC_059150.1:7057916-7689375 GCF_020740605.2 Lemur catta
ACAAACAGCGGCAGCTGTAACTACCGTTGTACCAACTGTGGTCTGAGAAGTTGTGGGGTGTCGCCCTGATTGTTTGGAAGGGACCAGCCCTAGGTGGGGCAGGACGGAGAAATGTAAAGGAGCCATCCCTGATGTTAGGAAGGACAAGATCTGGCAAAGACCCCTGTTGGCCAGATTGTCAGGAAAAGGCACAAATAACCCGGTTGGTGTCTGCAGGCTCCGTTGGTATCCTGAGATGTCCCCAGGGCCTGGTTCTGTGGGAGGGAAAGCAGCTTTCTCTCCAGGTTGCCATAACTTTGCATACGATTTGCATGTGCTTGTGGTGACCCTGCAGTTTCTTCTGGCTTTTCCAAGTTAAAATATTGCTGCTCCCAGGCAGGCCAGATATTGATTTTCTTCTTCTCCGGTTACTTCTCCAGCCACTCTCACTGGCCAGGCTCCCCGCCCAGCCAGTGGGGGCTGGGGTGGGGTGGGCTGAGGCGGTGCACGGGGAGAAGGGGCGGGGGATGGTCTTGACCTTAGCGCACTGTCTGCTCCGTGAACCTGAGCCACCACAGGTGATGAAGAAACAGAGGGAATAAATCCCCCACCCCACCACCACCACCAAGATCCATCCCGGCCCGTTCCTTCTTCGCTGCATCCCCAATCTGACCCGAGGTGCCCTGGGTCCACTTGCCACCACGGTCGTGTGGCACCCAGGTGGGTGGGGAGGCGGGGGAGTGCGCAGTGACAGTCGAGCCCGCTTTGAGGAACCTTGCAGAGGAAGTGGCTTCAGAACTGCACTGCTTGCCACCGCTGCAGGGGCAGGAAAGGCGGCGGGCGGGGGAGGTGCGGAGATGGCGCGGTGCGCGCGGGGCGGGGACATGAAACCGCAGAGGCCCCGCGAGTCGGAGAGCGAGAGCGCAGCGAGCGGGCGCCGGGCCGCCCCGGGGCTGTGCGGGGCGCAGGGACGGGAACAGGTTGCTCCGCCCGTGTCCCAGCCACTGCGAAAGAAACCCCGGCCGTGCCTGGCCTCCTGACCCACTAGCTCCCGGCGGGGCTGGGGGCTGACGCCGCGGCAGAGCCCGGGGAGGGGTCCCCACCTCCCCCTGCCGCGTCCCGCATCCCGAGCCCGGCCCCCTCCCATGCCCTGGCGGCCTCGGGCGGGGGCTCGGGACTAGATGACCGTGGACAGCAGCATGAGCAGTGGGTACTGCAGCCTGGATGAGGAACTGGAGGATTGCTTCTTCACTGCCAAGACCACCTTTTTCAGGAATGCACAGAGCAAACATGCTCCAAAGGTAAACATAGTAATGGAATACAAGAGCCTTTCAGGTGGGGGAATAACTTCTGCGGTCTAGAAGGGAGAGCTTGCTCGCGACAAACACGCTAAGCCATGTGTCAGGAGAGTGGCGGGGCAGTTGCCCTTGGAGGGCCCTCTTGAACTTGCCCGCCGAGCAGACCACGGTTGGATCCGGAGCCCTTCAGTCTGCTCCGTTTGGCGTTTCTCGTCCCTAGTCCTCTTCGAAATGGCTCGCTAGGATTTGGGGACTGCACTGGGCTCAGGGATTGGCTCATGCTCACCTGTGCCTGTGCAGGTAACCGGGCCGCTGCTCTGTCTCTTCCCCCCTCCCCCCAAATCCTAGCTTAGTTCTAGATGGAAGGTGGATGACACCCAGTCCCTCAGTAGGAGAGACATTCATAGGTTGAGACTTCCGTATTGGAAGTGGCCAGAAACCATCTTAAAATGTAGTCCAGCAACTTTGCAGAAGTCCAGGGTGTTTTCAGAAGCAAACTAAAATGTCTCTCCTAGGCTGCCGTCATGCTACCGTTTTAAATTCCTGGTCTGGGTAACCCAAAGGGCTTGTGTGTGTTCTCTGATGGGGCTGTGTGTGTTTCCTAAAGGTGTGAGCTTCTAGACACCAGCAAGCCTGGGCGCCCTGGCCACTTGCCCAGCTGGCTGCAGGGCCACAGGTCTGCGGGTATCTTGGAAGGAGTGGGGGCAAAGCTGTTTTTGTTTATTTGCTTTGTTATTTAGGTGAGAGGACTCCAAGCCTGGTCCTTAGAGAGGTTACTAGACCGGGCTGTTTATAGTCAGAAGTGAGCTGTTACATTTCACAGGTGTGCGGCAGGCTCATCATTAATTCAGTAGTCCTACTCCAAACTAGAATTAACCCAAAACTTCCCCAGGCCTGACTCTGGGGCCGCCTTCGTTAATAATGCATCTTGTCTGTAGGCCCTGCATTTGCTGGGTCCTGAAGTCGGGCAGATGTACTGGACCTTCCAGTTGTGAGAGGGCGCCCAAGAACTGAAGGAGAGGTTGTGATTTTGTTTGAAGGAATCAACTAAAACAGGCCCCTGGAACCAGCATCTGCTTTCTGAGGCACCCCCTGATGGGGCTGGAGGTGGGGGGAATGTTCTGGAAGGTGAGGGGAAAAGGGACAGGTGTCCCCTTCTCTCGCTTTAGGTGGGGCTCATGCAGAACACCTTGGCTGCAGAGGGTAGGTGGGGCTCATGCAGGACACCTGGGCTGCAGAGGGGCTGTGTCCCACTCTCTCGGGGGTTCTTGCCTCATGGTGTGGCCCGCCCCTCCCCCACAGGCACTCCTGCTATCTGGGTCTTCAGACCAGCGATTGTCAACCTTACCTACACACTGGAATCCCAGGGAGCTGAGAAAATACTGATGACATCTGGGTCCCCCGCCCAGGGAGTCTTATTTAATTGGCCTGGGCACCAGGGTTTTGAGAAGCTCCCCAGGTGATTCTCATATGCAGCTGAGGTTTTGAACTGTTGCTCTGGAGGGTTTTGTTGCTGTCTGGGAAGGAAATGGTTCCTCTTTTTAAAACAAAGTTTAGCTGCTGTGTTTGCCTGGCGCTGCCAGTGGGGCTGTGAGCCCTTGGTCCCAGAGGGTGAGATGTTTGCATAACTGGGTGAAGAAGGGGCCCGGCAAAGCTGGGGTTTCTTCTACTTGGCAATTGAAAAAGACAGCTGTTTCCGATAGTTCTTGGAAGAAATAGAAATATCCTGCAAGCAAATATACTGGGATGGGGTTGGTGCTGGGGAAATGACTTGTTCCATGGCCTAAGCAGCCTTCCGGATTCTTCCCCCCAATTCTCCTTCCTAGCGTCACTCCAGAAAAATACATCTTTAGTTTGGTGTCCACAGAAACTCTTTCTTTACTTTGTATCTTGAATCCATTGTGTATCTTGAGGTCTTTGTATATCTCCCTGCCTCATTTTGCCAGGGTCTAGAACCCCCCAGAAGGCCGGAATCCTTTCCAAAAAACTCATTTTGTTGAAGCCCAGTCAGGGCGTTAAGGGACAAACACTACAGAGAAGGAAGGGGAGGTGGCCACTGAGCCCCTTATCCCTGGCCTCTGCTCAACTATGGTATAAGAAGGATCTCAACTGCATCTTCAGAATTGCAGACATGGACAGTTTCCCCCAGCCCCAAACTGCCCTTCAGCACAGAACTCTCCAGGGAGGGCGCAGGGCTGGGGGGCGAGCCCCGGTGGGCCCACTGGCTGAGAAGGCAGCTGCCGAGAGGCTGGCTGATTGAAGGGCCGGGATGCTTCCTCCAAAGGTTTCAGTCTTTCATTCTTTCCCCTTTAATAACATTGTTTAGCTTTCTCTTCCTCCATGCAGTCGCTTCTCTAAAGGGTTTCAAAGAGATCTGTCATATCCCAACCTCATTCTGACCCTAACAATGCTTTTCTCCTACCCAAGGAGCGATCACGTCTGAGCTCCTAAGAGAAATTCTCTTCCTGTCTCCAAGGAAAGGAGTTTAAGTGTTTCCTGGTCGCTGAGAGACTGAGGCCCCCACTGGGGAAGGCTGAGCCGGCTTCTATAAATAGCCCTGTCAGAACAACCTGTGTCTGCTGTTCAGTGTTCTGGCTGAACACAGCTTCAGGGAAGCCGCGCTGCTGTCCCCGTGCCACCACCTGGGAGTTGTCACTAGCCTGTCTCCAAGGAGTTCCCAAGACCTCTCTCCAACCCCTTTTGGTGGGAGGTGGCCGGGATGGGGCAGGTCTCCCCATCTCACAGGGGAGGCACCTGAAGGTCAGAGAAACAGCAAGGGACAAAGGGGCGCGGACCCAGGCCCTAGCTTGATGTCTCCTTTCAGAAAATGGCGGCTTCCTGGGGCCATGTGTCTTCTTTGGGAGGGGTGGGGGACCTGGTTTTGAGTCACACCACACAGTTTCAGGAGGCTGAGGCGGTACTCCCCGGGGACTTTCCTGCTTGGCTGGGCACAATTAGATTGGGTTTCCCTGGGTCGTGCAGGTCCACATGGGCCTGGGCAGAGGCAGCCTGTGTGCGTGGGTGGTGCAGACTGGGTGGGCTCAGTAAGGCGCACAGTTACCCCAGTCCAAGACGGTGGCCTCTAGACAGTTACCCCAGTCCAAGACGGTGGCCTCTAGAGAGGAAGGGGGATCTATCCAAGGTCACACGGCAACTTTATGATGAACCCAGGATTAGAGCCTACATCTCTTGCCTCCTGGCCCAGAGAATTTTGTGCGTTAGTCTCTCAACAAACAGGGTTTGGTGATTGTAGGGCTGGGGACTGTAAGGCTAGGCCAGGCCCTCTGGCCATCCCTGCCATTTGCTCCTTTACTCCTATCTGGGGCCAGCTTCCATTCCTGGTAATTTCGCAAATGCCTGCAGGTGGTGGCCATTTAGGATTTGACATCTGAGCAGCGACACAGGCACTCTGGGCTCTCTCTGCATGTTCAACAGGCTCTGGCACCCCAGGACGCTGGAGCCCACCCAGAGCCCTGGGTTGAGCATGCTGAGGACACATAAAACCTGCTTCTTGCAGAATGTCAGAGCAGCTCACTTTATAGATAGGGAAAGTGAGGCCCAGAGAGGTGGAAGGACTTCACCAGGCCATGCGCATGGCCAAATGGAGCCAGGACTAACACCCTGCTTGGACTCCTTGTCAAGTGCTCTTCTTCTTGGTTTTTTACTCAGTGGGTGACCCAGGACAGACTGTAGGCCTTGTCCTCTCAGAGCCTTCTACAGAATGGAAAGACTCAAACGACTTCAGGCTGCATAAGGTCTTGAAAGGTCCTTACCATCCTTCCGTTCCGTAAGGCACACTAGCCGAGGTTACACTGACCCTACGTTTCACGCTAGCAGGAAGTCCCTGTAATCTTACTACTTTAATCATTTAAAAGTTCTTCCCTTGTCATCATAGATGCCAGGTCAATAAAGAAAAGAAAAACAAAGTAAAAGTTCTTCTCGGTGTTTATACTAAAATTGAAAGATTTTAAGAGAGAAAATCTATCCTCCTGCTGGAGATTTTTGCTCCTGTGTGTTTTTCTTTGTGGATAGGAAGAACAGAAGGCTGACAATATTTATGGTTAAATATTTTCCTTAAGCACACTCCCATGTCCCCAGGCCCCCAGGCCTTCTCAGGTGGACACAGACACCATTGAGTTTCTTTAAGGAAAATGCAGAGAGGAAGGGAGTCTGAGAGGTCAGGACAGCACACAGCTCCCTGTTCCATTCTGGCACTTGTTCCATCTCTGCTGGCCTGGCTGGTCACCTCCTCCCTGGACAGGGCCTCTGCAGTCCTCCAGGGACACCAGCCAACCCTGACAGCCCTGGGACTAGCCGGGGAAATCCTCTCTGTGCCAGCAGCAGGCACGCCCAGGCCTTGGGTGCGGCACCTGCCTCTCACCACCTTCACATGAGAGGAAAGAAAAGAATACTACCAATAAGTTAGCTACAAATTTGAGCAATAAAAATAAAGCAAGAATCTTCAGAACGATTGGACCATTTCACTGGTTTTTATGTGTTATCTCAAAGGTTTACACGGCCCAAGACTAACCCCAGAAGATTCTGCATACTGGCACAGCCATGTGCTGGCCTTCCCCTTGGGGCTGTCGTCTGTCCTCCACCTCTGAGGACTTCACTGCCCGTTGCCTCCTCTGGCCCTTCCCAGGCCCGGCAGCCCTGTAAGATCAGAAATCGCTTGTCCCTCGGGTCTGTAAGATCAGAAATCGCTTGTCCCTCGGATCTACTGCAACAGCAAGTACCTGGCTGCGAAAGCAGGCGCTAAGTGCTGGTTGGATTTAGTTGCTATGTCTTCTCTCTTGCGTCCCATACAATCAGGATGGACTGAATGACAACAACCCACCCCTGATTTTTAGTCGTTGAATATAATAAGAGGTTTATTTCCCCCTTTACGTAAAGTTAAACTGGCAGGTGGGGGCTCAGGATAACACATGGGAGAGTTTTGTGGGCCAGGCCCGGAAATTGTGTTTCTTCTGCCCCGTGCCATTGGCCAGGCCTCCGTCACGTGGCCACACCGCACCACAAGGGAGGGTGGGAAATGAAGTACAGCTGGGAGCCCCGGTGGACCAGGAAGCAGGTTGTGGTCAGCAGTTGGCTGTCACTGCCACGTGTTCCCCCTTCCACCCTCTCTGCACCAGCCACTGTGGAAGCTCTGCTCATATCTTCTTGGAGAAGGGCATGACCTCTGTCTCTTTGACCTGTGCCTCCCCTTCATCTGTCACTGAGGATGTGCTGTCTCCCCCAACTAGACTGGGAGCTCCTTGAGGACAGATGCTTTTCCTTGCTCAGCACTTCTTTGGTTTCTCTGTAGCGTCTGAAACCTTTGGTGTTGCTCAAAGGGTGGCCTCGGCCACCTGCATCAGAATCACTCTTTGAGACCTGCTGGCTCCTGAATCTTTGGAGATAGGACCCTTGAATCTGCTTTTTTAATCTCCCCAAGTGATTGCTCAAGCAATCCTCTGCCTCAGCCTCCCGAGTAGCTGGGACTACAGGCATGCGCCACCATGCCCAGATAAGTTTTCTATTTTTAGTAGAGATGGGGTCTCGCTCTTGCTCAGGCTGGTCTCTAACAGGACTGTTTTAAAGGGAAGCTTGCTGAGATTCTTTATATGGAATAAATGGATGTTTCCAGTAACCCTGTAAAGAAAAATGCCACTGAGTGAGCAGAAAATGCAAGGACAACTGTCCAAACCTAGAACAGCCCCATCTGCCCTGTCTGTGATTGCTCAGCTGTTTGCCCTGGAGGATGAGGGTAGGCAGGGCTGGGTCACTAAGCAACCGGGCTCTGGCAGGACCTGGCATGGGCCTTCCTCAAGTGGGGCCTCCAAGGGGGGTGGGCAGGGGCTGCTGGGAGGGGGTGAGGGACCTGCTCTGATAGAGTTCTGTCTGCCTTTCAGCCATGGGGAATGGCAGGTTGGGGAGAAAGAAACCAATAGACCTCTCGTTTGTTTTACTTTCCCTATTTAATTTTGAGCGAGTGAAAGATCCCTGTTTGGCAATCTCAGTGCTTCGGGCACCCTCAGTCCACGCCCCGAGCCGTCACTCTGTGTGACCTCTGGAAGCCTGCTCACCGCTCTAGGCCTCACCTCTTCCTCCTGTAAAATGGAAGACTCACCCCCCAGTGGGTAGCTACTGTTAAGGGGGACTCACCGTTGGACTGTGAGAAGCCATGGTGAGCTCTGGGGCGCAGGACTATGCAGGCCATTTTGAGAAATGCAGAAGGGCATTGGATTTTCGTGATGGGGGTGTGTGGAGGCATAAGGTTCTGTTCACAGACAAAGGGCAGGAGCTGGGGGCTGCTGGGAAATTGTTGGAACATGTGAAAGCGATGGCTGATTATTGGGCCTTGATGTGTGTCAGGCATTGTTTTTAGTGCTTTACACGTATAGCCTAAATCCTCACAACTATATGAGGTTGGTTCTATGACTGAGTCCATTTAACAGAACACTGAGGCACAGAAGGGGGTCAGGTAATGTCCCCAGGGTCACACAGTAGTAAGTGGCAGATCCAGGATTTGTACCTAAGTAGTCCAATGCCAGAACTCCTAACCACTAAGCCATCCTGCCTCTCCTATAGCTCCTCCCAGAATTCTCCAACTACTTGAAGCCCAGCAGTGAGGCCAAAAGGTGCCCACAAATGCAAGGCCATGCCAGCTGCACTCAGGAGAGCACATTTTGCCAGGCCATTTGGGGGATAGAGGAAATCAAATGCCCCTGGCCCTGAGCGTTTATGGAATAGTTAGGGAATACACATAAAAAAGACTCAGAGCTCTTAATAACCAACTAGGACATGTTTCAGTATCACAAATTAATCCCTGAACACCTGGGTGCCCGGATCGCCAGCCTGGGGTAGGGTTAGCAGGGCGGGCGGCGCAGTGAGGAGAGGACACGTGTGGGCTGGTGCAGAGGCTGCAACATCAGCACCACCCCGGCCCCCAGAGCTGAGGGCAGAGGGGAGCCAGGAAGGGCCACACTTCTCCAGCAGGCAGCGCAGGCCGGCGTCCTGGCGGCCGGTGCGAGTCCTGAGCTGCCCTTCCCCTCCTAGCAAGTGTGGGCAGCGCGGTGTGCCGGGCGCTGGGTACTGGCTCGCCACCAGAGATCCTCGGCTCCCACGCGCCACTCACCACCTCCGAGTTATCTGAGTTTGTGGAGCTGAATGCCCTGTCCTGCAGGGAGCGTCAGCGGAGCTGGGGCCAGCAGGTGGCGAGGGAGAGTGTGCCCGCAGTCACAGCACCTGGATCCTGGGCAGCCTGTAGTCAGAACTCATGAGCTGGGTGCCTAAAGCCACCTCTCTCTCAAGGCTTGGCTCTCAGAGCATCTGGGACTTTTATGTAAAGCTGAAACAACTTTGTTTAAAGCGTTCTCCGCTACATGAGAGCAAGGCAGTGATCTGAAGGTGGGTTTGGATAACTCTGCGGCCAGCTGCCAGCTTTGTGGCCCCAAGAGTGTAAGGTGACTTTATGGCCACATCCATCCCTGGGGGTGCATATGAGGTTGGAAAGCCAGGCACAGCTCCTTGACCTTGCCATGACAAGGTATTGGGAGAACAGCCGAAGCGGGCTGGGAAGTCCCCACGACCTGAATCTCCTTGTGACGCAGGTTGCGCTAGCACTAGTCCATCGTGAGGCCCCTTCCAGGTCCAGGGGCGCAGCTTGTGCCCTGATCTCCTTTCTGGGGAGACCCTGGGCGGCTGTGAGCAGGCACGCCTCCAGGCCCGCGGCTGCTCTTCCGAGCTGGGCTGGGCTGGGCTGTCCAGGTCACCCCTAGCGTTCATTTTTCAGTGTTCCTCCCAGGGGGGTGGATTAGTCCTAGGAAAAGCGTCTGCTCCTGGAGGTCGGAAGATGAAGGGGGCTGACTTGCTTAGAAGTGGGCTTCACTCCTCACTTGCCTGGAACATAGCAAGGGAAGCTCTAGCTTTATAGAGACCACATAAAACCAGCCAGTTACATGGCCTCCACGTTCCCCTGCCCTTGGAATCCTTTTTTTTATTGCGGTAAAATACACATGACATAAAATTTACCATTTTAGCCATTCTTACGTACAGTGGCATTAAGTATGACAATCACATTGTTTTGCAACCATCACCACCGATCCATCTCTAGAACTTTTCATCTTCCTCAACTGAAACTCCACCTATTAAACAGCAACTGCCCGTGTTCCCCTCCCCAGTGCCTGGCAACCAGTGTTCTGCTTTCTGTCGCTGTTAATTTGATTACTGTAGAAACCTCACATAAGTAGAATTATACACTATTTGCCCTTTTGTGACTGGCTTATTTCACTCTGTATAATGTTTTCAGGGTTCATCCACGTTATAGTGTGTGTCTGAATTTCCTTCCTCTTTACGGCTGGAATAATATTCCATTGTATGTGTGTGTGTGTTTGTGTGTATGTGCTTATACACTACATTTTGTTCATCTGTTCATCCATGGATAAATATTTGGGTTGCTTCCACCTTTTGGCTATTGTGATTAATGCTGCTGTGAACATGGGTGTTCAAATATCTGTTTGCATTCAGTTCTTTCGGGTACGTACCCAGAGGTGGAATTGCTGGATCATATGGGAATTCTATGTTTCATTTTTTGAGGAATCACCATACCATTTTCCACAGTGGCTGCACCATATTATATTGACACCAGCAATGCACAGGGTTCTAATCTCTCCACATCCATGCCAATACTTCATTTTCTGTTGTTATTGTTTTTAATAATAGCCATGCCAATAGATGTGAAGTGGTATCTCACTGTAGTTTTAATTTGCATCTCCCTAATGAATAGTGATGTTGAGCATCTTTTCATGTGCTTCTTGATCATTTATAGATCTTCTCTGGAGACGTGTCTGTTCATGCCCTTTGTCCATTTTTTAATCAGGTTGTTTATTTTTTTGTTGCATGATGGGAGTTTTTTGTATATAGTCTGAATAATAATGTCTTATCAGACATATGATATGCGATGTAATCCTCTGGAAGAGCTGAGTCTAGCCTTAGGAGAGACTCTTAAGGAGTCCCTGCCCCGGGACAGGGTACTGGGACCCACTCACTCCCCTAGCCATCGTTCATTCCTAATTCACTCCACAGCACTCTGATCCAGGGTGTTCTGCGAATACAAAGATAGAAAAGGTGCAGTCGCTGAGTTTGGGGTGCTCATGGTTTAATGGGGGAGACAGGCTTGTACCACTAACACTAATATACAGAGGATGAAATCAATGCTGGAATAATTGGGCATACATTGATGTTGTTGGAAAGTCCACTAATTCTAGATAAAAATGAGTATCCCAAAAGACATACTGTCAGTTCCAGGGGCAGGGGGCAAATTCTATCCGATGAAGAGAAGGACTTCCCAGGCCGAATGGTCAGACTGAGGGCTCAGGGAGACTGAAAGGAGGCTGACCTAGGGGAGGCTGAGTGAGGGGACAGGGACGTAGCTGGAAACCCAGTGAGGAAAACTGACCTGAAGAAAGACCTTCTAGAAACTCTTTCTGGCATGAGAAAATCCCCAGAGGGAAAATTCCTATGGCCATCTAAGAAGAATGGGTGCTACCTTATTCTGCCTGGATTCATACTTTAGACCTCTGAGCTGAAAAGGGGACTTCATGAAGACCCAGAGGAGGGAAGAATAGAAATGGAAGGGGGGGTTTGGGTTATCTACCCCCAGAAATAGAGGACAGACATTGTATCTGGTCTTCACTTATTGTCTCAGAATTAAATAGGTCCATGGACCAGGAATCCCGTAAGAACTTTATAAAATACTGGAACATTTCAATTCCCCTGCATTTGTTTTGGGATTTGAGGGGTGTGTGTGTGTGTGTGTGTGTGTGTGTGTGTGTGTGTGTGTGTTTTCCTACTACTTTGTGTGTTATTCAATTCATTGAGCAAATGTTTAATGAGCCCCTCTTGTGTGTTCTGGGGGCGGCATTAGTGCACAAGGCCGGGTCCCTGCCCTGCGGAGCTTACCTTCTGGATACAGCCGCAGGGATAGTGCTTATCTTCCGGGCAGCCACCAAACTGTGTCCTAGGCCATGGCTTGACCTTGGGGTGTGTGGTGGGGATCAGGGGCAGTGTCAGAAGAAGCTCCAGAATCGAGTCCATGGGTACAGTTTCGCAGAGGACAGGAGAGCACACAGTGTCCCTGGGACCCGCAGCAGAGAGGAAAAGAGAGGACGGAGCCCTCTGGACCTGAGTGGGGGTCCCTGGGGCTAGGGTCACAGATGTACTGGTTGCTCCTGGACTGCCCTGTTTTTAGCATTGAAAGTCCTGCACCCAGAGAAAACCCTCGCTCCTGGCAAGCCAGGACAGTCGGTCAACCTACCTGAGACTGAACAGCTGGGAAGCGCGGCCAGCGTAGCAGCCAGAACATCCGTGAGGCACCGCAGGTGCAGGGCCAGGGACCCACAGTACTTTAGAAGCCCATCAAAATGTTTTGATTTCTTTTAAAATCAGGAGGAAAAAAATGAACTTTTAAGTTGAAGAAAATATAGGATGTTAATATATTTGTCTTTGTGCCAGTGCAATCATAAAAATATAATTTTCAATGTTTTTTTATGGAGGAAGGGTCCCATGTCCCCAAAGACAAAAGTGCTCAGAACTATGAAAGTCACGATGTGGCCCTGGCTGAAAGGACTGGCAGGGAATCAAGGTCAAAGGCATGAGGACTCTCATATTGGGCCAGTCTCCACTGACCAGCCTCTCCTTTGTCCTGCTAGACAAACGACTACTGATGATGGTGATGATGATTCAGACAGTGATGCAATCAGTAACGTTTATTGAGTGCTTACTGTGTACTTACATTGTGCTAAGCACTTTCGGATGCACAGTCTCCTTTAATCTCCACAACAAATGTGTAAACTGCATTGCACAAACAACAAGATCGGACTCTCAGTGAGATTGACTTGCTCAAGTTCACAGAAGACCCAAGGGCATGGCCAGCACAGGCCACCTGTGGCCCAGCGTGCATGGCAGCATGGTCTAGCAGTCAACAGCAGGGATGCTGGGTAGTAAGGGTACCTCCCTTGTTGAGTTGGGTAGGGGATTGAATGAGATCCTGACTGTGACGCCCTCAGGGCAGTGCCCGGCTGTTGGCAATTTTTATTGTTGTAATGGGGCACTGCAGAGCTTGAACCTAGGTCCCTGCAGTTCTTGGCTTCCTGCATGGGGCTTCTGTTCCCTGGTCCTGACTCTCCCTAGGTGAGCTGCTCCTGTGCATAGACTGAGATGGCCACCTCAAAGAATGGGGACCCTGTGTCCAGGCTCTGGAACATGCTGGCACCCTGGGGAACCTGCTGGAATGACCTTCACCACAGGAAGTTGATCTGGGCTGCCTGAGGCTTCTTGACTGTACTTGCTCTGTTGTGCCACAGTGCACGCGTCTCTGCCTTCCCTCCTAGATAACCTGGGGGCTCCCAAGGGCAGGGACCACACCCTGTCTGCTTCACCTCCCAAGGTGCGTTTCACAGTCCTCACCCAGAGGACTGACTGTCGACATTGACCATCTGCTCTGCATTTTTCTCTTTTGGGACTTCAGATTCTTTCGTTGCTCAACCCCCCACCTCCTTGTCTCCCCTGCTCCTCTGCTACATGCTGCCAGAGCTGCTTGCACGGATGGTTCCATGCCGAAGCCCCTTCCTTGCTCTGCAGTGAATAACCTATTGGAGAACACAGTTTAGGAGTTTCTAACCCTTCTATTTTGGGGACAATGGACAGCTCCATGGAGGGAACTGTGGGAATCAACCCTTTCACTGCCACGGGTGGGACTGGAATCCATCCCAGAACACAGGCCCTTTAGGGCCTGGGAGGGGGCCCTGCCAGGAGGCCCATGGTGCTTCCTCTTCCCTTTCTGGTTGAGATCATCACAAGGGGACCAGTGACCCTTGAACGTGGTTTGGACATTGAGGAGGGCGTTCCAAACCCAGTCCCCACAGATGGGTGGCTGCCCCTTGCCTTCAAGGTTCCCATTTAGAGCAGGCCCCCCAGCCATACCAGCCATGTGGGGTCTGAAAGGCATCTGCGGGTGGTCTTTCTGCAGGAGATGCCTCAAGCTCTCCTCCCTGGCTCAGGCCTGGAGATGCTTCCACCCAAGGGGAGAAAGAATTGCTGCTGACAGATTTGCTAAGAGCTGAGAAAGAGGAAATGTGGCAAAGGCTCAAGCTTCCGGGGTATTTTTTGTTTTGTTTTCTTGAGTCATATGAGTTAAGAAGGTACAGACCTACTTGAGCTTGCCCCAGTCTTGCTGCTGAGCAGAGAAAGCAGGTAGTGAGCAGTGAGAAAAGTAAACTCGTAGGGGTTAGAAATGTTCTTAAGTACTCGTTAGACCAGGCGTCCTGCTGCAATTCAGATGTGCCCGGCTAGCTTCTGAGGGGACCCATTCTCACACCCAATTCTCTGAAATAGAAGAGGAAGCAGTGATGAAAAAAACCACCTTATCTTATGTGGAAGATCTGAATCCTGCAAAGGGCCCTAGAGCTTCTCTGGTCTCACTTCATTATTCTGCAGATGAGGAAACTGAGGCCCCGAGAGGGGAAGTGACTTGTTGAAGGTCACAGATAATTTGATGGTCTTACATTCATTCTCACCAGCAAGCTGCAGAGAGCCAAGCCACAGGGCTGGCTGCCAGCCAAGGCCCTTGGCATTAGACCTGTGGGGTGCAGGACAGTGTGTGGTGCTCCTGGACCTGGCTGTCTGGTGTCAAGGCCCACAGCGGGCTCTGGGCTGGAGTCACCCAGGCTGCCCTGCCACCCAATCAACAGGTATTTATCTGACACCTCCTTGGAGGTCAGCCCAGTAGTTAGCCAATCCCCACAGTGGGTGCCAAAGAAGTTTGAGCCCCAGACTAATGTCTGTCTCCCTCCAGGGAGCATCTAATTGGGGAGATGGGATTAACATATGTTAAGCAATCATTAAACAATAAAAAGCAGCATATAATTAGATGTCAAATGTAGCCATACAGGTTCTGAAATCACCTCCATCAGTTCTTGCGGTATGGATTTAACATTAGCAAGCAGCTACAGAGATCTATGACACGTGGTCATTTGCAGTTTTGCCGCAACAGGAATTGGAGGCTTTGGGGCCATGGGGCTGGTGTTCAGGAGTGAGTCTCTAAGCCAGTGAGTGGGCCTAGCCACCCACCTGCATCCCCGCCCCCACCAGCTTTCTTACCTCCTCCTTGGAGAATGGAGAGCGAGCAGAACTCCAGTGAGGTGACCAAGCCTTTGTCTACTTGTGAAAAGTGTCCATTAAGTGAGAGTGAAGTGACAAAGGCCCATTAACTGGTGTTGTGAGGAAATACACAGGAAACATAGGAAGTCTGATTCAGGAGAAAGGAAGGGACCAGGGCAAAACTACGTGTATCTTTCTCCATTTGGGAATCAGGGATCTGATGTATTAGGAGAGCAGAGAATGGGGAGATTGATTCTGGGCTGGAGAAATTTCATTGGGAAACTACATGGAGAAGATGGAACTAGGGGAAACGAGGAGTATGTCTTCCAGTATGTAATCTAGACTGCACAAACAACGGTGTAGAGCAAACCACTGCCCGTGGGCCAGGGTCTATAAATAAAGTTTTATCGGAACACAACCACACTCCTCCAGTGGCTGCTTTTGCATTACAATGGCAGACTTGAGTAGTTGCAATGGACTGTATGGCCTGCAGAGCCTAAAATATTTACTCTCTGGCCTTTTACAGAAGAAGTCTGCCAATCACTGGAGTCGAGAAAGAAATGAGCGAACTCTGAGGGTTTGGGGGCTAATCTAGAATAAGTGCTCAAGGAAAGTGAGAAATGAGGTTGGCTCAGAGGGGTAGGACTTTGTTTTCCTGGGATGACAATAACAATACATGCCTTTGGACAGGTTTGATCATTTTCAAAACAGTTTCATACCCATTATGTCATTTGATTTTACCTTTGCACAAATCCTATGGGGCAAAGGATTTTTATCCCAAAATTATAGGTGAAGAAACTTAGGCTTAAAGAGGTTATCTGACTTTCTCAAGATCAGATAGTTTATAATGGGAGTCAGAAGGCAAGCACCCGCTTGTGTTCATCCTGCACATACTTACGGAACCCCTCCTACGTGTCCAGCTGGAACTAGGCTCGGGGATGCCGTGGTGGAAAAGACAGGTGTGGTTGCATCTCTCCCAGAACTCATTCTAGTTGAAATCCAAGGCTCTCTGCACTGTAATTCCTAGGAGTAACTAAGACCTTTTTTTCACTGTAGACAGTGGGGGACCATGGAAGGTTCTTGAGCAAATATTTACTATCTGCCTCATGCTCAGTGCCACCAAGCATGAGAAGAAACAGAAGTATGCTGGGCATAGTGGCATACACCTGTAGTCCCTGCTTCTTTGGAGGGAAAGGTGGGAGGATCACTTGAGGCCAGGAATTCAAAGCTGTAATGCACTTAGGATCAAGCTGGTGAATAACCACTGTACTCCAGCCTGGGCAACATAGCAAGACCCTGTCTCTCAAAAAAAAAGAAGAAAGAAAGAAATAGAAATATGATGTAAGCCACTAAGAGCTTCAGTCTAGTTGGGAAGAAAAACTTAGACAGATGATCTACTTGGAGTTTAATATAAATAGATGCATATTTAAGTACCAGATAGTACAGTGTTAGCTTTAGTGGTAGGTTTGCTTTAACCTTACTGTAGCTCAGTTTCCTCTACTATAAAATGGGCATCATAGTAGTATCTGTCATAAATTTGCTTTGAGGATGAAGTGAGCTAGGACATGCCAGGTGAGTAGAATAGTGCATGGCCCATAATTAGATGTAATGAAGGATCATCATTACCATCATCATCATCGTCATCGTCATTCTGGGCTGGGGTCATCAGAGAGGGCTTAACAGATGAGGGGACGTCAGATGGGCAGATAGGACTGATGTGGTGAAAGTACCTGGTAGGAAGGAGAAGAGGCTGACAAGTTTAAAAAGGAGAGTGAAGTTGTTAGCAAAAATAAGGTTTGTGTGATTGAGGTCAAGAAAAAGTGGGCATGAATATATATGATGGCTGCAGCACTGAGGGTGGGACGCACGTTGTTCCCAGCCCACTCCTGCCCCTGGGATGCCCCTCTGTTGCTGCAGCATTCCTGGGGGGGCCTGTGCCCACCTGGGGACACTAGAAGCCACCAGACTCGCTCAGAGCCTGTCCTCAGAGCATTGGGTCACTCCCCAGTGACCAAAATTGAGACTTTGTGTATGTCATTGATTAGCATGCAGAATTAGCCAGTTTCGTTTTTGTTATTTTAAAAATAGAAGAGGCCAGGCGTGGTGGCTCACGCCTGTAATTCTAGCACTCTGGGAGGCCGAGGCAGGAGGATCGCTCGAGGTCAGGAGTTTGAGACCAGCCTGAGCAAGAGCAAGACCCTGTCTCTACTAAAAATAGAAAGAAATTATTTGGACAGCTAAAAATATATATAGAAAAAAATTAGCCAGGCATGGTGGCACATGCCTATAGTCCCAGCTACTTGGGAGACTGAGACAGAAGGATTGCTTGAGCCTAGGAGTTTGAGGTTGCTGTGAGCTAGGCTGACACCACGGCACTCTAGCCTGGGCAACAGAGTGAGACTCTATCTCAAAAAAAAAAAAAAAAGAATAAAAGAAACCTTGACTTAGGGCAAATCAGCTCTGAGATAGGGTCCAGACTACAGGGGTGTGGTCCTCCTGATTTTGCAAAGAATATTTCAGTGGAAACATTAGAGAATCGCTCGGGGGACGGGCATCCCTGCTCTCACCCCAGCACCCAGCCTCTGCACTTGGCTGTACCCGAATAAGCTTGAGAGCTAAAAGAGGACACAGCCATTTTCCACGGCTTAGCACATGTGAGCACAAACCTATTTTTCACCAGTACCCTGGACATGCCGGGTGCACTGGGAACAGCTCAGCCATCTGCCGCCAATGCCAGGGGCTTAATCAGAGCAGATGAATTCCCTGCCATATGCACGGAGATGTGTAAACCCTCCAGGAAAGACACCTCACGGGCCAATGCCTGTATTTGTCAAATCGTAAGAGTTCCCCATTCTGTCTCTATCTTGGGTCACCCCAAGAGACAAAACTCTATCTGCTGGGTTTCTAGCTGTGTACCCACGGACAGAGACACGTTTTTCACTCTGAAGACTTGAGAATCTGTCAGATGAATAGAAATCGAGGTCTTTGTCTCACCCTCGGAAGATTACTACATTATTGATCTTGTTCATACCCCAGATACTGCCTCTTAGGTCAACCTTAAGGGCAGCGTATATTTGTCGGCGCCAAAGTGTTAACTCTGCGGCTGGATGGGGACCCTTGAGGTCTGGAACTGTGAGGGGTCTGTGTATGTCAGTTCTTCCCAAACGTGGCTGCACATTAGAATCAGCTGAGAGATTTGAAAAATTCCTACGCCCAGGCTGCACCCCAGACCGACTAAATCGGAATCTCCAGGGATAAAGCCCTGGTGGCCGTGCTTCTAAATGTTCCCCAGATGATCCCACGGTGCAGGCAAGTTTAAGAAACAGTGGTCTAGAGCTGGGTACAGTGACTCACACCTGTAATCCTAGCACTCTGGGAGGCCGAGGCGGGAGGATCACTCGAGGTCAGGAGTTCGAGACCAGCCTGAGCAAGAGCGAGACCCCGTCTCTACTAAAAATAGAAAAATTAGCCTGGCATCATGGTATGCGCCTGTAGTCCCAGCTACTTGGGAAGCTGAGGCAGGAGGATCGCTTGAGCCCAGGAGTTTGAGGTTGCTGTGAGTGAGGCTGACGCCACGGCACTCTAGCCTGGGCAACAGAGTGAGACTCTGTCTCAAAAAAAAAAAAAACAAAAAACCCTGGTCTAGATTCTACACTGCCTCGTGGGTGGGAAGCGGATCAGGGAGCCTCGTGGCTGTGGCTGGCTGGCCTACTTTGGGAGGTGATTCATTCGGTCCGTGGGTCAGATCGCGTCTGCCGGATCTGGCGTGGGCAGCAGCCACCCCAGACCTGGGTGCCGGCATTCCAGGACTGTGAGGTTTGTCGTGTTGGCCACACGCAGGGCTCCTGGCCCTCCCCGGTGGGCTCCCTGCCACACCCAGACGGCCTCAGCACGGTGAGGTCAGGGCCACTGTCTTCTGGTCAGCCCTGGAAGGCGGGGCAGCCGCAGCCACTTGCGTCACTTCCCCAGGCTTGTGGTGGGAGAGAGAGGATAGATGGGTTTATCTGCTGCAGAAAAGGGGAACAGGAAGAAGAAAGCTCAGGCTAAAGCAGCTCTGACTCTCGCTGTGTTCAAAACCAGGCCTTCGAAACCCACCACACAGCTGCCTCTTCCTACAGGGAAATGGCTGTAGTTCGGTCGGAAACTATGAGAGGAGCTCTTCCAAGAGCTTCTAGAGTTTTCTTTGTATCATTTAACTTGAGAGTGCCTCCCCTCGGGTGGTCCTCCAGAGTCAGGTCCAGCCCCAGACACCGAGCGGGCACACACAGGAAGAGGGTAGGCCCTGCGTCCCAGAGGCTGCATCCCACTCTAGAGGTTAGAAAGTCCCTCCTTGCCATCTTCACAGGTGACATGCAGCCGCTGGGTCCTGATCCACTGGTCAGACACATCTTGGATGAACATTTCACAGGCCGGGTCATTTATGGGCCTTGGTTTAGCAGCTGCTCATCCCTGCCCTGCAGGACGGAGATTCATTGGTCGCCGTGGGAGCGGTGGGGCGGCCCCTTCAGCAGGAGAGGCCACCCCAGGGTGGTACGTGGTGAATTGAGAGGAACGTGGGCTCCAGCCTTAGGTGGACTTAGTTCCAGTCCCTATTCAGCCGCTCACTAGCAGTGAGACCACAGGCATGTTAGTTAGTTTGTTTCTTTTTTCTTCTCTTCTCTCTTTCTTTCCTTTCTGTCTTTTTTACAGACAGGGTCTTGCTCTGTCACCCAGGCATGAGGCATCATCTTAGCTCACTGCAGCCTCGAACTCCTGGACTCAAGTGATCCTCCCACTTCAGCCTTCTCAGAAGCTGGGACTGCAGTTGTGTACCACCACATCCGGCTCATTTTTCTTATTTTTTTTGTAGAGATGAGATCTCGCTATGTTGCTCAGGCTGGTCTCAAACTCCTGACCTCAAGCGAGTCTCCCTCCTTGGCCTCCCAAAGTGCCGGGATTACAGGCGTGAGCCACCATGCCCGGCCCGGCGTGTTTCTTAACCTCTCTTAGCCTCAGTTTTGTAATCTGGAAAATGTAGTATGTAAGGAAGGCATGTGAAAAAGTACCCAGCACAGTGCTGCTATTAGCAGGAGATCAGGAGCCCCGGAGCAAGAGTCCAGAGGCTGCAGACAGGCCAGGGGAAGATGCTATGATGAGAGAGGATGTCGGCTCCCCTCTGTGCTGAGGGGTGGGGTGGGTGGGAGGCTGGAGCCATGCTCAGGCCCGGCCACCGCAGCTCCTCTTGGCAGCGAGAGGCTGACGTTGCATCGGTTCCGTGGGATTGGAAAGTGCGAGGAGGAAGCCATGGCATATTCTTCATGTGGCATGTCTCCCAGAGAGACAGGCTTGCTCAAGAGAGGAAGGTCAGGCACAAGCTCTGTTGTGGGGGCCCCGCTGTGTTCCACTGGGTGGTGTGTGATGTTGGGGTTGCTGTGAAATTCCCAGCCAAACTCAGACACTCATAGGATGGTGTCACGTGGTGTCAGAGTCATCCCTCTCTGGGCCTCAGTTTCCCTGTTTGCCAAGGGAGAATCCTGATCTTCCCTGAGCCTACTAGATTTCCAAGATCAGGCAAATTCCCAGCAGGTTTGGCCAACCTCTTCCAGCACTCTCAGCCACGCACAGGGACAGCGTGACGATAAAAGTGGGAAGTGGGTGACAGTGAACTCGAGAGAAATCCAGGGAATTGGCTGACGGGCAGAGTTGCTTAGACCCCAGAATTCACCCCTGTACTCCTTCTTCTCCCCTATCCCCTCCCCATCCCCGGGAGTCGGGGGAAGAGGGCATCAGGGGAACCTGTGAGAAGAATGAATCCTGGTGTTGTAGGAAGAACACAACAGGACAGACATGCAATTTCTGTTCAGTTCTGCAGAACTGCAGTTCTTCATGCTGACTGCAGGGCACTAGGCAACGTGCTGAACTCTTCTTGGTCTTGGTAGTCTCACCTGTAAAATGGGGGTAATAAGCTATCTTGCAGAGTTTTGGTTTGTGAGAATTAAATGAGATAATGTATGCCAAGTACTTGGCACAGAGTTGGTGCTAAGTCAAAGCCGTTGTCCCTCTGCCCCAGCAGAATAGGTCTATCTCCTCGCTTATCTCAGAGGGCTACGGCTCCTCACTGCTGCCGGTTCACCCATTCATTTGACAAACAGACATTTACTTCTTGTTATGTGCAAAGCACTGTGACCTGTGACATGGGGCCTGAACTGTGTGTCCTTGGTCCTTTGGGTCTGGGGAAATTCCTGTCTTTCCCATCAGCACCCTCCGGCACCACGTGCACACACCTGTCCCTCCAGCTTCCTTCCCCATAGCAACCATCCGTGTGCAGATGCAGCTCTGCTCCTGCGCCAGATCCATGGTCAGGGCCTATGTGCCAGGCACGTTCACACTGGTCTCGAGACAAGCCTGTGGGGTAGGTGCTGTTCCCATTTCACAGGTGAGGAGCCTGAGGCTGAGATGTGAGTTACCTCCCCAGGGGTGGCCGGCTCGGCAGTGGCGCAGCTGGGATCTGACCTCTCACCGTCTCACTCCAGTCCGTGCGATAAGTGTTGGGGTGTGGGGCTGGTGCTCCATTCTTCTCGGTCAGGCAGGCCTGTGGCGGGGCCTGGACGTCCCCGCTCACCCTGAGAACCGCTGCACACCCGCCCCCTCCTGCGTCTGTTCCAGAGCGTCTGCAAGGCCGTGGAGGAGCCGCGGCGCCCGCCCACGCTGCAGGAGATCAAGCAGAAGATCGACAGCTACAACACGCGCGAGAAGAACTGCCTGGGCATGAAGCTGGTGAGCGGCGCCCACCCCTCTCTCTGCCTGGGCTCCTGTGCCCTCCCTCTGGGCCCCTCCCCCTTCTCCTGGTCTCCAGAGGCCTCCGAGCTCACGGAGGGCTGACAGCCCCAGCACTGGCCTCTGTGTGCTTTAGGGAAATAGAATGGGCTTTGGAATAAGATCCAGATCCAATCTCTGGCCCTTCCACTTGTTCACATGTGACTCTGGGAAACTTTCTCCACTTCCCTGAGCTTCAGTGTAAACTAAGAGATCAAATGATATAGGATGACCCGGGCCTGGTGTTGCTTGGCCCCCAGGGAGCTCTGGACAAGGGGACGTGGCAGCAGCTCTCCTTCCTCCCCCTGGGACTGTGCCGCGCTCGCTCAGCGAGGGGAGGGCGCCCAACTGAGCACCAGGCTGGGGGAGGACACCCTCAGTGGGGAGGGGAGAAGGTAGGAGAACCCTGCCCCCTGCTGGTGGCTGGCGGCAACTGGCTCTTTGGGGCTTCGGCGGATGGGACACCAGCAAACCCAGTCACATATGGGTCTGGTTTAAATCTTAAAGGCTGCGGGTCTTTTGTAAAAAGATGCAGCAGAAAACCCAGTGGGCTGGGTCTCCAAGGGCCTTATAGAGCCTTCCTGCGGCTGCCTGGTTCAGAGGTGCAGACTGGAGAGGCCACCCACACCCTGCCTCTCAGAGGGGGACTCACCAAAGGCCGTCGGGCATCTGCCTGCTGGCAGGTTTCGGGGCAGCCAGCCTGAGCCTCTTGAGAGGGAAAGGCACGGTGGCCCCGCAAGTCCTCTCTGGTGGCTGGACACTGTGGGCCTTCTCCTTCCTGCCCCCGGTGGGGAAATGGGTCTCTGCTCTCCAGCAAGCCCAGGTCAGCAGAAGCAGGAAGGAACTCGAGGAGACAGGTGGGTGCTAACAGAGCGGCAGATATGACAATGCAAGACAGACCTCCCTGACCCCATGTGACGCTGCTCCCACTGGCAGAGTGAAGACGGCACCTACACGGGCTTCATCAAAGTGCATTTGAAACTTCGGCGGCCAGTGACAGTGCCTGCGGGGATCCGGCCCCAGTCCATCTACGACGCCATCAAGGAGGTGAACCTGGCGGCCACCACCGACAAGCGGACGTCCTTCTACCTGCCTCTCGATGCCATCAAGCAGCTCCACATCAGCAGCACCACCACGGTCAGTGAAGTCATCCAGGGGCTGCTCAAGAAGTTCATGGTCGTGGACAACCCCCAGAAGTTCGCACTTTTTAAGCGGACACACAAGGACGGACAAGGTATGACAGATCCCAGCCGGAGCTGCCTTTCCCAGCTCTGTCCGCGCCGCCCTCCGAAACCCCTGCCAGCCGTGGGGCAGAGGAGCGGGTTTCTCCTGCGTCCCAGGGGTCCAGCCGTCCCCGTGGTATTCAGAGCTGTGGAAGAGCCACACGCGGAGGACTCTGGGCAGGGAGGCGAGAACAGCGAGCTTGACAGGGCAGCTCGTGCCGCTCATTGTGCCCCTACCGTGTGTGACGGTAGGAAAACCACACCCTGGGCTCCCACTTCCTAACCTGTGCCATGGGAGGAATCCGCCCACCACTCCTAATCTTTTAGATCATGTGAATGGAAACATGCTTCAAACTCTGAGCAGACACCCACGATAAAAGGTTATCGCCCCTTTATTCTTGTCAGGTTCATTTCATGAGGTTGAAAGGACCTTATGTCTGTCCACTTCCAGTTATGAGTACCCCGCCTCTGCACTGCCCATCGCCCCATCCTTCTTGCCCGGGATGAGCCCCCAAACACCCCCCTTGCTTTGCAGTGCTCTTCCAGAAGCTCTCCATCGCCGACTGCCCCCTCTACCTGCGCCTGCTCGCCGGGCCTGACACTGATGTCCTCAGCTTTGTGCTAAAGGAGAATGAAACCGGAGAGGTGGAGGTAGGTCTGGACCCTCTGCACAAACCCAGCCCTCGGGGCATCCTGGGTGGGTGCAGGTGGGTGTCGTCCTAACCAGCCAGTGTAGGTGGGGGCCACACAGCAGCAGCAGGAAAATGGCTGTAGAGAAAGCCGAGTTGGGGTGAGCACTGCGCCCTGGGTTCAGCGCGTCAGCCAGGATTGTAAGCACCCCGGGGGAGCAAGTCAGGGCCTGTGTCTGGCATGGCCCGTGGAAAGGATTTTGTGTGCTTTGTTCCTGAAAACTCAGGGTGGCGCGGGGCTGAGCAACTCCCTGTGTTCAGGCCCAGGCTGTTTTTGCTCCAGGATGGCCCAAGGCCCAGCAAGCTCCACCTCTGGGCTTCGCTGGGTGTAGACATTTTTGAAACATTTGTCTGTCTCTTGTTCTTAAATACTGACCTCCTTCCCCCTAGGGGGGCTGCCTTGTGTCCAGTCTTGTGCTGTAAACTGGGGTGAGACCAGGCTGGTGCTCCTGGGGTCCTGGGATGAGTGATGGAGAGCAGGGGAGGGTCTCGGGGTTTGTCACACCGTGTTCGGTGGAGGCCTGGGGTTTTGAGGAGCAGTCTTGGGGGTCACTGTGGAGATTTGGGGTTCTCAGCAGGTGGGGCTCAGGCCCTTCTTCCATTTCAACCAGAGCAGCTCTGCCTTCCAACTGCTTTATACACTGGCGTCTGTGGAAGGCTATGTTTGGAAAAAGCGTTCCACTGGAAGTGTGTGAACACTGCTGGCCCTGTGGAAGCTCACAGGCCTGGGAGCTTGGAGGCCTCTGGGCTCAAGTTCCAGTTCTGCTCCATGAGCTGCGTGATCACGGTTATGCCACCTTCTCTCTGTGGACCTCGAGTTTCTTGTTTATCCGGCGTGGGGACTAAATTAGATACAACCTAATGCTCTTTGGGCTTAAAGAGCTTAGGAGTCTCAATCCTTGGCCCCATGGGGCCTCTGTTCCTGGGTCAGCCCGAGAGAAGTCAGACTTGCCTTCTGCCCTGACAGGCCCGCTCCCTCCAGGCAGGGCTGAGCCAGGCTCTCGTGATCTCTCCCAGCCATGCATGGGAGGTAGACACCCCCATGCCACGGCAGATAAGAAAGTGGCTGGGAAGGGTGGAGTGATGTGCTCGAGGTCACTTGGCTGGTGAGAGGTGGAGTCGGGCTCACACCCGGGTCTCCTGAGTCCACGGCCACTCTCCTTCCTCTGCTTCCCGAGGGTCTGCATGTTGGGAGCCCGGGGTGGTTCCAGCAGCACTGCCAAGAACTCAGCTGCTACACAGAAACGTAAGATTATTGCTTCTCCAAATAAAAACATGGTTCATGGACCAGCAACTCTTGGTCACAAGATGCCGGGATTTGGAATTTTGCTGCTGGTATGACAGACATGTAAAACCCAAGCTGCATTCGCTGCACCTGCCTATCCAGTAGCAAACTGTGTGTGGATCTCACGTGTGAGGTGTGGGAAGGAGGCGGCAGGGCCCCGTGGGCCGTCTCCACTTCTAACCTGTCTCCTGTTCTGTTTCTCCCCATCTCCCTGTCGCCTCACAGTGGGATGCCTTCTCTATCCCCGAACTGCAGAACTTCCTCACGATCTTGGAGAAAGAGGAGCAGGACAAAATCCAGCAAGTGCAAAAGAAGTATAACAAGTTTAGGCAGAAACTGGAGGAGGCCTTAAGAGAATCCCAGGGCAAACCCGGGTAACCGGTCCTGCTTCCTCTCCTCCCGATGCTCTCGGATTTATTGTTATTCTTAAAATTATTATTTTGCAACAGACACTTTTTCTCAGGACACCTCTGGCGGGTGCATTTGTGCCCACCCAGCAGTTCCAGCTGTGGCACAAAGTCTCTTCCATGGACAAGTGTTTGTGCGGGGTTGACTCCTGCTCACCCCAACGCCGTGCTCCTCGACAGACTCTGCCGAGATCAGAACTCATGTGAAGCAAACAGCCGTTGTCCTCTCTCACTCTGCAAGCCTTTTGCAAACCAAATAGTTGCCTCTCTTGTCACCAGACTGGAACCTACCTACCACACCAGCCGGCAAAGGAAAGAAGGAAGGTTTTAGAGCTACGTGTTCTTTCTCTGGCTTTGATTCTTCTTCAATGTCCCTTATTTGCCACCTACATACCTTTATTTATGAGTGAAAAGTTGTAGCATATTCCCTTAGCAGGTCTGAGCTAAGACCCTGAAAGTAGGGTAATGCTCATAAAAGGACTGTCCCCACTGGCCCAAGGTGCCCGCTGTTCATGCATAAGGGAAATTCAGAAAGCCACTGGCCCAGAGCTCAGGGTTAGGAGCACCAAAGCTAAGATTGGCTCAGAGATTTCCAGAGAAGCTGCAGCCTGCCCTGGCCCTGGCCCTCACTGCCCAAGAGACGGTGCATCCGTAAACCCAAAGGCATATATATCTGCATATGTGTGGTACTTAGTCACATATTTGTCAACCGTTATTTCTTTGTAAGTTACAAATTTGAATTTAATATTGCCATAACCCTCATGTGTTTCCACCAAAGGGAAACCAGGCGTTTATCATTTTAAAAGTCTCCTGCTGAGTAGGGAAATCGGGCAGTAAGAGAAAGCCAAAAAGCAATGCAGACAACCTCCTCCAAGCTGTCTTTATCCCAGCTAGCGAACAGAGGAGGGCCTGGGCTGCCTCGGTTTCCCCCTCGGCCTCCAGCACTGCCTCCCTCCTCCCTTGGGGACTCTGGGATCTCCAGGTGCTGCCTAAGGCGTTGCCTTGATTACAGAGGGGGACGCTCCAACTCGGCCAACTCTGAGTCCTTTCTGTTCTGAAGCTCGGGCCGGCCCAGCACTGCGCTCAGTGAGCCCATGGGCCTGGCCTCCCCGCTTACCTCAGTGCCTTTTTGTTTTCAGAGAGAGACAGGAGCAGGGCGTGTGTGCCTGAAGCTCTGCTGCCGGCTCACTTGTACCAGGGAAGTAGACAACGGTGGTGTGGGAGACGAGGCTTGGAGAGCCCTCGCTCTTAGTATGGGCTGAGGCTCACAGACCTCCTTCCCATCTGGGTGCCTGAGTTTTGACTTCCAAGAAGTGACATGAGACCACATTGACAGGGAGGCTCTACATTTGTACTGGCTTCTTGTTCAGGTTGAATCCTAAAATAAATCCGTCAAACAATGCCAGCAAGAAGCCAGGACCGCAAAGACATTCCACTGCAGAGGGAGAAGGACTTGTAATCTTCATTCGAAGCAGGGCTGGTTTTCCAGTCCAGCCTCTGAGAAACCATTTCTTTGTTGTCCTCTGCCAGTCTCTCTTGGGTTGGTTCAAGCCCACGCTTCTTCATGTAGCCTCAGAAGTTCCCTCCCTGACCCAGGCTGAGTCCACACTGCCCTGATCCCAGAAGGAATGCTGCCCCTTGTCACAGGAACTCTGTGTAGTCTTCAGAGCTGCAAAGGTAACATAAGCTCGCAACTCTAAGATTTTTTTCAAACCACAGAAACCCTGGTTATCTGCCATCTCATGCTCAGCCTTATCACTTCCCTCCCTTAAAAATCTCTCTCCCTGCTGTATATTAAAGGGAGCAGGGTAGAGAGTCGTTCCCCTTCGTCCCGCATGTCTCTAACATTACTAGAAGGCATGGCTCCTGCTGCAACTGCTGTGAATGCTGCTGAGAACCTCCCTCTAAGGGGATGGCTATTTTATTTTTGAGAAGGAAAAAAAAAATCATGTATATACATATACATAAAGGCATATGGTATATATAAAGAGATAAGGGTGTTTATGAAATGAAATAAATGTGGGAAAATTCAGACTTTATCTAAAGCACAGTTAGACCCAGGACCTATGCTAAGGTCTAAGCCTCTGAAAAAAGTTATGTGTAGAGTATCCTTCCCTCCCAGAGGTGGGTATAACTGCTGGTAGTGCCTTCTATGGTTGTGTTGCTCAGTATGTAAGTGTTTGTTTTGAGGATATTTTCTTGTTAAATGTCTTTCTTATATGGGTTTTAAAAAAAGTAATAAAAGCTTGTTGCAAAAATGATTCATATTGGAAATGTCTTCCTTGAACTTCACCATCTTATGGAAATTGGGAGTTGGGGAGAGAGGTGGGGAACAGAAATACAATCACATATTTCTTGGCAGAGTCAATTTTCTTTTGCCAGTAAGCAGAGGAATGAAAGTTACTGTTCAAATAATTTGGAGAAAATTGTCCCAATGTATGTGCTGGAAGGCACTGCCTGGGTGACCAGTTATTTTCTGTTATCTCCCTGGAGCTGGAGAGTCAAAGGGACTTACTAGAGAAGGAGATACCGAGTTAGAAAAAGAGGAGAGCTTTCTGGAGCTAAGGGTGATTGAACACCAGGACAGGCTACTGAGGTGAGCAATGATTCTTCTATTTCTGGAACTATGTAAGAATAAAATAGGGCTGGGCTCAGTGGCTCATGCCTATAATCCCAGCACTTTGGGAGACTTGCTCGAGGCCAAGGAGTTTGAGACTAGTCTGTGCAACAGAGTGAGACCCCATCTCCACGAAAATTTAAAAATTAGCCACGTGCGATGGTGCACACCTATAGTCCTACCTACTCAGGAGGCTGAGGCAGAAGGATCACTTGAGCCCAGGAGTTCGAGGTTGCAGCGAGCTATGATGGTGCCACCACACTCCAGCAACAGAGCGACACCCTGACTCTTTCAAAACAAAACAAAAGATAGATAGGAATATGTCTTTGAAAGTTTAAGATCGTTTTCACCTGGAGAAAGAAGACTAGATTAGATGACCAAAATGGCCTTTTCACTTTAGCATTCTCTCACTTCCATCAAAGGAACATCTCAGTAATCACAGAAATAATCACATAAAAGTTATTAAAAATAAATTCTTACCTGCCTTCCAGTGTTGATCACATAGAATGCAATGAATAGGGCCCAAAAGAAAGAATGAATGTCCAACATTCTTAAAATTAGCCAAGAATGGGGCACATCAGTTGAGAAGTGTATCCTTCAATGATTTTGCCAAAGCCTAAAAATCATCCAGTTTCTGCTTTTCACTGAAACTCATTTGGTTGCAGCTTGGGGTTAATAAATTCAAAGTTGTATGTCTGACCTTGATATAGATCATTTGGCTCAGCATGTAGGAAAAAAAGAACCTATTACACAGTCCAACTCTATTCTACCTTCGTACATGTCCCTAATGCTGTTCCTATGGGGAGAGGGAAGGTGACTCATGCAAATGTGTCACCATTACTGGAAAAACCATTCAAAGCACAGGTCTTGACAGCACCATGTCATAGCAGAATTCTGGGTCAAACCACAGTTAAGAGTAGATGTTCAATTTAGAACCAGCCCTACCACTTACTGGCTTTGTGTCTTTAGCAGAGATTAACAAGGCAAGACACAACATCTCAGAGCCTCTAATCCCTCCAAGATTGTGCAAAGCATCATGTTTGGAAAAGAACTTTGCACAGTACTACATGTTATTTGTATTCATATAAGGACCATAGTTCATTGCTACTATACATTTCATACTCTCTCAGATCGCACAGGCTGGCTAAAGGCTTTGTTGTAATAGGATCCTGTTTGGGGTCAATTTCTAGGAAACTCTTCCCCAGTTCCATATGTTCATACCAGTAGAGACAGGATTAGTGAAGTTAAGACGCTTACTTACAAGGGCAAGGCCTATTCTGGGCCTGATAACAAAAGGTAGGAGGCGTCCCACATGCATCTTCACACCCATCCTTTCTTCCTTTTCAAGCCTCACATCGGTAATCTGTGGATATTATGGATATTTTCGAGCCATTCTTATCTCAAATTTTAAAAAAAGTAAGATGAGAAAGAAAAAGGGAAGTCAATTGAAGTATAATTGTTTCTTAATGGTAAAACCCAAGAACTCTTAAGGAATTTAGCCCAGCTCTTCCCCCTTCCTGTGGTACAAGGATAGGTCTGCTCATAGAAATGACTTCTGTGAGCTGAGTGGGACCACAGCAATGGTTCTAAATCTCTTTGGCCTCAAGTGATCCCTTTGGGAATTTGACAAAAGCATCACCCCTCTCTCAGGAAAATGATCATATAAAATCTTATGCACCATTTCAGGGAGTTGGACCCTCTGAAGACACACTAAAGACCACTTCCATGACCCCAGGTTAAGGAGTTGGGGCTGAAGAGGGCGTTTGTTGGCTAAGACTCTTCACTGTAACAAAGCTACCATGTTGGAGTGGCATCACACACTTACCAGTTAGTGGCAGTGTGCTCAAGGTGGGGAAGAATCGCTGTCCTATAGAAACCAGTGTCCTAATGTGCTTTTATTGTTTTTTATTTCTACCTAGCCTAAAGTCTGCTGCAATTTGGGATCAATTCTTTCTTCTGTTGCTTTGACTGATGATAGAGAACAGCTGGGTTCTGTTTTCTATATGACTAACTTTTTAGAAATGTGAAGGGACTATTTTGGGCAAGGAGGTTAATTAGGTAGTAGGAACAGATGAGTAAGAGGCTACGGAATATTTGGTAGAGGGGCTTTAAAAACAGGAAGCACACCTGGCTGAACTTTTGAATGGTCCGTCCTGCCTTCAAAGCAGGGGAGGAACTAACCACTGAAACCAATAACTGGAAAAGGCACACCACTGCAGCCTCTTCTGTCGATTTAAAATGCTTCTGACTTTAAAAGTTAGTATAACATTTTAGCTAGGTGGAGGAAACAAGAGGGAAATCATATTTAGATTAGAATAAAAATTTATTTGGGTAAAGAATTATATTTTGTATTTGCAAAAGCTGAAAATGCTCATAAAAATTACCACCCCAGAGCTTGGATTTCCACTGGATCCAGCGCATGAAACAAAGAGTCTGTCACTTCTTCTTGCCAGGTTTGGGGGCCTTTTCTAGGCCTTGGATGTATTTTCGAGGGATCTGATATTCTTCTACAATCCAAAAAGCAGACACTCCTCAGTGGGGTGTGACCTTGCCCCCCTGCTGGCCCTCCATGCTTCCCCTCTGGCTCACCGTGTCACTCCTTGGCCCCAACCCATGGACACAGCTGACCTCCAGCCCCCTCAGCCCCACGGAGGGCTCATTCCTGCTGTCAAGAACTCCCGTCATGTGATCTGCTCTTCCACACCCAGCTCAAACCCAACTTCCCAGGGAAGCCTTCTGGATGGACCATCTGTCCCTGTACCTCAAGGCTGAAGTATTTATTTCAGTAAATTTCACACAGTGATTAGCTACTTTCTAGGTGTACTTCAGGCATTTATAATTTTCTTATGAGAAGGAATGTAGGTGTCTATGTTCAATCGTGTGTTCATCTGTTTTTCTCTATATTTCTTCTCAGCACCTCACATGGGGTTCTTCACATAAAGGAATTCCCAATAAGTTAACTGCTAGGTACTGCCATAGGCCACGATGTGACTTTGCTTATTGAGCATTTACTATGTGCCAGGCCCTGAGGATGAAAAAGGAGAAGTTCCTGCCTCGAGAAGCTCAGTCTAGCAGGGGGTTCAGATATCAGATAAAATTAGCCAAGCTGCAGATACTAACCAGAAATATAAACACAATGGGAAAGTGCTACATTAGCAATTTTTTAAACGCTAATTTAATGAAATAGGACATGCTCTGGGACAGGCTTCCCATGACCCCTGAGCTGGGCCAATGAGCTTTTGCAGCGAGGCAGATTCAGGTTGTGAGAAGGTACATTAGGCGAGAGGACAGCCCGGCAAAAGCGTACAAGTATGGACATAGCGTGGTGTATTTGGGGACACCAAGCACACGGTGATGCCTACGACGGGGGTGCCGAGCTGCCAGAGAGACAGCAGGGAAAATGCGCTCAGGCTGGGAGGGTCTTGTTTATGAGCTTAGGAGTTCATTCTGAAAGCATGGAAGAGGTATACAAAGTTTTTTAGATTCCAGCCATTATGTCCTTTAAAAAAAATTTTGTAATTTTTAAAAAAAGAAGAAAAAAGTTTTTTAGAGGGGAGTGATATGATCACATTTGTTCAAGAAAGTTGATCAGACAGAGATGTGGAAGCTGATTTGAACTAAGGACAAACTGGAAGCTAGGTGACCCAGAGTTAGTGGGAAGAACTTGGGCTCTGGAGTCTAAAAAGATTCCAAGCCCAGCTGCAGCACCCAAGAGTCAGATGATCTTGGGGCAGGGCACTGAACCTCCCTGGAACCTCAGTTTCCTCATCTGCAAAACAGGTAACAGTTCTGCAACATCATTACGATTAAGAGCAATGCCTGCAAAAAGCCCAGCAAAGTGCCTGGCAGAGTTTGGGTGCTCAACAAATGTTTTATAAAAACGGAAGACCAGGAAGAAAACTACTCCAATAGTATAGTGGAGAGAACATTGAATTTGAAAGGGGCCAAAGATCTGGTTCAAACACTGGTTCCACCTTTTGCTGGCTGTGTGTGTGTGTGTGTGTGTGTGTGTGTGTGTGTGTGTGTCTGTGTGTGTGTTATGATAACTAGATCAAGTTGAGTCAGCAGGAAGATCTTTGCCCAGCTAGACCAATGCCACTGTTCTTCAGAGGAATGCTTACCGAGCAATAGCCAGCTGAGGTGGTGGACCTGGTTTCCCTGGATCTGCACCTGCAGGCTGTCCTTGGCCCCAAGGGCAGGAGTGATGGTGGTGCTAGCCTGGCATCGCTGCTGGAGGATGGCAGCCACTGAGCATGGGTCCAGACCATAGGTCTCCAAGTTCCGGACCACGGTCACCTGGAGGGACAGTGGGAAAGAAAACCAATGGTGGTGAATAACCTACACAAAGGAGAATCAAGATGGCGGACGAGAAAAACCACCAGCCACAGTGTCTCTGCAAGAAAGACAGATTTTAGAAGAAAGTGAAAAAAAATAGTCAGGCAGACGAACATAGATCAGACGAGAGTCAGAAGGGAGAGCACCTGAAACTACAGGAGACTCCACACGAAGAAGCTGCGGAGGAGAACTGGAAGGAGAAAGGCCCCCGAGAGGCTTGGAGACCAGCAACAAGGGTAGGTGGAACAGCTACATTTCCCCTCCCTTGCATTTTGGACTGCGGGTGGGCTCCTGAGCGGAGAGACCTGCCCACACCAGCCCAGAGACGGCCCCCACCGGTGAGCTGTGAGCCTCTTGAGGACAGGGCACCAGGCTCCCATCTACCTCGGGGCACCTCCCGGTCCACAGACCCGAGCCGATCGGCAGGCGCCATATCGCTTCTTTCTCCCCTCCCCCTTTCCCTATTGGCCACTGCCGAGAGAGACAATTTAGCCACCACTCGGAGGCATCTGCAGGGAACAGGACTTCTCCTTTTGGGGACCTACAGCAGACTGAGGGGTACTCAGATTGCGAGCTCCCTACCCAACCACCCTCCCAGGTGCTGCTTGCCTGGTGACTCCAGGAGAGCGGGGCAAATCCTGAGGCACAGAGACACCAATCCAGCCTGGGCACCCCGTGGGTGACTTGAGACCAGCGCTCCTCTCCCTAGAAGGGTCAGGGACTGATCTCCAGGGCCCAGGGGACAGGCCTGCAGACCAGATCCCGTACACCCAGGCCTCAATCGCATTGCCCTGGGGCACAGAAGGGTTATTTGTGAACGACCCTACTGAGTGTGTGTGCCTTCAGGGGCAGACCAGCGTGCCTGAGAGGCAACCCTCCTCTCACAGAAAGGCCGTGCGCCCAGCCCAGGCTGCGATCCTGGGCAAGGAACCTCCAGGCCTGTATCACAGCCAGGGGAGATCCACTGGCTTGAGGTCCTGCCTGCTGACAGAGGCCCCGGAGAAACTGCGGAATAGGGGAGGGTGGAAAGGAGCGAGGCCTGCTCTAGACTGTAGGTCTCAGACAGCCCCACCCCACACGCAGACTTTCCTGCTGAGTGGGGCTATTCCAGCCCCTCTCTGGAAGCTTTGCCCAGAGGCAAAGAACAGACCTTTGACCCCTGCTAATGGCATTTGTGGAGTTGAGGGCAGGCTCACCCAACCCAGCTCTGCCCAGCCTCACTCCCTGACCTGCCCCCACTGCCGTGCAGAATAAGGACACACCTGGAAGTACCAGGGCCCGACCCACCAAGTGAGGCACTAGAATGTCTCTCCAGAGGAACAAGAGTTGGTCACAGGACCCAAAAACAACCCTGCAGCCTGCTCCTCCCAGCAAGCGCCACCTACTGACAGGGAGGTCATTCTGCACACCCTTTTACTGTATCTACTGACTCATCATATAGGGTGTGGTCAAATCTCACCACAAACACCACCTAGTGCCTCAGATACTACACAGGGTGTGTCATCATCCAAACGAAAATCTAAAGGCAAGAAGCAGTAGCTGATCCAGATGGGAAGGAATCAGAGAAAGAACTCCGGAAGTATGAAGAATCAAACGGAAAGCACACCCCCGAAGAGAAACACCAGCTCTCTAGCAATGGACATTAACCAAACTCAGAACACCAAAATGACAGAAGAATTTCAAACATGGATCATCAGAAAACTGAACGATATGCAAAAAAAAAATAGATAACCAACACAAAGAAACCACACACAAAAAAATCCAGGACTTGGAAGAAAAATTCACTAAAGAAATTGAAATATTAAAGAAAAATCAAACTGAACTCCTGGAAGTGAAGAATTTATTCAGGGAACTACAAAACACAGTGGAAAGCCTCAAGAGCAGGGTAGATCAAACAAAAGAAAGAATCTCAGAGATCGAAGATAACACCTTCCAATTAAATAAATCAGTCACAGAGATACAGCAAAGAAATAAGAGAAAAGACCAGAGTCTGCAAGAAATGTGGGATAATGTGAAGAAGCCTAACATGAGAGTTATGGGCATTCCTGAGGGTGAAGAAGAAAATACACAAGGGTTGAATAAGCTATTTGAAGAGATAATTGAGGAAAATTTCCCAGGCCTTGCTAAAAATCTACATATACAGGTACAAGAAGCCCAAATGACCCCTGGGAGATTCATTGCAAATAGGAAGACACCACATCATGCAGTCATCAGACTGACCAAAATATCCACTAAAGAGGCGCTTCTTTGAGCTGTAAGGCGAAAGAAATAAGTAACATACAAAGGAAAAGCCCATCCGAACGCCAGATTTCTCAACTGAAACCTTACAAGCAAGAAGAGACAGGGGCCCCATCCTCACTCTTCTGAAACAGAATAATGCCCAGCATAGAATCTTGTACCCAGCAAAGCTAAGTTTTGTATACGAAGGAGAAATTAAGACATTCTCAGATAAACAAAGACTGAGGGAATTCACCAAGACAAGACCAGCCCTCCAAGAAGTACTCAAAACAGAGTTGCACACGGACCAGCACAAGAAACACTCACGAATGTAAAACTACTCAAAAGCTAAAGATCAAAGGCCAGATACCACAATGGCCCAAGAGAGAAAATGTAGCAGTGAAGTTCTACCCAACAGAATGAACACAAATCCACCCCACCTATCAGTTCTCTCAATAAATGTGAATGGCTTGAACTCCCCACTCAAGAGACATAGGCTGGCCCAATGGATAAAAAAATACAAGCCAAGTATCTGCTGTCTCTAGGAAACTCATCTAACTTGCAAAGATGCATCTAGACTGAAAATAAAAGGATGGAAATCGATATTTCAAGCAAATGGAAGCCAAAAGAAGCCTGGCGTGGCAGTTTTAATTTCAGATAACTTAGTTTTTAAATCAACAAAAGTAATGAGAGACAAAGATGGTCACTATATAATGGTGAAGGGTACAGTTCAACAAGAAGACATAACTATACTTAATATGTATGCACCCAACTTAGATGCACCCAGATTCATAAAGCAAACCCTACTTGAACTAAACCAAATGATAAATAATAACACCATAATGGCCGGAGACTTCAACACTCTGCTGACAGCACAGAACAGATCCTCCAAACAGAAAATAAACAAAGAAATAATGGACTTAAACAAAACGCTAGAACAAATGGGCCTGACTGACATTTACAGGACATTCTATCCAAACTCCACTGAATATATGTTCTTCTCACCAGCTCATGGGACATTCTCTAAGATTGACCATATCTTAGGACACAAAGCATGTCTTAAAAAGTTTTAAAAAATAGAAATTATACCAGGCATCTTCTCAGATCACAATGGAATAAAAGTAGAAATCAACCCTAACAGAAATTCTCATTTCTACTCAAAGTCATGGAAGCTAAACAACCTTCTCCTGAATGATCATTTCATAAATGAGGAAATCAAGATGGAAATCAAAAGATTCTTAGAACTAAATGACAAAGGAGACACAAGTTATCAAAATCTGTGGGACACAGCTAAAGCAGTTCTGAGAGGAAAGTTTATTTCCATAAATGCCTATATCAAAAAGACAGAAAAGTTACAAATAAACAACCTAATGAATAGACTCAAAGAGCTGGAGAAAGAAGAACAGACCAATCCCAAACCCAGCAGAAGGAGTGAAATTAATAAGATCAAATCAGAACTAAATGAACTGGACAACAGGAAAACTATATGGGAGATTAATAAAACAAAAAGTTGGTTCTTTGAAAAGATAAACAAAATTGACACGCCTTTGGCTAGACTAAGACCAGAAAAGAAAAATCTCTAATAACCTTCATCATGAACATGAAAGGAGAAGTCACAACCAATGCCACAGAGACACAAGATATCATCTATGAATTCTATAAAAATATGCATACAAATTGGAAAATGTGGAGGAAATGGACAAATTTTTAGAAACACACAACCTCCCTAGGCTCAACCAGGAAGAAATAGAATTCCTGAACAGACCAATATCAAGAACTGAAATCGAAACAGCAATAAAAAACCTCCCCAAAAAGAAAAGCCCAGCACCAGATGGCTTCACACCCAAATTTTACCACACCTACAAAGAAGAACTGGTGCCTATCCTACAAAAGTTATTCCACAACATGGAGAAAGATGGAATCCTCCCCAACACATTTTATGAAGCCAATAACTCTAATACCAAAACCAGGAAAGGTCGCAACAAAAATAGAAAACTACAGACCAATATCCCTCATGAATATAGATGCAAAAATTCTCAATAAAATCCTAGCAAATCGAATCCAGGTGCTTATCAAGAAAATAATCCATCATGACCAAGTGGGCTTCATCCCAGAGATGCAGCGATGGTTCAACATACACAAATCTATAAATGTAATACACCACATAAATAGAAGCAAAAACAAAGACCATATAATCCTCTCAATAGATGCAGTAAAAGCATTTGACAAAATTCAACACCCTTTTATAATAAGAAAGCTTAACAAAATAGGCATAGACAGGGCCTACCTAAAAATGATACCAGCCATATATGACAAACCCACAGCCAACATCATACTGAATGGCGAAAAATTGAAAGCCTTCCCACTTAAGAACTGGAACCAGACAAAGTTGCCCACTGTCCCCACTGCTATTCAACATAGTGCTAGAAGTCCTTGCGAGAGCAATCAGGCAAGAGAGCAGAATCAAGGGTGTCCAAATGGGGACGGAAGAGATCAAACTCTCACTCTTTGCAGATGATATGATATTATATCTAGAAAGCTCCAAGGATTCAACCAAGAGACTCCTGGAACTGATAAATGAATTCAGTAGAGTCTCAGGATACAAAATCAATACACACAAATCAGAGGCATTCATATTGTCAATAACAGTCAAACTGAGAACCAAATCAAAGACTCAATACCCTTCACAATAGCAACAAAGAAAATAAAGTACCTAGGAATACATTTAACTAAGGAGGTAAAAGACCTCTACAGGGAGAACTATGAAACACTGAGGAAGGAAATCACAGAGCACGTAAACAGGTGGAAAACCATACCATGCTCATGGATCGGAAGAATCAACATTGTTAAAATGTCTATACTACCCAAAGTGATCTACCAATTCAATGCAATCCCTATTAAATTACCAACATCATTTTTCACAGATATAGAAAAAATAATTTTATGCTTTGTATGGAACCAGAGAAGACCCCATGTAGCAAAAGCAATTTTAAGCAATACGAACAAAATGGGAGGTATTAGTTTGCCAGACTTCAAACTACACTACAAGGCTGTGGTTATTAAAACAGCTTGGTATTGGCACAAGAACAGGGACACAGACCAGTGGAACAAATTCGAGAATCCAGATACAAAACCATCCTCATATAGCCATCAAATCTTTGACAAAGCAGACAAAAACATACTCTGGGGAAAAGAATCCTTATTCAATAAATGGTGCTGGGAAAACTGGATAGCCACATGTAGAAGACTGAAACAGGACCCATACCTTTCACCTCTCTCAAAAATCACCGTGGATAACAGACCTAAACCTTAGAAGTGATACTATTAGAATTCTAGAAGAAAATGTGGGAAAGACTCTTATAGACATTGACCTAGGCAAAGAATTTATGAAGAAGACCCCAAAGGCAATCACGGAAACAACAAAAATAAATAAATGGGACCTGATTAAATTAAAAAGCTTCTGCACAGCCAAAGAAACTGTCACGAGAGTAAATAGACAACCTACAGAATGCGAAAAAATTTTTGCATGCTACACATCCAATAAAGGACTGATAACTAAAATGTATTTAGAACTCAGGAAAATCAGCAAGAAAAAATCAAACAACCCTATCAAAAAGTGAGCAAAAGACATGAACAGAAATTTTTCAAAAGAAGACAGAAGAATGGCTAACAAACATATGAAAAAATGCTCAACATCTCTAATCATCAGGGAAATACAAATCAAAACCACAATGAGATATCACTTAACTCCAGTGAGAATGGCCTTTGTTAAAAAGTCCCATAACAGGCTGGGCGCAGTGGCTCACGCCTGTAATCCTAGCACTCTGGGAGGCCAAGGCAGGTGGATCTTCCGAGCTCAGGAGTTCGAGACCAGCCTGAGCAAGAGCAAGACCCCATCTCTACTAAAAAATAGAAAGAAATTATCTGGCCATCTAAAATATATATAGAAAAAATTAGCTGGGCATGGTGGTGCATGCCTGTAGTCCCAGCTACTTGGGAGGCTGAGGCAGTAGGATCACTTAAGCCCAGAAGTTTGAGGTTGCTGTGAGCTAGGCTGATGCCATGGCACTCACTCTAGCCCAGGCAACAAAGCGAGACTCTGTCTCAAAAAAAAAAAAAAAAAAAAAAAAAAAAAGTCCATAACAACAAATGTTGGCATGGATGCAGAGAGACAGGAACACTCATACACTGCTGGTGGGACTGCAAACTAGTGCAACCTCTGTGGAAAGCAATATGGGATACCTTAAACAGATACAAGTAGACCTACCATTTGATCCAGCAATCCCATTATTGGGCATCTACCCAAAAGAACAAAAGACATTCTAGAACAAAGACATCTGCACTCGAATGTTTATAGCAGCATAATGCACAATTGCAAAGATGTGGAAACAACCCAAGTGCCCATCAATACATGAGTGGATTAATAAAATGTGGTATATGTATACCATGGAGTGCTACTCAGCTATAAGAAACAATGGTGATATAGCACCTCTTGTATTTTCCTGGAAAGAGTTGGAACCCATTCTGCTAAGTGAAGTATCCCAAGAATGGAAAAATAAGCACCACATGTACTCACCATCAAATTGGTTTCACTGCTCATCACCTAAGAGCACATTTATGAATAACACTGGTCGAGTGTCGGGCAGATATGGGTGGGGGAGGGGAAGGGTGTATACATACATAATGAGTGCGATGCGCACTGTCTAGGGGATGGACACATTTGAAGCTCTGACTCAAGGGGCTGGAAGAGGCAAGGGCAATATACGTAACCTAAACTTTTGTACCCCCACAATATGCTGAAATAAGAATAATAATAAAAAAATAACCTACACATTGGTTAGAACTGAACTTTTGTTGGCAACCAACCAATTCTAAGTAGACATATTAGCAATAGGAAATATACTTTTCATTAAAGCTATTGACCCAGAAGGACAAGATCAAGTCAAATAAACAAAACAATCCCCCTGTTCAAACATAACAAAAGGAATCTAGGCTCACATGAATACAAAGCATTTCCATTAAGTTACTGTAAACAGAGAAATACACTAGAAATGTTTCATTTGCTTTTAAAATTATGGACACAGAACATAAAACTTCATTCCATAAGTGCAGTGAGTATTAAAATATGTATTTATGGCCAGGTGAGGGGAGGAATCTGACAACCTGATAAGTGAAAAAGGAGAAGAGAGAAAAATAAAGAATGGGAAGGCAATAAAACACGAGCAGAAACAATGTAAACAGCCTATGAAGAAAACTACCCTTGTAAAACTGCATGTAGGGAAATCACCATGTCACTGTATACTAATAACTCCGAGGACTTTCTATATTAAAATCTGTAAATCCTCTCCAATTAGACAAAGAAATAAAGATCAAAAACAAGACAAAAAAAAAAAAAAGAAAAGAAAACCAATGGTGGTGGCGACCCAACTTCAGGCTTCTGGAGCCTCACCCTCTGCATTCTCTGATAGGTCACCATCCCTATAACCGTGGAACGTTTTTATCCAGTAAATTATTTTTGTGCTTCTAAGTTGATCCTATCCTATCCTATATATGTGTTATATGTTTAGTGGGATAATCTCTATCCTACATATAACGTATACTTTTTAAAAAGGTTTTGTATAATGGAGAAGTTATAAATACAAGTAGAATAATATAATGAACCTCACGTACCTATCACCAGTTTGAACAATTATCAACTCATGGCCAACCTTGATTCATCTATAGCCCTACCTACCCCCCACTCCTATATTACTTTAAAGCAAATCCTCCTAGACATCAGATCATTTCATCTACAAATATTTCAGTATGCATATCCAAAAGATAAGGCTCTTTTTTAACATTAAAACAAAACCATCATCACACCTAAATTATCAATAATTCCTTAATATCAAGTATCTAGTCAGCAAGACATGCATTTTCCCATTATGTATCAACTTTGCAAAGACTTGGAGATAAAAAAGAAAAACATTAACGCTTTTAAAAAATCGTAATTCTCTCTTTGTTGCTTTAAACAAGCTCTCTCTCATTCATGACTATAGATGGTAAAGTGTGTTACTGTCGGGGTGGGTGGGAATGATTGCTATCAATAAAGTCTACAAAAGTTCCAAATAACGTTAAGCTTGTCAAGGGACTCCAGACCCAGAGAATCTGAGAATCAGTAAGGCTTTAGAGGTCACCTCTGTTCCAACCCACTATCTGATGCACGAACCCACAATTACATCTTCCGTTAGAAAGTGGTCACCTAACCTTGCTTGCAGACCTCCAGAAAATAACGCACTATTTCATGAAACACTAATTTCTTTTTTTTTCTTTTTTTATGCTGAAGAAGTTTACTGCAAAACACCAATTTCAATTTTGGACAATTCTAATTATTATACTATTAATAGAGAATTAGTGTTTAAATAAATATATATAAAAATTGCTTAGTATGGTATCTGGCACATACACATTCAATAAATAGTGGTTTTTGCTAATTATTATTAAATTTATCATTACTGTTTCTCATTTATTGAATGCTGATAGGCCAAGTACTATTCTAAGTGCTTCACCCATATATATTCCTTCATTTCATCCTCAAGGTAGGTATTAGGCTCATTTCTCATACAATGAAATGCAGATAAAAAGAGATTAAGTAGCATGCTGGAGGTCAAGGGGTGAGGCAAAGGCTGCATTTGAACCCAGGTCTAAGTCCAAAGCCCATGCTCATAACCATACACTACTAGAAAATTCCTTATTTTGAACTCAAGTCTGTCTTCTTGGGATTTCCCAAAAATCCTATTTTTACACTACTTTTCCAGAGGACAGCCTTTCACATATTTGAGGACAGATGTAATTGGTTCCCTGCAACTTTGTGTTGTCAGGCTAAACATTCAGTTCTTTTAGCAGTTTTTTACAAGTTATTTTCGTTGAGCAAGGCCCAAGAGTTAAAAGGACGTATAAGAGCTGAAAGCCCACGACATAGTTCCAAGAAAAAAAATAAAAATAAAATCCTGTTTACTTTAGGAACCAGGCTCTAGCAAGTTTCCCAGCACAAAATCCTAGAGGGCAGCGAGTGAGGGGGTCAGCTTTACCCGTTTTGTACAGAGCCCAGCCCAGGCACACAAACATGGGTATTTCACAAACAAACTTTAAGGTGTTTAAGGCCACCTAAAAACCTCCAATCATATTAGGGAGACTAGAGCTTGGCAATGACATTAAATCACCATCCTCAAACACTGTATCTTTTGAAAATTACCTTTTTATTAGAAGCTCTCTGTGCTAGGGTGATGTCAATTGGATAGATTTTCCCTTTCTTCACAATGGGCTCTTGTCCGGGAAAGGTCACTTGATAGGCAGGCTGCAATTTTTCCAAACATCTGAAATGGGAGTTATGAGTTGTACACTGATACAGCCAACAGCAACTATTTCCTCATACTCCACTACCAGCAGGCAGTCGGGTGTAAGTCGATCTTGCAGGGCAGGGGTTTGAAACCTTGGCTGTACATTAGAATCATTCAGATCACCTAAGGAGCTGCACCCCAGGCCAATTAAATCAGTATCCCTGACCAGACATACTTTTTGAGACTCCCCAAAGTGCAGCCAAGGTTGAGACCCATTGATTCTAGAAAGGGAACATCGGTGACTTGAGCCCCTGGAAACTGTCCACCGGCCTGGCTGCCTGAGAACCTGCCCAGTTTACTTTGTGGAGGTTACTACCTGTCTTAAGAATGTACCTTATCCAGCCTGTTGCCTCCAAGTATTGCTTCACATTTCTGACACCTTTTACAGAATACCTTTACCACAAGGAATTTCTACCTTTTATCTAACCAAATTGTCCCTTGCTATTACATACAACAGGATTAACAAACTTTTTCTGTAAAGGGCTAGACAGTAAATATTTTAGGTTTTGTGGGCCATCTGGTCTCTGTTACAACTATTCGATTCTGCCATTACAGCACAAAAGCAGCCCACAGACAGCACATAAATGGATATGGTTGTGTTCCAATAAAACTATTCACAAAAACAGGTGGCAGGCAATGAGCAGTACTTTCTGAATCCTGATTAAACTATTTTCAGTTATCGTTCTGTGGAAAACAAGGAGTATTAAGAATCTTTCCTTTGAAGACTTTTTAAGACAATTCTCCCCAAACTTCCTTTGCTTCTAAATCTTACTGGCGTTCTTATTCTTAATTAATATTACTTTTCTTTCTTCCTCTCAAGTTCTCCCATATTGTGTTGGCTCAAAGTGTTCTAGAGACTCCTCATCAGAATTACTCAAGCCTGTGTTTATGTAGACTGACACGGTATGAATTACAGAAAGAAAGTCAGAGACTAAGAATGGGACATTATTAAAGTGCAAGGTGACAGAAAAGTTGAGAGGGACTGCTAATGCCTGTTACCTGGTCAGGAGACTGTCCCATGGAAGCTTCATGACTGTGTGCTGTTCACTTTTCTCTAAGAGGCAGTCACATAGGATGGGATCCAGCTTTACAAGACTGAAGGGAAAGAAGAGGCAATGAGGAAATTCCAGACCCAAGGGCCAACTCAGGATTCATCTCTTGTATGTCCTTATGGTCATCCAGGATACAATTATGGGACCACAGTCCACCAGGCAATGTATCCTATGGATGGGAGGTACAAGTGTGCTTTCCTAGGAGGAGAAGCAGGTGGTGAAGGGAAAGTGGGATGGGATAAATCTGAAGACCAGAATTATTTGTTTAGCTCTGCTCACTGACCATGTGACTGCAGCTTTCTGGGCTTAGTTTCACAGCAGGCTGGGAGGAGTGATGAGAAGTGGGGATTTTGAAAATGAGGCCATTAAATTAGGATGGTAGGCCCCAACTTTTTGATCATGATGATGTCTTTTTAAAGTAAAAATAATTAATCGAACTCTCTTCATCTGGTAATTTACCACCGGTATCCACTTATTAAGAAAATAATACCATAATGGGTGTAAACGGACAGTTAGATAGAAGGTATCAGTTCTGTTCAATAGCAGAGTAGGGTGACTACAGTTAACAACAATGTAGTGTATATTTCAAAATAGCTAAAAGAGAGGACTCGAAATGTTCCCAACACACAGAAATGACAAATACTAGAGGTGATGGATACCCAAAATACCCTAACTTGATCATTACACATTTTATACGTGTAACAAAATATCACATGTACCCCATAAATATATACAAATATTATGTATCATTTAAAAAAAAGAAAATAATACCAAAAAGCCATGATGACTTCAGTAAACTTTTTTCTAAAGTTTGCATTTTTTCCCCACAATAGTCCCTTGAAGATCGTTTACCCGGGTGAACGTAAGTGAGATAATTACTCAGTCTACGTCAGTGTTGACAGCATAGATAGATCTGAACACCCCAGACACTAACTCTGGGTGTCCACAGCCCATGGTTTGGAAACCAACAGTCTCGATTACCTCTGAGACGCCATGATTTTCTACACCCGGTTCCAGACATTCTCCCCAAATGTGTCCACGTCTGCTAAAGATGAATACCCACTAAGACAGAGCTAGTTCTGCTTCTCATCCACTCACTTTTTGTTGTCTGCATCCACCAGGTCATTCTTCTTGGCGTAGTCAATGATGATGGTTCGGACCTCACTGCCCTCCAGCAGGCTCCCCTTCCTAGGTGAGGAGGGACCGGGGGGGTTAGTTCACACTGTGTCAGCAGACAAACTGCAAATCCTCAGCCTTGCTCCGGGATGAGCAGGAAGCTCTCCTCAGCTTTTGCCTCTATTTTCTTCCCTTTTCCTGACCGAGGTGAGCATGACTGTGTGAAGAATAATCACAGGTAGAAAAGGGAGAGACCTACTCTCTCGATCACTTGGTCCAGAGAAACTTCCAGGGGAAAGAGGTTTGAAGCTGGATTTGGGAGAAAGGGAGAAAGTGGCAGAGCAGGTTTTGCCAGTCACAGAAGACACTACTTAGGTTGAGAGAACTGCAGGCCAGAACACCAAGCAGGCAGAGAAGGGCTGCTCTCCAAAAACTCACTTGTGGCCAGACTCCTGGAAGAGCAGGGTCATGCTGGCTGGGACACAGTAGAGGGATTTTATATCTGGAGGGTGATAGGGCTGTTCCCTGCTACCCTCCTGGATAGTCTGGGAGGTCGGGGAGGGCTCGGGCATGACGAAAGATGTGATCCTAAAACCCAGCAGAAGGAAAGAAAAGAACACATTTTATACTAGTGTCTTGCAATCCCCAGTCCGTGGCCCAGGTGCCCTGGGGTCAGCTGGACTGTAGTGACCAGGCCCGCTGCACTCACCTCGGGTGTTTCCAGTCCACAGCCACAATGCTCTCCACCCCTTTGCTCAGCTCCTTCACCTGTATAATCTGCTCCTGCTGCATTTGCTGCAGGAACTTAGAGAGCTAAGGGAGAGAGGGCCAGTGGTAGGGGACTTCATTGATTCCACACACATACTGCGCACCTAGGATATGCCAGCCCAAGCCAGGCAGGAACTGTGCAGGGATATGGGACAGTCCCTGCCCTCATCAAACTAGGAACTGCAAAGGCCCCCACCCTGAGGGTCAGGTAGCAAGAAGCTGCTAGAGACTAATTGGTGAAGACTCTCAGAACTCTAATCAGACATAAAGGGGTCAGAGGGGAAAGGGAAGTGGGTGCCACCAACAGCTGCGACTCAGGGAGAGTTTCTTTTTTCCCCCTTATACCTGGAATCGAAACACTTAATTCTTTAGTTTGAGCCCTCTAGACAGGGCTTCCCCAGTGTCCCTCTGGCTCACGTCACATGTGCCCCTACACAACTCTGTGTGTGGGATGCAGAGAAGGTGTCTGCTTACCTTTTTGTAGCTTGACTTCTTTATGTCCAGTTGTCGTCCTTCAGGGCTGATGGCAGATGGAAAAGGCAAGTTAAGCTAACGAGCAGTTGTGGGGGACCTGCCTGACACTGAGAGGAGGGCCTCTTTCCTCAGCCTGACTCTCCCACGTTCAAAGAGAGGCTGCTGTTCCAGAACTCTCTGCCAGGTGGTGGGAAGAGAGAGGGAAGCAGACTATGGGCCTAAGTCGGTGCTGTCTGATAGAACTTTCCATGAAGATGAAATGTTTTCTATCTATTCTGTCTAATGTGGTAGCCACTAACCACATGTGGCTATTAAGCACCTGAAATGAGACTAATGTGACCAAGGAACTGAATTTTAAATTTTATGTGACTTTAATTAATTTAAATTTAAAATAGCCACATGTGGCCAGTGGCTACTGTACTGGATATAGCTTTAGATTCCTCTCAGACCAGACAATGTTCAGTGGCCTCAAAAGTTCCACCTCAAGGTGAACCTTTCTAACGCCAAGTTGACACTATAGACAGCCAGGCCTAGAGTAGGGTGTAGCAGATAAAATCCTAGGGACAAATTCAGCCACACTCATCACTTATCCACTGTCTATGTGGTCACATTAGTGCCACGACAGCAGAGTTGAATAGTTGCAACAGAGATGATATGGCTTGCAAAACTGAGAATATTTACTACCGGGCCTTTACAGAAAAAGTTTGCTGACCCCTGCCCTAGAGCAATCAGTTTTGAGAGGCAGATTCCTGACAAAAACTGTAAATCTTTTCCTCTCCCCAGAACTCACATCTTCTCTCAAACTGTGACATGCAAGAGCCACGGGATTCTTAGGGACCCCCTCTACACCTGCCCCGGTTTAAAAACCTCTACCCTAGAAAATATTCCAGGACCCCTTTGCCTACTTGCTACCCAGCCGGGTCAGGACAAATTACCAAGTATCCCACCACACTTGTCATAGAGTGCCTTAAAGAAGGCCGTGTGTAAATGGGAAGAGATTACATTAGAAACTACTGTTTTAAAAGTTAGAGCAAGATTCTCAAAAAGAAAGGTGTTCAATCTCAAGGTAAAAATCAATAAGCAAACCTCCTGACATGACAGTATTTATCAAGTGCTTGTCATATGTCAGGCCATTTAATCTTTACAGCAACCCTGTGATTACTGGCCATCAGGGCTCACAGAAGCCCAGTAAGGAGTTGAAATCTGTCTTGCTCGGACACCCCGGGGAGCCACAAGTATAGCCCAGATGGGTCTATCTATCTTCAAAGTTCAGATTCCATCCACATGTAACACCACCTCCCTGGTGCCTCGTGTTCTCAATGGGCTGGGGGCTCACACCAATTCTTCCTCCTGATAAAACCTAATCTGGCCCACCTACTTTTCAGAAGTGCGAGGAGGTTGAACATTCCCAAAGAAGCCTCCTGACAAAGAGGCTGCCCCTGGGACACCTCCTGTATTTATCAGAGACAGCCTAGAGCCACCACAGCCAGAGGCAGTGTTCAGAGAATCTCGACACTTTTAACCTTCCATTTCCTCAACATCCTTCCACTAGCTAAAATTTAAGTGTTTAAAATGCAGGACCTAATTAATTTGCCAGATCAACCTCCCACTCCTCTCTTTCCACAGCATGTCCCTCAACCAGCCTCCTATCGGCCCTGTCCTATCCTACTGCCAAGACGCAGGAGTGAGACCCAATCCCTGGCCTTTCGCCTTCCATACCAGCAGGAGAACATGTGGCTGCCAAGGAAAGTGCTGGTGAGTAAAGGGAGGTCAGCTTTTTTGACTCGGCACTTCAAAGCATGCAAGAAACATCGCTGTAATAATTCATCCATTTGCTCTGCAAGGAAAAGACAAGAACCACATCCTTCCTGAGGGTTACAGAATGCCTGGTGCAGTACAAGAAAACGACCTCCCCAGCTCTATCCCCACCTTAGCCCCTGGGCCCTGAAAAGGAGCCCATTCCCAGGCACCAAAGCTCCCACACTCTTTTGAGCACTGAGCCTTTAAAGAGAGTTGACCCCAGAGAAGGAGTCAAGCCACTAAGTCCCACCAAGCCAGGGGCATTCACCCAGACAAGTCAGAGCCAGAAGAAACCCTAGAGGGCTCTGTAGCTGGGAACAGTCCAAATGCTGGGGCAGACTGGCACCCGGGGAAAGGACTCGAAGGCGTCAAAGGGCTGCTGCACCACCCTCACAGAAATAAGGACTTTTCCCTCCTGTCCTGGAGCTTTAGTGCCATTCTAATCGGAAGTGGGGCAGAACACATTCGGCTCCTAAATTGCGAGGAGGGGAGATGGGCCCTTCTACTCCCAGAGTTCTACCTTGAAGGGTTTTGCTGTCTGTGGAGTCTTGGTTCAGGCCCCCAATGCTGGTGTCTTCTGAGGCTTCGGCGAGTGACTTCTCCCCACTGGCCTGGTGAAGCTCCCCATTCTCCTCCTCCTCTCCCTCCAGGGTCAGGCGCCCCATGTCTCCCTGCAGGGCGGGGTTCACCTGGACAGACCCCTTCTCTTCATTGAGATCTGCGGGATCTAGGGCCAGTGGAGCAATGGAAGGAGGAGAGGACTTGTCTCCGGATCGCCTGGAAAAATCTCATGTTAGAAACACCAAGCAGCAGCCACGACACTCTCCAACCCTGGTCAAGGAAGAGTCAGCAGGGAGTTCAGAGACAGGTAGGAATGTCCAGGAAAGAGCAGAGAGCCTGTGCTCTTGCCTCAATCCTATTTTCAGTTCTGGGCCTAGAAAATTCCATGCCTCAGTTTCCTCATTTCTGAAATGGGGACAGTAAGTCTTGCCTTCTCCTTAAAAAAATAATCATAGGCATTCCAAGACAGAGGAAGATTAAAGAAAAAGCAGCTTAAGGTAAGCCCCCTAAAGTGTTCCCTTTATATGAGTTAATGATAAAACCGTTTTGAATTAAACAACATTAGGATCACAAATGCATCCGTAGTGCCAGTTTGGTGAAAGACAAACCCAGGGCTCCTGTGCCGGTAACAAAACACAAGTACCTGGACTGCTCAAGGACTGCAAGTCAGTAGCTTTGTGTTAACTACAATGCAGTCCAACTTGCAGAGTACAGATTACCATGGTTTTACATCACTAGGCCTTAGGAAGACAGGAAAAAAAGCAGTGCCACATAGCAGAGCATGCAAAGAGGTAAAAAGCTTTATCTTAGCCAGAAACATGTAGATCAAACTACGTTTTAACTGATAGCTGTAGCAAGGCTTGTTAGTATTTTTAACAGTAAGGCCAAAGTGTATGGTGAGGTTATTCTGATCAGGTAAATACCATAAACATTTTTAAGGGGTGGGGCAGCTGCTGACAAAACAACTTAGACAACACGACCACGATTGCTGTTGCCTGGACTGACAAACAACAAGGTGCCAGAGGAACATCAGCCATCAGCCCTCAAATATCTGCTAAAAAAATAGGCTGATGAGGTAGTGCCTGCACAATACTTGTAAAATGAATAACTCCAAGACTGGGCTAGAAAATATAAGGATGGCTCAGATAGAGGTCACAACACTTGGCTAAAAGACCGGGTACTTGGCTTTTGAGGAAAGTACTGTTAATTGTTTTGGTAAAATGATAAGAAAATAACTGGAAATGAACTGGTATCTGGCTCAAGAAAGCAACTGTTATGGTTAGAAAGCGTTACTTCCATAATGAGGAGGAGTCTGAAATGTGAAATTTGAATAACATAAAAGTAATTGGTTATCACTCTGGTGCCTGAGGATGTAACTGCTTTGATTTGGATTCAGAAGTCCTCATCACGGGGCCAGACGATGCCTAAAGTGTGCATGGTGGATAAGGCCAGACTGACCAGAGCTATAAAAAATTGAGTATCACCGTACTCGGGGGCAGAGTAGACAATCCCTAAGGCCTTCTTTCAGGTCTAGGATTCTATAAATCACCCCCAAAATAATCAAAGTTCTGTCTAATTTCTTGTCCAAACAGGAAAAAAAATTCTTTTCTCCATATTTGGCAAGGAAATGAAAGTCTGGGGTCAGCAACTTGCCTAAGGATGTGGCTGGGACCAATATTCTCATTTCTGAATCTCAGGACCCGTGTCCTCTCCACCCATCAACAGAAGAAACACTGTACCCACCACAGATGGTCCTGGTAAGTGTGGAGCACAGAGAAGCCCCTTCCCTTCAGGCCTGAAGTCAGCATCTCAGCTGTGGACATGGCAGCAACTCCGATTGCTACGGGGGCTCTAAGAAGGAAGCCAGAGAGCAGGGTCAGGGAAGGTCCACCAGAAGAGCACAGGTGAGGGCCATCTTTCCACATGCATGGTAAAAGCACCACAGTTACCAACGTGAACATCCTCTTGTATCATAAAACTAAACTCAGTCCAGTCTCAGTTTTCTTCAGATTACCTGTAAGTATTACTTTCAAAAATCCTTTAACCAAATATTACTCTTCTATATAAGTAACTCCTCTGCTGAGGTTATCACTACCTTTTTTTAATTCCTAGTATGAATTAAACCCAGGCAGGACTTGGAAGGATATTTATAGTTCCCCTTAATTTCAAAAATATAAATTATCTCCTCTACCTTAAAGAAGTCATAGCCATCCTATAAGGAAGTTCAGAGCCATAAATGAGGTTGAGGGATGCCGTAGGGAAGAGAGAAGAGACGAATAGTAGAGACAGCCAGAGAGGTTCCTTCTGAGTTGGCTTCCTTATGACAGGGCTTCTCTGTGTAACTACATATCTAAGAGCTGAGTACTTCCAGGATATCAAAAACAATCATTTATAGTAACTACAAAAACTCCCAAAGCCCAAATGAGAAATCTCTGTCATCCCAGTGTTACTCAAGCATTGACCACATACTGCCTGTGGGATAGGTGACCAGCTGGGTAACAGTGGGGGAACACAGGACTGGCGAGGTAGCCCGGGGAGAAGATTCAAAGGCAGAGTTCCCAAGTGTAGTAAAAAAAAAAAAAATTTTTTTCCCCCCCACTAAACCTGGTAGCTCCATTTACTGTACCTATAGGTCAGTTCCTGTCATAGCAGCTTTCAATCTGGCTTCTTTCCCATTTTTTAAAAGAGGGTTTTTTTCTTTTCACCCCTAAAAAGGCCAATGGCTTGAGAACTGCACTCCTGAACATGACTTGTATTTTTAACAACCTCCTGCCCCACAAACCATCCCCACCTGTGCTCTAAAGGCTAAATTGAATAAGCTGAATATCCACTTATGTAGTTTCTTCCCATCTTGGGTAGAATACTGGGGGGAAATAATGATGCCACCATTCTTTTCAACTGTAACTTCTGTTATAGGGAAACAAGAAAAGATTCTATGTGCTTGGTTCCAAAAGGTTCAAGGAAAAGAGAAGAATATGAGTAGCAAAAATAAGATCTTTAAACACTGACCCCTCTTATGCCTATAGTCTCTCTCTCCTTCTCTCTCAAACAAGCAAAGATTAGAATAATGAGATGTCATTTTTCATTCACCAGGATGACACAAATGAAAATGATCCATCGTATCCGGTGTTGGTGAGGGTGTAGGGAAATAGGCTCCACATACGCTATAGGTAGGAGTGAAAACTGACACAGCTTTTTTGTAGAAAAACAGAATATACACATGATTTTCAACCCACCAGTTCTTCATTCTAGGTAGCCCTAGAGGCATTAATAAGATATTGTTTGCAATAGAGACAAATTGGAGGCAACCTCAATCAGGTGAGGACTTCTTCCATTACTACGCAGCAAATAAAAAGACTCAGCAGATCTGTGTGTGCAAACATGAAAAATGCCCACACTACATTAAGTGAAAAAATACATATACACTATACTTTTCTTTGTATTTTTAAACACACATACCCAAACCATATATTTTTATATACATATCTATATATACATCCAAGATGGGCAGTGGGAATACATATCAAAATGATAATGGGTACTTCTAGGAGAAAAGGATTGTGGGGTGAGGGGGCTTTTGACTTTTTAAAGCTGTTCATACAATTACTTCCTATTTTAAAAAAGAAGTAGTGGGTCCATCAGCATTGGAGGTGGAGAAAAAACAAATAAAAAAGAAATAAAAAGTTATTTATTTTTTTATTAAAAAAAATAAAAAAAAGAAAAAACAAAACAAAAAAATTAAAAAAAAGAAGCAGTGGGGTGATGGTTGAACAACTCTATAAGTACTTAAAGTAACTGAAATACACATTTTAAAAGGTGAATTTTATGGTATATAAACTATATCTCAATAAACCTATTTAAAAATAATTAAAAAGATGAGGCTGCTGACGTAGACGACGGGGGACAGTATGAAGGCGATGAATGACAAGGAAAGACCAAATAAGTGTCACAGACAGAAGGAGACTAAGAAGACATGGCAACTAAATGCAATGTGGTATCCTAGACTGGATCCTTGAATGAAAAAAAACATTAGTGGAAAATTGGGGAAATACAAATAAAGTCTGTAGTTTAGTTAACAGTATTGTGCCAATGTTAATTCTTTAGTTGTTATAACCATATTGTGATTATGCGAGATGTTACCATTTGAGGAAGCTGGGGTAAAGAGTAAATCAGAACTCTACTATCTTTGCAACTCTTCTCTAAATCTAAAATTATTTAAAAAAAAAATTAAAAGAAAAAAAGCAGCAGTAGCCATAGCAAGTACATTCAGCCCAGATGTGTGGACCCTCCCAGCAGGCTCAGGCTCACTGCAATTCCCCCAATGGCCCACTTTCTGCTTCTTTCAAAAGAACCTTTTTTTTTTTTTTGAGACAGGGTCTTACTCTGTCACCAAGGCTAGAGTGCAGTGGCACAATCATGGCTCACTATAGCCTGCAACTCCTAGACTCAAGGGATCCTCCTGCCTCAACCTCCTGAGTAGCTGAGAACACAGGCACATGCCACCATGCCAGCTAATTTTTTTAATTTTTTGTAGAGATAGGGTCTCACTATGTTGCCCAGGCTGGTCTCAAACTCCTGGCCTCTAACAATCCTCCCGCCTTAGCCTCCCAAAGTGCTGGGATTACAGGTATGAACCAACACACCAAGCCAGAAGAACCTATTTTTTCTTTCAATCTTCTGTCCATATGCTTTGGAAGTTGTCATTCCCCTTCAACCCTCTTTTACCTAAGTTTCTCCCCACTGAAAAGGCACAGCTGCCTGGCACAGTACCTGTTCCCCACCAAGGCAATGGCACAGAGGTCCCCTTTCTGTACCTGCGGCAGACCAGCAGGGGGCACAACTAGTCCTGGCAGCATCAAATCTGCAGCAAACAAAACAAAAGCATCACAACCTACATTCTGCCTCCATCAAATCCCATGTTTTACTTCATCATTTATTCACTCATCTGACAAGGAAACATGTATTTTATTCACAAGAAAATTGAAAAATGGCAACTTGAGTATAAGACCTTCTCCCTTTGCCGGGGGTGGGGGGGGGGGCCGGGGGTGGAGGGAGGGGGTCTAGACAAACAGAAGCACCAGACTGAGTGTCCTATACCACAATCTATCTCGTCCTGATTTCCTAAATTCAGCTCATTGACTTATAGTATAGGGCAGTTCACAAGGCACTTTCATATCACTTATCTTATTTAGGCCCCACAACAGGGTCACAGAGGCTCAGAGAGCTCATGGAGCCAGCCCAGTGAGAGCTGTAACTCACACAGTGGAAAAAATTCCATTTGTCAACCATATGAACACAGGAAATGTGTAAATGTATTAAGTCAGTAGGCCCGTACTAAGAAGATTTCAGCCAATAGCCATAACATAGGAAAATCCTCTTACCTGCTCCCCCCACCAGTTTTTCCAGTACCAGAGGCCATGTTGTGAAGGTTGGTAGAAGATCAGGATAGGACCACAGCGTGTACACTGTATAAAAAAGAGGCCCAGAAAACACTTACTACCAAAAAGTCAATCTCCTGGGGAATTGAAAAAGCTTCAAATTACAGTCACTTTAATTAGAATACAGAAAAGAAACTCAACTCGAAGCTAGAGAGAAGGTTGTGAGCAGATGCCCAAAGAGGTTTCATTCTTGAGGAAGGCAAAGACCTAAGAAACCAAGTGTCACTTGAGACTTGGAGGCACCTAGATCACAGTAGCAGAAAACGGCCACAGTGGATAAAAGTAGGGGCACAGAACCTATGAGGCTTCCAATTATGGATTCAGAAGCAAGTAACCTAAGAACAGCAAGCCAGCCTGTAAGAAATTTTGAAACTTTCCCGTGTTTATCATTAATCCCTCTGTTTCACAGTGATTAGCAATAAAACACTTAGCTCAAAAAAGGTCTGTGTTTGTCTTCAGGTGTAGCAGGCAAGGGGGAGTAGGGGCAGGAGTGGCCTAAGAAGACAGCGTTGCACTGTTGCAGCCAACCCTGGAGGACAAAAAGCCCCAAGTGACAAAGTAGGTGTCAACAGCTGTGGAAATGAGAAAAGGAGACTGAATCCCTGAGATTTATGACAAAGAGAAAGCAAAGAATCCTAGAGAGCCAGTCAGAGCCTAAACGAATCCCTGTGACACACCTGTGGGACATCTGATTGAAGCACATCACTAAGACAGCTGGGTACGTAGCTTAATTAAACCAGCTTCTTTTCTATCACAGTATCTCTCTTCAGTATCTTAGGAAAACCCTGCTACAAATCATTTTCAGAAACATTTTTTACATGCTCCGAAATTCCATCCTTTTCAAGATTTCTGCTCTATCCCTAGTTAGCCCACTTTAAACTCCTCAGCCATTGTTCCTTCATCTCAGAACTTCCCTTTGCAGCTACCCTCTCTTTCTGTGTTAGCCCTTTTTTTCTCTCTCCTGTAGCCATTTCTGGTTTTGAAAGACCCAAATCCAGGAACAGCAGGTCTACAAAGATCCTTAGGGATGGTAGCAAGAGATTTTGTGCTTGTTTGGAGGAAAGTTAATGGAAGAAAAAGAGAAAAGCAGATGTTAAGCAAGGTTTATAATGGCCATCCCCATCCTGTTGCCATACCTGTCGGATACAGATTTTTCTCCAGTTCAAATAGGATGGGGTTACCACCACTCACGTACACCGTCACTGCCTCCCCTCTGTGAGCATACAACTTCACAATGTTGAGTTCCTCCTTTCCAGGTACTAACTCAGAGACCTGATCAGTTCCAAGGGTGGGGAAAGCAGCTGCCACATCAGCCCGAAGCTTTCTCCTGCAGAAAGCACACCAGCACCATGAACGCTGCCTGGATGGACTTCAGTAAATTTCAAGAACTCAGAAGGACTCACTATAAAATCGTGAGGGCCAAGGAAAAACTGTCTGGTTTATGATGCCCTATTCTCACGCACTCTTCCAGAACATCTTATTCTCTTTCTCACCCAGTGTCTTACCTATTTTCACAAGATCCTGAGACGTGTCTTTCCATTTTGTGAATGGGAAAACCGAAGCTCAGAGAGCAACCCAAGTTTTCCTGCCATAGAAAACTCAGCCCTGCCTTCCTGACTTCATACCTCGCCCTCAGACCCACTCCTTTCTCATATATGCTTGGCAATTCTGTCAGCTTATGATTAAATAGCTATACCATAACACCAACAATGACAATTATAGAACACTGGTTCCAAAATTCCCAAGGTGGTATCTGCACAGATACGGTTCTCCTTACCACAAATGCCTTATTCCCTTCCACCTAAGCTTCCAGCTATCTCTCTTGCCAGAATTATTCTCTAGAAATTTTTTCTTGTGTACGTTTAATTCTGGGTACCCCGTCTGATCTCTCCCAAGGGGCTCTAAGCTCTTTGCAGGGCAGGGACACTGTATTCCTTCTTTTTTTTTTTTTTTTTTTTGCAGCCTCCACAACACCTCAGTCTACAGTCAGGAAACGCTGACTGAATTACGTTTTCTTTTAAACTCACTAGAATATCCAAAAGACAGCCTGGGAGATAAATCAGGCCCCCTATCCGTCCTCACCCTTAAAATGTGTCTGCCTCCCCCCTTCACCCTTAAGTTCCTTCTCTGGCTGTACCCCTTGGCCTCCGCCCCAGGTTGGCTGCTCAAGCCCAGCTGAGACTGGATTCCAGCCTGGCCCGAGAGACGTCTGGGTGTCCTGGCAGGCAGAGTAGGCCCCTTCCCTCCCTCACCTGTCCGACCCCTTGATGGCCGTGTTGGACTTGACCCGAAAGACCTTGGCAAACATGTCTGCCGGGGTGGCCCGGGGAAGGCAAGGGAAGCACAGAAGCCAGGGGATGTCAGGAAAGCCAGAGTGCAGCAGCTGCCCGGCCCGCAGCCCTGGAGGCAGCCATGCTGGGGCCCGCCGGAGAAAACGGCCCGACTGGAAACTCGGGCCGCTCAGCTTCGTGACTGTTGCGGCTGCGGAGGCCGCGGCCGCCCCTAGCGGCGACGACTGGAACTGAAGCAGGGCGGAGCGGGGCGCCTGGGGAACTTATCCGCCCTCGCCCGTTGGCCCCGCCCTCGCACGGCTCTGCGCCTGCGCGAGCTGCTCGGCGTACGCGACTATAGCGACCCGACTGCGCCTGCGCGAGCGCGGGGATTTCCTTCTTTTCCGTCGGCTTTAGGTACTGCATAGACCAGCACCGCCGGCTCCCACCTGTTCGGTTTGGTCCAATCCCGCAAAATTAATGGAACTCAAGTTTTACTATACTTGCAGTTCTCTTGAATGCTTTTCTTAAAGGCTTTATAAATTAAGATCTTTACATTGTACTGGTGTTACGGACCAGAGCGAGAAAGTCAACCACGAAAGACTGATTGAAATTTACTGAGTCTTAATTAGCTGACCAGCGGCACGCTCTCAGTCAGGGAATCCCACCGAGCTCGGAGTGCGGTCCTAAGCACGGGTTTTGTGACAACTTATATACCCTTCACCGTTGCACCATATGGAACATTAAACATATACACCTTGGGACATCTTAGGCAACAGTTTTCAGCTTTAAGTTTATGAGATCATCTAAAGACCCTCTGGTCTTGTCTGATTAACTATTTTAAACAATCGAGTAAAAAGCAAGCAGGTTTACAGAAGCAGATAGCATCAGTTAGAACAAAGTACAATTTCCTACAATCTAAATAAGCATTGTAAAATTTAACTTCATATAGCTGGGCAGTATTTGCTAAATCGACTCCCCCTTCCCTTGGACCTAGGACCTGCCTTAGGTCACTTTGATTATTCACCCATTGTACTATGCTAGCAGATAATCATCAACACAATCAATAATCACTAGACCTTTCTTTTCTGTGCATCTGGGGTGGACTCTGGCCTCCGCCTAACTACAGAGACCAGTACGTCTGCTTATCACTGTAAGCTAGGGGCATCAGCTAGAATTTTGTCTAAGATTTTTTTCCTCCCTGATTTTTAATTTAGATAATTCAGTAACAAGGAATCCCCTGTTGTCCCAAGATTTGCTCCAAACGGTCACCCAGGCAGGAAAGAGAAATTAGTTTTCCCTGTGAGGAGCCCAGAAGGGGACAGCACCCACAGACCTCTGTGCCCTTGAGCCCATGTTTGGCCACACTTGGGGTATATGATACCCCTGGAGTCTGTTGCAGCACAGCTGCTGAAGAAGCCTCTGTCTAGGGAGCTAAGGAAGGTTATTCAGGGGATACTAGAAATTTCAAGCTGGGGAAACTATTGTACACCAGATGTCCTGGATAAGAAGACATCAATTGTAAGCCTAAAAATTAATTACTGGTTGACAAGTAGGAGCCCAGGATTCTGCCCCACAGCATCCAGCCTCCCCCTTGGTAAAGTAAGAGCTCCTTTTCCCCATGTGGGCATGATCCCACCTTCTCTGCCTGCATCACTGACCTGCCTGCTCCCTGCCCGCTGACCCTGTTGCCAGGTAAGCTGGCTGAACCCCAAGTCCAGCAAGCCTGGATCCCTGAGCCTTCCCTTTGCAGCTCCAGAGCCATGCCACAGAGATCCCAGCCTGTTGCCCACTCTTAGGTCTGAGCTGCAGAAATGTAGCAAGGCACAGGGCAACTATACCAAGAAGGCTGCTATTTATTGGGGGGAAAAATCATTTTCTCTGATTATACTTGGCAGTAAGCATGGCTGTAAGTTGAATTCCTTACAAGACTAGAAAATATTTTGAAGCAGTGATCCTCTTGCCTCAACCTCCCGAGTAGCTGGGACCACGCACACCACCACACCTGGCTAATTTTTCTATTTTTTGTACAGATAGGGTTTCGCTCTTGCTCTGGCTGGTCTCAAACTCCTGGCTTCAAGAAATCCTCCTGCCTTAGCTTCTCAAAGTGCTAGGATTACAGGCATGAGCCACTGCACTCAGCCCATACTTACACTTAAAATTAAGCATTATTTATCTGAAATTCAAATTCAGTCGGGCGTTCTGTATTTTTTTCTGGCAACTGCACTTACATCGTGGTCTAGTCATACATAGAAATATGCTAAGCTTGTGGGGTCCAGCCAGAGGAAGGCAGGTAGAGCCAGAAAAGGAGAGGACTATTTAGAAAAAGTAGATAGATACTGTGAAGTTCCCATAAAAGGTATAAATTCAGTAACTGTGAGCTGAGAACATGACTCTGATTCTTCGTTAGTGGAACAAAAAAAGGGGGCAAGAGAAAGGTGGGGACTCTGTGGGAATTGGAGAGAGGGGTGTGGATGAAGAGCTAGATCCTTCTGTGCACCTAACAAAGGGCCTTGCCTCTGAAAGACAGGGTTGACTCATGCCTGTAAACCCAGTACTTTGGGAGGCAGAAGCAGGAGAATCACTGTCTTCCTAACTTTCAAGAGTAGTCCAATGTACTCCAGGTGACACTGCTGCTGGGTCCAGGTGGCTCAGGCCTGATCAATCAGAGCATCACATTTTCCTGGCCACAGATTTGGTTTAAGGATGGACCCAGTCAAAGCCAAGGAAATACAGTGATAATGCCGGGGGTGACTGAGAGAGCTTTTCTGCTGAGTTGAACCCAGAATTGCTAGTTGTCATCCTGCTTGCAAAAAAGAAGCCTGAGAATGAAGCCAGCAAGTAAGTTTGAATACAGAGCAAAGAAATGGAAATGGGCACACATCATACCTAACTTTAGCTCTACTGCTAAAAACAAAAACAAAAACAAAAACAAACCCTGTAAAAATGTATATGGTACATTTTCTTTCAGCAGCTTCAGTTGGACTTTTTGATATTTGCAATACAAAAAGTCCTAACCTATATACTAGGTGATCAAGAGAGAGCTAGTTCTTTTGCCCAAGTCCAATAAATAGAGCCTGTGAAATGGGTTTCCAAGGCCCCGCTGAACCAGCAGGACTTGGCCTCCAAGGTCTCCACTAGTGATTTCTCAACCTGACTGATGAATGACAGCCACAACAAAAAGATTGGCAGAGTTCCTTACCAAGAAATTTTTCATCATTAGATCTGGTGGGATGGAGGGTAGGCAGGAATTGGTATTTTTCAGAAGTACCTGTGTATATCATTCATCTATTACTGTACCCCAAAGTTTAGTGGCTTAAAATAATCATTTTATTTGCTCATAGTTCTCGAGGGGCTGTTGATTTGGGCTGGATTCAGCTGAGTGGTTCTCCAGCTAGCTTTGCCTAGGGTTCTCTTGTGGCTGCTGTCATCTGGCAGCTCAACCCAGCCGGGTGGCCTCTTTCACTCCTCTGGCAGTTGACGCTGGCTGAAGACTCCAGATGTCTCGCTCAGACTTGTCCACAAGGTGGCAGCATCTAAAAGCATAAGAGCGGAAGCTGTAAGGTCTGAGGCCTAAGCTCCAAAATCACACAAGATTAATTCTGTCACATTGTATTGGTCAAAGCAGGTGACATGGCTAGTCAGATTCAAGACCTAAAAAAATAATTTCCATCAATCCCTGGGAGCAGCTGCAAAGAATGTATGGCCATGTTTAATCTATCACAGTATCCAAGGTTCCTAAGCTTTAATGTAACAAGTTATCACAAATGTAGTGGCTAAAACAACACAAATTTATTATCTTACAGTTATGAAAGTCAGAAGTCCTAAAATTAAGGAATTGTCAGGGCTGTGTTGCTCCTGGAGGCTCCAGAGGAAAATTTGTTTCCTTGCCTTTCCCAGGTTCTAGGGGACACCTTCGTTCCTTGACTCATGGCCCCTTTCTCATCTTCAAGACCAACAACAGCATCTTCAGATCTTTCTCTCTGACCTCTGCTTCCATCCTCACATTTCCCTCTCTTACCCTCCTACTTTCCCCTTCCATCTATAAGGACCTCTTGTGATTCCACTGGGCCCCCCATCTAATCTAGAAAAATCTCCTCATCTCAAAATCCTTAACTTCACATTTCCAAACTCTCTTTTTGTTGATTAAGGTGACATAGTCACAGATGCTGGGGATTAGGATATAGAAATCTTTGGGGAGCTATTGTTCTGTTTACCACGTTTCGGAATCTTAAATCAAGGAAAACTATATCACAGACTTCAAGGGTCCAGTGGTCTAGTCTTGGCCATCCTATTGAGCTCAGGAAAGACAGGCAGAATACAGGCAGTCAAGAGACTGGGTTTTAAGATCAAACAGACCAGGATTTGAATTCCAGTTTACCATTTACTAGCTGGGTGACCTTGGGCAGTTATTAATCTGAGACTGTGTTTTGAAGTGTAAGATGGAGACAATACCTATCTCACAGGACTACTGTTAAGTTTTAAATGAGCAAAGATATTAAAAGCACTGCAGATGGTACCTGGAACATGATAAATACTTAGATGATTAGAAAGAGTCCTGGTTAGGTTTTAAGATTTGAGAAGTATAGTTTCAACAATGTACACTATTCAGGTGACCAGTACATTAAAAGCCTAGATTTCATCACTATACAATGCATCCATGTAGCAAAAAAAAAAAAACAACAAACATTTGTACCCCCTAAATCTATTAAGATAAAATAAAATTAAAAAAGGAAATGTAGCTTCATATAGCCCCTTAGGGGCTGTAGGTAGAACTCGTCTTGCTGACTCTAGAGAAACTAGCAAAGAAGGGTGGCAGAAATTTTGGAAAAAGAAAAATGTTTCTGGGTTTTGAGGTTAATAAGGACAAACCTTAGGGCTTAGGAGACAGAGAACCAAATGTTTACAGTACTGGAAGAGGCAGGACTATAGTACAGTACCGTGGGCAGGGCTTTTGTTCGCTTTGTTGTTTCAAGATTCAGAAGTATTAATGGCGCATTTTTCAAATCTTCGGGCAGATGGGAGGGAGTGAGAACAGGAGGTTCCTGAGGCACAGAAGAGAGACAGTTTCTGAGGTTCCAGAAAAAGAAGACATGATTTTAGTGTTTCAGTGAGCTAGATTTCCGTGCTTCAAAAAAAAAATAGCAGGTATGTGTTAGGTATGTGTTTCAGGAGCACAGGTGAATTTGAGGTCAACATAGCTTGCGGAAAAGAGTGAATTTCATAGTTTCTCTTCAAATAATTTTTTAAAAATGTATCCCAGTTTTGTGATGTTTATGTCATCGAATGCATTATGGCACATTTTGTAAAGAAATGTATATCAATGAAATGATTTCAAACTTAACACAACCCACCAACATCTGTTTCATCACAAAATTCCAGGTCAATGTGGCCACAGGGATGTTTTCTTAATCTGTGCATTTGAAACTGCTGTGATTACATTATGAATATTCCAATTTTTTTTTTTTAATCCTGGAATAGTTGGGTTTTTTTGTTTGTTTCCTTATTTTGTGCAGGTGATAGAACTGGCAGGTTCCTCATCTTGCAGATGTCTTAGAACTGACTTCAAAGGACACACAGGCATCGTATATGACTTTGGCTAATCCATGGTGGGTTAATCTGGCTTTAACTTCACGGAGGAAGATAATAGTGACTTCTTACTACTCTTGAATGAGGTTTTGGAGGGGAAGAAAGGGCATGAATGGTGTGGAACCTGCTCAAGAGCTGGAGGACACGGGGCAGCTTCTCAACGGGGGTGTGGAGGTTCCTGCTAGATCTTTTATTGGACTGTAGCCTAGCCATGGTGTTAGGAAACAGGGGCTCTTTGAAGAAACATTGGGAAGTACTTGGGTCACTAAGTTCAGAAATTTATGAAGCTCCAGCACCCTCAAGAAGTCCTCCCTCCCTTGACCATGGGAACAATAGGCTAAAGACAATGGGAGAGTCTGCATTTGCCACCTTAGGAGCAAGAAGGGGAGCAGGAATGCTTCAGCTTGGCTTTGGCAGATGTGTCTTAAACACAGCTGGAATGCAAACCTCTCACGAGCAGTGATCCAGAATGAGGTAAGAAAACTTGTGGGGGCAAGTCCCATTCAACTGTTTGGGGCAATAGTCAGACGTGTCCACATAAGTGCTAAGAACAGGGATTATTTAATAGAATTTTGCAATCTTAGGCTGGAAGTGACTTCAACAACGATCTAGTCCAAACTTTTCGTTGCCATGGAACGCTATTCAAACAAAAGCTTCATAAGAGCTCAAATACAAACTCCTATGAAAGCAGGATTGTTCTGGTTGCAGGGTGGGGGAAAGGAGGAGGCAAACATAAAAAGTGTATAAAATTAGAAAATTTGTAAAAATCATGGTGGAAGAAAACCTTTTTATTTACATTTTTATCATAGGCTAAAGCAACATTGATCATACAGTCCCCCAAACCGACAGATTCCTAATTTATAGAGTGAAGAGACACTTTGAATCTTTAGGGGCATTTTTACATAGAAGCATGAAAACACGGAATATGACTTTCAGTCACACGGAAATGAGCCTTGGATGGAAATTCTAAGATTTATGGGAGTGTGCTATGTTGACTTGGGACAATGAGTCCCAACGTCCCACCAGGTGGCGCCGGTGTTCCGCATCTTGAGAACGTTTGGTTCTCTCCTGGAGGATCAGACTGCCTCGTGCTTTGCAGGTTTGCAAAATCTGACTGCATGCCACACTCAAGAAAACAACACTTGTGTTCGTGTTTTATCCTCCTTTCCTCTCACTGTCGTTCCAACAATCGAAATCTGCTTGACACTGGTGTTACTGAGGTGTCTTAACTTTTCAGGAAAGGAAAACAATACATCACCCCCTATCCTTAGGATAAAAGGCAGGAAGGGCCTTCCTAGGGATCTGGTGCAGCAAGAAGGCTGAGCATTTGAAACTTCTAGCTCAGGCTTCGCCACCTGATCATGAAGAAGCACCGCTCCTCTGGCCTCAGTTTCCTCAACTGTAAAACGGCTCTTTGAGCCCTACCATCTGTGGCATGCTGTTTGACGGGACTCAGACAAAGCCCAGCTTTAACTCTGGATCCTAGCTAAGTCTGTAAAAGGGAGATGTCATCTGATATGGTTACTGAGATTAAATAAAATAACGTTCATAAGTGCAAGGACAGTGTCAATAAATGGGTTTACTATTATTGCTTTCTTATACATAACTCATTACTCTCCGGAGGGCTGCCCTGCAGGGGGAATGTCTAAAGCAACGCACGTATTTTTTGGTTCATTTTAAATTCATATTGAAAGGGAAGGTTTTAGAACTCCAGGCTGCAACATGCCACTTAAGGGGCCGTGGACCGTGAGGGGCGGGCCGCACTGCAGAGACAGAAATTGCAGGCTACTTGCTACCTTCCCCCACCCTCCGCCGGGACCCTTCTGCTCTCTCCCAGCCGCGCCCCTGCGCCCAACTCGCCGCCCGCAAGCCCGTCGGCTGAGGCCGTGGGCCCCTCGCGTGCCCCCTCCCGCGCCAGCGCCGGGGCCGAGGGCGCCGCGCGGCGGGAACCGGCCTCTGGCCCCGCCCCTGTGCGCCGGCGCGCAGTTGCGCAGAGGCGTTTCCCGGGGCGTGCCGCGGTTGCCAGGCGACCGGACAGCTCTCCCCCCCCCCCCCCCCCCCCCCCAGTGCTGCTGCGTCTTCCCCCTTCCTGGCCCGGGCCAGTCGGCGGCGGAGGCGCGCGGAGCTGCAGTGTCTGGCTCGGAGTCCCCGGGGGAGCGTCGAGCCCGGGAGGCTGCGGTCCCAGCGCAGGTGGACGCGGCCCGCCCGCCCCTCCAACCGCCGCCCCTGCCCCCGCGGGGGTCCCGAGCTAGCGGATGGGAGGCACGGCTCGTGGGCCTGGGCGGAAGGATGCGGGGCCGCCCGGGACCGGGCTCCCGCCCCAGCAGCGGAGGTAACGGCGCCGCGGGGTAACGGGCTGGGGGCGCCCCAGTGGGCGGCTGGCGCTGGCAGGCGAGGCGGGGGGGGCGGGGAAGGCCCGGGCTGGAGGTTGAGCAAGCCCCCAACAGGAGGGACCAGGGAAGGGGTCTGATTCTCTCTCGGGGACCGGCCCGGCCCCCTCCCTCTTCGCCAGCGCCCCCTCCCCAGCCCACTGTGAACCCGGGAGGAGGCCAGAGCAGAGTTAGAGGAAGAAGAATTTTCATTGCTGGATTATCTCTAATGCCTTAGATCGGGGGTATATGGTAAGGCACTCTGAAAACCTGGGACTTTTTGTGGGGTTTTTAGCAAACTGGGCGAGCCAGGGAGCAATATCTTTGAAAGAAGCCCTGTTGCTTAGAGCACACAAGCAAGGGCTCAACTTTTGGGGCTTTGCTGAGAGGAGTGCGGTCTAGCTTTGGATGTGCAGGTGTGGGGCTGTGCTGGGTGGGGCTTTCTCCGGATCCTATTTTAAGAGATTCCCCACATTGCATTGTGTTTTACACCTAAATGGAGAGAAGCTCGCCCACCCCACACCCCGCTTTATTTGCGTGGAGATTTCCTGTTGTTAATTTCGTTTGGCTGTTAGCAGGAAATCTTGCAGGTTTTCTGTCTTTTTCTTTGTAAATGTGGACACTTGTCCCGGTTTGTTTTATCAAGCTTATGGCAAAGGGTCAGTTATGTCTGGAATATTTGGTTTCTGTCTGTGAAGTAGTTCCTTGTTAAAGATATAAATTATTCTATAAGAATGTGAGCATGTTTTTAAAAAGAGAACATTCCAAAAATATTCGTGGTAGGTTTTTTTTAAATCTTTTGTATTCCTATAACACATCAATCAAGAAAACTCTAGAACTAATTTAACAAAACAGTTTTTAAAGGTGACTGAAATATTCCAGGATATTTTAAAAGACATTTAAAAGAATTCTTCCCCTGTAACTCGGTCACTGTTGTATTCATTGTGTCATGTAAAATGATACAGTGAAATGCTGATGTGTGTGACTGGGAAACCCACGTTCTTGGTAGCAGATGAAATACATTATTCAGGGCCATCTTGTGGATTAAATAAATCCCCTCTGTCTTTTGTGTTCCCTTACAGTGGTGTAGCCATAGTGTAGTGTTAAAGAAGAGAAAAATGATCCTTAATCATTTAGCATTTTTTCTCTACCATCCATGGGAAAATGAAGTGGGAAAAGAAGTAAATTCAGTACATTTTGTAATTTAGAACATCCCTTTAGTGTTTGCTGTAGTATTCATTGTATTTTTCTACAAATTAGGTAGATGTAAGTAGGTAAGTACATAAATAAATAAAGAGAAGACAGCCCTAAAAAGGCTTTTTATTTCTTGCCTCTAAGACCCAGAAGTGTGTAGACTGGAACTATTCTTCCCACTAACATGTGGAAAACCGGTTCAGAGGGGAAGGTAGCACAGCCAGTGTTAGAGCTGAGATTAGAATCCAGGTCTCTGACTTTGAAAAAACAATTAACCTCTGTCATTTTTTTCTATTCTGGTTTTTAGGCTTCACATTCAAACTAGCCTTCATTTTCAAGTAGTAAGTTAAATGAGATCATTTCGATAGTTCTTATTTTTTTTAACAACATTCAGAAAGTAAGACTTATTTTAAGTATTTTAAAATACAAACCTAGAAATGCTGTCCTTTCTTAAAAAAAAAAAAAAGAAGAAAAATTGTATTTCCTCTATTCTGACAAATACCCCAGTTGTTTGTATTCAATACCAAAATGCAGTGTAGACATTTATTTCTGTTATTGTTCCTTGTGGCAGATATGAAGCACTTAAGACACAGGATGTTTTGGAAATACAAATTTATATTCTTCAGTTACTGACAGATTTTATCTATAATCCTTTCAACTAGATTGGGGGATGGTGTCTATGATACCTTCATGATGATAGATGAAACCAAATGCCCACCCTGTTCAAATGTACTCTGCAATCCTTCTGAACCACCTCCACCCAGAAGACTAAATGTAAGTAAAGGAAGTAATTCTTTGCACTCAAATTGTCTTGGAAAAGAGGTAGTGCAGGTCCAGTTACAGATCACTGGCAATCTAGACTCTTTTGTTTCCTTTTGATTTCTCCTGACTTTGGAATAACAATTTCTGTGGTCCAAATTTAGCTTTTCAGAATGATTTTAATTTGGAGCCCACTGTTTTCTTTCATTTTCCACTGGGAGAAATATATATAATAGCACTAGGAAAAAAATAATGTGCTACTTTTATGAAGATAATGCTTATTTTCATAGAGGATGATATATATAGGGTATTACAAAGGCTCCTTTTAATAAAAACAAGGAAGAGAAAGCATCCTGGAATTCATAGATCTGCAGATTTTTTTCCCTTCAAGATAGAAATGCAGTTTATCTTATTAGTATGCTAAAGAATAACATTTTATAGGTCATAAATAAAACTTGAACAGTACAGTTTGGTTTTTGATGCATTTAATCATTTCGGGAACTGCAGACACTTAGCTTTTGACACCATTTTACTTAAGATAATAATGAAATTAATTCACATTCCCTCAGCATACAGAGTAGTAGGCAGAGCAGGGGTTTGGACAAATTCCATGGCAAAGAGAAGCTATCCTGTGACTTTAAAATGTGCTGCATTTGTCATCTAATGAACAAATTGAATAATTGAATTGGCTAATTTGTAATATTTCTCCTTCACATTTTTGTGTTTAAGATCTGAATTGTTCTTATATGGAAAAAAATTACTTGTATTTTTCAGAGTCCTTTACAAGTTCTCATCAGTTTTTGCTTATAATCAATGTCTTCACCACTTTAAAGACTAATAATATACAAAGCTTGGGCTAAAAATATTTGGAAGGCTGATCACCCTATTTTTAATCTCCTTTCTGGAGGGCAGTGGGGTTTCTTTTCCATTCTTTGCAAGTAAAAACCTCTGAGAACCCCAGAGCCACTTACCCCTTGTTTTGACCACCAGATTTCTTGACTCCTTGGTGTCAATCACAACATCCCTATGAGAAACTTTTTGCAGTTGGGCTTGTATGTTAACATCTGGCTTAAGGTTCATTTTAACTTTGATTCAGAGTTGGCCAATGCCTTCTAGAAGGTCATTTAAATTGTAAGTTTCAGGATTAAAATGAATTTCTGACTGCACGGTGTTCAGAGTAACAGTTTTTGGGAAGCACAGGTTTTTAGATTCTAACTTAATGGTGTCTTTGCAAACTTTGCTAAAAATAATATTTTTTGACCTCTTGGTGCCACCATAGTTCATTATGCAGTGACTCCCTCTAAGACCCTGTGGCCCTTTTCACAAAGTCTTTTAGCTTCATTGTTTATTCAGAATGCTCTTATGTTCTCATTGTAAACTATAAATCTTCTGCCCATAGGCTTTTATTGGGCTAAGTTTTACGTTGCAGGGATTTAGGGTTGGGAGCTGGGAAAAGGGTGTTTCTGGGTGAGAAAGGTATTTTCCTTCTGAATTTGTCAACAAGATCTTTAAGGCTTGATTAATACAGTAGAAGATTCTGTTTGAAACGCCATGAGCCCTTCAAATTAGCAGTGTATGTGAAGCATTCCTATGAGATAAAATATGATAAGTCTGACACTGTCTCTCTAGATATAATTACATGGTTAGCAAAATATTTGGTAGAATCTATCTTATACATTGCTTGGTTATTGTAATTACTATTCTAGACAGAAATATATAGTGTGTTATAACTATTACACTTCAACATGTGTGAACATTGTATATTTTTTCTAGAACAATGGAAGGAAGGTTTTATTTATAGCACAGCAGACTTGATATATAATTGATTCAGGCCAGTATTTGAGTTATTTACAGGAAAGGAAAGAAAGCTAAGGAGAGAACCCCTCCCTGTGTGGAAAAATGTCTTCCTGGAATTCTCCAGATTTGTTGGAGTGATAATCTCCATAGTGGACTACACCTGAAATAGCGTATTCTGTTCTAGAAGCCACATTTCAAGAAAGACATAAAGCGCAGTCTATGTTGAGAATGTGAACAGGATAGCAAGGGAACATGACACACGTCTGGGGAGGTAAAGAGGATGTAGTGGAAGTGACAAACCTACAGACGGATGGTGTGGGCAGGGGCAGGGAAGCCCCTTTTAGGTATCTCGAAGACCTTTTTGTAAAAAAAAAATTTAGCCCATTCTTCTGCAGAAAGAACAGAAGACTCTTCTTTGAATTTTTGATACTTCTCTGTTGTTCCTGAGAGAGCAAAGTAAGACCAATTTGCAGGGAGAGAGACTTAGGCTCATTTCAGGAAAAACCATGAGTCAGGAAATCCAGGTGGCATCTTTAATCTTACTGTTTTAGTCATGTGGAAATTAAATTTCTGTTGTGTCTGTTTGTATTAATGTTCTGTGCCTGAGACCCTCTCTTTATCACAAACAGAAACGAAGACCTCCAGAGCCAGCGCGGCCTTACATGTAGGCAGAGTAGGTGAGATTCCCAGGGGTGGACCCTGGACCACAAATCCCTTTCCTACCAGCTTGTCATTGATGGCTGCAGTTCCTAGAGAGGCATTCCTTTGGGTTAAGGCATTGATCTTCTGGTAAAGTTCAAATATCCCTGGAGAGGTAACACATTAAATTCTATAGCAAGTGGAAAGCAGGTTTTACGTGGGGGAGAAAGTGGGTGAGGTGTTTCCATGTGTCCTAAGAAAAGCTCTGTTGTGGGGCCCTCCTTGAGCAGAAGGCATATTTAGTGCTAGATTCTTGGTGGAGGAAGACCAGGCTGGAGATGTGGAGGAAGCCGCCAGAGAGGAGATAAATGGAAAGGAGAAAGGAAGGGTACATAGGAATTTAAACCTTAATATATTGAGAATTTTGCCTAATTGGAACCAGTGTTTTAAAAATGTTTTGTAGTTTGTGAGCGTCTTTCACATATATTATTAATTATAATTTGATTCGCACATCATTCTGCAAGTAGGTATCATTATCCACATTTTATAAATAAAGAAACTGGGGCTAAGAAAGGTTAAAGTTACCTGCCCAGGGACCTGCAACTTTTAAGCATTATAGCCAGGACCCCAGCCCAGGCCTTCTGATTCATATTTCTTCAGGATGTGTCCCAAAGACTTGAGCAGTAAATGTTTAGGTGTGTTAAAGTAAAGTAGTAAGTTTTAAGGAAAACTGGCTAATATGCATGCAGATGTTCATTTTTGTTACGTAAATCTAACTAAAACCAAACAATTATAATTCTTTCCCTAGTTCAGCCAGATTTATTTCCTAATAGCCTGTAGTTCCTAAACGCTTGCTTTTTAGCACAGATACTAAATAGTGAACATTAACTGTTCAGGTGAATTTTGAATGAATGGATGGATGGATGTGGCTCATTTCTGTTTCTTCATCTCTAAAAACAAGAATAGTTATTTGACTCAGTTACTGATAGGAAAAATATTACATTGTATTTGCATTTTAGCACCGTATTTAGGTTCTGTCTGCAGGCCCATTTATTCTCATGACCAGTGATAGTTCCCTTTTTTTGGTATGAGAGAAGCTATAATTGGTCCACATCTGGCCTCTTTATTTTAAAACTAAACGGCTAACTGGCTACAATTGAACTGGCTGCATCGTTTTTGTTTAAGATCATATAATACCTCACTTAACTATAAGAACTCTATAAATATTTAAATTGATTAAATGACTTCATAAAAGGAACAAAGAGGACTTCCATAACTAGATTTAGGGGCCTATCTGAGATATGCTAACATTTAAAATTTTTTACCCTTTTTTGTTTATGTTTTTATTTTTTGGCATTTTTTATTCGTTTATTTTTGGTAATGCATAAATACAATTTTTGGTTTGCTTAGGTTATATTAAAATTCTATTTTTAAAGATTTGTCCACTTTATTTTTTAATTTTAATATATTTTTTTTAATATGAAGGGGTGGGGGATTGTGAAGAGGAGTGTTCAGTAGCCTTGTTTGTTTTTGTTAAGGCAGAGTCTCACTCTGTTACCCTGGGTAGAGTGCAGTGGCATCATCGTAGCTTGCTGCAAGCTCTAACTCCTGGACTCAAGTGATCCTCCTGCTTCAGCTTCCCTGGTAGCTGGTACTACAGGCCCACACCATCGCGCCCGTCTAATATTTCTATTTTTTTGTAGAGACAGGGTCTCACTCTTGGCTCATGCTGGTCTCGAACTCCTGACCTCAAGCAATCCTCCCTCCTTGGCCTCCCAAAGTGATAGGATTACAGGTGTGAACCACCATACCCGGCTCAAAGAATCTTGTTTCAATTAAAATAATCTTATTTCAATTCAGAGGAATAAATAGAACTTTCTTCTGTGGGTTACTATTCCGTCCGGCAAAAGGTTAAGCAAAATTGAGTAAAAGGACTAGTGCTCCTTTATTATGGAGGCTCTTACTGGGGAAGAATTTTATAGGAAGCGCCCCTGAGGCCTTGGATTCTCACTGTTATTTATCAGATACTTAAAAAATTGGTTCAGATGATCTCAAGAGTTCTCTCTGGCTTAGAACTTTTGTGATTCAATGAACTGACTTAGAAGTCTGTAATAATTTATATGGGGATGTGGGAGTAGATGATGAGGACTTGGGTGATTCCATTCAGCCCTACTAGAGAGTTGTATAGGTGGTAGGAGAACCTGGTGTTGAGTGTTGTTAATGGGAGGGCTCTGGACTGGGAGTCAGAAGACCTGCGTTGAAATCCTGTTTCTGTCATTTAATAGTACCTTATTGTTTATAGAACACTTTAATATACATTATTTTGATCCTGCTATATGCCCTTAAGATCTGGGAAGATACTTGAAACAATTAGTAAACAATATAAGACAGTGTACATATATAAGCAAGTGCCAAATTGTGTGGTACAGGCTCAAAAGCTGCAGTTAAGATGTGAGGTTAATTAGTATGGACTCAGAGTACTAAGTGGAAGAGAGTATTTGAATTGGGCCTTGAAGGAGTATACGACTTGAGTGGACTGGGAAGGAGAGTGAAAGGGTGAAAGGGTTCTTCGTACAAGGACATACCTGTAAGAAGGAACCTAGCTGTTAAGGGAGTGGTAAGATCATCTTGAACAAAACAAGGCATATAGGGGATTTGGAGTGGCTGTAATACTCAGGGAGACTAAGGATTAATATAACACAAGTCTCTAGAGACTCTTGCTTTTCTTATCCCCCTTTTGGGTCATTGCAACCTTAAAATAAACATGGCTGGACATGTTCAGCTATTACTCAGTCAGAGGAGGGAAGATCCTTTCATCTTCCTAATGTTTTTAGTGACTTTAACATTATATTCATTTTTCTCTTTCATAGGTTACCACTGAGCAGTTAATAAGAGATCATACTCAGCACTTTCTGAATGGAGGTGAGATCAAGGTAGAACAGCTGTTCCAAGAATTTGGCAGCAAAAGATCCGATATTCTTCAGTCAGATGGTACCAATGACTCTGAAAAGTGCTCTCCTACTGTTTCTCAGGGTAAAAGTTCAGATAACTTGTATTCAGTAAAATCCAGCAGTTCATCCAAAGCACCCAAAGTGGTGCCTCTGACTCCGGAACAAGCACTGAAGCAATATAAACACCACCTCACTGCTTATGAGAAGCTGGAAATCATCAATTATCCAGAAATTTACTTTGTGGGTCCAAATGCCAAAAAAAGACAGGGAGTTATTGGTGGTCCCAACAATGGGGGATATGATGATGCAGATGGGTCCTATATTCACGTACCTCGAGACCATCTTGCGTATCGATATGAGGTGCTGAAAATTATTGGCAAGGGGAGTTTTGGGCAGGTAGCCCGGGTCTATGATCACAAACTTCGACAGTACGTGGCCCTAAAAATGGTGCGAAATGAGAAGCGTTTCCATCGTCAAGCAGCTGAGGAGATCCGGATTTTGGAGCATCTTAAAAAACAGGATAAAACTGGTAGCATGAACGTTATCCACATGCTGGAAAGTTTCACGTTTCGGAACCACGTTTGCATGGCCTTTGAATTGCTGAGCATAGACCTTTACGAGCTAATCAAAAAAAACAAATTTCAAGGTTTTAGCGTACAGTTAGTACGCAAGTTTGCTCAATCCATCTTGCAATCCTTGGATGCTCTCCACAAAAATAAGATTATTCACTGTGACCTAAAGCCAGAAAACATTCTCCTGAAACACCATGGGCGCAGTGCAACCAAGGTCATTGACTTTGGGTCCAGCTGTTTCGAGTACCAGAAGCTTTACACATACATCCAGTCTCGGTTCTACAGAGCTCCGGAGATCATCTTAGGAAGCCGCTACAGCACACCTATTGATATATGGAGTTTTGGCTGCATTCTGGCAGAACTGTTAACAGGACAGCCTCTCTTCCCCGGAGAGGATGAAGGAGACCAGTTGGCCTGCATGATGGAGCTTTTGGGGATGCCACCACCAAAACTTCTGGAGCAATCCAAACGTGCCAAGTACTTTATCAACTCCAAGGGCCTGCCTCGCTATTGCTCTGTGACTACTCAGGCAGACGGGAGGGTTGTGCTTGTGGGGGGTCGCTCACGAAGGGGTAAAAAGCGGGGTCCCCCAGGCAGCAAAGACTGGGGGACAGCACTGAAAGGGTGCGATGACTACTTGTTTATAGAGTTTTTGAAAAGGTGTCTTCACTGGGACCCCTCTGCCCGTCTGACCCCAGCCCAAGCATTAAGACACCCTTGGATTAGCAAGTCTATGCCCAGATCTCTTACCACTGTAGATAAAGTGTCAGGGAAACGGGTAGTAAATCCCACAAATGCTTTCCAGGGACTGGGTTCCAAGCTGCCGCCAGTTGTTGGAATAGCCAATAAGCTTAAAGCTAACTTAATGTCAGAAACCAATGGCAGTATACCTCTGTGCAGTGTATTGCCAAAACTGATTAGCTAATGGACAACAATATGCTCAGAGATGCATATTTTTAATTACCTTGCAAACCTGCAAATGGAAAAAAAAAAGGCAAGCCCATTGGTGGATATGTTTTTGTTAGACTAGACTTCTTTTTTTAATAAGGCAAAACATTTTTATATGACTGTAAAAGAATTCTTCAAGGGCTAATTACCTAACCAGCTTGTATTGGCCATCTGGAATATACATTAAATGACTTTTTATAGGTCAGTGCCTCTTTGTTATCGTCAGATGTTACTTCAACATATATATTATTCTATTGGTTCAAATGTCCTTCTCTCAAGATAGAAGGCATACCAAAAATATACCCTATTCTTCACTTCTAGTCTCCCTCAACATCTGTTCTGGAGGGTTGGGGATGTGGTGGTATTTGTGGATGAGCGCCAAGGCTAGATCTCTTGCCTTAGCTGGCCATTCTCTGGGCTCATTCTGGATGAAAGGGCTCACTGCAGAATATGAGGGTGGGGGGGGTGCACCTGGAAGCTGTTGGTGACCTGGACAATTGATGTCACTGATTTCCAATGACTCATTCCTCTTTGCTTCAATTCTCTGATGCACGGTGTTTCCATTTTATGTTGTTGTTACTATTTTGCCTCTGATTAGTTTCCTGGGCACTCAAAACATTTTACAGACATCTCACCACTTTACCTAATAACCTTGTAAGTGCCGATTTTTAAAACTGAGACATATATATCCCTTCCTCTTTCCTCTCCCATCCCTCCTCCTCCATCTCCAAGGAAGATAAAGCAGCTTCTTTGCCCCACATGATCCAGAATGTTAAAGGTAGAATCAGCACGAAAACTGTGGTTCCCCAACTTCGTGGTACTCTCTGGACCAGCCTACTTGCTGCATTTTCGTGGACTCTGTGCTTATAAAAGTGATCACTCTCAGGTAAACCTCACAACAGTTTAAATGCTTTCTCTCCTCTCTTCCCAGCTACCTGCCACTGATCATTTTCTCCACTTTCACTTTAAACTGAAGGCTGTTCCCTAGGTCTGAGTGAACTTCAGTTATAGGAAGAAAAACTCTTGTTTGAAAATCCAGAAACTGGTAATAATCCATGTTTCCCCTTTATCTTCCCTAATGTTTTTCACTTTACCGGCCTTTCCTTTTCTCTGTTAAGATTTAAACTTAAACAGTAAGGGCTGATAATAAAACTGATTGCTAGGCCAAATGTGATACTTGGAAGGGTGGAGAAAGGAGAGACTAAGTTTGCTGCTGCTGTTTTGTTTATGGTTTTTCCTGTGCCTTCCTCTATTTCCACATTACTCCAGAACAGAAGTATGCCCAAGTTCTATCCTAAATGTGTGCTCTTTAGAGTAGAGCATTTGCTTTCTACAACATAGTTCTTAGAATGATCCAGTTCCATTGTTATTCTTTTAGAATTTAATCTGCAAACTCCATGAGATTGGAAGGAAGCTCCTTTCATTGGACAATACAGTAAAAAGAAGAGAAGAAAAATACCGTGCACATATTATCTAAGGAACTTTTGCCTAATCCAAAAGTATTCGTGATTGTCATTGCACGAGGCTGTGAAAAATGAGAATGAACAAACCACACTGATAGTAGTGGTATAAATGTCCAGAGTGTGGCCTCAGCCTCCCAAACACAAGGGCCAGATGGCAGAGAACTCAAACTGAGGCCTCACCCTCTTTGCAGGAGGAAGTCTTGCTACTTTTGGTGACTGAGAAACTGGATTATTTAAAACCTTTATTATCTAAGACTTTACTCCCGGTTTACAGAAGGCAATGGTGTATTCAGCTCCTTTAGTCCCTCTAGCTCTTACTGAATCCTCTCATTTGTAGGAAAAGTTTAAGAATGTCCTGCATTATCTAGGCAGAGCATATGCTGAGGTTGTTTTGCCTGCTGTTATCAGTGTGGAAGACCTGCTCCTTTAGCAACCTGTGTTAAAAGGATTGCTACCCCAAGTGCACCTGACATAAACTTGATTTCAGTGTTCATGTTTTTAGTGCAAGATCGTGGCGAGCCAGCACTGCTGCTGGACTCGGCAAAGAGGAGCCCGTGGCTGAGGTTGGCACGTGCTCTGATTCTGTGTACTGAATGCACTGTAAGGTTACTGAAACTGGGTCGAGTGAAAGGACGCAGACAACTCCTGAACACTAGACAAATTCCGGACAGCTCTGTGAAGGTGAATGGATGTGTTTCTGCCTCAGAGTGCAAACCTAGAGAGTGACACAGAGTCACTGACGTTGGCGTGCCTGTCTTCTGTGGGCTGATTCAAGTTTGGGGAGAGTGGGCTGCTTTAAAACATAGTGCTGGTTGTGCAGATGGATTTGAGGAGGTTTATGGATGGATTTCAAGTGTAAGGGACAAGTTGTGGTTTTTAGAGGCTGTCACTGTGCTGCCTTTTTTTGCCACTGTTACATTTCCACGTGGATCCTTGCCCAGCTATAGCAGTGAGTGCGTGAATTGGATCAGAGTTAGTGCAGAGATTCAGACTGTCTCTTACTCAGTTACTGGATTGTTCTTTAGCCATTTTTGTGCTTTCAGTCATTTCACCTAAACAGGTCAAGTGGGTTGACTTAACTGATTTCTAAATTGACAAAGTCAACTGAATTTCCAGATTCTTAGCAACAAACACCGTGAAAAAGTTGGGTCAGAATTTTCATTTTATTTCATTCCTAAAATCATTTTTTTCTTTCAACACAGGAAACTGGCTGATCCAGCTAATAACCTGCTCATCTCCTTAGATTCCGTCCTACCTTCCACCCTCACCGTGACTGATGTATTCATTCGTCATGTGCTATCATGATCTCCTCCTTACGTTAAAGTATAAGCTGCATGTGGGCAGGCCTGTGTCTTTGTGACGTTCTGAATTGACAGACTGTGCTGCCCACTGATCACGTGTGCACATGATGGACGTGTTTGTCTCGTCTTTTAAGCTGACTCACACAATCAATCTCTAATCTCTTCTTCCTGGGAAAGGGCAGTCAGATAAGGGTTATGTGAGGCACTTTCTTCTGTTCCGGTGTTAGACACAGTTACCTTGATCACAACGAAAATAAAAATGCCACCGTAACATAGCTGTGATGTCAGGATTCTGCTTCTGCCCCACAGGGGCTCTAAAGCAGGAGAAAGAGTCCAGCCTGGATCTTCTTTCCCAGAGGAAATTCACTTATGACCATGTTAGTGCTTTATTCCCAGGCGTTTGAGGGGGTTGGGACAGACAAGTTAGCTGGCTAATGTCATTACATTTTAGTTTTCATGACATTTAATCCGTTAAGAATGGGGTTTATTGCGCAATCAAAAATAGAACAAAACAAAAAAATAAATAAAAATTTCAACTGTGAAAATGTTTCAATCTGTAGCAGCTGGTTGGTGGTGTTAAAATACTTTCTGTTTTGCTTAATTCCTAACTAGGCATAATTAAAGCTAAATGTGAAATTTTAGGTAGCAGCTGATAAATGATTCTAAGCTTTCCTGACAGAATGCTCCTACTATAGTGAATCATAGAAAACTCTTTCTCATTTATTTTTAATTATTTCTTTTACATCTGTTGTCTGATGTCATCAACACGGAAGTTGGAAAGGTGCCAATGATTGTTCTAGACTGCCTCTGTGTGCTTTTTCTGTTGCGAGAATTAAAAATAAGTACTTATCCTTTGAACCAGGTGGAATTGCCAGAACGTGTTTTCCTTCATCTCTTCATTCTCACCGGAGATGACCAGTGTGTAGAGCAACTGCAGACGTCCCTGATGTGGACCACCTGGAGTCTATTAAATAAGGAGGGAGAAAAGATCAGGGACTGGCAAATAAAGGAAGAGTTGTCCTGTGCCAGGGACCAGCCTCCCAGTTTTAAATAGTATATTTTCAATATCCTCAGTTCAACATGTCCCACTTTTAACTTCAACCTATACTTCCTGAAGCCTAAGAATTTACTTCCAGAGCTGCCCTTTGGCTATGATGTGATTAGGGGTAACTGTCTCCAAGTGTGTCCCATTGTGCCTGCTAATTTCAGTGAGAAGAGTTTTAAGAGTTAAGTGAACCTGTCCACGTAAGGACTCAAAGCTCTCTGGTTCCTGAGATCCGTAACCCCTGGGGTAAGCCAGAGCTGCAAATATATTGTCTAGACTTTGAAGGGGCAGGATGTGATTCTTAATATAGCTCAGCCACCGCTCAGTCAAGCCTAGACTTTAATACTTTTCTGTAACAGAAGACTGAAGACCAGAAAGATCCTCTCCTCTTCTGCCACCACACAAATAGACTTAAAAGAAAGGAGAGCCCCAAATCAGGCCAAATGGTGACCTGTGGCTATTTCAGCTCAGAATGGCAGCCTCTAAATCATCAGGTTTGAATGACTTTGGTGTCATGGGATTCTGTCATTGTTCGTTTGAGTCTGCTGACACGCTTCCCCTGAAAGTGCAGTTTGGAACGGATGAGTCAGTGGTTTTTTTTTTGTTTGTTTGTTTGTTTTTTATTTTGGGTGGTTTGTTTTTTTAAAAAATAAAAGTGAATTGCTTTGAGAATTATTTAGCATCTTATGGTTGTTTCAAAACCAAGGCTGAGCACTGGCCTGGTAGGACCCCTGTGCCATGTTCTGAAGTGGGCAAGTCGCGGTCACCGGATGATTAGGGCTGTGCTGCAGGTACAGCCTCTCTCACTTGATGACGGTGGGAGAGAAAGAAAAGGCTCGAAAAAAAAAATCTTGGGAAGGGAAAAGGAGTGAGATGAGAAACAGCCTTGCAGAGATTCAGCCAGGATGCCTCTTTTAGTGCCCAGAGCTTCTGTCGGTAGTCTGGTTTGTAAGTCCCCGCACTGTTGTGGAGAAGGAAGGTGGGAAAACACACGGAGTACTTGGGGGTGGCCACCTCTCCGGGAGCCCTGTCAGTTCTCCCATCGGGTATGACGTTTACCCTCCTGTGCCCAGGCTTAGCTTAAGAATGAAGCCTGACAAGCAGCTTCAAAGAATACAGTTTATTTGGGAAGTTTGGATGTTTTAGGCCCAGGCCTTGGTCTGTGGGTGACTTCTAAAGCCTGAGGGATTGAGCAAATGGAAGGAAAGGAGAAACAAGGGGCAGTGGGCAGCTCTGTTCCAGCCTGTTTTTGATCTGGCCCTGAGCCATTATTGTCCTGGCGACAGGAGCTAATTGGATACCTAACTGAGTGACTGCCTTCTGCCACACTTGAATTGTCTCCTGGATTCTTGAACAGGCTTTCTGTCTCGTGGGAGCCTGGCCTAAAGCTAGAAATGGACCTTCTCATACTCACATGAAGCAACTCAACTGTATGTTAGAAAAATTAACTGCTGCTAGAGCTCAGGCAGAATTTAAAAGAACGTTATTCAGGGGCTGGGTGTGGTGGCTCACACCTGTAATCCTAGCACTCTGGGAGGCCAAGGCTGGAGGATTGCTTGAGGCCAGGAATTTGAGACCAGCCTGAGCAAGAGCGAGACCCCGTCTCCACTAAAAATAGAAAGAAATGACCTGGACAGCTAAAAATATATGTAGAAAAAAATTAGCTGGGCATGGTGGCACATGCCTGTAGTCCCAGCTACTTGGGAGGCTGAGGCAGGAGGATCGCTTAAGCCCAGGAGTTTGAGGTTGCTGTGAGCTAGGCTGATGCCATGGCACTCTAGCCTGGGCAACAGAGTGAGACTCTGTCTCAAAAAAAAAAAAAAAAAGAAAGAAAAGAAATGGCGGTGAAAATGGTCGCAAGGGCTGTTGGAGTGTGGTCCATTGCCTTTCACTTTCTAAGGAAATTGACTTTCTGAAGGGGTTCGTTGGTGCAGAGGCAGCCGCCCAAAGTGACTGCAGCTGGGCTGTGCTAATGCTAAAGACTGATTTTGACCTTTCTGTGGCATGAACCTGGCCACAATTTAAGCTTGTTTTGCAGAGGCTGCTCAGCCCTACCTTTGCGTCTGGCTTCTGAGCTCCTGATGCAGTAGCAGACCCAGGACACCCAATCTGAACCACTGCAGAGAATTCTTAATCATTCCCACCCTTGTCCCAAATTACACTCACCTCTGCTCTGCTGAAGCACGTCCATACACACCTTTGTGGGTGCATACGTTCTTTCATCAGTGACTTACTGAGCAACTGCTGTGTGCAAAAAGGCACTCTAGTGGCATCTGTCAAGGATAGGGAGCATCGACAGCCTTGCTGACCACATGTTCAGAATTTAACAAAAGCTAGGCAATGGCTTTAGAGAAAACTTGCCAACGAGTCATCTACACTCTGTTCTGGTTTAAAATTTGTGTAAGTCTGTAGGTGAATGGAGTGGGAAGGGGAGATGGTTTCAGAAGAGCGTATTTCTGAGTCTGCATAGAGTCAGGGGCTTGTGTTCTGAGCTGAAGGAGAGAACAGGTGGTGGGGGTGAAAGGTACGGAGGACCTGCCACCACCAGCTACTTGGCTCCCACTCCCTCTTCTGGCCTGGGAGACGAGATGCGGTTACCTTTGAAGTTTCGCGGACATGATTTCAGATCAGGGGTCTGACTCTTGCTGCTCCCTCCTGAAACTGGCTCTACCCCAAAGTCGCGTCCAAAGCGACCACAGGGAGGAGGAAACAGCGGGCACCCGGCCTCCCCACCTCTCCTCCCTGCCTCTCCCTCACTTCCCGCAACAACTAGCTGGCTGCCTTGCTGTTTTCTCTGGTTGCTAAATCAACATTGTTTATTTCTGTCCCACCAACAGACCCAGTCAGAGCCTGAGACTAGGGTGAATACGTGGGGTGGATTCGGAAACGGCGTCCCTGAGTCTTTGAGCAGCTGTCCCACGTCACCCTGGATCCAGTCCCCTCTCAGTAAACCTTCTGCGTTCCAGAGCCCCTTTCCTCTTCTTGGAACCCAGAGTCACCATCTGCTTTCAGATCCCAGAGAGATGTCCAGGCAAAGTAGCACGAGTGAGAGGGAGGAGACGTCAGAGTTCTTTGGGGGACCTAGAGGAGCGGGCAGACCACAGGTGCTTCCCCTCAATCCTGCTGAAATAATAGAGTCAGGCGCTTCCGTGGTGGGTCTTCCTGCAGGGACAACTGTTTACCAACTGCCATGTCACCTGCCACTCCTCCTACCCCTTCCCAGCCCAACCTGGCCCAAGGCAGCTGCATTTCAGAGAGTAATTCCTCTGTTCTTTATTTATTCCTGGCCTTAAATTCCACTACAGCCAGAAGAGGAGGGTGGAGGGGAGGGGTGGCTTTAGCTGGGAAAGCGGGGCTGGGGCTGGGGCTGGAGGACACCAGGTGGAGACCCCCCCAGACCACAGAGCCAGGGAACAACTGCAGGAGCCTCTTGGCTCGAGGAGTGTCCCCTCCCCCCTCCCCTGTAACTGCCGATACAGGGGCTCTCCCAGGGGGCGCCAGGGCCCACCTCCCGCCTTTCTCTGCCTTCTCTTCATTCTCTCGGTCAAGGCCCCCTGTCTTCCATGGGCTGGACCCATTCACACATCAGCAGCACAGGTGTCCTTGCTCTCTGGGAAGTCACAGAGTAGGGGCAAGTGGAACAGGTAAGAATTGCAATCCAACGAGATAGGTATGATGGTAGACATGGACTAGGAGCCCACCCCTTGCCCCCCAAGAGCCAGACAGACGAGCGGTGGAGGTGGAGGTCAGCAAAGGATTCTGTGGGGACAGCCGTGTCCCTCACTAGCCACGACCGTTTCCTCTCTGCTTTGTTCCCCTCTCCCTGCCCTTTCAACAACCTGCCCCAGCCACCACCCACTATTTACGATGCCTCTGCCTTGGAACGAGCGGTGCCCGGGCTGTGCCCAGCTGAAAGAGTAGGAGCCTCGCCGGGGAGGTCAAACACCCCATCCCTTTAGTCCATGGCAGAGTTGTTTGGAGCCAGAGTCCCCCTGCTGCCACCAACACCCCCAAGCCTCCCATGAGGCGTTTACATCGCACTGCTAGCAGCCCCCAGCCAAAGCCCCAAAGCTGCCAAAATGGGTTTATTTTTACCTGCCGGGTTGGGAAAGGGGCAAAGGCTGAGCCTGGGGCAGTTCTGTGGCGCCAGCTGGGGCTTAAATACAATGAGAAAGCCCCACCCTGCCCACTCTGCCTGCAGAGAGCCCCGTGGGAAATAAATAGTACCGCGTGCCCTGCCTGGACGCCAGCCAGTCACATGAGCCAAGGCTGGTTAAAAAGGGAGCTCGGGTGATCTCCCAGCTCAGGTGTCACTCCTGGCACTAGCAGCTCGGGGGGAGGGTGCCAGCCCTTCTCTGCAGGGCTGGTGGACAGGGAGGCCTAGTGGCAAAGGGGCAATTCGGGCCAGGGAGGGAGGCAGCCAGTAGAACTTCGCCCCAGGCAGAGCTATCAGTCCCCAGCGCCTGGCACTGGGAAAGAGTGATAACATTGGTGAGGGCAGTGTGGGCAGAGGAGGGGAAGGGAGAAAAAGCTTGGCAAAAGTTTCAGGACCAAATCTTAATTTGGCAAAGCTGTTTTTTTCCATCATACCCCACCTGCTGTGTGGCATGCACACACACACACACACACACACACACACACACACACACACACACACACCCCACTGCCTATTTTTTCTTTCCCATCACTTGGACCCCCTGCATGCGTTCCTGCCCCCACCCACAGCCCTCCCCGCTCAGCACGTCAGCATCTGTCTATCTCCAGCAACACACTCAGACACCTCTCCCTCACCCGCCCACCCTGTGCTGGGACTCAGGCCCGTGGCTGCTCCTCCTTCCTAGGCGTCGGTTTCTGCCCAGGTCACATGTCTCTGATCTTGCTCCCAGTGCCATCTAGGCAATCTAGGCCAGCACACGGTGAGAGGCTCCTGGGAGAGGAGGTTTCACGCTGGAGCTGATCTTTTTACTGAAGTCCCAGAACTAGGTTAAATGATTCAGCAGGCTGAAGACCTCCCTGTTCAGAGTTCCTTGAGATATTGGGGAACCTTGAGTCAAGAGGCTCATTTGCTCAGATGTTCCTGGTGAGAAAAGTGCCATGTGTTTTGTGGTTGGACCAGTGCAACCCCAAGAACCCTGTTCACTGCAGTGGGTTGGCTGGCTGGGGGGTCCCAGCAAACTTGCTCTCTGCAGGACGATACAGTGCTGTGGCATGGGGGTCCCCCAAGAAGCCTGAACTGCAGGAGCCTGAGCTAGAGTCATGGCCACGGGGTGGGCAGGCAGGACGCCTTCAACAGCTCTGGACTAGATGATAGATTTTTCCAAGAGGGAAATCACACCACCACCCCGCCCCCAAAGAAGACAACTCCAAGTTTGCATATCTAATTGGTCCAGAAAAGCACTGAACATATAAGAAGGAAAACAGGATCATTTGTGATTTTAAAAACTATTCTGGAATTCCAAATTCCATGGAGATTACTCCTAAGGTTGGGGACAAATGCCTGTTTTCTCTGGTTGAGAAATTTAAGAAATCAATGTGGGACTGGGACATATGCAGAAGCATCTAAGTTCCTGGGATATAATCAGTAAATGTGATTCTGAGCCAAGTTGGCACCGACACACCAATGTCGAGTGGGCATCTGGGCTGCCCTGCCAGCACGGAGCTGGACGTGGGGGTCAGAAACGTCCCTAGGGGTCCTGTGTCTGATCGCCCTCTAGATGGAGTGACCAGGGAGGGTCTAATCAGGAGGCCATCTACAAAATGTGGCCAGTTTCAGGAAACTATTAAGGGACAGCAAGGCACACGGGTAGCCACACGGGACACAAGGAAGGGTGTGGTTGCGGAATCTTAGCAAGAGCTGTGGATGAGGCGGCAGGAGAGGGCCACCCGCCCGAAGGAGCTGCGGCCTTTCGTGGAGGCAGGCAGGCCCTGCAACCCCTGGCCAGTGGGGAGGAACTAGGGAAATGAGTATGCTGACCTCACTCGCAAGCCATCTCATCTTATTCCCGCACCTCGCCCTGGCCAAACCTAACTGGAAGCCAGAGGACAAGGAGTCTGGTTGGCGCAGTCCAAAAAGGCCAACGTCCTGGCACGCAGCGCACAGTGCAGAAGGGTGGAGAGTGGGTCCGGAGGATCACACGGTTCCTACGCCGCAGTCTCTGTGATCCAAAGCAGGCGATTTCATCAGCATCAGTAAACATTTTTTTTTTTTAGCACAAACCACGCACCAGCGTTGTGCTGTCTGTCCACCAAGCATGAAACATGGGAATGGGGTTTTAAGAACCTGAGAGTCCAGCTGGGAGACAGGAGCAGCAGTGTTCAGGGAAGCCTTCATGGAGGAAGTGGGCATGTGCGATGGGGCTTGGAGGTCAGGTGAGCAGAGTGCTGGGAGTGTTCTTCACTGTAGCAAAATGCCACTCAGCAACCTGATCCACCCCAAGCTCACGTTTCAGATGGTCCGTCCCTGAGATTTGACATCAGAGCCATGGCCAAAGTCACCCATCTGACTGTGGCTGACTCCACACATTACTTCTCACGTCCCCTGGGAAGGGTCACTCTGCCTAACTGCCTGTCTTTCCTGCCGGGTTCTCTGAAGGACAGTTTTCTTCCAACTCCAAGAGTGATGTCCTAATTATTCGAGCAATTCATCCGTAAAAATTCACTGGCCTCGTAAGTAGGAGGCCCCGTGCTGAGAAGTTGGGCTCTTCTGCCTCCTGCTCTCGGTGAGCTCACACTCTGCACAGAACAGAGACACATAAAAATGATCACAATGTGTTTGGTAGGAGGTGTGATGGAGGTATGAGGGAAACACACTGGAGAGAGTGACTAATTCCTAGAGGTGCTAAGAAAAAAGGCTTCAGAGAGGTAATATTTGTACTGCAAGTCCATTAATGAGTAGGACTTGCTAGGCAGAGGGGGGGGAAATAGCAGAGGACTTGAAATGTGTGGAAACAGCAAAGAGGCAAAAGGGTTGGTGAAAAATTCAGCGTGGCTGAGGCATCGAATGGCAGGAGCTGGGGCTGGTGAGAACAGGTGTGGGCTGGTTTAAAGGGATATTATAGCTCCAGTTAAGGAGTTTGTTTGTTAGGCCGATGAATAAGGAACCAAAGGATGTTCTCATGCAGGGGAATGATGTGGTCAGATTTCTTTTTGGAAGGGTAATTTCTAGGAGGAAATGATACCTGTCCGAATACAAGCGATGGGACCCGAGATAGGGACCTGTTCCTCTGTCCCCCACGCTACGGGCTTCCTCACCTCCCCATCCCCACCGTCCTTCTCCAGGGAACAATTGTTCTTCGAAATCTGTTGCCTCTCTGACTTTGCAACAAGAGAACGGGGCCAAATACATGAATTTGTTTCTTCTTCTAGGACAGCGTGGACTGAGGACACCCAGGAAGACATTTCCCCTTCCTCTAGTTTTTACCCCCTCTTCAAATTTGAGGAAGGAGAGGCTGGGGTGGAACCTTCGGTGGAAGGGCCAGTCTACAGGACTCGGGACCTGCCAATCCTACAAGAACCAGCCAATACCAGAGCCCGTCGGTCTCCCCGGAGCTCATTCCAAACTTTGTGGCAATTCCCCCAGGTCCTAGCTGAAGGACACCATTTAATGAGCCATTCCTCTAGGACACCAGATGGAATGAAGCAAAGACAGATGCAGTGGGGGCAAGGAGGGGTGGGAGGAGATTCTAAATGGGGTTCTGTGAGCCCAGACTCACCTCTGCAAAGGGTTCTTTTTAGAGCAAAGAGCTCAAGGGCAGACGAAGGGGCTGCAGGCTTTGGGCTCACAGGCCAAGAGCCTAACGACAGCCTTTGAGCACTGGGCATGGTCTGGAAGGGGCCAGAAGGATGGAAGCAGGTGCGGGGGCAGCTATGTGGCCTCCAGGGCAGAAGGAGGAACCCTGCTTCCTCCGCAGGGGCTGATACGGGTTTTCCTGGGGGCTCACCTGCCCTAGTCTGGCCCTGTCTCGGGGGCTGTGACGGCCAGCAGCCGCACCAAGAGCCTAGTGACAGCAGCCAAGTGAGGTGCTGGAGTCTATTTCTGGAGCTCTTTGAGAGTGGAGCAACTGCCAGCTGCCTGGGACCGGATGATCTCTGCAGAGCCTTCCTGATCTAAAACAGGGTGACGTGCGCTAAGTAAATGCAGGCAGCACTTGGGCAGGGGAGAGAGAAAAACCCTTAGAGCCTTCAGGGTCTCTCACCCTTAGCAAGCGCCTTCTTAGCACCGAGAAAGACCACCGGTGTGGAGCAACTGCGCCCCCTGGTGGCAAAGGCAGGGATAAAGGTACGCGGAGACCGCTTATTCCGCCCCTCTCTTGGTCTCTGCAGTTTCTCCCCCAAGACTCGAAAAAAGAGATGACTGTGAGCCTGCAGCGTGAGTTCTGGGTGGATTCCTTCTGTTTTTAGCTTCCTCCTCTTTCTGCTGATTGCGGTTATGGTCCCTAGCCAGAGGCTTTCAATTTTATGGATCAACGCGTTATGATGGAAAAAGCACTTGGACCGTGTCCTGAATATGAGTTTGAGTATCTTTATTCAAGCCTAGCTGTTTCCATATCCGTAATGTGGGGATGATGCTAGAGGCGCCGCCTGGCTCCCAGGGAGGCTGTGAGAGCGAATGTGAGCCACCCACCGCAGGCAGAGGAAGGGGGTGCTTCCCGGTCCTGGGATCCAGTTAGTCCCCTTGCTGGCTGGGGTGGTCGTCCACTGTCACTCATGCCTGGTCCCGAGACACCCGTGGGGCTCAGCTCCTCATGGCTGCCAGGCTCCTTCTTCCATCCCGGTCAGGAAGTCACCTTCTCCATCTGCCCGGGCTGACAGCCAGGGGAGGACAGGGTGACCTGGTGATTATGGCACTCAGGCTGGAAAGACACAGGGAGGAGTCCTGGGCCTATTTGTTGTTGTTGCCACTTAACAGTCTTTATTATTTACATTTATTTTTAGGCATCTTGCTGCACATTTCTTTCTTTCTTTCTTTTTTTTTTTTAAGAGACAAGGACTTGCTCTGTCACCCAGGCTGGACTGCAGTGGCACCATAATAGCTCACTGCAAGCTTGAACTCCTAGGCTCAAGCAATCCTCCTGCCTCAGTCTCGCAAGTAGCTGAGACTACACGTATGCACCACCATGCCTGGCTAATTGGTTTTATGTTTTGTAGAGATGGGATCTTGCTATGTTGCCCAGGCTGGTCTCTAACTGCTGGCTTCAAGAGATCCTTTTGCCTTGACCCCCCCAAAGTGTTGGGATTACAAGCATGAGCCACCACACCCACTGGACATTTTTTTATGTGCACTGTGACTCTTTATCTATCAGATGTTGGGTTCGATGGGCGAGACATAAGCCAGAAGAACAAATTCTTGTTCTCTTTTAGGGAGATGGTTGATTGTGACTGTCTTTCCACAGGCAAATTTGTGGAGCTTTTCCTGTAGTTTCTTTTCTTTTCTTTTTGTACTAATAGCTTAAAAATAAAAATGAGCTGAATGGTCTGAATGGTCAATTTTTTGGAGAGGTGTACATATGGGACCAATGCTGTGCAGTGTGTTTAAAACCTGTTTTCAAGAATTAATTTTTCTAAGTGTACCTCAAAAATTATTTTACTATGGTAAAATATATACAACATGAAATTTACCACTTAAACCATTTTTAAGTGTATAATTCAGTGGCATTAAGTACATTCACAATGTCATGCAACTATCGTCACTATCCATGTCTAGAACTTTCTGATCAGCCCTGACAGAAACTCTGTACTGGACCTATTTGTAATAATACAGGACCCCGTAAGAGACTGCTGGAGTCCATCTTTGATCCTTGCATCTCTTAGTGGTACTAAGAGGTCCTGCTCTCCCTAGACTGGCCAGAAGAGTAGTGGCCACTGGGCTCTGGCCCCTTCCCAGGGGATTCATCAGGGACTGATCATGGCTGCCTTGGTTTCCTATAGTCACTGAATTCTGTAGCCAGAGCAACTTCCAGGGGTTCCTTAACACCACTCCCCAAAGCAGAACCAGAGTCAACCCATAGCCTATCTCTGTGCCTGACATATAATGGGCACTCAGTAAAGATTTGTCTAATGAATGAATGAACCTGAACAAATAGATCACTATCCCTGGGAAAGGAGACTTTATGGCTGCTCACGGTCACAGGGAGATGACAAGGGCTTGCGCTTTGGGGTCAGAAAGATGTGGGTTCAAGTGTTGGCCCTGTCCTTCACTAAGTATGTGGCTTGTTTTTTGTTATTGTTAAGCCACAAAACTGGAATAATAATTCTTACCTTATGATGTGCAGTTTGAATGAGCAAAGTATATGAAATACTTCCCCTTGGAGTAGCAGAAGCTCAATGATGTTAGTTCTCTCCCCCTTCCACCTACTAGAGAATCTTACAGTCGCATCCCCAGGGATGACTTTCTGTTTTCAACTCCAGTTCCATTTCCTATTGGCTCATTTTTGGTCAGTTTCTAAGAAAGAGAATCCTCCCCATTGTCTGAGCTCTAACCTCAGCCCTTTCAAGCTGGGACTCTAATGCTGTTAAAACATGAAAAGGAAATGTTACTTTCTTTGCCTTTATCTGACATTGAGCCTCCTCAATTTCTATTTTATTGGGTGGAGTTGTGATTTGTTCATCCGTGTTATGTGTTTTATTTCTCTCTCACCTCTACCCCAAACCCTCCCCTCTGCCAGCGCCCTAGTACATAATAGCCGGCCCAGGCCACTCCTCCCATCCTCTAAACTGAAACTACTGTGTCTTTTACTGTTTCCAAGTCCAGGAACTTGGCTACATTCCCCTGGGACAGAGGATATAGTGTTTATCATGGGCACCCAGGTTTTAATAGCAGCCAGGACCTATCAATCACTCACAATGCCTCTTTCATCCACCCCTTCTGATTACTTGGCACATTTGTTCTCACCTCTAAATCCTAAGATAGCAGCACGGAGTACATAATTTTTAGAAATCAAGTGATCTAGTTAAGATCTATGCCCTATTGGATGTACGACTCTGTTTACCATGTGAAGTAGTTGGAAAAGTTAAAACCCAATAGAAAGTAATACATTTCAATTTCAAACCAATAAATATTCATTGGGTGCTATAAATATTCAAGATGCCTGGGGCAATGTGGGCTTATGAAATCTGAAAATCTGATGACAGATTTATTTTTTATTCATTTTTTATTTTTTGTAGAGACTCACTATGTTTCCCAGGCTGGTCTTGAACTCCTGACCTCAAGCGATCCTCCAGCCTCAGCCTCCCAGAGTGAGCCTTGACATTTTAGAGGCAGGCAGGAGAGAAGAGCCATCGAAGGAAACTGATAAGAAATTGGCGGGGATATAGAAGTAGATTTCAGAGTGGGAGGTCTTGAGAGTCCAGGGGTCCTGGGTTAAAAATAGGCCCAGCACAGAGTTTTGAGGAAGAAGGGTTGGTGCAAAGTGTGAGATCCAGCAGAGAGATCTAAACTGAGAGAGTGAGCTAAGATAAGAAGGAGATCAGAGGAGTGGCAGAGACAAAAGCCAGACTTCAGAAAAGCTGAGTGATCAGGCTGACACAGGAAGTACAGTTCTATGGCTCCTGCAGGGAGTTTGCTGGGCAGGGATGCAGAGAAACCGGAGAGGTGTCAGACAGAGGCAGGACTGAGGGCAAGAGAGAGTGAAACGTTGCAGGCTCCGGGGAAAGAGCCAGTTGAATGGGTGTGATGCAAATGCTGTTGTTACCTACCCAAAATCCGTCCCCCTTTGCCCTCCTTGTGGCAGAGCCGGCATTTGACCCAGCAGGTGGGCAGCAAAGTGCTGGGGGACAGTAGGCTCCTCCCCAACTCGGGACTGAGTGATGGGAGTTCCGTCCCTTCCTGCAGTGATTGGTTTAGGAGTGGTCATGTGACCCATTTCTGGCCAATGAGACATAAAGGGAAGCTGATGGATGTTCTTTTGAAAATATTTCTCCCCTTGATAAATAAGATAGTTTACAGGAGGCGACAAAAAAAGCTTCAGGATTTTATTTTTATTTTTTTATTTCACCCCTGACTCTTTCCTTGCACTGTTGAATAGTGTCTTGTAAGGATGTGAAGCTTAGAGCTGCTGCAGCCTCTTTGCAATTATGAAGCGCTGAGCTGAGCTGCAGGGTGAGGTCCCTGCTGCCGAGGTTGGCAAAGCAGAAAGACGGGGAGACCTGGGTCCCTCATGGTACTCGAGGACTTTGTCCAGCTGTGGAACAACCTGAGATTGCCTCCCTTTAGTCTTATTAAAAAACTATTAGCTTCCTTATTGTTTAAGCCACTGCTAGTTGCCTTTTCAGCTACATGCATCCTAACTGATATGGAGAGGTTGTCACATTCTAGATCTGAGGTAATTTAGGTTGATTTTAAAAGGAGATCAGGGAACCAGTAAGACTTTTTGAAATATTGAGGTTAAACCATCTTTGATTGTGGTTTCCTCCCTAAAGTCAAGGCCGTCACTCTTTAAAACAATCTTGATTGTTTAAGCAAACCAATTACTTTGCGAGGGGTAGTGAAGATTAGAGAAGTCAGGTCTCTCTGCTTTTCTGGTGGAAGCCAAGTCCAATAAGCCTTCCAAGCAAGAAAAACCCATTAGTCCTCTCCACACCTTCCCATCATATTGCCATCCCTCAGTGATCCATTGGGAAGCAAGTCTTCCTGATCTTTCCAATTAGGCAAATTTTGATTGTAGTATAAGATAGGACTTTGGATGTCAGTTTTCGCCTAGAATTTAGACAGAGGAGTAATGCTCTCTGGACGGAGAGTTCAAAAGGCTGAGCTGCTGTCCAGAAGGTGGGCCTGGTGGAAAGGGAGAGGTGTTTAATATTTGCAGGGGAGACATCGCATGAGTACCCAGCAAGCACAGAGGGCTGCTGATGCATGCACAGGTGACGGGGAATGGAGAACTGGCCCTAGAGAAACTGACAACCCAGGAGAGAAAAAGTCCTAAAGGAAATGAATAAAAGCCCGGGTGTAACAAGCAGCATGAAGGATGGATTGGAACAGCAGGGGGTTGAAAGCAAAGAATCTAGTTAGCCAGCTAGTGGAATATTCTAGGCAAGAGAGAAAACTAGGGCAGTGGCAGGGGAGATGGAAAAGAGGACAGGATACAGGAGGCCTTGCTGAGACAGAGTCAGCAAGAACTGCCAGCCAGGTAGAGTGGGCTGAGAGGAGAGGCATCGATACAAGGACAAATCTAATATAGCAATGGGAGAAATCTTTAAAAATCGTCTAGATCATGCTTCTCAAATTTTCGTTTGGCTGTGGAATCTCTTCTTCAACAAAGCCATACACATCCGGCCAATGTATTTGGGGTAGGATTTGTTTTTCTCTTTCTTTCCTCGTTCAGGAGTTGGGCACACACCAGGGTAGCATAATAGACAGCAGCACAATTGTTCTGTGTGAAGATTCAGGGAGGTTCCATGCAGGGTCAGCTTCACGGGAGACCCATGCAATTGCCCAGGGACCTGCGCTTAAAAAGCCCCCGTGCTTGGTTTAATGCTCTGCTGTCCCTCTCTTGAAATTCCTAATCATTTCTGGACAAGGCACTCTGTATTTTCATTTTGTGCTGGGTCCTGCCAATTAGGTAACGGGTGCACAGAAGAAGGAAGGGACTAAAGAATCTTGTCCTTCTACAGGCTCAGGGATGCTGAGACAGTCAGGGTGGAAATGAATATGAATGATAATGTCTTAACAGTCATAGCCTATATTCCACAGGGTTGTTGTGAGTGTTGAATGAATAAATACATGGAAAACACTTTTAGAACAGTGTCTGACACGCAGGGAATGCTCAGTGTTTGGTACCCATACTGCTCCCTCCCTGCACTGGCTCAACACCTGACAGCCTGAGGTTGATTATTCACAGGGTCACAGTGGACTTTTCTCATTTTCACGTTTCTGACCTGTCCCTCCCCATCCAGCCCCAGGGTTCTGATTGTCCTTTGGGGGACAAAAAAGACCCGACAACAATAATTATCACAATAAATAAATGTGTGATATCACATCCTCTCTTTATCCTTAGTAACTAGATAATGCTTCAGGGTGTGTCTGTGTGGTATGTCTCTGTCTTTGTGTCTGAGTTTATTTTTTTCCTTTTAAATTTTAACTCAATTAATTAGAGGCTCTCTCTGATGGTTTTTTTTTTCTTTCTTTCTTTCTTTACCTGCCTTTTTCGTTTATATAGAAAGGACTCTGAAACCACCTGCTTCCTCCCTCTCTCCCTTTCTCAGATCCCCAAGGGGAGGGCAGGATCTAAAGGAAGACTGTGTCACCATTGTCATCAAGATAATAGCTCCCTCCCCACACACCCCCCTTCCCTCCACTCCCATCTCATTTCCCTGAGCCTGTGAAGTGCTCAACCTTTGTCCTCAGAATAGGGCCCTTTACTGGCAGTAAAAAATTAAAATACTGGCCCAATACCTCTACTTCATGAACCTGTCGTCCTGACCAAAGTCTGGAAGCTACCCCTCCTACCTCCATCCTCATTCTTCCATGTTCCCAGCATATTCTTAGTGACAGGCAGCTCTCTCTCATTGTCCTAGGGTTTCAAGTTTGCAGGAACTACGTTGTTTTTTTTTTCCTTAGCAGAAATAGTTGTGGTTTTTTTCTAACAACTTTGTAAATTCCCCATAAAGTTGGAAATTCCCTTCTTGGTTACAGCTCTTGATAGATACAGAAGAAGCCTCATCTGGTCCTATCTTCCCTCCTGCTGTGTGGCTCTGGGAAGTTAGCTTGAACTCTCTGGGCTTCAGATCACAAAGATTACCTTGACTGGGGACAGATTGAAGGATGAAAAGATTTTGGGAAGGATTTTTTTGGAGGACCTTGGGAGATGGGATTTACAAATATCTCTATAGTGAGAAGAGTCATTTGGAGAACCACCAACCCATTTAGATTCCTCCTCTTGAAAAAAATGAGCTTAATAATTTCCATTGCTAATTCCTCTCCCCCACCACCCTCACCTCCGCCTCCACCCTCAGCTGTTGACTGATAGAGTAGATACGCTGTCCGCCCCCCTCCCATGTATACACACACACTTCTGGGAGGCCCTAGATAAATAGAAGGTAGAGGCCCGGCTGCAAAATTATTATTATCATTATGATGATGATGATGCTTTCAGCATGAGAAACAGGAAGTGAAACTGACTAAAATGCTCAGTGATAAATACTTGGCCCTGTCTCCTCTGCTGGACCCAAAGGCAAAGGAGAAGCCGGCCAGAGAAAATTGTAGCCCCGCCACGCCGCAGGCTCGAACAGCCTCCGGTGGGGCGAGTGTCACAAGAGCAGTTTGCATCTTTGAATGAGTAGTTTCGAGAACTCGAAGCGATCGTTCAGTCTATTCTAATGCCCGTGCATCCCCCATCATGTGATACCCTCAGGGTCCTTCCTTGCTACTTCCTTCCTCATTTCCTAGAGAGGCTTCCCACGGCTCTCTCCTCTCTCCGAGTGTCACAGGAGAAGGCCAGTGATTAATTGGTTCCTGCCACACACACCTTATCTGCCCAGGCCAGGTCTGAGCCCTGTGCCTTTTCTGATAGCTGGTTCTGTCCCCACAGCGGACACGTTCCCTGCGGGGGGCTGTGTTTTCTCTCCTGCCTAGCTGCCTGCCGCTGCATCTGCTTGGTTGATTATTCACGGCCTTTGTCTTTTTCGGGAATTGATTATGGGTAAATGGTCGTCAGCACACAGGGCATCAGGGCCAATGTAATTATCCCACGTTGACATTTCCATTTGCAGCACCACCAGCCTCTGGAAACACTGACAAGCAGTGAAAATGACCTGGTTTTCATGCTGCCTTGTTAGCTCAACTTCCCAGGGAGAAAAGAGCGGACTGTTAGGTGGGGAGTAAATGAACCAAGCTGGTGTCTCAGAAATACCTCCTCCTTTGGACAATACTCTGAAAAAAAAAATAAGGCAAAGGGAGCAGGGGAGAAAAAAGGCATCGAGGAGGGGTAGCAAAGAGAGAATGAGAGAACATTGCAGCCGTATGGGTTATTGGGCTCACGGGCCCCAGGGCCCACACCTTTTTTACAGCATTCACACCAAGATCTGGAGCCAAATTAATAATGATTGGAATTTTGGTTTGGGAAAAACATTACTGTGTTATGTCACTATGACTTTTTCTGAGCTTAGCATTGGGGTCCAGAGAAGCCCATCCAGGGCTTGGGATGTGGCTGAGGGTCACAGCAGAGTAACTGACTGAGGAAGAAAAACTCCAGTCTGGAGCTTCATGCCCCCAATCCTAGCAGCTGTATATCTTCCCCCTGCTCAGGAGAACGTGGCGGCTAAGGAGGCAGGTGCGGGGTCCTGGCTTCCTGCATTCAGACCCCCACTGCAGACCTTTATGTCACATTCACTGGGCCTTAGTTTCCTCATCCAGGCCCCTGGAAGGGCATTAGTAATGCCTGTCTCATAGGGCTGTTCTGGGTCGTCGATTGAGTCCACACACAGGATCGCTCACAGTCATTTCAGGAGCATAATAAGTGCTCAGGAAATGGAAGCTATCATTGCAACCATTTAAATTTGTCTTTGTGTGCGGTCTACCATGCTCCATTCCGTCCACATAAATCTGAGGGTTCACTCCCTCCCCAGGTTTCTGGTATTTCTTAACCCAGAGGAGAGCACCTAATCGGTGGTGTCACGTTGAACCCAATCCTTCCTGGTTCCTGGGCCCTGTTCCCTGTCCATTCTCTCCTTCATTGGCTACTTCTGTCCCCAACTCTGAAGGAAGATAGCCCCCAGGTGTCTCGGCCAAGGAAGGCCACCAGAATCCCGCCAGGCCCTTCCATGCCTTGTCTTGGTGCGAGAGGCCTGGAAGGGGTGATGCCCCAGGAAGCCTGCTGGTCCCCCGACACCAACTCCCCCTTGGCCAGGCTCCCCTTCCCAGGCCCTGGGCTCTTCCTCGGGCTCTCGGGGAGGCTGGAGGAGGGCCACCAGGCTCTGTGGTAACCACACTTCTTCATGGTAAACAAGAGCCAGATTCCTGGGAAGTGACGCGGGCAGCCGTGATTACACCAAGATGTGAAGAAACACTTCTGCTGGCCCTGACCTGCCTGGGGAAGGCCCAGGGGAGAGGCTGCCCACGTGTCCCTCTTTGCTACACTTCCAGTCCTTCTTGGCCTGGGCTGTGGGCACCTTGGCACCAGTTGGCTCTGCAGACACAAGTAGACAGCCAGGCAGCCCCCGACACCCAGCCAGACTAGCGTCCTCCCTCTTCTGTCCTTTTCAGGATTTGTCCCACCCTCTTCCCTATGCATGGGCCAATTTTTCACCCTTGGCTGTCATCCCCCGATCGCTGTCTCTCCATGAGGGGGAACTGTACACGTCCCGCACTGATGCCAGGAGAAGCCTTACACTCCTGTGAGGATGCCTTGATCCTGGGAAGCCAGGAGTGAAGGCTGCACTGACGTTTGGCACCAGCCCCCAGGCCATAGAAGCTGTCCGACTTTGAGATGCGTGGCCTGGTCCAGGACTTCCCTCTTAACAACGTGACTTTCGAGTGTAGGATCAGATCTCCTGGGATTTAGGCCAAACACGGTCCTTGCTAGCTCCTAAGTGGAAGCCTAGACTGGCTGAAATACGTCCGGGAGGACACACAAGAATGGGCGGAGGACTGGGTGGGTGAGGGGTTAGGATGGGAGGGAGACATGTTACTATAGGCCCTCTAGGGCTTTTGTATTTAGTACCATGTGAATGTATTAAAAAGATTCAACAAGAGAAGGAAAAAAGGAATTCTGTGATTTTGTAACTCTCTTAGATATAAAATACAGAAGCGAGTTCCTTGATCCATTCTCATGGCAGAAGGGACAGTGAGACAACTCCACTACTGGGGATGCCTGGACTGCAGGGTTTGAAGGGACTGTCAAAGGCAGGTGGCTGCTTGGGTTTGTGATTTTCTGAGTGTCTGAATGACTCAGAATCTTGCACTAGAAGGAGAAGCGATGCTGAGTGCAATGGTTCAGGAGGGAGGAGGGTGGGCCTGCAGTTCTGTCCGGGCCTGAAGGCCATGACTCTCCCATCTAATGGATAGCAGGAGCCCCTCCCACTGGTGGAGGTCAACAGGGCAGGCCATTTGTGCTGCTTGGTTGCCTTTGTACTTGGGAGCAAACAGGGAGGGAAGGGGCCAGTGCCAGCACCCCGGGGACCTGGTATCCTCCCAGGTGTTAATAGATGCTAGACCCTGCCTCCATATTGTATAATGCACAATACAGGCATTGTGTATTAGTCTTTCGCACATTGTTTCTTTAAAAACCTTTCTCTCCTTTTTATTCTAAATTCTTACTTTCACATACATTACCAATAGCTTCTATTGCCCAAAGTCCAAAGCTTGAGTGGAATCTCTAGCCCTTAAATTTGCCTCTTGCCTCACCTCTTGACACTCTCCTCCACAAACCCTGTACCCCTGCTTCTGCTGGCCACCTGCTGTTCGTAAACACGCCATGCAATCTTCTGACTCTCTCCATTCCTTTGTTCGAGTTAGGCGCTTTCTCCTATGTGGTTTTCCTCCTCTGCCTGGAGAAGTCTTGCCCATCTTTAGAGGCTCAGGTTAAATGTTGCCTCCTCTGTGAGGGCCTCCTGGATAAACCTCTCCCATTTATGAGCCCTGGAGTACCATGCTTAAACCCTCCCAAAGACACCCCCACTAGGATGGCTACTACTAAAACAAAAACAGAAAATAAGTGTTAGCTAAAATGTGGAGAAATTTGAACCTTTGTGCACTGTTGATGAGAATGTACAATTGTGCAACCATTGTGGGAACAGGATGGTGGTTCCTCAAAAAATTAAACATGGAATTACCATATGATCCAGCAATTCCACTTCCGGGTATATACCCAAAAGAATTGAAAGCAGGGACTCAAACAAATATTTGCACATCCATGTTTGTAGCAATATTATTTAAAATAGCCAAAAGGTGGAAACAACTCAAGTGTTCATTGATGGATGAGTGGATAAACAAAATGTGGTATATACATACAAAGGGGTATCATTTAGCCTTAAAAAAGAAGGAAATTCTGATACATGCTACAACATGGAGAAACCTTGGAAACACTGTGCTAATGAAATAAGCCAGACCCAAAAGGACAGATATTGTATGATTCCACTTATCTGAGGTATCTAAGTATTCAAATTCACAGAGACAGAAAGCCAAATGGAGGCTGCCATGGTCTAGGGGAAGAGGGAATGGGGAGCTATTGTTTAACAGGTTACAGAGTTTCAGTTTTGCAAGATGAAAAGAGTCCTGGAGATGGATGGTGGTAATGACAGTACAATGCGAATGTACTTAATGCCACTGAATTGTATATTTAAAAATGGTTAAAATGGAAAATTTTGTTATATGTATTTTTATATAACTTCTCGATAACGTTTGGAGGCACTTAGAGTTGAGCTGTGCTAGCACTAGTGGTCTGGCACCTTCACCAGATGACAGATGCATCGCAGGTCTCTGGGCATTCTCATGCCCAGTATAACACCTGGCACTGACTGTGCCTGGTCAGTGTTTGCTGCCATGTAAGGAGATGCAAAGTTGATGGTGGGGAGGGAAGGGACAGGTCTCAGGCTGGTGCACATGCCAACTCCTCTCTCCCACACACCCGATTTTTCCCTGAACCCATTACTGCTCCACTGGAAGAGGCCTTAGGGCCGTGGGTAGACCCCTCCCCAGCATCAATGAATGAGCTTCCAGAAACAAGAGAGACTTCCATGCAACATGTACTACTCGAGTCACACAAAAGGAAAAACTTCTTCTCATGGTTTAATGAATGTGCACCAGAAGTTGTAAGAGTAGTTTTTAAGGTCACACAGCTCCCTGACTATATGATGGTGTAGAGGTCGTCTTTGGAGGAAGGGGACAGATCTGGTGATCTCTGTATGTCCCTTTCATCTGTACAATGTTGTTTCCACAGCTCATGAGAAATGTGGGGAAAAAATAGCTCCTACCTCTATGTGTCACGGAATGAGCAAAACCAAACCAAAATATAGTATATTTCATATATATCTCATATATTTAGGTACTTCCTCAAAAGTTTACAAATGCTAGGATGCTGAATTCATTAATGCTCAACTGACTCTCTTCTTTGCCTTTAACTCTCCATCTCTGAGGGAAGGAGAGTCTCTGAAAGCTCTGAGTAAGTCGCAGTTGCAGACTGTGTTTCCTTCTCCTGAGCCATGCACACAGGCGGGGGTGGCTGGCCCAGGTGGCCTGGCAGGGGTCAGTAGCTGGACCACTTACACGAGCATTCAGGAACATGGGCTCTGACACATGTGGAAACAGCTCTCCCTGCTCTGGTTGTGTGATGACTTTGGTTAGTTATTTAAACTTTCTGAGCCACAGTGTTTTCAATGGCCAAAATAGCAGAAATATACTACATAGAATATTGTCGAGAAGATTGCATGAGATGGTCAGTATGAAAGTACCTGCGTATAATAACAGCTCACAGTGATAGAGGCGAATCTCCTCCTTTGTTATATAAGGAAAACACGGAAGTGCAGGTAGGCATAGTAGTAAGTGGTGAAGGTGGGATTTGAACCCAGGATTTGATTCCAGCCTACTCTGCTCCCTCAAAATTTTGTTCTCACATGAGGCTACCAATCATTAAAGCCTTAGGAAATCTCCACCCATTCCACACACAGTCGTACACCTCTCCCCTACCTTTCCTGCCCTCCCACTTCCATTTACTTAAGTGAGAGGAAAAAATCCAGACATCACCAAGTCACGAGGCAAGGACCAATCATCTTTTTGATTGACACACTCTGTTTGGGTTCCCGGAGACCAAGTCCCGTTTTCCTTTCCTCCTTCCCCAGTTTATTCTCCAGGCAGTATACTCTGCTGAGTTGCAACTGCTGTTCCAGATAGAGGCTATGCTGGAGGGTGAGGTTTGAAGACAGGGACAAGTGCCTTAGGCCCTCTTGAAGACCATGGGGTATTTGCCTCTCTTCCCTACCTTGCCTACATTAAGGGGCAGAATTGTAGTTAGGCTTCCTGGAGTCCTCATGAGTCCCATGTGTAGTCCCTTGGCACCATGTTATGGTGTTGATGTGCAGAGGTGAAGTTTCCCTTCCCCTTCGGGTACTTCCATCTTTCTGTTTCTATTCCCAGTCTTCACCGCTGGCCCAGCTGCTCCCTGCCATGGTGCTGACCGCGAAAGGACAGAGAGCAGACGAGGGCCCTGCGGTTAGGGAACAGAGCATTGCTTCCCCTCTGGGATGTCCTACCTAGGGCATTGCCAATGGCACCTGCTTTGGGTAGAATTTTTTGTTTTTTCTGAGAATAAGCCCTTAGCACCTTCAGCAAGGGGTAAAATGAAAGGGATGATAGAGGTGATTCAGATCAATGTTTTTTGTTTTCTGTTTTTTTTCCTCTCTGAGCAACCTTGATCAACACTTGAAGTCACTTTTTGGGTCAGAAATTTTTATGACTCATGAGCTTTACATATATATGTATCTATCATTTTTGCTTTGGAAAATTTCTCTTTTTATCAAAGAAATACTAGCATATAACATGAAGACTGATTATCCCTCCCTGGGCTAAAGTCATTTTTCTCTCCAAGGGTGGGTTTTCAGTGGACAAGGCTTCCCCTGTGAATCATGCTCCCTTCTGCAAGATTTTGTGTGCTGTATCAGCAGAGGATACAAAGCCTGCTTTATCTGTGTGCCTGATCCTGTCTCATCAAAAGAATATTACCTGAAAATTTCCACGAAATCCATCGTCATAGATTTCCACCCTCTGTCATCCATTCATAATGCTGCATCATAGCAATATAGGAAATTTTCTCTTCCTGGTGGTGTGAAGGCAGAGAGGGGAAAGTGTGGAGAAGAGAAATTGCCATGATGTATCCTATAATATAAGCCAGTTGTGCAAATTAATATAGACTTATACTCTGTAACAGATTAGGCCAAGATGAAAGAAAATTGGGTTGTGGGAAATTTACAGTAGATCGAAAATGGAGAGTATCGCCCATACCTCTTTAGGCAATTCCTGCCCAGAAATGGCAAATATCATATTTTTGACATCAAGAAGGATATGTGGGTATATGTCTGCTCAGGATTTATAGTAGGGGACATGAGCATGGACTTTGGGTGAGAAAGACCTGTGTCCTGTCCTTTGCTAGCTGAGCTACCCTGGTAAAGTTATTTAATTTCTCTAGGACTCAGTTTTCTCTTTTATACAATAGATAGTTGAAGATAACAGTACATATCTCATAGGATTGTGTAATAATTAGGACAAGGTTTGGCTGTAATAGAAAATCTAGAACATAAGTCACTTCAACAAGAAAAACATTTATTTCTCATAGAAAAGTCAGGGTAAGTGAGTCAGGGCTGATGAGATGGATCAATGCTCACCAGGACACAGGCTCTTTCCATACTTTTGCTCTGTCATCCTCAACCTGTAGCCTCCACTTCATGATCCAAGATAGCTGCTCAAGCTCCAGCCATTAAGTATTTCTTCCAGCCAGCCGGAAGGAGAAAAGAGAAGGAGAAAGAGAAGGACCTACCTCTTCCCTTAAACCACTTCCATTCACAAGTCATTGGCTAGAACTCAATCTCATGAATGTAACTAGCTGTTATGGAGGTTGGAAAATTGGGAAGTGTAATATTTATTCCAGGCAGTCATATGCTTGGCTAAATATTGGGGGTTCTTTATTGTCAAAGAGAGGGAAAATAGGTATTGGCCCACACAGCTAGCAATCTCAGCCACGGATCCTTATGAGATGCAAATGAGACAAGGTAGGTGGAGGGATGAGCACAGCGTTGGACACAGAGGAAGCCCTTGATAGTCATCATCATCATCATCATTATCACCATGATGAGAAGGTGGGGAATACTTTGAAACTATGACGAAGTGTTCCATTATTTTAACTTCATCTCCCTGATAAAGTTACCCTTGGTGACTTACCTCCCTTTCAAGACAGTTTGAGCTTCATCTTTTATGATACCTTTAAACATCTCCTCATGAAATAAAACTATGTAAAAAGGAAAACAAGGGAAAGGTGAACATGGGGGTCTTGGGCCAGGTGACATAGAGGGGTTAGGGCATGTGTGTGTAGGAATCATCTAGTTAGATATATATGTTTGTCAAAGCCCTGATTTTTATTTTGGGTAGTGGGCCACAGGTGCCTATTGCATTATTAAAAATAATTATTGACTAACTAAACAAAACTGGAGACTCATGGACCAATGATCCAATGATAACAGTGTCTCATGAATTGAAGATTATAATTAATCCAATTCTATGTACTGAGGTCCTTAAATTGTCTTGGTGTGTACTATATTGCATGGCATATGTGTTTGTATGTTAACAGTAGACTAAGAGAGTACTTTCTATTTGCATAGACTTTCAACTTTTGAAGCACTTTACACACCCATAAAAACTGTTTATTAAGTAGTTCATTACAGATGGCTGAGAGCTTGGTGTTATATTAATACAAATAGGACTTTGGACTGCCTCTGTGTCCTGTGGAAAAAGATTTTATTTTATCCTTACAATAGTCCTACGGGGTAGGGAGGGTAGTTGTTACTGTCACTATTTTACAAATGAGAAAGAAGGAACTGAGGAGGCAAGGGACTTTCATGAGGTGACATAGAAAGTTGGTATCAGAATGGAACGGAAGACTCTGGATCTGCTACAGACCAGACACACCATGCTTATGTGTTGTCTTCATATACATGTGTGTGTTCTGGGTGCTGAGTGTGCAGTTTGTGTAATCGCGATGCACTGTGTAGGTGCCCTGAGAGTCCTGTGTGCCCCTAGGCCTATTTGGCCCTGGTAAGTCCAGGAGGAAACCCCAGGGGAGTTTCAGTTGTCCTGTTACTCCTACGTCACTGGGCTTCACCATCTCCCCAGGGCTCTAGCTAGGTGGGAAGGCGGCTTCGATATCAGGGTTAGATCCCCCGGCAGTGGGCACTGGGCAGAGGAGCAAGACAGCAAGGTCTGAATAATGGCGATACTTAATATTTCATAGGAATTGACAGTTTATTCTTTAAGAAGAGTTCTCATACATGCCATCTTATTTGAATCTCAGTTAGCCCTGAACGCAGATTTTATTATCTTTCTCATTTTGCAGATACAGAGAGAGATTAGGCAGCTCAAGGTAACTCAGCTGGAGAATGAACTTGGATTCAGCTTATTTGTCTCTAGATTTTTCCGCTTCGTCTTGCTGTCGCTGAAAAGGCAGAAGGAGCTTATTCTCCTTCTAGCCTTGTGGAGAAAAGCCATAGGAAGCCCCCAGTGACACTCTGCAAAGGAAACAGACCAACTCAGACCTCTGAGCGGCCCCAGACCGTGGACCCCCTTCTATCTGAGGAAGAGCCTGAGCCTCCCCCCTCCTCACCCTGCATTGCTCTCTCAGTTCTGGGCATCTCCTGTGTGCGCTTCAAGAAGGTGACAGCAATACTATAGAACTGGTAAGGTGAAGGTGTTTTCCAATCTGTGTGGCCTTAGGTAGTGTCTTTGTTCTTGAATATCCAGGGGAATCCCGGTAGCTGTCTAATCATACCTATCCTCTAGCTTAATAAGAATATCCTGGTTGCTGCAGACAGCAAATCCCTCTGCCTTGGACTCCCAGGTTTGTGTCTGCCATTCTTATGATGCCATCCACTGCTACCTGTCTGTCTTCTTTCCCTGCAGATTAACACCATCTCCCACAGCAGGGCTGAGCATGGCACCTTGTACACAGCACTAAATAAAGCCTGCTTCAAAAGAGGGGCCGGGTGCGGTGGCTCACATTTGTAATCCCAGCACTTTGGGAGGCAGAGGCAGGAAGATTGCTTGAGGCCAGGAGTTTGAGACCAGCCTGGGCAACATAGCAAGACCCCATCTCTAAAAAAAATTAAAATATTAGCCAAGCATGGTGGTGTGTGCTTGTAGTCCCAGCTACCGGGGAGGCTGAGGTGGGAGGATTGCCCGAGCCCAGGAGCTAGAGGCTGCTGATCGGGCCACTGCGCTCCAGTCTGACAGAGCAAGACTCTGTCTCTAAAAAAAAAAATTTGTGTCAGGGCCAGCTCTGTCTTTCACTCCACTCCCTCATTCCTGCCTCCATGCAGGACAGATGGCTTCTGAGAAAGGTGAACGAGGGGAGAGGCTCTAGCACTTATGCCTTACCCACCTGGGTCCCAACCCCAAGGGCTTCTTCCTCAGGATGCTCTCTTCTCTCTGGGGACTTATCAGGGGCCATCTGTGGCCATAGGTCAAGCCTCATTCTCTAATTTGGCTTTATCAGTAATTAAGTTGAGGTTTTGTCCTCACCTATCTGGTTCCTTTGTCTTATTTCTCAACTGCCCTAGCAGTCAGAGGCTGGAGGAGGTCAGCAGGATGTACTCGATGGTCATCTCCAAACCCGGGCGGAATGAGTACAGAGGGCTCTGGCAGTTTATATTCAGGGCCCCCACAGTCCCCTCATTGATCAGGGCTACGCTATGGGTCCAGCTAGATCCCTGGTATCTTCCTCAAGAGACACAGGGCTAACCTGGACAAGAACTAGGCTTCTTCAAAAAACCCCACTTCTTACGGCTGTTTGTTCAGGGACTAATTTTTCCAGGTGGAAATCAGAACCCACTCCCCAGACCCTCCCCCTTTTGTTACATTGTCTCATCTGATCTTCTCCACAACACTATGAAAAGGTATCGCTGTTCCTCCCATGGAGAGAGAGAGGTGCAAGGCTGATTCAGGGTCACAGGTCAGTGGCAAAGACTCCTGGGAATTCAGGCAGCCTGAATCTCAATCCATCCTCTTCCTACCCTGTATGCTTTTCAGTTATTTGCATGAAAAACTGTTCAAAGGCATGCTTACTACAGTGCTCATGATTGCATAATAGTAAATTTTACTGAAAAGCAGTACATTTATGAGAAAAATGCACAACTCCGAGGAACATGTTCAAGTTAAGAAAATATTGATATTTAATGCTTATCTGCCTTCCACCTGTCCCTGGGATGAATGGCCTGCGTAAGTCCAGGTCACCGCTGAGGTCTCACCTAGCGGGACACTCACCCGTCATGCCTCGCATTCAAAATACACCCCCAAGATCCAGGTTATTGGAGAATGGATTTTCTACCTGAATTATACAGCGACTTTTACACACCTCTCCCTTCCCTTTGCGTGGCCCCAGTTAAGAACCAGGGTTTTCTTCTTCGTCCGCTCTCCTTGTCCCCCAGGCCCCAGCCCCAGCCCCAGCCACCGCCCTCCGCGCTCCGGCGCCCTGCGTCCTCCCCTTTAAGGCCTGCCCCTCCCCCACACCCACGCCTCCCCAAGCCCCGCCCTCCGACCCTCCCCTTTAAGGACCGGCCCCGGACGCAGACGAGGCTGTGACGCGGCCGCCGGCCCCGGGGCTGGGTTCGTTGTCGCGCGGCCGCTTCCCCCCGGCCGGGCCCCCGCCGTCCCGCGTTCCCCAGAGCGCCAGGCCCCCGGGGGGAGGGAGCAGGGCCGGTGGGCGCCGGCGGCGCACGGCGGGACCCACGGAGCCCCGCGACCCGCCGAGCCTGGAGCCGAGCCGGGGCGGGGAAGCCGGCTCCAGCCCGGAGCAAACTTCGCAGCCGGGCGGGGGGTGGCGGGGACCCCGTCCGGAGCCGGAGGAGGGGGCGGCCGCGGGCCCTCCCGCCTCTGCTCCCGCGTCTCCGGGCACCATGCTGTCCAACTCCCAGGGCCAGACCCCGCCGGTGCTGTTCCCCAACCCGCCGCCGCCGCCGCAGCCCCCCGCCCCCGCCCAGCCGCACCCCCCGGCCCAGCCGCCGCCGCAGCCCCCGCAGCAGTTCCCCCAGTTCCACGTCAAGTCGAGCCTGCAGATCAAGAAAAACGCCATCATCGACGACTACAAGGTCACCAGCCAGGTCCTGGGACTGGGCATCAACGGGAAAGTTTTGCAGATTTTCAACAAGAGGACCCAGGAGAAATTTGCCCTAAAAGTAGGTTTGGGGCCCCGGGAGGGGAGGAGGGGCAGAGGGGGCTCCCGGGGACGACCCCTGGCGCTCAGTAGCGGCAGACCCTTTGCTCGGACCGGCTGTCCGGGGCAGGGGGTGGCCGCCGCGGCGGGGCTGTCCGGCCGGGGCGCCCGAGGGTGCCAAGTGCGTGGCCGGGGCCGGCGGGAGAGGGGCCCGCGGGGGAGGTCGGGTCCGAGTGGACCACGCCGCCCAGACCGAGTTTCCGGTCACCTCCGGGCGCGAGTGCCCGGGACACGAGAGGACTCCTGGGGACTCTGCCATTTTGGGGTTTGAGCGGGATCCAGCCGAGTCGGGACGGTTGCCTTTGGGACCACTTCTGCTAATTTCTCCTCGTCTCGAGGAAGTGATTTTCGGGGGTTGTGGTTCTCCATCCTCTCCTCCCTCCTTTTCTTTCCGCGGGCACAAAAGGCCCATTACTCATTGAGCTGGTTGGTCGGTCGGTTTGGAGAAGTCGGATCTCAGAGGTTTATTTAACCTCGCTCCTTATTTGGGAGCCGGAATGTGTGATTTCACTTCCCCGGGCCTCGCGAGGGCAGCCGTGCCGCCGTGGGGCGCGCCGGCCGGGGAGGTGGAGGCTGGAGATTTCCGCGGAGACACCGCCCCCCGGGCGCGGGGGTGGGAGTGTTTTGATCCGAGGGCAGGCCCCCTCCTACAGCAGCGCCCGGGAGGCTCCAGATGGGAGGCCGGCAGGCTCCGGCGCGAGGTCTGCTGTTTCCATAGCTCCATTGATCGCTGCAAACCGAGTCTGAACCACGGTGGAGCCCGGTGCAGATTCCGCAAACCGGAGATGGCCACTTCAGTCCCGCACTCGGCGGTGGAAGGGCAGTAGGAGGAAACCTTATCCTTGAGCTGGGGGAACCCAGCCTATCTTTTTTTTTTTTCTTGAGAGGATGTGGTAGGGGGAGAATGGGGATTCAAATGGGAATCCCCACTTTAGAAGTTAAACAGAATGGACTTGGAGGTCTGATGAGATGGGTGGGTCCCCGGTGAAGTGTGAGCCAGTCGTTCAGAGTCGTCAACAAGGTTTTCTTCTTAGGGCTTTCAGGTCAAACCAATCTCTAAAGGTGACACCTGAGGTTTATTTACCCTGGGGTGTCTTAATGATTGGAGGATGAAAAAATACTTCCTGTGTTATGTTTTTCTCTTCCCCCTTCACCCACATCTAGCTGTGTTTCAGTTATCAAATACAAAACCCAGAAATGAGTTGTGGGTAGAACTATTGGAATATACAATCGGATGTAATATAAACCAGGTACTTCGGGGTTGTACAGGGCAAACATGTCCAATTTCTAGATTTTAAGGCCTCTAGAATCATTTCTTTGCCACTTTCATACTCAACACTGCCAGATTTCTTTGGTTTCTCTCATAACCTCTTGCTGTGGGATCTCAGTTATTGTTTAGTGTTGACTGTTGAGAGGAAAAATATCAGTATCTTGAACACTTTAATATTTGTGCCTTAGATTTCTCTTCCATACTCATAAGTGAGGGAAAGGAGGGTTGTTTGGAATGACGGTGGCTCTGACCTTGAATGAATACAATTTGACTGACCACAGTTAACCTGTACCGATGAATGACATTCTTTCCAAGAGATTTTTCTGTCCTCTCTCAGACACCATCTGCCTTCACCCATCAGCAGTTTGGGGACACTGGCTGTTCATTCTCTTGGATAGTTGGAATATTATATAAAGACTTCGGAACAAAAGCTCTCAACTTTTCCTTATTCTATTTAATAGACATACACCCAAAACCATCCTCTAAAATGCTTTTGGGTGACACTTCAGATTTCTGTAGTACTTAATAGGAGAAAGGTTTGGATATTTTTCTACTTTTAATAGTTTTGAAAGAAAAAATCCAGCAGTATATTAAATAACACTCAGCTTATCCTTCTCAGGTTAGAAGTCGGTGAAGAGTGAAGTCAGAGTCTGTTTTGACAGGCAGCCTGCTCCCAGATCTTACAAGTTGACTCAACTGTTAAATTGCAGATTCCCCACACATCTTTTGTGTTAAAACTTAATAATAGAGGAAGAAAGGAATGGCAAGGCATTTGGAGACTGACGGCAGTGTCAACAGCACTTCCATATCCAAACGTTGGCTAAGACATAATTACAGCTGTGGGGGCAATCTGGCTCAAAGAATCTTGTTCCAGAAACATACACCAAAGAGATTTCTAGATCTTGAGTTTTGATTGACTTTAGATGCTGAGTAGTGAAATGATTTTTAAAACCAGAAGTCTTGATTATAAGGCAAGAGAGGAAGATGTGGGGCAGGAGGGTTCACCCCATGGGGAGGGTGCCTGAGAAGGAAGGAGGAGATGTCTACTCTGCACAGTGTGCTGAGGCCACTCCTGGGGATCTAGGGCAGGGGGCAGCAGCCTCTGCTGGGGTTCTGAAGGCTGCCATCTTGCAGTCCTGAGAGTCGGTGGGAACTGGTGGCTGTCCTGATGCCCTGCTCTGTCTGTGATCTGGTGACCTTTTAGCCCTGTTAAGTGAAATCAGTGCTTAAGAAATGGCCCCAACTCACCCTGCTGCTTTTCTCTCTCCGCCTCAGACAGCTAACTTTTAAATGCTTTTGGTGGGTGCTGTGACCTCACCTCACCATCTCTCCTGGCTGCTTTTGCTAAATTCTGAGTCATACTTACACTTCCAGTCAGAGTGGAAAGGACTTGAGAGGTCATCTCATCCAGCCCCCTTAATTTGCAGATGAGAAAACCAAGGCCCAGAGTGGGGGAGTGACTTGTTCAAGGAAAACAGCCATTCACTTGGTGGAGGCAGGATTAGAACCCAGGTCACTTGACTCCCATTCTCAGGCACTTCTCAATTCCTAACTGCAGTGACTGTGGAGAGCTGGGAGCCTCAGAGGTATTCTTTCCTCTCAGGCCCGCCTTTGACTGTCAGGGAGGAGGCTGGGTGCGTATTTGCTGCTTCCCCAACAATCCCAAAGTTGGAGGGGTAGCTTTGAAACCAACTCTGCAGCTCCATGAATTTTGGACCTGCTGTAACAAGCTTTTTTACCACTGCCTCCTTTTTCTATGGAGTTTTGATAGAAACCTTACTTATTTTTTTGTGCAAGAACATGGGGATTCTATTAATTATTTCTTTGATAAGGACACCTAGTCTCAACCCACTTGTGTATTAATTGGTTGTATTCCCTGTGGGGCTCCTCAGCTGCTTCCTGCTTACTGTGTCATAGTGACTCTTAGGTATTAGCTGAACAAATTTAATTAAAGCCCGCACCATTGTCCATCTCCCCAGAGTAACTCTGATTAGGTTAAGTGTGTTATTGCTTTGCCAAATGTAGAATGTTGTCATAACTTATCTCTGTTTATCTTTCCATTGCATGGATTAGAGAAAACCAGGTCCTGGAGTTTCTTCTCCTTTCATTTCTCCATCGGTCCTCCTCCCCAGGTCATGTAAGTGCCACTGCAGTGTGGCTTCCTTTGGTGTCGTGAAGGAGAGATCTTGGGACCTCTCATGGTTGGTCTGGACACTGTTGGAGGGACATGCCAGAGCTCCCACATCCCCACGGCACAGGCACCATCCTGTGCAGCACAGCTCAGGCTGGGTACCTGCGGAGAGCAAGGCAGGTAGTGTGGCTGGGTGAGAGGCAGCATCCCACGTTGGGGTTTGCTGGATGGAATAATGAGGTGAGGAAAGTTTCATTGGCCAAACCTGCCTATTTTATATCGAATATGGTTGCATGTAGGTAACAGTTTGCCAAGTATCTCCCGTAAGCTTAATTGCTTGGAGGATACAGATGTAAACAGTGGCCTGTAAAGTTTTGAGAGTCAAGAAACCTATCTGGAGAAGGTGAAATTAACAAATGTGGGCTAGGACTGCACTGTCCAATGTGGTATCACTATCTACATGTGACTATTTCAATTAAAATTCATTAACATGAATTAATTAAACTAAATTAAAAATTCAGTTGCTAGCCATATTTCAATTGTTCTGTAGCCACATATACAGTGTGGAAGAACATTTTCATCCTTGCAGAAAGTTCTGCTGGTCTTTGTTGGTCTAGCACTAAATTGTGTGGCTGGAAATAGGGGGCTTTGAAAGAATGGCATCTGTGAGGACTCAGGAGCTGAGGGAGGCTTAGGCTGGGGTCGGTGGGACGTTGCTGGGCCTCTGGGCAGTGAGCAGGTCTGCAGGAGGACTGGCTCAAGCAGGGCAGGGCGGGGGGAAGGAGCCGGAGATCAGGGTGTCCAGGAGCAGTGGGGCTGAATTGGACCTAACCCATCTTGTGTCAAAGCAGGTTTGAAGGTATTTGGGGTCATGGGAGTTAGATAAAGAAAGATTATCAATCACTGAGGTTGAGGCCTGTGGATTTTTGAGGAAAGGTCTGATTTCTGGTTTCAGAGACCCTGTCCCTGCCTCCCTTGGGAGAAGGCTCTGGCCCTGGTCCTGACCCCTGTCAATTGCAGCAGGGCTCTTGGCATCCACTGAGGCAGGATCAAAGCCGGGTCGGCTCGTGGTTCTTTTTTATTGTGAATTCCTGGCTTTGATGGAGCTTGAGAATAATCGCCAGCTAAGATCTGGGATCAGTGGCTGACAGGAGGGGAGAGAAAAGCAGTCTTAGGGCCTCAGGGCAAAATATTGGTGGGTGTCTAGGAAACAAAGGGCTTCTTTTGGGGAGGATGAAGGTGTTGGATCCATGGTGGAGATATTTCCACTACTTGGAACCTGAGGGGTTGGGCCACCAACAGTTGATGATCTTTCCTGAGGAGCAGGTGCAGGAGGTTGGGAGGAGGGCCAGGAGGAGCCTCAGTACTGCAGGAGGCAGACTTAATTCCTGGCTAGTCCTGGGGCTGGGGGAGGGGCCAAAGCTCCCATGACCAGCAGAGCCCAGGAGTGTCGGGGTCTGTGCCAGGAGGAGTGTCAGCCAAGGTGGGGAAGAGCAGGGCACTAGTGGCTGCGTCTGAGCTATTTCATTCCCAAGCTGCCCTACATGGTGTGAGCCTGGATTCTTCCTGGTGGTTTGATGTCTGGGGCACAAGATTCCCACTTTTCTGCCTCCCTCTGCTCTGCTTCAGGCCCTTCCAAGGGTCATGTGAGACATCTTTTTTCCCTTTTTCCCTGTACTGTGCCTTTCCAGGTGGTTCTGTGTGCTGGAGGGAAGTGAGTGGGCAGGGAAGAGTTGTTGTTTGAAGGAACTGCAGCTGCTCTTGGTAATGGTTTAAGGTCCAGTGGTAAAGGGACCCACACTTCCCAGCAACTTAGAGCCCATACTCCTTGGTCATCTTTCTTAACTCCTTGCATCTCACTGAGGAAGAGGCTGGGTGGTGCAGAAAGGTTCCATGGCATGTACACGGTCTTACACGGGGTCGGCATCTGAGCCGTGTCTTGGGACCTGGTTCCTGGGACCTGCTCTTGGTCTGGGTTCCTTTGGGTTTTTTGGTTGCTATAAGATTATAGACCTGGCGGGGCACAACTGAGCTCCGCTCACCCATCAACTAGGATCTTTCCACGTAGGTCACCTTGTAAATTGGGGACATTAGTAGGGAAAAGGGACCATGCCACTGGACAGCTTAATATACACCACTTATACATCCCAGATTAGATTGCTGTGTCTTTTTCAGTCTTTAGGAAAATACTGATATTTTGTGTTTTAAGATATATATAAGATTATAAATATGTAGAGATGAGCTTGTTACCATGGGTTATGTGCTAGATAAGAAAGCAGAAAGAAAAAAAGAAAAAAAAGGGTTTTTTTTTTGTCTTTGTGCTTTGCTTACTAGTCGTGTGACCTTGAGTAGGTCAGTTAAACTTTCCAGGCCTCCGTGTGCCCAGAGAGCCGGCTCCAGCAGCTCCTTGAACACTGGCAGTGAGGGCAGCGGAAGGCGGTGCCGGAGGCCAGGGCAGGGTGGCTTGCCGGCTTGCTCTGGGTCTGACTGTCAGCAGTATTTGGGCCAGAGTAGATGCCCTTTTCATAGCTTACCGCGGGGCTCCAGTGCAGCCTGTGTCCAGTTCATTAATAATCATCACGGACGCTGCTCCTTCTCTCGTCTGAAGACTTGGAAAGTGTTCCAGCTAGTGACTCGGCAGAGAAGAGGGCTGTATCATTCAGTCGGGTGTGTATCTTCTCTTCCCTTGAAGTCAGAAGAATCTTAGTGTGGTGATGGTGTGAGGTAGAGCTGAGGAAGTCTGTTTTCCCTACCCTGTGCTCCTTTCTCATGTCAAGTTGTGGAGCATCTGAAGGCCACTGTGATTGGTCCTGCAGACCGTGTGCCCCGTGCAGGGGCATCTGGTGAGAGGGGAGTGAGGGCTGAAATCGAGCTACTGTCCCCTTGCCAGGCTTTGCCTTGGTGCGTCTGAGTCCATTGAAAGGGATGCCTTCTTCTAACTCACCCAATGGTATAGTTATGGACTAGGGGTTGTTTTGAGGTGAGAGTTGGGGACTGATTTCCAGAGCTGATGAGGAAATTAGGATTTCCATCCAGGTGCCATTCAGCCTCCCAGATAGGGCTGGGTAAGAAGAGATAGAGGAATCCAAGGAAGCAAGAAGAGAAGGGGATGCCTGGTGATCTCTGTTCTCTTTCCTCTTCGTCCTGCCGACTCAGGGTTAGAGCAGTGGTGTCTGCCCTGGAAGTTTGGACTGTGGGGTCCTGTGTACCAGGCCATCAGATTTGGTGGGAGGAGGAAGAGAGACACAGTAGGAAGGGACATATGGGTGGGCTCTGCCTCTGGCAGTGTAGAGTTCTTGGGGTCTTTATATTCTCTGATCTAGTAAACACCTCTGTGTGCCAGCTGGCAGGTGGTGGAGGCTGGGACACAGCCCCAAGGTCAACCCATATTTTTATCTGATGTTCCCCTCCAAGGCCAGCCAAGCTATGTGTTCATTCTGCTAGGAACCTGAGCTCTCCAAAAGGGTCACATGAAAGGGCATCTTATTCTTGAGGGACATTTCCAGACATCTCCGTGGCCAGCATCCATCCAGGAGGTGAGGAATGGTGTCCAGAGGCGGAAGCTAGTGGCCGCCTGTTGGAAGGCTTATCTGTCTCAGAGAAGACGTGGGAACAGAGGGAGCTGTACTGTTGATGCCTCCTGTCTGGCTTATCTCCACGATGATTCTTTGGAGCCTGAAGCAAAGGTGAAATCTCTGCAGTCCTGGGGAGGGGCAGGGCCCAGAAGGAGATCCACCTACTGTCCTCCTGCCAACTCCTGCAGCTTCATGCACCTGTGGGACTCCTTGCCCTCCCACTTGTCTGCAGGCAGATGATCGAGTTGATCACTTTGCTGCCATTTTGATTATCCATATTGTTATGAGGCTCCCAGTCCACATCAGACGTTGGCAGCCTGGCCTGCCCAGGGCCCAGGACTGTTACCTCAGCCCCTCTGCCCCGACAGCTAAAAATAAACCTGCCACTGCTGCAGTCTCCCCTCCCAGCCAGGCCCTGATAGCTGTCCCGGTCCTTCCTGCCACACTGCTAAGCTATTTCTCTCTCTTTTCACCAGTGCTCTCCCCACTTTCCTGTTTCTCTTCCAGCATGAGCTTGGTAGGCCACTGGGGCTAACTCGCTCTTCTGTGTGCTTGGAGATGCACTGTGGCTGGTGTGTCTCCAGGTATCTAGATTTATGTGTACAAAGGCTCTGTGAAGCCGCCTTGCTCGTTCCCCATTAGGGAAAGGGTCGGAGCAGGGTGAACCAGCTCATCGGAGGAGATTAGACTTTCTCCTATGCTTGCCTCCAGTCCTGGCTTCTTGCAGGCTTCACCTCCAAGCAGGCCTCTGCCAGAAGGTATGTGGGGATGAGTAGGAGGGCCTGCCTGGGCATACTCTGCCCTGGGCCTTCACCCTGCCTGCCTGGGGACTGAGCATGCTACCTGCCTTCTCCTCCTGCCCTGTTGCTAAGTTAAACTCTCAGCCTCCACAGTGTGGGGCTTTAGGTTACCAGTGTGACCTCATCTTGTTGGCTTCCAAGAATAACTGGGCCCTGGCTCTCGGGACCTCCTTTCTGAGTCAGGCCTATGGCCCAGTGGCCCTCCCAGCCCAGCCACCTGCAGAATGTCACAGACAGCATGGGTCTCTTCCACGTCTTGACTGCAAGGTGCAGCGGTATTGATCTGCGTCCATTGAAGTGCGGCCCCTTCCTTTGCTGCCCGCGGCCCTGGAGACCTGCGGAGCAAGGCGAGGAAAGGGGCTCAGGTAGCTAAATGTCTGCTTAGCTGATAGGCACTGGGCAGGGTATTTCCTTCAGTTTGACCTGGCATTCTCTTTCTGATTTTTCCAGTCCCTGGATGGGTATTGGTACTAATCATGGCATAGGAGGGTACAGTGTCTTGTTTTCTGGGCTTAGGGCGTCTTTGAGGAAAGGCCTGCGTGAGGGAGAGCGCTGGGAGTTGAGAGGTAGGACTTGGGGAGCCGCCTGCCTTCAGCTAGAGTTCTGTACCCAGACCAGGTCTCCGTGGCCCCCTTCTCCCGTCTCTCCCCCTGGGGCCTCATTTCCTCAGCAGGGAGAGATTTATCTGCCAAGGCCCATTGGCCTCTGGAGGGGAGGAGCTGGGTATAGTTGCTAAGAGTTTATTTTTAACTCTGACAGAAGGAGCCCCTGTCCTTGGAATGACTGTCCCCTCTCTCTTCTTTCCCTATCCCAGCCTCCTTCCTTGGCTTCTGTAATTCCTAGAAGAAGACTAGTGGGATTCTAAAGGCCGGGCTTCATGGGAGCGGGGGAAGGGCAGCCTCTGTAAGTGAGGAATGTGCAGATTGCTCCTTATTCTCAGCTTATGCAAAGCTCAAAGGGTCTTGGGCTGGGGGAGGGGAGCCCTGGGCACTGGAGGTCACGTGTGTGGAACTTGGAGCATCCTAGGAATGCAGGTGGACTGGTGTGCGCCCTGGAGCTTGGAGCGGTCTGGCTGCTCTGCTGTGCTGGAGAGCCTAGCAAGGGGCCATCCTGTGCCTTTCGTCCTCCCTGTCTCCGTACCGGCACCCAGGTGTCTGGTAGGTGGAAGGCCACAGGAAGAAAGTGAGCGTGTGCAGTGAGCTGCTCTGGAAGCACTTACATTTATAGACACACCGAGTGTTTGATTCCCTCTGAGGGCCAGGCTCACAAGCATCTTGTCAGCAGAGCCGACCTGGGACTCTCAGTGACTTCATACCTTGGTGTCCTCCTTCCCCTGGCGTGCTCTAGTGACCTGTGCTCTTAGAGGGGAGGAGGAGGGGCGGCAGTGCCCCCTCCCCTGGGTCACAAACTGTCCCGACTTCATGGACTTCATTTGGTCACCTGGGCTTAGATTCTTTAGAAGAAAATAAAATTGGGTTTGAGGTGTAATTAGAGAAGGAAGGAACAGAGAGCAGGGGTGGGGGCGGTGGGCAGTGGAAACACGTGACTAGCTCTGAGAACCCTAAGCCGTGGAATGAAGGTCTTGCCCCCTCAATTCCTTGGCGTGCAGCGGGGGATTAGTTTGCCTAGAGCCCAGCTCTGATCATGTAGCTTCGCAGCTTACACTCGTCAGTGAGTTCCTTTGCCTGCGTGAAAACATGAGATGTCCAAATCCTTCTCCGATCTGGCCCCAGTCTGGCTTTTTTCTGAATGCAGGCTGCTTTCTTTCAGCTTAAGTGGCTTTTCTATGTTGTTTCCTTAACAGGACTCTGCTTTCCCACCCCCACACCTTTGCCTCTATCCATCTGTAGCTTCTTTGTGCCCCTCCCCCTTACTGTATCTGCTTATTCCGTCCTGCACAAATGCTGCTCTTCCAAAAGCCTTTCACACCAGAAGTGGGTATTCCCATCCCTCCCTGTCAAACGTGCCAAGATACTCTTTCCTTTAATTTCACATTTTAAGTGCATTTCTCCACATGCGAAGTACTTACTTAGATATTGAATTGGATTGTAAATTCTTTGAAAACCCACATCTTTATTATTTTTGTATCCTCTTATTTCCAGGTTGTGACTATATGCCCTCATTTAAAAAAATTTGTAGGGTATTTTGGCACTGTGCGTTATACTTAGCTGCCTAATACAGGTGTGATAACTGAATAGTAGTGGATGCTACTTTATATGAATATAAGGTAATCCTCAGGGTTGGGGGCATGGGACAGTATTGGGCTGGGCTCTCTGAGACTGAGCCAAGGGTATAGTGAAGGTCCCCCTAAGTGTCTGTTCCTGTTCTCCCTTCCGTCTACTGAAAAGCCACTCTTGGGACAGTCTTCTGGGCATTTCTTCCCTCCACCCACTCGGATCTGCTGACTCAAGCGGGCACCTTTCTATTTCTGCTAACGGAGTTCTCATTCTTGTAAAGGCCCTGACCACAGTTTCCCACTGATGCTTCTCCTCCATCTCCTCCCTGTTCCAGGGCCCCTCCTTTTCCTGTTGGGTTATGGAGATGACCCTTTTGCCCCTTGGAGAACTTTAACTGAGGGAGGGACAGATGTGGAGCCTGCCAACTTTCCTGCAGCTCTTGGCATTTTCTGGTTAGCTCCAGACACAGCAGAGACACACAGATGCAGTCCAGGGTTATCCTTCTGCTGGCCTTGTTCCTGTGTGTTGCAAAAGGGACCAGCATTGAGCACCAAGTTGCCAGGACTGAGGTCAGAGGTTTGAACCTTGTGAGGCCACCGAACTCTGTGCCATTACAGACTGGCACAGGAAAGAGAACCTGAGCCTGGACTGGAATCTGAGAGCCCTGGCTTCGAACTTTCCCTGCGTGGCCGTGGGCAAGTCCTAGATCCTGTCTGGGCCTCTCTGAATTTCTTCACTTACAAATCGAAGGGACCAGACTTGACCTCAAGGGCTCCTGTGCCGAGGGCCTTTCTTCCTCACCGTGCTGCATCCCCACCATTGGGAAAATGACCTGATGTTGGGAAAGAAGTGGCCAGCCTGGGTCCCAGGGAGCCCTGGGGGCTGAGAACCATCGTCTCTGTCCTCAGTTTCTGCAGAACAGTGTTTTTTCACCCTTCTCCTGGCTGCAGTATTTTTATTCATTCTGCCAGTGTTTATAAACGTTTATTTTCCTCCATGTCTGCCTCCTGTCTTCCCTGCTGACTGGCCATCAGGAGGCCCAGATGGCAGGATTAGCCTAGAATGGAAGAAAAGTCAGGGTCATCCTCTTGGGTTTAGACCCCTTTAATACCTCTGCTGTATAAGATGAGAGGAATTTAGAACAATGATTCTTTCTAGCAGCTTAGACTAGACCCCTGCCTTTCTAAGCAGGATTTGCCTTAGGTTGCCTTCTACCCCACTGAGATCCAAAGCAACTTGCTACTCAAGAAAATTAATTAGTAGTGCCAAGAATGACTTTTGCAACTTCCCTAAGGGTAGATCAGAAGAGCAGATTGAATTTTATGCATCTAACAACAGCCTTCTATCATTCAGATCACTGTTGGAAGTTCAGCAACTCTGTGAAGGTTTCCCAGATTCATAACAAGTCTTTATTGAACAGATACTATATATCAGGCATTGTATTAAGTGTTTTATTTACTCTGTTGTTAATCCTTAAAATAATACTCCAAAGTGAAAGTCCCCATTTTATAGAAGAAACATGTTCAGAATAATTCGTTCATGAGCAGTTATTTCTTGAACACCTACTAAGTGCTAAGCATTGTCTTAGGCTCTGGAGATATATCCATATATAAAACAGATAAAAAAAAAATCCTGCCTGCCTGGAGCTTACATTCTAGCAGGGGAAGACAGACAATCAGTGAGTGGCACAGCTAGTCAGATGGTGATGGGAGTGTATGGTGATGCTGGGAGTGTATGTGTGGTGTTGCAGTTAGGTAGTTGGTTAAGGAAGGCTTCCCTGAGAAGGTGATGTTTGAGTGAGCCCTAGAGGTATTTGGTGGTGGGGGCACCAGGTAGAGGAATAGCAAGGACAGAAGCCCAAGGCCATTAATGGTCAGCTTGTCTAACTCTAAAATCTTACAGCTCACAATATGGCCTCTCTAATAGTTCTTCATGACTCCGTTATAATTAGGTACTTAGATGACCTAGCAATTTATGTCTGATCATCAAATATTTATGGAATATTTATTTTGTACAAATGATAAGTTGTAGGTCCTGCCTTTGGGAACTTACAGTTTAGAAGAGGAGTGAACATCTGTGTGTATAAAATAAATGAAAAAAAAAAAAAAAAAAAGACTTTCCAGGTGGTGCCCTTTCACACTTTCCCACGTGACCCTTGTAGGCCCATGGTCTGATTCCTGGTGTTACATCTGAAGGAAGAGATTCAGGGAATTGGTGGAGGATAAGTGTCAGAGTCAGGGGGACAGGGTGGCCAATAAAGGATACAGGGACACATGATGGGCTCTGCAAGGTGAGAAGGGGTCCCTTTGCCTCAAGTGGGCAGAGGACACTTCATGGACATACACCTGTGACACACCCAGGGGAGGGTGCAGACAAAAATACAGCTGGCCTGATGGTTTCTAAGGAGAGATGTGAGGGATGTCACTGGGTGCTCCCACCTTTTGTTTGGCTGAGGAGGGAGAGATGATGTCTCCCAGGAATCTTTCTGGTAATAGGAAATGCATGGGACTTGGTGTCAACAGACCATAGCACAGAGCCAGGGAGGAATCACCAGGGTTATGGAAAAGAAATGGCTGGGCCGAAGCTGTAGCAGAGGCTTTTTTATCCTCCTTTGGGGCCCTCGTAGGGCTTCTCTCTTGCTCTGAAGAATTGCCTCCTTCTTGTGTTTAGCCTCCTAGGTGGCAGAGTGGCAGGCTGCACGCGGGGGAACAGGAGGCTCTCTGGCCATCCTTGAGTCCTGCACCTCAGGGGCTGGGAGAGCAGCGGTCAGGGTGCGGGATGGAGCCGACCGTTGGTGCAGATGGGAACGTGAAGCAATGAGTCAGGTCTGTTCCTGAACATGTGCTGTGACAAAGGAAATTGCAACATATTTTTTTCTTTCTTTTTATAGAGTTAGGAGGGGGAAAACCATCTTCCAGTAAACATCAGAAAAAGTATCTAGTCTGTGATGGATGGTTATGGCCCCTCCCCCGACAGCTTTGCAAGTACAGTCTTCTTTCATCCTTCTGTCCCCATTCACACCTTCCAGTCCCTGTTTCCTCTGAAAGATTATGTCTCTGCAGCTGGCTAGCTAGGTCTCCAAAGAGGCAAGCTGTCAGTGACTTGCACAGAGGGCACCTCGAGAGGGCATGTTCTCCATTGTCCTCCGGGCGAGAGAGGTCTGTTGCAGCAACTCAGACCTGGAAGGTTGCTGGTGACCTCTCTCTTGATACCGAGAACTGTTTAAATACAGACAGGTGGTTCCTGATACCCACCTGGCATCTTTTGCTGCTGCATCCGTCTGTGTTCATTTGGTATCCAGAAGGTTGAAGCAATATTTGTTTCTCAACTCAGATAACCACCTTGTTGGTAGATTCAGAGTGTGTGTCTAGGCAGAAATCAGGCTGGAAGACCACACATGTTAATCCGGAGTCCTGGGTCTCGTTTGATTTTTGCCTGTGTGTTGTAGCTGCGCAGGAATCCAGTTGTGTTTGGAAATGTACAGATGATGTATTTTCCTGATGAAAACTTTTGAGGTCTGGAAAAGTAGTGTAACTACCTTTCTTTCCTTCTTTTTTTTCCCCTATTTCCTTGAGATTTCTTTCCTCTCCCTCGGATTGCTATATTCCAGTACAGCCAAAACATTCCAGTACGAATCAGCTTTGAGACTCCAGCTTTAGTCAACTAAGGGATGCTGTAGGTCATCCCTGAGAACGAGGCTGCTTGCTCTGAGGAAGCTGGGAAATGGCACGAGGGGTCAGGCCCCAATGCCCAGGATGGGGTGATGTTTGCTGGTATTAATTGCTTTCTTGAGCAAAAAAGGGTCAAGTGCTTAGGGGTGAGAGTTTGTTCGGGCTCTTTATTCCCTGTACCTGTTACCTCTGGCAGGGCTGACACAGACCTCCTCTTTTCCTGCTGTTTTCTTTGAATTTAATCTCCCTGTCCTCAGGCAGGTCTCTTCAGGCTGGAGATGAGCTCAGAGAGGGTGGGGGTGGGGGCCAGAATTTGCTTGCTTGCCTGGATCCCACGGCGAGCGCATAGCCGTCTTTCACAGGAAGCTGTTCTGGCCTATGTGGTAGCCACTAGCCACATACTATTAAAATTAAATAAAACCTAAAATTCAGTTCCTCAGTAGCTCTGGCCACATTTCAAGTGCTCAGCTAGTGGCCACAGTGTTACGCGGCACAGATAGAGAACATTCCATCATCATAGAACATTCTCATCTTGCAGGATTCTGAGATAACCATTCTATACCCTGGTAAAGATTTATCTGAGCTAGAAGGGGATTTGTGGAAGGGCATGATAGGTGAGAGGACAAATAGAAGATAATCATTTAGAAAAGGATCTTAAAAAGTATTTAGCTTTTCTTGTTTAGGACTAATCCTAACAGATGGTCATCTAGCCCCGTGGCTCCCAGACCGGGATGGTTGTCAGAATCGCTTGTGCGTAGCATTTCAAGATGCAGAGTCCCGGGCACCACTCTTTGTATTGTATTGAGTCCAAGACTCCACACGGGTGGTAATCAGGAAAGTGTATTTTTAGTGTGCTAAAGTGATAATTATCTGGGTTTGGCAACCCCTGATCTAACCTATGCTTAAATTCCTCCAGGGATGAGTGAGCTTATCCCTTTTCAAGAAAACCTTACCATTAAAAAAATTTTGCTGTTGCCTGGCACAGTGATGTGCGCCTGTAATCCCAGCTTTTTGGGAGGCTGGAGGAGATTGGGATTATAGCCCCCAGCTATTTTGGGAAGACTGCTTGAGGCCAGGAGTTCGAGACCAGGCTGGGCAATATAGTGAGACCCTACCTCAAAAAATAAGTAAATAAAATGGGAATAATTATGGCCACCTCTCAGAGAGGCTGTGAAGCTGAAATAAAGCAGTGTCCAATCTGTCCGGGAGTCCTGGTCAGTGTCCTACCTTCAGAACATGTCCAGGTGCTGACTGCTTCTCCCTCCCTTTACTGGAACTTGGTGGTCTGGGCCACCATCATCTCACACCTGCGTTGCTGCAGCATCCTCACTGGTTTCCCTGCTTCCACCCTCACCCCGCTAACAAGTCTGTTCTCCACGCAGCAGCCAGAGGGAGCATTAACAAAAATTGCCATTGTTAAAGTTCTATGTTTACTGAGTCCAAAATTCGGTTCCCTGGCTTTGTGAAATCCTTTGGCACTCATTGCATCTTCCAGAGCCTCACAGAGTGCATCACCTCCATCCCTGCACTCAGCCTCGGCAGGTATTCGAGCACAGCTGTGCTGTGGTCCCTACCAGCCCACGTCAGGGCCGTGCTCACAGTGCCTGATTTGCCAGGGGCTCTAGGGAGATGCAGAGACGCAGCATCGTTCCCAGTCTCCTCCCAGTCGTCAGGCTTTGCTGAGAGGCTGAGGGAAGGTGGGAATCTCAGTGGCGCCTGACAGGGAGAAGTGAGGGCCGAGGGAAGGTGGGAATCTCAGTGGCGCCTGACAGGGAGAAGTGAGGGCCGTTCAGCCTGCATGGGCCATGTGCATCTTCTGCCTCTGTCTGCCCTGCTCCGTGGGGAAGAGTCCCTGTTTCTCTGCATGGCCAACACTTGCTCTTTTTGAGCACCAACCTGGTTTTCTTCAGAGGCCTTAAGCGACTCAGCCATCCATTCCCCATCAGGTGTGACCACAAACATCACTTCTGTTTAGAGACTTCCTGTAGCCTGCTCTCCCCTCCAGCGCAGAGCTCAAACTCCTGGACGTGGAGTCCAAGAGAGCTGGTTTGACCTTTCTACCCTCTCCCTTCCAGGAGATCAGTCCCTTCCCACTCTGCTGTGCCTTCGTCCGCCTCTTGGGCCTTCCGTTGGTTCATTCTTCTGCATCCTTTCTGGTAGAATTGTTTTCATCCTTTGGGGCTCATATTAGATTTTACTTACCCTCTTCCCACCCCATTCCAGGCAGAACTTCCTCCCTCTCCTGCACGGGTCGGGGTTCATCCTGCCGCGTGACTGCTGTGAACTTGAATTACAGTTCCCACCGTGCTCTCCCCGCTAGACTGAGCTCCCCTAGGACGAGGGGTTTTCCTCATTCGTTTGATGTCCCCGAGTGCAAGCACAGGGCCTGGCACTTGGCTGAGGTGCAGCCCCTACCCCCATAAGTGGATCAGTTTCCTGCCTGTCTGTCTGGTGTTGGATTCTGATGAGGGGAGCCATAGGGGAGATGGCGCTCTCCTGGCTCCGGCATTCTTACCCTCAGTGGCCTGGAGCTGAGGAGAAAAGTGCTACTTAACAGCTGATAATTAACAAGCAGGGCGTGAGGCTTGGCTGCCTCAGAGGCAAAACTGGTATTTAAACAATAAAGTTTTAAAAATAAGGCATTAACGTGTCAGCTTCAGAAGCAGCTACTTCCAAACGTAACCCCGCCCAGTTAGAAAAGATAAGTGGAGCGATGAGTGGAGCTAAAGAGATCTCTGAGGCCTTGAGAAGAGACAGGAAAAGGTCGGGGGTGGGAGGTGGGAGGTGAGGAGTGGGTGGTGGGGGGTGGGTGTCCGTGGGAGCTGGAAGGGGACCTTCGTGTTTCTGTTCTCTGAGGGGGGCTGGGCTGGCTGGGGAGTGGATGGGAAGTGCTTCCCCAGGAGGGGCAGTCAGTGGTCTCTTCTCCTCTCGGTCTCTGCAGACTGGACTAATTTGGCCAAGTGGGCAGGAAGAGAAATTGGGAAAATAGGGTAGGAGTAGATTGTCGGCTTTTTCCTAAGGCGATAAAGCACACGGTTGTGTTCGGCGGTTAGCAGTGACTGTTCAGTCCTCCCTGGTGGCATCTCATCTTGTTTTCTTGTGCTACTGGCAGTGGGAGGGGAGAGCTGACATCGGGGCCCCCTTTCTTCTAGGTCAGAACCAGAGCGGGAGGAATTCCCCAGCCTCTCAGTGGCACCCAGACTCTAACCGCAATGTCCTCCTCTGCTGAAGGTGTTCTAAGAAACAAGCGTGGTCGGAATCGTCCCTGGCTTCAGAACAAGGGGACCCTGCTCAAGAGGCAGAGGCTTCCTGCGAGGGGCGCGGGGCTTGAGAGTGCCCTGCAGCCATCATGGTGGGGGGCACCTGCTTCTGTGCTCGGCTGCAGAGGTCAGTGGGAGACACCCTTTCAGGGTCTGCTTCCTTGTGAATGAAGCAAAAAGCCCGTCCCCGGAAATCACAGAGGCTGCTGGAGGAGCTGCAAGTGCACCCCGGGGCACACGGGCTATATGTTTCCAACCCGAAGTTAGGGTCTGTCCGACAGTTTTTCTTTGGGGATGAGGAGGGGTGCTCCAAGAGAAAATCTGGGGTGTGTATATGAAAATACTCGACTTTCTGGAAAATTCTAAAGGTTGATGCCATGTCTGAGTGTCTCCCACTCACTGTTACCTGTCCCCTTGTTACCTGGCTCATGATAGGAGGAGGGTTGGGTGAGGACTGTCCCTCGGCCCCCTTGCTGGTCAAGCTTGGTCGGCCTTCCTGCTTTTCCTTTCCAGGTTCTTTGCTGGAGCTAGTGGTGGTGGTGGCTGAGCTCACCCAGCCCGTACGTGATGCTTATGGTGGTGACTTCTCCCTGACTACAGATGTGTACGGTATATTCAATGCAGTCACCAGCTACCCTTATTCTGCTTATAACCAAATACAAAACAGTGGGTAAGGTCTAGGGTAGGAGAGGACTTGATAAGGGAATAAAATCAGCTGGCTCATCTGGAGGTCCCTTGGCGACGTAAGCACAGGTGATCACAGCCCAGGTTGGCTCGAAGGGTGTGCATAGGTTCAGTTCCTTTTATTGAGTTCTAATGGTCCTTGTGGAAGCTTTATCACCTCTCAAACTGAGTAATGAAGATACCAGAAGTGTGTGTATAGTCAGTCTCTCCATTTATTGGTTCACTGGAAGTTGATTGAGGAGAAACATGCAAGCAAAGCATTTCTTACATACTCCACGTGGTAGAAGAGTTATGTGCAGGGGACTGGGTGAGCGTGGAGGAAGGAACCGTCTGTTTCTCCGAGCACGATGCCAATCCTGAGATGCTCTGTGACCACACGAATGGGGAACAGTGTGCAGTGCACCTTACCGTAGTAAAGGCTTTAGAAGTTCTGCAGTAACAGAATGTGTTTAACTTTGTTTAACCTCATGCTTCTGACATATATAAGGATCCTTTTTTTTACTTATCACTTATTAACATGCTATGGAATAACTATTTGAGAAATGGCAATACAGTCTCCTCGTTCTGGGAGAACTGGCCAGTGATTCAGAGAAAAAGTCACCTGCTTCTGGGTGAACACAAGTTGGAGAGGTTTGAAAAAGGTGTATGTGTGTATGCCTGTGTGCTGGGGGGTGTGGCAGGGAAGGGCCCCTGGCAGGTGGCTTCTATTGAAGTTGGCACTGTCTGCATCCCTATTGGCTTTGTGCTTCTGGAAAAGCTTTTGTCCTGGCTTGAAAATACTCAATAGCAGCTACATCTGTCATGCCTGGGAAGCAGTAATTTGTGGCGTTGGGGGTAAAGGAGCAGTCAGCGGACACCCTGCTTGAGGCCCTGGCTGCTGAGAGCTTCTCTGTATTGGAGAAGGGAGGGGCTGGTGATCTGGAGGCAGCTGCTTGCTAATCCTGGAAGTGGAGGGAGCAAGATTTAGCTCTCTTATCTCTCTGCGTTCTCCTTTTCCAGTGGGGGTTCCAGTGGGGGAGATTGTGTTGACCCTTGAGGGGGCAGCCAGGAAGAAGCAGGTGGGCTGGATGTTTTCTCCCTTCTCCACCAACCAAAGGGCATATGGAGGGTGGACCGGGGCAGAGAGACACTTAGCTCTCCATTCCCCCGGGGAAGCTGAGATGAAGGAATTTCGGTTTAAATTTAAGGAAGCATTCAGAATTGTGAACTGGATTTACTGAAGTTTGTGAAGTTTTAAAATCTGGGAATCCTGGCTTAGAATTGTTTTCAGACCGTTGGTAGCGGGAGGTGGACGTGAGTGGTCGGTCCACAGATGGCCGGCTCCCTGAGACATGCCGGGGAGGCCTTACTGGATTCTTCTCCCGGAACAGACCCAGGCCGGGGAGTTCCCGCAGCCTGCTGCCGGCCTCAGCGCCCTTCTGCGGCTTTGCTGCGAGGCCGTGGCTATTTCTAAGGAAATCAGCAACTGGGAACAAATGGGAATGTGGGGCGGGCATCAGTCACTCTTCCTGGGGATTGTACACTTCTGGTGTCTGGAGACCTCAGTGTTAGTAAGGCAGGGCCAGGATTTCCTATCTCTGTTTGTTCGTTTGATTGGTTGGTTGGTTGAATTTTAAAGGGCTGCTTTCACCCTTTCGACTTTTCCACGGGGACGGGGCTCAGTGTACCCCCGGCAGGAGCTCTGGCGAGGTGTCCTGGATGGCTCAGTTCTGCTGGCTGCCTCCTGCCTTTCCCCGGCGGCCGCTGGGGGGGAGGGGGAGGGGAGGGCAAACCCAGTCCCTCTGATCCTTGCCCTTTGTTAGTGGAGAAGGGGCAGATGCTGCTCCTCGGTGACCGCCCACCCCCACACCAGGAAGTCCGCGTGGCCCAGCTTTGGTTTGGGAAGCAGGAATATTAGCCGCTGCCAACTGGGGCTGTACTTGCAGACTCCCAGGCTCCGGGTCTCTGGGGGGACCAGCAGCTCTGATCCCTGTGAGCCTGCTGTGGCCCCCAGGGAGGGAGCCCTTGCCAGGAACCTCTGAACTCACCGTGGCGGGGGTGGGGCAAGGCTGGAGAGGGCATGGGGAGCAGGCGCAGAGGACAGGATGACTCCCTCCTTCCCCCATCAGCTGGGAATGCATCACCGCTGCTGGGAAGACGTGCAGGCCACTTCTAGACAAATTGGTCATTATGGAAATTCTTTCTTACCCCTGGGTGGGGCTTTACTTGTTCAGAAGAGTCTTCAGATGTGTTCTTTCTAGGTCCTGGTGGTGAACACTAAGTATGCACCTGCTGTCCCTCAAGGCCAGAGGCAAGGCAGTGTCTGAGCCCCATTCCTGTAGTCCCTCCTGTCCTTGTTCTCCCCTCACCTGTCGTTGTGACATCCCCCATCAGCTGGGCAGACACTTGTGGTTCTAGCAGGTGCGTGGGCGTGTGGTTGGGGGAAGGGATGGCACTGCACCCTTGCTCTCTTTCCCGCAGGTCCTCTCCCTTTTGGGCCTCTGTTTCCTGTCATGGCCCTGCTTGCAGCTGTGGCACATCTGGACCTAGGCAGGGTGTCCTGTTGTCCTGTATGATGAGATTCCCAGATTTTCCTAGGTGATTGGCCACAGTTATTCCGGGGCAGAAGCAGGGACTTCCTCACTCTCAGAGACTTCCTCCAGGCTCGGCATTCTGAGCCTTGACCTCTAAGTAGTCTGCTCCAACTCCACCTTCCCCCAAGGAGAATGGTGGGAAGGAAGTCCTGCCAGAAGGTTGTTTTTGGTTTGAGAGTTAATGATCTTTGGTTTGAGAAATAGACATAGCTCCCCCTCTTCTTTAAGATGTAGTGCCAGAAGCACAACACTCTCTGGTTTCCTTGGAAACCAGATCAGCAAAGGCAGAGAAAGAGGGGCTGGTTATAGGTACTGAAACCCAGGAGGGGTTCCCCGGGTCCCCTGTGCTTTTCCAGGGAGTCCACATGGTCTAGTCAGGGTCTGGGTTGTTGTCCCCACTGCCATCAGCCGCTGTGTAACCTTGGTGTGAACGTCTGCACCTCTCTGCGCCTTAGTTTCCACCAAGGTGCTGAAGGTGGGGATAATGGCACTGGGATTCTGTGCCCCAGAGACCTGGTGTGTGTGTGTGGGGAGGTGCTGGTAGGAGAGCGTTCCCCGCTCACTGGTTCGGTGTTTGCTGTGGCTAAGCTGTGAAGTCCACATGCGGACAGTGGAGAGCCGCTCGTACCCAGGCCCTGTCTGTGAGGACACATTGATACAACAGCAGGCTCCTTGCCTTGTGCCCGTATGAAACCAGCTGGAGCTCGCCGAAGCTATAATTGCATCTGTGCATTCTTTGGTTCCTGTCTAGAAAAGTGGTTTCCACAGGTGCTCTGAATGGTAGACTGTCAGAGCACAGAGAGATGTTTTCCACAGATCCTTTCATTGTATGTCGATCCCTTCACCCAGTGCCAGAGAGGGACAGGGACTTGCCCTGACCACACAGTCAGATAATGATAGAGCTGGTCCTGTAGGAACAAGAACTTATGACAGTAAATGTGCTAAGATAGCCTCTTGGCTAAGATGGCCTGTTCCCAGGTCAGCCTGGCATTTTGCAATTTTGCCCTGGAGAGGCCCCTGTGTTGGCTGAAACCAACCCTCTTCTTCCCCTTGTGCTCTCTGTCCACAACCTCCCAGCCACCTCTTGTTTCCCTTGTGGTGCTCCCACCTGCTGTTACTTCCTCTTCCCCACGACTTTTTATTATGAAACATTTCAGATGTGTAGCAAACTTGAAAGAATTATACAGTGAACATCCATATACCCAACCAGTAGATTCTACCATTAGCCTTTTACTGTATTTGCTTTTCCAGGTCTCTTTCCATCTTTCAATCTCACTATCCATTTACCAGTCCATCTTATTTGGGGATGCATTGCATGGTAAGTTGCAGACATTAGTGCATTTTGCCCCCAAACATTTCAGCATATATAGGCATTAATTAGATTTCAATATTTGTTCTTGTATTTGTTTTGTATTTTGGTGGTAAAATTTATTTAACAGTGAAATGCACAACTCTTAAGATATCATTTGATGAGTTTTGATATTAAATAAATGCCTCTATCTTTGCAAACCTAACCTCTGTTCACATATAGAACAAAAAATTTTATTACCCTAGGACGTTCCTTCATGCTCCTTCCCAATCATCCCCATACCTACCGCCTTGAAGGTAATACAGCTCTAATGTTTTTTCACCATAGATTAGTTTTTCCTGTTCTGGAACTTCATACAAGTGGGATAATCAGTATGAACTCTTTAATGTGAGGTTTGTCTACATGGTGACATGTATCAGGAGTTTGTTCCTTTTTATGCCGAGTAGTATTCCATTGTGTAGATATAATTTGCTCCATTCTCCTGATGATGAACATTTGGGTTGTTTCCAGTTTTTGGCTATGATGAATAAAGCTCCTATGAACATTCTTGCACAAGTCTTTTTGTGGACATAATGTTTTCATTTCTCTTAGGTAAACACCTAGGAGTGTAGTTGCTGGGTTCTAGGAGGCTGTTACTTCTTCTTCCTCTCTGACTTTCTGCCCTGGCCTCTCGTTGTACTCTGCACCCAAGAATGTGAGTTTTAGAGAGTGCCTTATTGCTCATTTGGATGGATCTCCTACCCAGTGTCGGAATCCCCTTGAGAGCCCACCTGAGGCCCTCTACTTAAATGTTTCCAGGGGTAGAGACCTCACTACCTTACAAGGCTCCTACTATTGTGGGGTGGCTCTTGTAATTTCTCCCTTGAGGAACCACATGTGACAAGTCTAATTTAGTCCCTTTTCTGTGACAGCCCTATAGAATTTTAGGACTATTATCATGTCCAGTCCCTCAGTTGCTCCTTTAGGGTTTTCCTTCTTCAGGCTAATCACTCCAGTTTATTGAACTGTTTGTCATGTGTCCTGGTTCTCAGATCTTCTATATCCTGGTTGTCCTCCTTTGGAAGTTTAATATTCCTTTTCAAATGTGTTACCCAGAGCTAAGTGCTGGATTCTAGATATGATCTAGATGTGGATTCTAGATGTATGAGAGTACAGAGTGTGGTTGGATCTGGATTCCTGTCTTGATCTAGGTATTTGATCTGCCAATGAACTGAAGGTGATGTTAACTTTTTGGCAGCCACATCATGGCATCAGGTCAGATGAGTTAATGTTTGTAAATATACCACAAATCTAAGGTCATATTAAGATACTCATTCAGTTTACAGTCATCTAGAGCCTCTGATATTAATAGCATTCATTGTTTACTTTCTACTTGCCATTGCCTCATTTAATCTTTGCCATCACCTGATGAGAAAGATACTATTAAAATTAACTTAACAAAAACTCTTTGGTTTAAAACAGGGTTTCTTAGCTTTGGCACTATTGACCTTTTAGGCCAGGTAAGTCTTTTTTGTGGGGGATTGTCCTGTACTTTGTAGGAATTAGCAGCATCCCTGGCCTCTACCTGCTAGATGCCAGTTGCAACCATCTGTCCACTCCTACAAGTTGTGACAATCAAAAATGTCTTCAGATATTGCCAAGTGTTCCCTCTGGGAGCACAATCATCAGGGTGTAGAACCTAGTCACTGAGAGAAAAATTTAAATAATATAGCTCTTCCTGAAGGGTAATCACTGTTAGCTCTTTGGTTTATATACTTCCAGATTACATTCTTTACGGTCCTAATTTTTCATGGTTCTAATCTGCGTGAATTTCAATTGCCATGGTAAATTAACTCTGAGTGATTGCATATAGTACAAACTTTGCTGTTCACTCTTCAGTCCACCAATCACTGTATACATACCAGATGCTCATTATGCTCAGTGCCCAATCATGTTCCTTCTTCAAGAGTCTAATGGTGATTGGTCACTGCCCATCTGTTCAGTTCACACACAGACAGGAAAATGTATAGTTGTGTTGCCTCCTTGTCTCCTAGTGACATTTTACAAAACTGGACAACAATAGAGGGTATTGGCCAACAAAGATGAAATTTCAGCAAAGAAATGAAGTGTGGCAATGCTGGAAGTGAAATTTGAGCCAAACGCAACAGAATTATAGAATAAATAACTGACTGTGTTGGCACTGCCACTGTTTAAGACTTTACGTGTGCAACCAGGGGAACTTAACTGAAGGTGACACATTGACATAAATGGGGAAAGTGGTTTTGACAGAAAGGTCCCAGAGCAAGTGACACTGGGAAAAAACCCTTCACATTAAAGGCACTCTTGGAGGTGTTTCACAACATTCACAGTGCAAAGGATAAAATGTTAGAAACTGATCTGAACTTAGGAGTATGACAGTTGTGAAGCAAGTCAAAGATGCTCCTCCGCATTGTGTGTTAAACATCCAGAAGGCAAGTTCAGCCTACTCTGGATGAGTTTTCTATGAAGAGATAAAACACTCATTCTCAGTGCTGCCAATGTTTTAAATTACAGTATGGGCAATAAATACTAGTTTTAATATTTTTTCATTTCCTTACTCATTTATAACGACAGTAAGAGAGTTTTTAGTGTTTTGATAGAAATTTTTAAAGGTCATAGAACAATCATAATTTTCCCCATTGATGAATAAGGTTGCTTTGCATGGCCATTTTTATGGTCTACATTAGTGTGCAAAGCAAGAGCCGCCTATGTTTACAAAAGTATGGGTGAACACACACACATGCATACATATTTCTTTTGTTTTTTTCTTTTTAAAAACATTTTACAAAAATGGTATCAGACTATGGATATCAAATTGCAACTTACTTTTGCATGGAAGAATATCTTTTTGAAGAACTTTTGATTTCAGTATATCTAGATCTACCTCATTCTTTTTGGTAACTGCATATTATTCTATATACCATAATTTATTTGGTCAGTTTTCCATTAATAGATATTTAGTTTATTTCCATTTCCCCCCAATTTGAAATAATGCTAAAGTGAATATCTTTGACAGATACTATCATAGGCTCCATTTAGTGGATGAGGACAGTAAGATTTAGAATGTGAAACAACTGGTTAAGGTCAGGCAGCTACTAAGCTTAGAGTTGGTGTTTGAACTTGGGGCAGTGTAATTTCAGAGCCCAGCTTTTAACCACAGTGCTTTACACCTCTTTCCTGTACTTAGAAGCAACTTTTAACAACAACAATAATGAAAGAGTTTATTGAGCTAGGCACCATTCTGAATGCAGTTACATTGTTATTATTAGCCAATACAACAGCCCTATGAGGCAGGTGCTATTAATATTATTATCCACATATTACAGTGAAGGAAACTGGAAGTGTAAGGAGGTTAGGAAACTTGCCTGAGGTCCCACAGCTAGTTCATAGGGGAACCGGGACTTCCCTCAGGCAGGTTGGCTTCAGAGTCCTTGCTCTCATTCATGTCATATGGATGTGACTTGAGAAAAATCTCTTTCATTCTGCGTTATTGTCGATGACTGTTTGGTTAGTTTTGGTCCATATTTTCTCCTACGGTAATCTTTTAAAAATCTACTTAGCACACAGACTGTCCTCCCCACCCCTGCTTTTTTTGGTCACTTGCGAGCTTGCTGTCTGCTATGTCTTCAGTTAGCTTTTTGGTAAAATACCAAAGCCAGGGACTGCATTCCTTGTTTTATCACTGGAAGTGTTCTCTGACTTTAGTCAACAAGCAAATATACCATGTATTGGGTTTAGGATTTGGAATCAAAAGATGATCAAGACATTGTCCCAACCTCCAGGAGGTACATGGTCTACAGTGGGAGGAAGAGTAGTCTTGTAAATAACACCGGTGAGTGCTGAAGTAGGAGTTTAGCAAGAGTCTATGGGAACAGAGAGGAAGAGGAGTTAACCCTGCCTGGAAGTGGTCAGAGAGGCTTCACGGAGGAGGTGACACTGCGCGCTGGCTCTTGAAGGATACAAACACCTTGGGTCGTGAAAAGGCATGGCTTGTGTGAGGTCACGAAATTCAGTGTAGCTTAAGTATAGGGCATGTGTTGGGAGCTGAGGGTAGAGATGGTATGGGTACAAGGTAGTTAAGGAATTTGGGTTTTATCCTGTTAGCCAGTGGAGATGTTTAAGGAAGAAAATGTTCTGATCAGATTTGTGTTTCTGAAGGTGACCGGCTGTTTTGGAACAGAGTAAATCTCCCATCCAAGAACCAGTTATAACAGACAGCACACAAGAGCAAAGGGGGCTGCACCCAATCAAGTGGTAACAAGACAGGGAAAGGGAAGATGCATTTGGGAGATCATTCCAGAAAAAAATTGGATTGGTTCTGTGGGTAAGGGAGGGAGAGGGAGGCTGAGGATAAATACTTTGAGATCTATATCTGGGAGCCTGGCCAGATGGTGATGTCATTGCCATTTACTAAGATCCAGGAGCACATTTGAGGGGGCAGTGAGTTTAGTTGGGTGCGTGTTCAGCAGCCTGTCCTAGATCCGTTGAACAACACTTTATCATCAGTCATTTATAACAACTGCAAATATTATCTAAACGCTTTGTCATCTCACCGTGCCCTCTTTCTTTGTCATCCCAAAGGTTTGGCAGGAGACTTTGTCCATATATCTTTTAGAAGTCGGGGCCGCTTGTGTCTGGCATTCCTTTGGTGTGTAAGTTAGCAGCTCCACTAGAAAGGACATGAGGCTGGTTTGCTGTGGCTTCTCAGGGAGCCCAGGCTGGGTTGTGATGGTCCAGTTCATGATTTGTCCTAGAGCTTTGCCAGAGACAGATGTAAAGTTTAGCAGTTTGTCTTATTTATTCCTTTCCCTTTAAACAAACAAAAATGCCAAATCAGGCCCTTATATCCTCTTAGTTGTCACACTTTATTAACACTTTTGTGTATATATTGTTTCTTTTTCCCTCTTAGCTAGACTGTGAACCCCTGAAGCCCCAAGTGCGTAGTCTGGTGCCTGGAGCAGAGCGGGTCCCCAGGGGAGCGTGGCCCTCCTCTTCCCAGCGTGGTTCTGGAGTCAGCCCAGAGTTTCCTCCTGCATCTTCTAAGATTGAGATCTTTTTATTCAGTCATAGTTGGGTGATTTTAGGTTGGCTCTTGGTCTAACTTGGATTTGAGGTTGAAAAAGAGAGAGAGAGAGAGAAAGAGAGTAAATGTTTAGCTGAACCAATGTTTAGCCTGAAGAGCATTCTTCTTGATAGAAAAGATGGAACATACTGGAGATGAACATTCCCCATTCTCTGTCCTTTTTGTATGTTAGAGCCTCTGTCTCCATCAAGGGGCCACTTCTTTCCTGGTTCCTCTCATAGCTTTCGCTGTAGCTTTAAGACATGCTTTGGGTAGCTCTGGCATTTTCACAAGCTCTGCTTGTTCTATTTTGTGAGCCCAAGCTGCTCTCTTTGGGTCTGTCCTGACTTCCGGGCAGTTCTTGTCTTTGGACACATCCTTCAGTATCTGAGCTCATCAGTCCTCCCTGTTCTGTGGCCGCCTCCTCCTGGTTTCTCCTTCAGGGAGTCACTGTGTTTGAGATGGTCAGAATTCACTTGTTAGAGCCTCAGGCCTTATCTTTCAAAATGCTTATTACCCTTCTGGAATTTCTGCCCATACTTCTCCTTTGTCTCAACATCTATATATTGGTTTTCTTGAAGTCTAGGCTAAACAATTGTTTTTGTCCCCAGGTTTTTTTTTTCCCTTCCCTACTTTGAACTCTAAATTGACAGGGTTACTTCCTCCCAATGTGGTATTCTTGTTGTTGTTGTTTTTGCTAACTAACGTGTATGTGTGTTTAAACATAATTAACTAGATTTTTCTTCCTGGTAAGAATTTAGTTCGGTAACAGTTCCCTTCCGTGTATCTTCAGCTGTGCAAGAGGGCATGTCTTCAGTAAGGGAAAACAAGAATTTATCGGTTGCTTGCTCTCAGCAGAAGACTTAACCTGTCTCTCACAGACAACCTCGTGTTTGTGTTAGGTGACTTGAGCTCTGTCTTGTGTCTGGGCCATTTTGCTATGTAGAGATTGGTTCGTATCTTCTCTCTGTGCCTGAATTCTCCCATATGTTACCACAATAATTATTTATCTTCTGGTTCTTTCTCGTTCTGTCCTCACCCAGCTGTTCTCTAGTCTCAGGCATGTGGGAGTGTGTGCAGGGGTGTTGTGTGTGTGCATGTTCTGCCCTCTTGATTTGTGGGACCTTTCTCTTCTTCCACTTGCTCTCTCAACTCCCCTCCACCTCCTGTGAGATTTGTTGATTAAGGTCTACATGTCAGGAATCTCATTCCACTAAATTGGGGTGATGAAGATGAGATTGCATTTATCACTTGGAATTAAAATTTTAAATTGGCTTTGGCCGTTGCACGGGGCCAAGTTGGTGGGGGCCGCTTAGGCCAGAAGCAGTGTTCTGACCCTTCCGTTTCAATTTCTCTTTCTAATTTGCCCATCTCTGGATTTTTGTGAAGTCATACCTAGATATTAAAAAGAACATGGTATTTTTCTTCCTGCCACGTGGATTTTAGCTTACAGCCAAGTAGGAGAGTTTAGTATTTCCTTCCTACTGTCTACCTTGTCTCCTAGGGAAAGGTGCCTTATGTCTTGTAAGTGACAGCGTGTAGAGTTGTTCTGATAGACAGTGTTTACTGTGACTCTTCTGTACCAGGCCCTGCGCTGGGCCTGCGGATGCAAGGGTAAACAGGGCAGTCTGTGGACAGAGCGGGGACAGGGGACAGGGGATACAAAGCAGGTCAGCAGTAAACTGCTATTAGCAGCTCAGGTTTAAAAAGTTGTTAAAGCCTCCATTGTAGTGAGAAAAAGAGCCTGGAGGTTAGAGACTAGACTGGGGCTGACTCCTGGCTTTATCACTTACTAGCCGGGTAGCCTTGACCAAGTTACTTCCTCCGGCCTTGGTTGCTACCCCAACTGACTCTGTTCTACAGGGCTGTGGGAGGCTTAAATACAGTGGTATTTTCCATATATAAGAGGTGCACCTGGCTTATGATCAGTGCAGTATAAATGAAAATGCCTTTTTCTTTCAAAGTCATAATCATCTGCTGAAAGAAACAGAAATATCTCTGTCCCCCATCTTTCAGTTTCCTGCCCAGGACTCCGGAGTGGTTGACACCCCTACTGTGTGCCGTGTTCCCTTCCATATAAGTTGGGAGTGGTTTGCAGGGGTGGTCTGGGGCCTCGGGTCACCAGTTAGCGTCTCTTGGTCACAGCCTCTGGGAAGATGCCAGGCCCTCGCATCTGCAGTGCTACCCTCCTGGTCTGGGTCACTCCAGGCCCCTCTTCCTGCTGTGGACGGCAGGAGGGCCGTTCTGTCTGCTCCCCTCCTTCTTTAGCAGGAAGGTCGGCCTTCATTTGGGGCACATCTAACTGTGTCACTGTCCCAAGCCAGGGGTTCAGAAATATAGGACCTGAAATGTACCACACTATTCTTTTTTTTAATTTTGAGACAGGGTCTCGCTCTGTCACCCTGGTTAGAGTACAGTGGCATCATCATAGCTCACTTCAACCTCAAACTCCTGGGCTCAAGTGATCCTTCTGTCTCAGCCTCCCAAGTAGCTGGGACTACAGGTGCATGCCACCATGCCAAGCTAATTTTTTAAAATTTTTTTGTAGAGGCAGGGTCTCACTTTTGCTCAGGCTGGTCTTGACTACTGGCCTCAAGCACTCCTCCCACCTTGGCCTCCCAAAATGCTAGGATTACAGGCGTGAGCCACCATGTTATATATCCTCAAAGCTCCATCTATAATTAGTACCCTAGGGTAAAATTCTAAAAGTGGAATTTCATCATTGAAGGGCTTATACTTTAAGACCTTTCAGCTTCCATTTCTGGCTGTTGACATTGTGGAACAGTTCCTGGACAGATTTTGTACTCTCTGCCTCACCATGGGGTGCTGGAAAGGGGGCTTTGGGAGCAGCCAAGAGCAAGATTCAGATTCCAGACCTGCCAGGGACAACTGGCTGAAAGGCTTTGACCTAATGGCTCAGTAATGAGTTTTCTCATTGTTCCTTCCCAGAGTGGGTGTGAAGTGGGTAAAATCATTGGAAGTACAGTCAACCCTTGAACAACGGGGGGTTAGGGGTACCAAGCCCCCCACAGTCAGAAATCCATATACAGTTTCTGACTCCCCAAAACTTAACTACTCATAGCCCGCTGTTGACTGGAAGCCTACGAATGACACAGTCAGTTAGCACATATTTTGTATGTTACATGTATTATATACTGCATTCTTACGATGGAGTAAGCCAGGGAAAGGAGAACATTATTAAGAAAATCCCATTGAGTAGGCTGAAGAGGAGGCAGAGGAGGGGTTGGTCTCGCGGTCTCAGGGGTGGCAGGGGCAGAAGAAAGTCTGTGTGTAAGTGGACCCGTGCAGTTCAGCATTCAAACCATATTGTTCAAGGGTCAGCAGTGGGACTTAGCAGCCATTTAACACAGAGCCCCCCCAGCGTCCCCTCGGCCCCCTGCCTGCTCCGCACTGTGCCGAGGAGGTCGCTGGGACTTACCGCAGCAGCCGTCCTCCCAGGTCCTCCTGTTTCCCTTCGCCCCATGGAGCACCCAGGCTGGCCGTCCTCCGTGTGGTACCGAAGAGGCGTCTGTGGTCCAGGGAGAGGAGGGGGTGGCCCTGGCCCATAGGCACGGTGGGTTAGTGCACGACACGTGGCTGCCTCCTGGGAGTGCAGGGGAGGTCTCGTTTGCCAACACGCACCACACGCCTACAACACACACCACATGCCGACAACACACTCAGCACTTGAATCAGACTTTCACGAATCACTCTTGGCACCGGGTCAGAGTCTGTCTTCGGAAGGGATGCCTCCTTGTCCTTACGCGTGCACCCTGGCCCCAGCTGTCCCGTCGGGCTGGGGTGGCGGGGAGAGCACAAAGCTGGGAGGCCAAAGCCAGCTTCCCTCCCAGTGTCCTGGGGTCCCCCTCACCCAGAGCTATTAATGACACTTTAAGTGAAATGGGTGTGGTGGGATCCCAGCTGCCCACCCCAGTGGGACTCCAGCACATGGGGAGTGGGGAGCAGGATAATATAATAAAAGATGTGCCAGGCACCGTTGTTAGTAACTTGCTAATAATGCTCATGTATTAACTCATTTAATATGGCAACCCCATGAGGTAGGGGCTGTTATTATCCTATTTGACAGATAAAGACACTGAGGCACAAAGGGGTTAAAAAGTTTCCTGGGTTCTAGTAAGTAGTAGGGCTTGTGAAGGGGGATCCTTGGGGCTTCTCTTCCCAGTCTCGTCCTCATGTCTGCCTTGCTGGTGGGCAGCCCCTCAGGCTCAGGCTCCCTGTTTCTTTCCCTTTCTCTGGCTGGGCTGGGCTTTTCGTGTGGCCCATGGTGGAAGATCTCATGGAGGGGAGATAAGGGGGACCAAGCACAACCTGAATTGGGGTCAGGGGCGCTTGTCCCTCTTTCCTCTAGGCCCTGGCAGGAACAGGCATGCAACCCTGTTTGGGCAGAGGTTCCTCTCCAGGCACTGGGCCCTGTGGCCTGGTGTCCGGCCCCTGCCACAGTTGGCAGGGGCCTTGCCTGTTGCATTGCAGCCTGGCACATGCAATAATTAACCTTTTCTGTAGTGCAGGAGAATTTCAGGCACAAACTGCGTGGGGCTGAGGCGAGTCACAATATTGGTTCTAGGCTTAGCATGAGCTTAAAGTGTTTCACAGTATCCCAGGGATTCCTTGACTGGAGGCCTGTGGCTCTTTAGTGGGAAGGCTCTTCCTTCTAGTCTCTGCCCCTGCGCTGTGGGCCTGGGCCTACTGGCCTCCACCGCCCTGGCCCATGCCAGAGAGGCAGCACCTCGGCTGCTGGTTGGACCTGCTGCCTCACTGCGCTGGGGCCCCTGGCAGTGCCCGGGGATCCTGCCGTCTCTCCCTGTCTCTTCTCTGGCTTGAAGCGCAGCCCGCCTCCCCCGCTGTTCTTCACTTAGCCCTGTACTCAGATTAGCACGTTCTTGATTTCCTCTGTGCAGGCTCTCTGCCCTCCTCGCTTGCCTGTGAGGCCGCTTTGGCCCCGCAGGGCTCTGCCTGTGACGCCAGCCAGCCCGCCTGACCAATTTGAAGGTCTCGCTTTCATTGCTTGGGTGGATTTTCAGGGATTTCTGGAAACATGTGCCTGGATGGGTGTCAGTTACCAGTCTTCATGGGAAATTCTTACTAAGTTTCTCTAAGAAATTAAAAGTACTCCTCTTAACGATTTACTTCAGGACCCTGGGGGTAGACCTCCGTGAGAGGCGCCAGCGTGGGAGACAGTTTAGCAGGGACAGGAAGCAGGAGGACAAGAGCTGTTGGCTCAGGAATTCTTATCCACTGGCTGAGGGGAGGGAGAGGGGAGGGATTAAACAGAAATCGAATTAGATCTTGCCCTTTAGAAACTCAGGTTGAGGAGATACAAGGCATAAATATGCAAAATGGTAAATTTCTTCAAAGTGAAAAGTACCCTAGATAGAGTTTCTGAAGCACCTTCAAGGATAGTATTTCAAGAAATTTAATGTAATTTTACTGATGAGGGAACCCTTTTCAGAAATGTAGACTGGTTTTCTGACACAAGCGAGGCAGTACAGATCTGGTATTCGAAGTGCATGTGATTCCAAAGCCCAGATTCGCTATCAATCCATCTCCTCTAAAAGGTGAAGAATTTGTGTAAGTCTGGGAGTGCAGTGTAAAGCCAGCCTTTCTTACTGCAAATTCTCATTTGTCTAGTGCCACGCGCTCTAAGAGCAGGACTTGCAGTGAGTGCTCTGAGTGCAAGGGGTGCCAAGGAGCGTGTACCTGGATTTGGGCCTTGGTGCACCCCCACTTAGCACAGCTCTGAGTGGTTAGAGCAGGGAGCTAGTGCCCTGGTGGTGGTCACTGGACTGAAGACAGAAACTGCAATGTTGCGGGTGACTTTACTGGGCACCTAAGCATGTTCCAGGCTCACCCCAGTGGTGATGGAGGGGCCCCCGGTGCTGTGGCAGTAACGCTGCTGGTAACAGCGATGAGTGCTTTTCTGATCACAGAGTGCTTTTAGAGGTATTATCTCATTAGATGCTCACATGACTCTGTGAGGGGGAGGCTGGGCAGGTGTCATCACTCCTATCTTATAGACATGACCTCTCCACGGCTGTGCAACCAGAAATTCAACAAATTCAGACCAGGACCCAAGTCTCTCCTGACTGTAAATCCACAACCACATGTTGCCTCTGGGTGAATTTGACACTTTGATTCTTCCTTTCTGGGCCACTGTTCCGGTGTGCCTGTAGGGGGCGTTAGAGGTTCTTCCCGCTTGGCTGCTCCGGAAACTTCTTCCCGAACCCTTTGAATGTAGCAGCCTTACAGCACATAATCTCACGGTATTACAGGCATTTTCTGTATCTACCTCCCCTGGTTTCTTCGGCCCCCCGCTAGCCTAAGCTGTTTCAGATCAGGAGTGCTCTATTTGGTCTGACACTCAGCACAGTGCATGGCCCATAGTAGTGGGAGCTCAGTAACTGCTTGTCGCATTGAATTACATGGGAATGAAACTGGCCAGTGTCTCCTCCTGCTCCTCTTAGGGCATGGGAAAGTTGAGTAAACTTTTTTCCTGGTCCATCCAAATGAGTGAAGTTGGAAGTGGCACAACTCAGGACCTATGCAGTATCATCAGGTGGCCGCAAGGTGGCAGTGTGGCACCATGGGGACTTGGCGATTGGCTCCCGCCCCCTCTGGGCAAGACACTGAGCTATCTAGTGGTTGATTCCTTCTGGATACCTGTTTGGGAAATGCCTCTGCGAAGTCCGACTGAGAAGCCGCTGCCTCCAGCTGCTTCTAAAAGCTGGGGATACAGTGGAAAGGCTTGTGCTTTTGGCGTCTGCCAGGCCTGGATTCCAATCCTGGCTCTGCCTTTCCCCAGAAGCTGAGCCTGGGGCATGCTGCTTCTCTGAGCCCCAGTTTCCTCATCCTGTACAAGGGCAAAGGTTGTGCAGTTAGAAAAAGCCCAGCATAAACGCGTGCCAGTTTTGTTGTTGGAAATTTCTGTGTTTGCCTTTCTCTGCCCTCTGTAATCTGGCTCCATCTTCGCCATATGATCTTATTCACCAAGCTTCAGACACTTCCCAGCAGTCTCTTAGCCTTCCCTGCGGCATCACCCAACCTCCCCAGCTCTACTCCTCCACCAGTCAGTGCCCGGTTCCGCCGTTCGCCTGCCTGGCACCCTTCCCTCTGCCTGTCCACTTCCTTCCCAGCTGGTCTCCCTGACGCCCCAGCCCTGTAAATACCCAGAGCAGTGGCGTGTGTACAGTACAGGGCTCATCTTGACCTCCCACGGAGATGGTGAGTCTGTGAGCATCCTCATCTTAATCATTTTGGGCCTCTGTGCGCTACACTTAGCAGACACTGTGTAATAGAAATGACAGCTGTTATTAGTGAGCATGTCAGGTATTCTGCTAGATGCTTTGCAGAAATATTTAATTTAGTCCTCACAACAAATCTGTGAAACGGAAGCTGTTATCTCCACCTTACAAAGGAGGGGTGAATCAGGATACTTTTGGCTCCAAGCAATAAAAATATTCCACTAAAAGCAGTTTAAACAGTAAGAAAGTCTATTATCTTACCAAAAAGAAGTCCTGAGGGGATGCTTGGTGATACCAACAAGATCCAGGGCATTGCCATGTCTCCTGGTGGCCTTCCTCAGTGTGTTAGTTTATCCCTGTAGGCTGGCCCCCTCTTACTGGCAACAAGGTGACTGCCATGGTCCCAGGTGCCACACACAGGAACGATGGTGTAGGTTCCGTGTGCTCCCTTTAAGAGAGCTCTCAGCGGATTTCTTACAAAGTTCTTGGCCATTTGGGTCTTAGGCTTGTTCCGAAGCCAGTCACTAGCAAAGGGACTGGAATTAACCAGACTGGCTTGGACTAGTCCAGATTCAGCCCCTGAGGCTGGTGAGGGGCCAGCCTCCTTTAGTCCCCCCAGGTCCTGGTCCAGGGAAGAAAGGGGACATAAACGAGGCTCAGCAAGGTAAGAAACTTGCTCAAGTTTGCAAATCTAATAAGAACCGGGATCCAGACCAACATCTGGCTGATTCTCAAGGCCATCTGTTGGTTGATTGAAGTCAACCACAGAAGTAGAAAGAACATTGCTCTAGATTTGGTGCGGCGCGTTTGAGTGATCTTGGGGGTACCGTCTCCTACTGACTCTGGAGTCTGTCCTTTACAGGCCGCTTTCCATTACTGTATTGGTTTTTCTCAGTCTGTCCTTCTCTTCATACCCCCCGCACCCCCTACCTGACTACTACTTGCCTTCTAGAATAGATCTCATGGCCTAAGCTGGAAAAAGGGCTGCAAAGGGGTCATACTGAGGTTTCATTTAGAGTAGGCAAGGAGCTGCAAAGGCCTCACGAGATCTGGAAGATGGAATGGCCAGGGAAGGTGCCGGGGGCTGGTGGGGGCCAGCAGGAGTGGGGAGTGTATGGAGTATCGGTGGAACTGTCAGGGCACATAGGCCCCGGGCTCGGAATAGGCCCTTGGGGGCAGTGCCACCTGTTCCCCGAGGAGACAGTGCAGTTACCCGGAAGCTGTTTCGCTTGCAGATGCTTCAGGACTGCCCCAAGGCCCGCAGGGAGGTGGAGCTGCACTGGCGGGCCTCCCAGTGCCCGCACATCGTGCGCATCGTGGACGTCTACGAGAACCTGTACGCGGGGAGGAAGTGCCTGCTCATCGTCATGGAGTGGTAAGCAGCCTGCTGTTCTGTGCCTGGCCCAGCCTGGCCCACTGCCCGCTCAGGTGCCTCGCGCTCTGAGGACAGCCCAGGCATGGACCCGGAAGCTGAAATGTAAATGCTTGATTTCCTCTGGGGGGTGACGGAGAGTGGCAGTGGGTGGTTTGTTCCCCAGATCCCACTGTGGCTTTTTTTCAGTTTGGATGGTGGAGAACTCTTCAGCCGAATCCAGGACCGAGGAGACCAAGCATTCACAGAAAGAGGTAGAAAGGGTCTGTCGTGGGGACAGGCTTGAGGCAGGTGGGGCCTAAGGGGGCTTCTGCAGGGCCTACTCTCGGGGGCGACACCAAGGCCGCTGTCTCCCTCGGCACGCAGCCACCAGGGAGGGCGTCGTCCTCAGCCGACCAGGGCAGCTCCTGGTGTCTTTGTTTCCGGGGAGGGGCCTGGGTGCGGGCAGCCTCTCAGGCTGCATGGGTGTGGGCCCGGCGCATTGGGCTTCGAAACCTAATGATGTATCTGTGACTTTCTTTCCTGCTCCCCCATGCTCCCCTCTGCAGAAGCATCAGAAATCATGAAGAGCATCGGCGAGGCCATCCAGTATTTGCACTCAATCAACATCGCCCATCGGGATGTCAAGGTGCCAGCCGTTCACATGCCCGTACCCGATGCAGTGGAGGGGGGCTGCCCCTGCACCCTTGCGGCCTGGTTCCTGAGGGTGCCATTCTCTGCCCTGCAGGGCCCTGCTCTCTGCCCAGGGGCAAACCCACAAACCTGGTAGTGAAGCCCTATCTGGCCACAGTCAGCCCTGTGGTTCTCCTCAGCCTGAACCTCCCACTCACCCTTGGCTTTTCTGTCCCTGTAGAGTTGACTGCTGGTTCTCAGTGTCAGTCTCTTATCTGCAAGCACTCTGTGAGCTCTGTGAAGGCAGGGAGCTGGCTGCACAGAGCTGCTGTTCCTCTTGGTGGGCAGCTCACAGGGCTGGGTTGTTGGATGAGTGAAGGAGGGAGGACCTATCACCCTTTGGTTTCTCGTAGCCCCTTGCAGGTCCAGCATGGCTGTTATTTATCTGTCTCTCTTCCCATAGCCCGAGAATCTCTTATACACCTCCAAAAGGCCCAATGCCATTCTTAAACTCACTGATTTCGGCTTTGCCAAGGAAACCACCAGCCACAACTCTTTGACCACTCCTTGTTATACGCCATACTACGTGGGTAAGTCCAGAGGAGGCCCAGGGACCTAGGCTTCCCCCAGAACTTTCCTCAACCCCTCCTTTTTGTGGGGGGGCACACATCCTAGGAGAGTCATGTCCTTATGGCCCTTTCTGGGGCTATCTGATGGGGCCTGCTAGAAGTAGGGCTTGGCAGAGTTAAGCTAGGAGCGAGGAAGTGTGGGCAATTCTCTGCCTGAGGTCATGGGCAGGATTTTGTACACACGTGCACTCTTCCTGAGAAGAGCCACCATTTCCATCAGATTCTCAGTGGCATCTGGGACCCAGATTTGGTTCTAGAGCCTCAGCTGACTGGCACAGAATAAGCTCTCAAACATGTTTGTCAGATTAAATGAGTATCATGGGTCTGAAAGTCTCATGCAGTTCAGGACTTTTTTAACCTTAAGATTCTGGCTCCAGGGTTCTTCTTGGGGGAGAATGTTCTGTTTTCCTTCCAGCCCCAGGCTGGGTTACGGCTCTTCCTCCTTCCACCCAAGCTGCTGCTCCCTCGCGATGGGCTGGAAGGTTGGGACGGGGAGCATCGTCCACACATCCTGAGGGCCAGACCCACCCACACTGACCTTTGGTTTGCAGCTCCAGAAGTGCTGGGCCCAGAGAAGTATGACAAGTCCTGTGACATGTGGTCCTTGGGTGTGATCATGTACATCCTGTGAGTGTGCTGGGAAGGGGCCGGGGCGGGCACAGGGAGGCCTGGAACTCCAGGCTGAGAAGGATTGGCAAATGTCAGCGTTGCCCTGTGGACGGGGGGTTCCCTGGGACTCCCCTGCGTGCCCGCTTCCTCAGGGCCCGTGGATTCTGGTCACTGGTGGTGGTATAGCTGGCTCACGGGCCGGGAAGCGTGTGGTTAGATGCCTGGTTTGCTGGATTCCTGGGCCCTGTCGCAGCTTTGTGTGTTGTGCCGGCCTCAGCCAGCCCCTTCTCTGTGACCTCTGCAAGAACACGAGCCTGTTTCTCACTCCCAGTCAGGGCCCCTGAGTGACATCGTCTTTGTCTCCCACTTCCTCCTCCTCTTGGCGCAGGCTGTGTGGCTACCCCCCCTTCTACTCCAACCACGGCCTCGCCATCTCTCCGGGCATGAAGACGCGCATCCGAATGGGCCAGTATGAATTTCCCAACCCGGAGTGGTCAGAAGTATCGGAGGAAGGTAGGAACCCAGCCTTGAGGGACTGGGGGCAGAGCCCGTGTGCATGTGTGCACACGCGCGTGGGGGCATCCGTCCTGTGGGGGCCTGTGTCTGCACCTGTGCCCACCCTGCCGGGTGTGTCTTGCCCGTGTGTGGGGCCTGTCAAGTAGCGAAGCCACAGTGGTCTTTGGGGCCAGTTCCTGGGGCAGCCTCCCTCTTTTGAGCCTGGTTTCCCCCTGAAAACTGCAAGGAGGAGCAGGACGGGGACAGAGGCCCCTGAGCTGTCCCTGCTCGTGTCCCACCCCACAGTGAAGATGCTCATCCGGAACCTGCTGAAAACAGAGCCCACGCAGAGAATGACCATCACGGAGTTCATGAACCACCCCTGGATCATGGTAAGCCTGGCAGGCCGGGGAGACCCAGGTCCAGGTCCGAGGGGACGGTCCCTCGGGACACGGCCTTAGCCAGGATTCTGCCTGTCCCAGGCTTTCACTCGGACCCCTTTTCTCTCCCCTCAGCAATCGACAAAGGTCCCTCAAACCCCACTGCACACCAGCCGGGTCCTGAAGGAGGACAAGGAGCGGTGGGAGGATGTCAAGGTGAGGGCGCCGCTGGGCGAGAGGGGCTTGGCTGGGTGGGCAGCTCGCTGGGAGCGCTCAGGATGGGGGGCGGCACTGGCGGGGGAGTTTGGTTCTGCGTCTTCTCGCCCCGGGGCTGGCTCCCTTCCAACACGAACAGCGGCCTGAGCCGCTTCCCTGACCAGGTTGTGGGCAGAGCACCGTGTTCCTGTCCAGCTCTGCCGGGGCTGTTTCTTAGAAGCCCTCTACTCCCTCGGGATCTAATGGCCTTAAAGGCCATCTGGTATGATCTCATTTTGCAGAAGAAACTGAGGCCCAGAGAAAGGGAGTGACCTGCTCAAGGTCATGCAGCTGGTACCTGGCTGGTATGGACCAGACCCAGGTCTCCTGACTCCTGGTCCAGTGCTCTCTCTGCCCTCCTGGGGGGTCGCTGGGGGGCCCCTGGGAGAGCAGCAGCAGTGCAGGAGCCAGGCTCTCTGTTGGCCAGCGCTGGGGTGGGGCTGCTGTTGGCAGTGGGGACCCACTGACTGGCCGTGTTCTCTTTCTGCCCCCATCCCTGCTGCTCTCATCCTGCCCTTGTCGTGTCTGCCTTCTCCTACGTCTCTCTCTGCCCTCTCTCCTTCTCGTCTTCTGGCTTGCTTTTTGCACCCGTCCTGCTGCAATCCCCCACCCCCACCCCCAGGAGGAGATGACCAGTGCCTTGGCCACAATGCGCGTTGACTACGAGCAGATCAAGATAAAAAAGATCGAAGATGCGTCCAACCCTCTGCTTCTGAAGAGGCGGAAGAAAGCTCGGGCCCTGGAGGCTGCAGCCCTTGCCCACTGAGCCTCCGGGCCCCGCCCCACTGGAGGACAAGCAATAACTCTCTACACGAATATGTTTTTTAAACGAGGAGACACAGAACTGCCCACTCCCACCTCCTCTCCTCAGCCGCGTGGAGCCTGAACTGTGCCAGCGGCTGGATTCAGCCTTCGGTTCTGGCCACCCCAGGGGGGCGAGGCTGGGAGGTTGGGAGGTTGGGAGGCTGTGGAGAGAAGCGAGCAAGGTGCTGTTGAACCTTGCTCATTTTACAATCTTTTATCAGTAATTTGACCTGGAATTTTTATGAAAACTCTTTTTTTGTCCTTTCTCCTACTTCTCCTTCCTACCAGACCCCTTCCTCTCTGCATCCTGCAAAGGTTTGGGGTTTGTTAAGGGTATTTGTGGAAACTGTTATAGGGAGTGGCCCTGTGTTGTCCCATCTGCCCTCCCCGCTGGCTCAGGCGTTCTGGGGGCTCCCACCTCTGCTTCTGGAGCCCTCAGGCATCACCAGTGTGCCGGACAGACAGGAGTGAGTGTGAGTGTGTGTGTGTGTGCGCACGTGTGCATGCGAGTGTGCCCAGATCTGTGCCTGGGATCGTGCATTTGCGGGGCCAGGGGCAGGCAGGGCTGCAGAGGGAGGGGGCCCTGCTGTGGCTCAAGAACCTTCTCCCTCCTTGGGCCTGCCCTGCCCGTTTGAGCCTGCCAAAGTGCCTGGGAAGCCCATCCAGATTCTGAACCAGGCCCTCCACGGCCTTTCTCTGTTAGCTGCGTCCCGGGAGGCAGAGGGGAGTGACCTGGCACTGGTGCAGCAATCAGGAAGACTGGATACCCCCCCCGCCCCCTTCTCCCCGTTGAGCGCTGGTCCTAGGTCCTCCCAGGCGCTGACCTACCGAATAAACCTCTGTCCCTCCCCTTCTCGCCATTATTAACCCGTTCTTGTTTATTTTCCTTAAGTTTTTAGCCATTTCTCAATGGGCTGCCTCTCAGCTCACACAGCTGAGCCCGGCGTGTCTGTATTGACAAAGCTTCTGCATTTCATGTGTACCTACTGCGCTCTGGGGGCGCCAGCCAGCCACCCCTTGTGGGCAAAGGCAGGGCCGGCCAGCGTGGTCCTCCCTCAAATTTCCCTCGTGTGGCCTGGTGGATGGGGGGGGAGTCTTTGCACCAAAGATGTCCCGACTTTGCCCCCTCGCCCGTCAGCCACTTTGCCATCACCCCCAAACAGCTCAGCTTGGCATGTCCGGGTCAGTGAGGGCAGGGGCCTCCCCCGATGTTGGTGAGGACAGCTGGGGAGAGATTCTCTGTGCCATGGCCCCGCTGTCCTGCTTCCCTCTGGGGGAAGAGGTGGCAGGAGTGTTTCAGCTTTCCTCTCCCTCGGGGCAGGTGGCGGAGGGGCCCCCAGGGTCGTCTTTGTGCACGGTGGGGGGGGGGGGACGGGCTCCGGGTGCCCACAGCGCCTCCCTCGTCTCTGATGGTGTGTCCAGCACTCAGACTGTTGTATACTGTTGTTTTGTATGAGCAAAATTGTCTTTACTAAACAGATTTAATAGTTGAAAGTTTTCCTTTCTCTTCCTTCCTGGGGCTCAGGCCCCCAGCCCCCACCCCCCTCCTCCATGTGCGGAGAATTCTGCCTGTTGGGGAGGGCAGAGCTGGGTGCCCTGGGAGAGGAGAGGGGAGGACGGCGGAGGGAGGAGAGGAGGACCTCCCTGACCGGCAGGAGCCGGCACCTCGCTGGGTGGGGACGCTGCTCCCACTCCCTTAGCACGAGCGGGGAGGCAGCAGGGGCTGGGAGCCCATCCTCTTTTGCCAAATACCAAACCAGGAGCCAAGCTGCTTCTCAGCACGTTCTTCTTTGACCTGCATAGCCACTGCCACGTGCTGGCACTCTGTGTCTAGGGGAGCTGGCTCCTGTGGGGCACAGGGAAGAGGAGGTGGTGGTTAATTTGGTTGAAATCCTGGAAAAGAGGCCAGGGAGCCGTCGGTGTAGTGCCTGCGAGTTCCAGGAGGTGGCGATAGGGGCCAGGAAGAAACCACAGCTGGAAGAGACAGCCCGGTTCAGGGACCCACTCTCAGTGTGGGACGTTGGCATCGCACGATGACTTGATTTGCAGTAGAGCCTACCGTGGAAACTGGTCTGCCAACCCCATTGCTCGCCCTCCGGGTCAAGCGGGGAAATCGCATGTCCTAGATCATTTCACCAACTTTCTCTTGTGTCATCCTCAGAACTTGGGGGAGAAAGGCAGTGCAGGCCACCCCTCCCTGCTGAGGCTCATCCAGAGGGTGAGACGGTCTGCTGGGGTCACACAGCTAACTGGTTTGGATTAGGATTCGGGCCACAGGGTCCTGTCCTCAGATCTGCCCCCTGCCTGGAGGAGAGAGGAGAGGTTCACTTGTCCCCTCAATCATCAAAGGGATCACATGTCCACCCTCAGCTCGTGGGAACAGAAGCCCCATGGGCTCCCGAATGCGTTGCTGAGGTTGGTTCCTGCCTTGACACGCTGCTCACCACTCTAGACACCACTGCTCAAAATAAGCCAGAATGAGGTTTTGCTTTCAGAGAAATCCAGTTGTTTTGTCTGCACTTATGAAGGTGTCAGAAGTGGTAAGAACCCAAGGGGAAGAAGGAAGCGGGGTAGGGTGGGAAGGGAGTTGTCAGCACTCTGCTGTCTTTAGAGGCTTTGTTGTGATGTTTCTTGTTCCTGCCATATACATTGAATGGTTTAAGTAGCACACATTTACTGTCTTCCTGTTCTTCAGGTCAAAAGTGTGATAGGATCTCACTCGTCTAAAATCTAGGTCTCAGCAGGGCGGCATTCCTTTCTGGAGGCTGTTTCCTTGCCTTTTCCAGCTTCTAGAGGCTTCCTGCTTTCCTTGGTTTGTGGCCCCTTCCTCCATCTTCAACCTGCAACCTCACATCTCTCTGCCATTTCTTCTGTGGTCACATCGGTCTGACCCAACTAGGGAAAGGTTTGTTGCTTTTAAGGACTAGTGTGGTGAGATCTGGCCCATGCACATAATTCAGGGTAGTCTCCCCATTGCAAGGTCCTTAGCCTTAATCCCAGCTGCAGAGTCCCTTTTGCCATGTAAGGTGACATAGCCCCAGGTCTAGGGACAAGGGCATGGCATCACTGGGACTGTGATTCTGCCACAGAGGCCTGACTCACAGCCTTCTCAGTGGTGCCCAACGTTGACTCTTGTGTTTTGCTTCCTTTCCTGTCTGGGTCAGCCCAGCTCAGGGGGACTCTTGTGGCCAGTGAGGATCCAGCCTGATATTGGCTTTCAGGGAAGGTGGCCGGGGCGAAGGGCCAGGAGGGCTCTGGACTGGCGAGTGGGATCCTGCCGCACCCTTCCATGCCGCCTTGCCCTGACCTTCCACGTAGCAAGCCCCTGTTTCTAGGGGGAACTTAACCACCTCCTGCTGGACTCCTGGGTGGGGCAGCGATGGAAACCTCCGCTCCTAAAGGCAGGTGCTGGCTTGCATGGGTGCAGGGGTGGGGCAGGCCAGGTGTGCTTCTCGAATACCCTTAAGTGGTGTGAGATGTAAAGAGGAGCTGCAGACACCCCCAGGCACCTGCCGAGTGCCCTCTTCACCATCATGAACACCGTCTGGGGGCTCAGTCCAGCCTCCAGTTTACCCGAGAGGAGCCTGAGGCTCAGAGAAGTAAAGAGACTTGCCCAAGGTGACACCAGAACTAGTCAGATGACCTAGGTCTGTCTCCAAGTTTAGAGCTGCTTTAAAATCCATGGGCGTCCTCTTGCTAAGGGAGGCAGCAGGGCGGGGAGGAGGGGCTGCTGAGACTGGCGCCCGCTGCATGAGCTGGGCCTCGTTTCCTTTTCCATGAAATGGGCATGGCGTTCCTAGGCCCTGTGGCTGTCGTGAGGAATTCAATGAGAAAATGGATTTAAACGCTTCCTGAAACGCCAGCTGCCAGGCAGCCTTTGCCACTAGTGGGCTGCCCTGCAGAGAGGGCACAGGGCACAGGGCGTGGGGCACGGGGCACGGGGCATGGGGCGCGGGGCCGGTGGCCCAGGCTCGGTCATGCTCCTGCCGCTAGTCCGGTGGGTCTGTGTCTTGGGGTGAGGAGGCAGTTGGCTCGGTAAACAATAACAGTAAGCTCGGGGCTTTCCTCTGACTGGGTTGGAGACAGGAGAGGCGGAGGGAGGGCCGTGAACGGTGAGCGGGGAGGTCCCGCAGGGTGGGAAGGAAATTCAGTCGTGCAAAGCGGAGGGTGAGGGTGGTGAGGCTGGAGAAAGTGCCCCGCTTACCGGGTAATGTAAACAAACCCTGCTGGGCACGCCCCAGGTGGGCCAGGGCGGGTCAGAGGGGGCTTTGGGGGGCACCACTGTGCCTCAGCCCCAACAGTACAACCCCTCTGGGTTCTGTCTCTTGCAGCCTTCATTTAGGGGCCCGGCCACCCCGGGGTGTGTGGCTGAGTTTGGGAGTAGCAGCTCTTTGGAAGGGACATCCTGCTCTAGCTCTGGGGGCCCTTTTGGTGACTTCATCTTCCTCTCCTCTCCCAGTCAGACCAGTGTGGAGCGTCTCCCCAGCCTGCTAAACCACTGACTATCCAGGCACTTCCTGTATGCCGTGTGCTTTGGGAAAAGCAAGCCAAGGGTAAAAGTCGGTTCCTGCCCTTGAGGGGCTGGTTGGGGAGACGCAGAATGCCTGTGTGCAGCAGAGAGGGACTTTGTCTCTCCGCTCCCTGCAGCCACGGGCCTGGACACTTTAGAAACTGGTCCAGACAGTGAGGCGTGTGTCATCCCAGCCCGGGTGGCATGGGGCAGCCTCTTAGGGCCTAGAGGTTTGGAGACTGGAAAGAAGTGTGGTCAAAAGAAACACGCCCTGGATCCTCCTCTGTTTGGGTGAAGCCCTCACATCCATGCCTTGGCTGGGGATGGTGCCCGTGCTCCCCACCCAGACACGTAAGAGTTAAAAGAGGCCGACTGAGAACGCTGGGGAAGCCTCGAGGGTGTGCGAGGGTAGGGCCACTCTGGCCTCTTCAGCCTGAGCTGCTCCAAGAAGACTTTCAGCCACCGTTTAAAAGTACAAATGCCACAGTTTGATCCAGTGCGGGTTGAGCACCTGCTCTGCGTAACCCCCAGTGCTCGGGAATCAGGGGAGACGCAGGCGAGTAAGAAGCGGGTCCAGCCCCGGTGGAGCGCGGTGCGGAGCCGCGTGCAGACGTGGCTGTGACGGGAGGCAGGCAGAGCCCACGTGCTCTAAAGAGGGAGCGGCAGGTGTGGTGGTGCAGGAGGGGCCGTTCTGCAGAGACCCAGGAGAGTTTCCCAGCAGCCCTTTGCGCGGGCGCTGGAAGGACAGTTCTGGTGGTAGAAGATGGGCGAGCAGCATGGCGGAGATTTTCCCATTGGGTCTCCAGTCAGCTTGTCTGTGCAAGAGCCAGATCCACCCTTCTGGGGCAGGCTCACCCCTTGTCTTCTGGTCTGAGCTACTGTCTGCTCCTCTTGTGCTTGACCTTTGACCCCCACGGGTTCTGCCCCCAGAAATCTGGTCTCCCCCAGTGGGGTGGCCTCGGTGTTTTCTGTCCATCTTCTCTTTCCAGCCGCTCCAACTTGGATCCCCCTCATTCCTGATGTTTGCTCCCCCAAACCAAAATTTGGCAATATAGTCTGATGGAGATTTCACCGCTTATCTTTCAGTTCATTAATTTTTAAAAAAGACTTACAAAGTTATACCTTAAACTTAGGTCATTTTTAGTCATGCATTTTACAAATCATTATGGCAAATGACATTACGTGAAACTGGGAGCCCTCCTGGAAGAGCGGGCTGGGCGCCGTGAGGGGCTTCCTTGCCCCTCTTGCCTCTGCTACTACAAAGCCTTTCTCATCCCTCCATCCTCATGAGCCTACACCAGCCGTCAGTGTGGTGAATGTGAAGCCCTTGGGAGCCTCCCCGGTACAAGTACAAATGCCAGTGTACCTAAGCTTCCATTGATGTGTTTTTATTTTTAACACACCAACATCTCAAACCTGGGGCTCCCTCGGAATCTACATATGCCCTCTGGTGGGAATAATGACTGCTCTGATGGTCTTGCCCAGAGCCCTGGTCGGGAAGTCTTTGACTGTCCAGCTGTAGGATTTCAGGTGGGGCCGCCGGGGCTGTAGAATCTGAGCACTGTGGAACCTGTGATGGTAAGTCATTCTTAGGGACCAGGTCTACCATGCAAATGCATTTGTTTGCATAACTTTCTTGCTCTCAGGGACAGTGAAGTTTCCTACCCCCATCCCACACCCGTGGCGGGATTTGCAAGTGAAATATTGGGACTGACTTTCCCCCTTCGCAAATCCCCCATCCCTCCCAAGTATCCCCACAACCCGCTTGGTTTTGGTTCTGTCTCTGAGTCTCAATAAGACCAAATACTAGTCTTGACCTCTCCTATCCTAGTATCCTGACATGCAAAGTATCTGCAAAAGTTACGCAAACGAGCACCCTGTCTGGGTGGCTCCGGCCCTAGCCAGGGTAGTCACTGGCTGGCTCTGGGCACATCTGAGTCCATGTGAAACGTGATCTTGCTCCTTCCTCAGTCCAGGCAGCTGTGGGCCTCTTGTTCCTCAAAGAGCTAGTGCCTCTTGGGGTAACAAGGCCTCAAGTTTCAGAATGAGATGAGTTCTCCCAGCCCTCACCCTCTGATTTGGAGACCTGTGATTCTGAAGTCATCAGTCAAAGGTTTACTTTTCAAAGAAACCACGGTCTCATCTGAGTCTGAGACTGAGAGCTTGGTTAGCTGGAGTCTGTGGTGCAGAGAGATCTGGTATTTGTAGTAAGATCAAGAGGGGCCTATGGTTTTCTGGCGCTCAGCTGTCTCCTTTTCTAGTCAAAAACCTGTACTAAGGAAGGAGTCCTCATAGTGAGACTTCAGCCTTACCTCTCACCCCACCCAGCTGCCCGCAGGAGGGAAGGGGAATGAGGGCAGGGCATTCTTTGAGCCAGTGTGCAAGGAAGAGGAAGAGGGTAGGTGAGAAATCCATTCTGATCAATTTACTCTAGACCCTGAAAATGACAGCTGACTCAGGTAGGTACTTGTCCATTGGATGGATGAATGCATCTAAAGAAAAATTAACACAAGTAACTTTAGTAATTCAAACATAGAAATTATATATACATATATGGACATACAGAGTGAAGTGTGAAAATTGCTCTATAACCTCTCCTTATCCAACTATGCCAGTTTCCTCTACAGAAATAACTTGTTTGAATAGCTTGATTTGAGTTTTATCCAAAAAGTTCTATTAATTTAGATACTTTTGTGCTTAGAAGCACAACTGAGAAATTTCTTTGGAGGTTATAACAAGTATAAATGGTATCATTAGACATATTGTTCTGCAACTTGCTTTTTAAAAAAATTGTGATAAAGTACACTTAACATAAAATTTGCCATCTTAACCATTTTAAGTGTATATTTTAGTGTATTGTCTTAGCCATTTTTAAGTTCAGTAGTATATTCACGTTGTTTGCAACCACTCTCCAGAACTTTTTCATACCCATTAAAAAATATGCAGCTTGCTTTTTTAACTTAGCATATCTCAGTGAATTTCCATGACTGAACTCATAGAACTACCATTTTTTTTCCAGTTGTAGAGCATTCCATCTTGTGGATGTGCCACAATTTATCTGCTGTAGATGGATATTTTTGTCCCCCCAACCTTTTTCTACTATTGGTATAGATGCTGCAAATATCTTGTATGGTATTGAGCACATTCTTAAGGATTTCTGTAGTATAGATTACTAGAAGTGGAATAGCTGGATCTAGAGGTGTATACATTTTAGGTTTCAATAGGCAGTGCCAAAGAGACAGTATCAGTTTATGAATGAATGCACTTTGCATACTGCTTTCTGAATGAGAGGTCCGTGAAAGGATTTGCTGTCACCAGTGGAGCAATCTGGGGGTAGAATAAGTCAGCTGAGACGAAGAGGGCATTCGAAGCACTTCCCGAAACTGGTAGATGCAGATGCAGACCCTTGGCCGCATCGTGGGCGACTGGAAAAGTCTGATCGAGAGGCGGGTAGGGGATTCCTTCAACCTCTCCCCACATCAGCAGCTCTGCTCACTCAGTTGTGGTCATTTGCATACATTTTGGGTGTATAGGCAGAATGGCTGAAAGACAAAAATCTGAGGTTCAGCCTTGCTCAGCCTCCTAGTGGTGTTTGATCTTGAGCTACCTGAGCTGCTTCTCAGACGGGTATGCAAGTGCCCTGCGGGAACGCTAAGGCCATGACAAGTGTGCAGATAACTGGGACACAAGACAGACGCTGGTGGGTGCAGTAAGAGAGGCCCAGGGTGCCCTGGGAGGTTAGAGGGGAGGGATCCCCTCTGGTTAGGGATATCAGAGAAAGGCACATGGTGGGGGAGGTGGCTTTTGCTCAGCGTCTTAAGTGTTGTGGGGGACATGGGACACATACAAACATTTTTTCTTACTTTACAGGAGCCCAGCCACATTGCCTCCCAAAAAGCCTTCATGGGACACCAATTGTGTGCCCCTGCTGGTTGCTGAACCTGAGGGACCCGGCTTGCGATGTAGTGGTCAATAGGTCAGATGCGCACTGCGCAGTGGAAATCTTTGGAGTTACGTTAAACTGGGTTCAAACTATGAGCTGGTGACTTGACCTCTCTGAGCCTCAGTTTACAGCAAAATGGGGATCATTATTGAGGCACCCTTGAGGATGTGCCTCATGAACCTCCTATTACGGGGAGCTTAACTGTCCAAGGGCCCCTGGTACTATGCTCTGAAGTTCATTGTCGCATTTGTGCAGAGGTCACACTTCCCTCCGCCTGCTCCCAGTGACTGAGAGAGCATAGGGATACTAAGGCCCGTCCGTTCCTGGGAGAACCAGGGCTGTAAAGACAGCCAACTCTGGCTTGAGAAGTCCCTGGCACCTTTGTAGACCCTTGTGCCTGGGACGCTTGCACGCGTCCTCCTGTCCCTCTTTCCTTAATGGGGTCAGGTGTGGTCTGAGGGCTCTCCCAGCCTCACTTCTTACTCGATTTTCTCTCATAAATTTTCCCTGATAAAACCCTTGTATGTTTAATCCTGTTTTGGCAGCTGCTTCCTGGAGAACCCAGAATAGACAGCATCTCCTATGTCATAGGGTTGTTGGGAGGGACAAATGAAATATGTAACAAAGTCACGTGAAAGCCTTAGCATAGTTAGAACATGTAGAAATTACGTACAAGACTGGCCCACAGCGCTCATTATTGCCATATATTCCCATATTTCAGTAGTAAGTACTGCAGTCATTACTGTTGTACCAGTGTGAGCAGGAGTTAAGAGGGGAATTTGGGTTTGGGCATCTAGAATCATGTTTTCCTGGTCCTGCTCCATCATCTCCTGAGTCCCCTGCCCCCTGCGGACCCACCCCCTCTCACTCGCCTTTATGACAGTGGTAGTTGTCCCTCCGGATGCCCTGGGCTGGCTCCTGCCCCCGGCTCCTCTTTGCGATATAAAGTGGCTGACACTGTGCAGCTTGGTTGGGAAAGGAGGCTGCCTCGAGGGGCTGGTGCAGGGGGCTGCGGTCCCACTGCATTTGCCGCTCTTTAGTCCAGCAGAGAGGACCCCCGGCAATGCTGAAGTGTGGCCCGGCTGGGAGGCAGCGTGAGGAGGTGACGGGTCACCGCGGGGCGTTGGCAGCTGGGCAGAGTTGGCGGCGAGGGGCCGCGGGAGGGTGATGGGAAGGCAGCGAGCCTTCGGGTGAAACAGACCACGAGAGGGGAGGGTGAGTCACGGGCTTGCTCTCAAAACCCCCGTGCCATGGTCTCTAGAATTGCTGAAAGTGGAGCCCGCCAGCCCCAGCCTAGGCCCCAGTTCTAAGAATGCCTCCGCTTCCCTCCCTCCCACAGCTGCCAGAATTAATCAGGTCCCCAGGCTCGGGGGGTATTGTTCTCTTCTCATAAGACTTTGGCAAAGAAAACCACTGGGTTATATCCCAGCAAAAGAGGCCGCAGAGATTAGGGCTGATTGGGAGGAAATGTGAGCATAGCGGTGTCTAGTTTAGCTCTCAGAACCTGGTCCTTCCTGCTCACACCACCAAAGGAAATTTGGCTTAAGAGAATTCAAGAGAGGACGTGTCATGTGGTGTAGGCTAGAGCCCTGGGCTCCTACAGGTCTGGGTTCATGGTCCGGCTCTACTACTAGCCAGCTCAGAACCCTCGAAGTCTGTGTGCCTCGATTTCCCGATTAGTAAAGATGGTGATTTAAGAGCATCTTCATCATAGCACTGCCGTGAGATGAAATAGCTGATCAGTGTCGACATTTAGCCTAGTTCCTGGCACATAGTGAATGAAAGCCCAGCGAGGGGCCTCCTGGTTCAGTTCAGAGACCCCAGTTCCCCTCCGTGACCTTTTCTTTTCTCTGGGATTTTTGATCTCCACCAATCCTATGAGGAAGAGGTATAATTATCCCCATTTTATAGATATGTAAATGTAAACTAAGGCTCAGTTTGATTAAGTACCTAGAAAACAATCGTTTGTATTAATAGTACAGGACCCTGAGTCTCAGCAGAGGTTTATAGCCTACTTGGAACCCCTCCCAAAGGCAGAGAGGAGGCAGTGAAAGCATCTAAAGCTCAGTGAGGTTCAAGCCCCGCTGTCCTTGTGAAGACCAAGCCACAGTTTAGGGGCCTACAGTGCTCATGGACCTCAAGGGTTGGAAGGGGACAGTGTAAGCCATTGTGTCTACCCCTAGGTCCCCAGGATGGAACACTCCTTCAGATATCAACACAACTCATTTCCTTTAAGTTTTGTTCACATGTCACTTTTTCAGTGACACCTACCCTCATTGCCCTACTTAAAACTGCCAACTTCCCTCTTGCCTTTGACCCCTCACTCTGGGCACTGTACCCCTTCGTGGCTCTATTTTAAAAAACCATTTTTATTGCAGTATAATATACATACAGTTACCCTACTTAATTTTTCCCCATAGATCTGGTCACTTTCTAAAAGCCTAAAACTTAGAATGGCTGGCACGTAAGCTCCCCAAGGGCAGAAACTCGTGTCTGCTCTCTCCACTGGCATGTCCCCAGTGCGTGGCACGTACCGGGCCCTCAAATCTCGTTGAAGTTTGGTGAGAACAAGCTGGCGTCCAGTACCCTTTGCAGAGAGTGAAGATGTTCCTCTCTGACATGACAGTTTCGTGGAGGACAACACAAGGCGCTGTATGAGTAAGTGCCAAGGGTGTGGTAGGGACGGTACTGTGTGCTCAGGGTCAGGAGCAGGTCCCAGACCCCTGTGAGATCGGGGAAGACCTCCTGGAGCAGGTCAGTGGGCATGCCGATTCCTTTAGCTCTCCCGTCACCCGAGACAGCTCCTCCCATCGGTCCCTCTGTCAAACCCCATCCCTCGGCTGCTCTTTCTGCCCGTTTCCTCTTGCTGTGCCCTCAGTGGGTCCTGTGGTGGTAACCGCACTAACCATTCCAACCCGTCTCATTCCTCAACCTGCTGTCCCGGCAGGCTCAGCGGGGGCTGCTGCAGACACATTGCCCACGGGCTTGTGCAGCCTGGGAGGGGCAAGCAGAAGGCAATTCGCCCTTGGGGTAGGGCTGACCTCAGAGAGGCTGTATCCCCAGCACCTGCCGGGAAGCCCAGCACCTAGATAGTGTTGGGAGATACTGGATGAGCAGATGGATGAAAGCTGAAGGTTAAAAGATGCCCCACGAAGTCATTTTAATTACCCAGCCTCTGGAGACAATAGTGGTGTCATTTAAACAGCTTTCTGGTTGTGTTTTCTACTTTGTTATGTATTTGTATTTAGCATTTTATCTTACGTCACTTTTCTCCAAATGGAAGCTTGCAAAATTGTATTCAGTGTGGTCCAATATAGCTGAATACAAATAAATTAGAAAATCAAGGAAATAAGAAAATAAAAATGGGAACACAAGGAGAGAGGGATATATACCAAAAGCTCTTACCCAGCGGAGCCTGGAGGAGCCGGAACCCAGGGAGTAAAGCCCTGCTGTTGTCTGGGGGCTCGTACCTCTGCTCCTTCAATGAATGAGCCATTCTGAGGACAACCCTGGGCCACAAACCCATGGTGTGTGTGGGGCATGTCCCTTGCTCCTGGAGGCTAGAGGGGAAGTGGAGTGTCACAGTTCTTATGGGGTCCTGACTCTACTCTGGGTTTATATCAGACGCCCCTAACCAGACATATCAAAGAGTAGTTTGAGGAATGGACAATCTGGGGCATCTCTGAGTCACAGAATCTTGGGGCTGGAGGCCCACAAAAGGATACTAGTGCTTCTCAAACTTTCTGAAATCGTAGACCACCGAATCATAATATTTGCCAGGCTTCACAAACCTCTGAATAGCTACGTATAGGGGAAAAACCAAGGAGATGTAATTTCTTTAGGTATTGTGGTTGCAATGAGGTAACAATGAGGTAACATTATATCTGTCTTTACTAACAGAACACATTAACAACATACGGTTTTCCAATTCTCACAGCACATTTGCAATTGTGTTCATAGGATCTAGACTAGAGTTTCAGGAAGTCACCAATCCCAGAATTTACTCCCTCCCAGAAAGGAGTGCTGTAGCCACACTGGAAACCACAGTCCTTTCTTCTTGATTTGTCCTCAGTGGACGTGATAGTGGCTAGTGATGGCCTCTGTAGGTAGAATCACCCTGTGATAAGTTCCAGCAGGAAGCCTTTGCAGTGAAGCTGATGAATCTTGAACTTGAGAGCCTTGACTTGCAAGGACCCCTTCCTAATTTGGTATCTGTAATTTTTATTTATTTTTTCTTAAAGACAAGCTTTGGAGCCCACAAAATCTGGATCCGTTGCTGCTTGTATTCCATTGTGGACTGAAAGGCTGAGTACACACTAAAGATTCCTGCCCCCTTCCGTGGTTGTCAATGGAAAGCGACTGCCTGGCCAGTTACATTTCCCAGCCCCTCTTGCACCTAGGGGACTCAGTTTTAGCCAATGGAATGTGGGTGGAAGGAATATGCCACCTTTCCCTGGCCAGACTTATTGGAACCTCCCATGAATGTGATCATCTACAAACCGTCCCTCTTTTCTTCTGGCTGCATGCTGACATCGGGGCAACCTTGGAAGCCATGCACTGATGACAGCAAAGTGTAATAGAGTCCAACTTCATTTTTGGAATTTGTTGACAGCTCTCAAGCCTACCGCTTCTCTGCCCTCATCTGCCCCACGAGGTGATAGGAAGGCCTGAGCACTTCCTCCTTTGGCTTTGGCAGGAAGTTCAAACCATGCAAGTCCAAGTCTGTACCTGGGGCTCCTGAACCCTCCCCATCCCCTCACTATCATAAAATCTAAGCCCGTTGATCCTCTCTTCTCTCTCTTAAGCCATTTTTGGACCTGCTTGGGAGCCTGCCCTGCTCTCCCCAGGAAGCCCCATTATGTGAGTAAACACATGTGGCATCCTCAGTCTTGACATTCAAACCAAATTTTGGGTGCGTGGGGTCCCTCTGCTTCTGAGGGGTGACCGTAACACGGAGCTTCTCAGCGTGAATGATGACAAGGAACAGAGCTCTCCTCTACCTCTCCCTGCCTCCCTCCCTGCCTCCCCCTCCACATGTGTTCTTTCTGGGAGTAAGAAATAGACTCCTGTTGTGTTAAGCCACTGAGATTTTAGCGTTTATCTCTTAGCATCTAGTGTTACCTTAACTGACATACCCAATGGTAAAGCTGACTCTCTAGTTCTAATTATTTTATGTCTAATTAACCCCAACATCCTAAGTGCTTCTGGGAAATCTGAAAAAAAAAAATCACTGGGTATTTTCTTTTCTGGCTACAAAAGGAGGTGCTGACTCTTTGTGTAGCAAAGAGATTGTGGATTGTGAAGCCTTTTGATTCAAGACACGGGAAGAAAGATGCTGTGATTCTGGAATGATGAATCATTTCTTTGTTTTACAGTACTAATATGTCTTTATTCACTCGTAGTATTTTCCCGTGGAGACGAGAGAGGAGGGAGGGAGGGTGTGCGTGCACTATGAAGCAATAGAGGAAGGAAGTGAAGGGAAGAACAAAGGCCGGCAAAGTCAACCACCACATAACACACCCTGCGATGGAGTCACCAGGCCCGTGGGGCTGTGGGTCAGGAACGAAGGGAAGGGAAGGATACAGACAGTGCACACTTCCCCACCCTCCCTCCTCTCTACCATCAACATTTTACACAAAGCTTTGGTTTCTGGCAAGAAACATGGACGTCCATTTGCACCATCTTCTGTTTAACAAGCCTCAGCTTCCATGGCCCGTTTCACACATCAACAGAAGAGTTTGGACATGCACACCCTTTTCCCTTCTCAGCCTGCTGCTCACTCCCGGTTTCTACATGGAAGGTTCCCTGCTGCTTCTCTCTACCTTCGGAGTGGACTGGACTGCTAGATTGCTAAAGCAGTGGTGTGCGAGCAGGTAGAGGAAAAGGCAATAGTCATTAGTTTCCAGTAAAGGTCACTGTTTAGGTCCCACCCTTAAGACTGTGAATGCCACTTGCTGGGATCGTGCTGAGGGAGATCCCTGAGCAAGGAGTCTGTAGATGTGGGCGCGGAATCAAGTATCAGAGGAGCTGCAGAGTCATGCTTGGGGAGACAAAGCACCTCCAATGTGAAGGCAAGAACAGAATAAGTAGCCCATCAAGCCATCAGATTGCCCAGGGTGGAGAAATTGGGGTTCACTCAAAATGAATACTTTCGTACCATACCCGACTTGTGTGGCAAGGGCGTATTTGAGGTCATTCTGGTCTAGACAGTTGTTTTATGTGGTCACTGGACTGGTAGATTCAGATTTCTGGTAGGCTTGGTATATCTGGATTTCATCAAGGCATCTGAGAATGTCTTATGTGATCAATTTGCGGATAAGATATAGCTGTCTATTAATTCTAACTGGATGAAGGTGCTTGACTGATATCTGATACGCTGTGGCCTTTGCCCACCATGTTTAATGTTCTATCAACTTGGGCAAAGGTGCAAATGCCAAGTTTATCAAAAGATCAAATGCCCAAAATATCCAAGAGCAAAGTAGAGCTGGGTGAGCACAAGTCATAAATTTAGTTTAAAAAACTTCAGTGTACAACATGGAATGAGATGCAGTAACTTGGTCATAGTTCAAATAAAAAAGACGGGATTTGAGCTGGCCCCAGGGGATTTGTTTCCTAAGGTTTCTGTAACAAACTACCACAAACTGGGTGGTTTAAAACAACAGAAATGTATTCTCTCACAGTTCTGGAGGCTAGAAGTCCAAAATCAAGCTACCAGAAGGGCCGTGTTGCTTTGGAAGCCCTAGAGAAGAATCCTCCCTGCTTCTAGTTTCCAGTGGTTGCTGGCAGTCCTTGGCATTCCTTGGTTTGTGGCAGTGTAACTCCAGTCTCTGCCTCTGTCATCACGTGGTCATCTTTTCCTGTGTGTATGTCTCTGCATCCAAATTTCTGTCTTGTTCTAAGGACACCAGTCATTGGATTAGGATCCACCCTCATCTAGTATGACCCCATTTTAACTTGATTTGACTGCAAAGACTATTTCCAAATAAGGTCACATTCAGGGGTACTGTGGGGTTCAGACTAAACATAACTTTTGGGAGACACAATTCAGTCCCCAACACCCAGGATGGCCAACAACATGGTGCAGCTGCCACTAAAGGATCTGCATTTTAGTGGTGAGGCCCCATCATGATAGCTAACCCTGGAGAAGGAGGATGATCACCCTACTGTACCTAGGGAGGCACAGCTATGGGGCTGTCATCACTACCCATGTCCTCCTGCTTCCCTTGGCTTCCATGGCCACACTCCCACTTTCCCTTTTATCTTTCTGGCTGTTCCTCCTTGGTCTCCATTGCTGATATGTCTTCCTCAACTGAGCCGTTAACTAACTGATTGTATTCCTCAGTGGTTTATGCCTTCTCTTCTCCTTCTACCTATTTTTTCTGAGTTGAGGTCCTCTCCCACGGCCTTAGTTACCATTTACACTGATGACCCCTGCATCTTGTGGAGACATCCCCTGAAATCCAATTAGACATCTCTACTTAGGTATCTTGGAGTTTCTTACCTGAATATATCCAAAGCTGAGCTCTTTATTGTCCCTATTTTTTTCAAAATGTGGGCCTCCTGCAAGGTTTCCAGTCTCAATAGATGGCACGACCACCTGCCCACTGTTTAAGGTGTCCTTAACTCCTCCCTTCCTCCGCCCCTCAGGTCCAGCCAGCCGCCAAATCTAATTGACTCCACATTCAAACTAGTTCACAAATATGTCTGTGTAATTTTTTTATTTCTACTGCTGCTACCTTGGTTCAGGCCACGTTCTTTTTTTTTTTGGCTTAGATTTTGAATTGTCCTCCCAGCTGCTGGCTTTATTCTTCTCTAATCCACTTTCCACACAGAAGCCATAATGCAAATATGATCATGTTACTTTGCTGCTTAAAACCCTCCAATGCATTCCCGCCCTCTTTAGGATATGAGTCAACCTCCCTAATGTGGCCAGAGAGAGACTGCACAGGCTGACCCTCCCACTTACTTCTTGAGCTTCATTTCTCTTTATTCCTTCTGCTTTCTCTTGCTCCCTCCCCTTTCTCCTCCATGTGTTTTCTTACATGCTGTTCCCTCAGCCCAGCACACTGTTCCTCTCTCGCTTTAGCTAATAAACTGATACTCATATTTCTGGTCTCAGTTTAAATGTCCTCTCTCCTTCCTGCTCCACAGCCTGCTTGCTGTCATCAGTGACCATTCTACAAGTTGCACAACTGCAAGGGGTGAAGTTTGTGTTGTATTATGTGTGAATGGTTCCCCTGAAGTGGTGCAATGACCCGGGACGGGACACGTTGTTCCTCACTGTCCCTGCCTAATTGTCTTCCCTCTTGACTGCAAGCTCCACGTCTGAGTCTCTGCTGTAAGCCTGGTACAAAGTAAGAACTCAATATCTGTTGAATTAATAAATGAGATTTTTGACTATTTATATATCTGTCAGTTAAAAAAATAGATGAAGTTTTAAGAGAGAAATGGCTAATTGGAGTGCATACAAGAAATGTGGAGAAAAAAATCTGGCAACCACACCTTTTACAGAATAAGTAATCGAAGATACTTAGTTTGGAGAAGTAGAGATTTAGAACAAATATGATAGTTGCATTCGATATTTCCGTGTGAAGATGGAATACATTGATTCTGTTTTTATCCTAGAAAGATAAGGAAAACAACTGAAGGCAAGTTATAGGGAAGCAAATTTGGGCCTGATAATAAAATTGAAAGAACTCACCCATATCGAGAGCTGTCCAGAAATGGAACAGGTCGAGCACAGAGTGACAAGTTCTGCCTCGTGGCAGTTATTGAGGTACGAGCCGGATGTCCATCTGTAGGATCACTGTGGGCGGCCACTGGATGACAGCTTGAGGGGCTGACTCAAAATGTCTGTGATTTTATGACTCTGGGAAAGTCTACTTTTGACTTGAACTCAGGTGTTTATTTCACGCCCCTCTGTGCTTGGCACTCCTGGGGACATAGGGCTGCGCTCATCGCTGCACTCGAAGTGCACAGTCAGGTTTGAGGGGCAATGTCAAGCTCATAGAGAGCAATTAGAAGGCAGGACCCTGCAGAACATCACCAAGTGTCTAACTGTGAGGTACAGAGTGTGGTCTTGCATTGGGCTGGAAGGCTTCACAGAAGAGGGAGGGCTTGCAAAAGGCCTCAGCAGACGGGAAAGAGCTAGAGAGAAGGGTCCACCTCGGGAGGAAGGGGCTGACGGCAGGGCCTGCAAGGGAAGTAGACGTGGCCCCGTATGCAAGCAGGTGCCCCTCACACCTTCATTCCAAGCCTCAGGGTTTGCACAGAGCTCTGTAGCTCTCTGCTTTCCTTGGCTGAAACCAACGAGGAAGACAGGATGAAGCTGACCAGAGAATTGGCTAAAACACAAGAGTCGTGTCCTCTGGTGAAAGGGAGTGAACTCCTTGCCTCTCCTGAACTCCTTTAGATATTTGGGGCTCACTGGATGAGTCAGAGGTGACTCAGCTGCTCAGAAGGAGGAGTAGGGGAAGCCCCAGGATTGAAGTTGCCTGAGTCTTTATAGCCCAAGAGTTCACATGTCTTTTTTGTATATAATTTGGGCTGCAAGTAACCGAAAACCTCATTAACAATGACTTAATCAGAAGGAAAATTATCTCACATATTGAAAATGCTGAGGTAGTTCTGATCTAAGATTGGTTAATTCATGAGTTTAACAAAATCACCAATTCTTACTTCTTTCCATTATTTTGTTTGCTGTTTTCTGTGTGTTGATTTATCCTCTTGGGCTGAGTCCCCTCATGGTCCCCAGAAGGGTTCAGCAATTTTTTCAAATGTGAACATTGAGAAGCAGAAAAAAGCTTAGTTTCCTGGCTTTTAAGAGTAAGAAGATATTTCCTGGTAGCCGTTCTGTCCTGGAGAGACTCAGATCTCTCCTTGTGGCCATTGGCTTGGTTATATCATAAGCCCACCAGACAGGCCAGTGAATTACCATGGGAGGGGCCCAGCTCCCATGAAGCACATAGATGGCTGACACCTGAACAAAATCCGGGTTCTTTACCATGAGATAGAAGGCACGCCATGTTTTCTTCTTAGTTAGGATGCTAAGTTCTTTAGGTATAATGAAGACCAGGGTAGAGAGGACCGGCCAATACTATTCGCCTTGCCTGAGCTGGGGGGCCCTCATCAGGACATGCCGACCGTGCTAGGGTACCTGTGGTTGGTTCGTTGGTGGGGCCTGAGATTCTCACTGAAGCAACAGGTTGTGAATTCAACCCCATGATCTTTCAGGCAACTCAAAATCCCTACTATGGGCCTGGTATTGTGCTAGGCCAGTAGCACAGTATCTCAGGCAATCTTCATCTCAAATCTGCAAGTCAAGGATTATTGTTCCTACCATGAGATAAGGTAACTGAAATCATATAACCCACCCAAGGTCAACATAGGTGGTGGAGTGGGGATTTGAAATCGGGATAATTGATGTATATACATGTATTTCTCCCATTTCTGTCTCACTAACTTTTTCTTCCAACTTCAGAGTTTCCATGAGTCTGGGAACAAGCCTGGGAACATGATTTAGACCTGTGCTTCTTAAACTGCCTTTGGCTAAGAACCAGATTTAATAAAAAATCTCAATCCATTATGTATCAACATTTTTGTAAAATATAATACTAAGAATTGCTAGGAAAATGAAATAAAAATATAACAAAGATAAGCAAAATACAAGTCATGTTTTAAATCATTCATTCCAACGAACACACAAAAAAATACTCTGTCAAATTGCCATAAAGTTTTCTACACACCCTTAATTTCTATGCGTGCCTTGCCAAAAGCTGGTAACAAACAGTTCATGGACCAGCACCGATCCTCAGCCTACGCTGAGCAGCTCTGAGTTAGCTTCTTATCTCTGTCCTCTTCCCTGGACTGCAACTGAGGATGCTGGATGCTTCGATGCCTCTGTTGGGATGATGGGAGAACTACTGGTTGTAATATTGAGCCAAACATCAGAGGAAGAGGTTAGATTTTGCATTGCAGTTTTCATAGGGCCTTCTATTTTCATCAAGAGATTTACATGAGACTCGAGGACACAATTTCTTGATGGTGATTTTGCATTTCTTTGGTATGTAGGAAAGAGATTCAGCTCAGTGGTGATACGTGAAATAGAAGACACTCAAGGGGCTAAAGAACCTGCACAAGGGTCGGGCACGGTGGCTCATGCCTGTAATCCCAGCACTCTGGGAGGCTGAGGCAGGAGGATTGCTTGAGCTCAGGGGTTTGAGACCAGCCTGAGCAAGAGTGAGACCCCGTCTCTACTAAAAATAGAAATTTAGCTGGGTGTCATGGTGTGCACCTGTAAGTTGAAGCAGGAAGATTGCTTGAGCCCAGGAGTTTGAGGTTGCAGTGAGCTATGATGACGCCCCAGCACTCTAGCTGGGGTGACAGAGTGAGGCTTTGTAAAAACAAAAACAAAAAAACAAAACAAAACAAAACCCTGCGCACAAGAGGAAAGATCTGTATTTGGAGATTTGCTGGAAGTTCCCAGTTGGCTGCATCATTGGATGATGATTAATCCCGGCAAAAAATATAAACTTCTCATTTTGAGTGACTCTAAGGTTGCGTGTGGTTAATGCTTAGACAAAGGTTATTTCTCTGATGTATAAAAAAGTCACTGTGGTAAGATATATTTACAAATATGTAAGTCATTTATTTGGAAATTCCAGTTATACTAGGGAGTCTTCCCAAGGAATCTAGATCTGTTCTCTTCTGAGATTTAGGAAATCTAGAAGGATCATTTGTCCAATATATGAAACTCTGAGAACTCTACACATGTGGAGATTAGAATTCACCAGGAGCTCCAGGGTGCTCAAATACCTCTTCCTTCTCCCCTTCATCACAGACAATTTGAGCACTTATATTCTTCCTTCTACTGCCACGAGTCTGATGTACTTCAGTGCCCTATGGATGACTTATTCAGAATGTGGCTTTTCAATTCTATGGCTTCCGTGTGTCCATAACCTTTTCCTTGACTCTACTAAGCCATTTCCTCTAATGGTTACAGCCTGGATTTTACCATTTGTCAAGACTGCACAACCTCCAAAAATCTCTTCATGCAGGCATTCCATTCTCTGGCCACTGCCTCCTCTCCCTGGTGATACACTAATAATGAAAAAGTTTGAAATATTGTGAGAATGACCAAAATGTGGCACACAGATGTGAAGTGAGCACATGCTGCTGGAAAAATGGTGCCAATAGATTTGCTTGATGCAGGGTTGTGATAAACTTTAACTTTGTAAAAACTTAGTATCTGCAAAGCACAATAAAGTGAAATGCAATAAAAAGAGCTATGTCTGTCTTCTCAATTTCTCCTCCTCCTTGTCCTTTTGTTATAATCATGGGGCAAAACAATTCTGCCTTCTATGTGTTTGGCCCCAGGCTGCCAAAATAATCCCGTGAAATATGTTACATTCTGGCAGACCACTTTAGTTCATGGTAACATACCTCATCTGGGGCCTGGGAATTTACCACGTTTCTCTAGAGTTGTTTGCTTTCCACATCTCTGAAATATTCATTTCAAATTTTCGTTTTTCTTCAAACTCCCTTGCTTTCTCACCTTCTTATTTACTTTTTTAAGAGTGAACAGAAACCATATGTTGGAATCACCCTCAACTTCCTGCCAACAATTCTTCAAACCAACTTGTTTCTGTGTCCATCATCTCTACTTCCTTCCTGTTATTTTTCAATGGAGGTGTCCCTACTTCCTTCCTGTTATTTTTCAATGGAGGTGTCTCTACTTCCTTCCTATTCCTTTTCAATGGAGGTGTCTGTACTTCCTTCCTGTTATTTTTCAGTGGAGGTGTCTGTACTTCCTTCCTGTTATTTTTCAATGGAGGTGTCTCTACTTCCTTCCTATTCCTTTTCAATGGAGGTGTCTCTACTTCCTTCCTGTTATTTTTCAATGGAGGTGTCCCTACTTCCTTCCTGTTCCTTTTCAGTGGAGGTGTCCCTACTTCCTTCCTGTTCCTTTTCAATGGAGGTGTCCCTACTTCCTTCCTGTTCCTTTTCAATGGAGGTGTCCCTACTTCCTTTCTATTCCTTTTCAGTGGAAGTGTCCTTACTTCCTTCCTGTTATTTCTCAATGGAGGTGTCTCTACTTACTTCCTGTTATTTCTCAATGGAGGCGTCCTCCTTGTTTCAAAGGTAGTTCTTTACCTGCATCCCAGGCCCTTCTGCTTTCTGAGGAAACTGCCTTCATCAGTTCTCCCATCTCACTCCTCTATGTTCAACTTCTTCTTCTCCTCCCTTGGCCCAGTGTCTTGAAAGAGTCGTCCACACTTGTCATCTCTGCTTTTCCACCTACCATTTCATGTGCAACCAGCCATCTTCTGTCCCCGCTGCTCCCCGCAGAATTCTTGATACAGTCAACAGTAACCCCTGTTTGCTACATGCAGTAGGGGCTTCTTTGTCTTGATCTTACTTGGCCTCCCTATAGCATTTGATCTGGCTGACTACTCTGTCTTTCTCGAAATAGCTTCTTTACCTGTCCTCAGGGATAGCACTCTCTCCTGGGGTTTCTTGTGATCACTCAGGCCACTCTTTAATGAATTCTGGGTTCTCCAGAGCTTGGTTCCTAGCTCTCTTCTCTTCTCACTCTACACTCTGTCCCTTGGTAGTCTTATCCACTCCCATGATTTCATTCATAATCTATATATCAATGACACCCACACATTTACCTCCAGACTAAATCTCAATATCCATTTGACCACACTGGATATTTTCATGCAAAGTCTCAGAGGCACCTCCAACTCAGGAGGGCCAATGTAGAATGTATCAACTTCCCCTTCAAACTTGCTTCTTCTCTACTCAACTGTTCAGGCCAGAGATTGGGGGTTCGTCTTGGCTGTCACCCACTCTCACCTAAATAATTGCTGAATATTTGAACCCCTGCACTTCTTTCAATTCCTATTTATTAACACTTAGTCCAGACTACAATGTTCTCTTGTGTGGACTGGAAGCGAATGTCTCCTAAATGGTCCCATACAGAAGATATATATTCTCTTCTTTACTTAATACTCTTAAATGGCTTTCCTTTGCACTTGATTGAAGTCTAGACCATCCCTGAATGATCAGACCCCTGCCCACTTCATCAAGCTCATCCTAACTCTCTCCCTCTCATGCATAATGTCCCTCATTTTCTGGAATTCATCTTTTAGTTTCTTGACCAGCTTAAGTTTCTTCCTACCTCAGGGCCCAGAATGTGAGATGGGATGGAGAAGTCAGAGGGCCCAGGTTCTAGCCGTGTTTCGCATCAGTACAAATCTACTCTTGCTTTAGAGACCACCCCCTCCTCCCATTCTTTGCAGTTCTAAGGGGTCTTTAAATCTACACCTCATTCTGCTTCTTGTCACCTCCCTCTTCAAGTAGCCAACTCCTACTCATACCTCCTGTCCAGCTGAACGTCACCTTCCCATGAAAGCCTCTCCCAAACCTGAATCTTGGTTAGCTGCTTTGTTAACTCTCCCACTTTTTATTAGTAGAAATCACCACAATTATAATAAAATCATATAGTTAATTTTATAATATCTGTTTCCTCCACTGGCTATGAAATCCGTGAGGGCAGGGATCATGTCTGTCTTATTCATTGCTTTTTCTTCAGCACACAACTAGTACCTAGAGCATAGTAAGTTCTGAGTGAATAAATGTGTATTTTTGTAAAAACTCTGATTTGGGGCAAACGTCATGGAGAAGCCAGTTTGCCTCTGTTTTGATTTGGGTCTCATCTCTGTCAGACGTGAATGTAGAGTTTATTATATAAGGAGATTAGATTAGTTATTTAATGCTGCAATAGTAGCCAAATTCAGCCCTGGTGGAGGGGGTATGATAGAGTCAGTTTGGGGAAATGCCACCCTTCTTCTCTAAGTGATCCAGGGAGACTTCAAATAGGCACGAGATTCTGGACTATACATTGGATAAACCATGGGCTCTGTTATGCAATGGCTTCATGACCTTGGAAAACATTTTTGTTCCTCAAATAATGGTAAGAAAAAAAGCAGAGCAGTAGGCTGAATTCTTATATTTCAGGTTGCTAAGCAGATAAGCAACAATGACTGAGAACGAACATATATGAGCAAAGCCCAGTGTTGTAATCAAACAAAGCTCTCCACATGGTTAATCGAACCTACGCTTGATGGTCCGTGTAAGCATTAGTGCTGTGAATGACACGCATCCATGTGAAATGGTTCACTGGATTTGTGGAACTCTAGGGGCTGTAATTCATATGTATGTTTTGACTTCACCAAGCCAAGCATTTCTGAGACCAACTTTAGGGAATCGAAAGTAAACACTCAAACAAAAAAGAGGTTGTTTCCTCTTTTTCCCTTCCAAATGCAGGAACAAATCATTTTCTCTTCCCAACCAGACATGGTGGGTGGGGAGGTGGAGAGCATTATAAGGAAAAGTCCAGGTCTAGCGAATGGCACAGGTATGACAAACGTCCAGCTGTTTCTCACGGCGTCAGCGCTCAGCTTTCTCTCTGGTCTGACATGAGCATTTTCCCAAATGTATAAAGGGACAGAGCTGATGTTATTATTTACTCTGTGTGAGGAGCTCAACATATATTCATGCCTTTTATGACAGCAACACCTTGAAGGAATAATTCTTCTTTCCATGTTACAGAGGAGAACACTGAGGTAGGTGACATCTCGAGGTCACACAGCCAAGTTCCATCACCAGGGTCCATCAGCCTCCAGAGGCTGTGCACATCAGCCCTGTGCTGTGGAGTCAGAGGTAAGCTGTGTCACTTGTCCTTAGGTCTTTTATCTCCCCATGTCCCCCCTCCAGCAGGGGTGCCAAGGACGTTTCTGGAAGTTCAAGGCTCCATGGCTGCTCATCCCTGCTGGGAGAGGAGAGCTGTCAATGATATACAGATGATTGGGGAAGTGTCTGGCAAGTTACCAGTGCAGACCCCGTAGACATAGGGGTGTGTCCTGGAGGAGGGGTCAAGTGGAAAGGAGGGAGGCAGAGACTGGCGTTAGGAACTACGGGCTTGAACAGAACTTAGAGGTCACCTAATTTAGTGGTTTCGAAGTTTTTCACCACAAAGGACTGTTGCTATTAATTTTCCCCAGAGACTCTATTTTAAAATCTTTTGGCTGCTCAAAAATTTTTTAAAGAAATAATTCCATTTTCTGATTTCATTAATCCAAGATATAATAGGTGACCACCAAATAGAACTTCCGATCAGCCTGAGGCACCTGCCTTTCCACACAAAGTGGCTGTGACTCCAGCCAGACAAGGAGAAGCGCCTTGGAACGAGCCTGTGCAGACTCACGGAGGGGCGGTGGTAACACACGCTTTCCATTAGCCCCTCTCACATTTGGGGAATCGCTCAAAAACAACCCCTACCCTGCCACGAATGCTGTCCCTCTGTGGCCGCAGGTTGGAAACCATTGATTCAGATCCATTTCCTTATTTTATTGAGGAAACTGAGTCCCAGACAGGCTAAGTAAAAAATTTGAACTTCAAATATGATCTACAAAATGTTAGATTATTGAACCCCAATGAAGCAAATATAATACCAAAAAAAATTTCTGAGTGTCTTCTCTGCTAATAGAAAATAGCTATAACAATATCATATATACCACATATACCTGATACATATACACCTAGTACTAACTAGCTCAAAATCAGTGCTTAATAAATTGTAGTTATTGTTAACATTTTGAAAGCTGTGGCCAGCTTGTTATTTATAACAACTTAAAGTTGGTTCTAATAGAACTCAGTTTTAACTAGAAATGATTCAGTTCCTCTGGGAATGTTACATTGTCTGTCTTCATAGCAGATTTTAATTTTGAATGAATAAATGGATTTATTTATGTGGCTTTTTTCAGGTGAGTTTGTACTTGTTTCAGATGCCCACTTCCCTTAAGTGAGGTGCCACCCTCCAACTTGACTTAGTATGCCTTGCCTGGCCGTGAGTCCTCCGGCCCAAGCCTCCCAGCCGGGGACTCATGACTTCCCCAGTTCAGTACAGAGAACCTCAAGTGGAGAGCATCAGTCCCTCTCTCCTCCTCTTCTGCCAGCCTCCATTCTTACTCCTAACCTTTCATCTCAGAATTTCAGCTTTGATGTTTTCCACTTCCTTCCTATGGTTACTTTAACCGAAGTGAGTCAGGTCTTACTGAAAAACTGACCACAGCCAGTCGACTCCCACCCTGCCCCCGGCCAGGGCTGCCCCAGCTCTGCCCATTCTTCCCCCCATCTCCTCCAAGTCACGGGACTTTGAGTATCTGAGTAGGGCTTCCCCAGCCACTGTGCCCCTCCCAACAGACCGCAGCTAGAAGCCATTTGTCTGGTGGCTCAGGGAGGGGACAGAAAGAGCAGCAGCTTGAGCCTTGGGTATCCTATCAAATGGGCTGATTTGCTTATATTCAACTCTATTGGCTACAACCCTGTTTGTGTCTGATCCCAGCTCAAAGAGGATTTGGTGGGAGTTTTCAGTTGTGACTACGGCTAACAACCAACTGTATGCACTGAGACCTTCTCCTCCTGCCGGGGACCATGTCACACTTTATCTTAATCCTCAGGATAACCCAGCCAAATTAGTATTCACCCCCTGGACCTTTGGTGCTTGAAGAAGCAAAAACAAACAAACAAAAAACCCACACACACTGAAAACTTCCCCAGCCTATTTTTCTAATTTTGGTATGTTCGGAATCTCGTCTGTAGCCTTGAAAATCACCATGATCTTTAAGGATTTAGGGATAGTGCCTTAAAGGTGCCTTAAAGGATTGAGTTACGGGAGGACCATGGTGGTCTTTGCTGCTGGCTTTTGAAGCGTACATAGCTTTTTCTCCTGATCTGGTTTGGAGTCTCCCTCCTCTCCCGGGAGAGGGTAGCTGGCTTCCTTTCTCTGGAGTGCAGAATTCATTCACCCATTCTCATTGTCTTGGAAGCTTTGAGGCAACAATTTTAGTCAGAAAGGAGTCGATGAACACCATAACATGATTTGAACAAGATCCATTTATTTACTCAAAATTAAAATCTGCTATGAAGACAGACAACATAACATTCCCAGAGGAATTGAATCATTTCTAGTTAAAACTGAGTTCTATTAGAACCAAATTTAAGTTGTTATAAATAACAAGCTGGCCACAGCTTTCAAGAATAAAGTGGTTGAGGAGTGAGGTCAGGGGAATCCCTCTGAGCCGCTGGAAGGTTAATCATCAAAGGGCTCCCTGGTTTCTCTTCCTAAGAGGGTCAGAGTCTGTGACACCCCGGGGGCCCCAGGCCCAGAAACAAGAGAAATTAGAGGGAGGTCAGGGAAACAACCCAACAGCTATGAAGTGTGGTCAGGCTTGGAATGGAAGCTTTGGTTGGCTCCAAAAGGAACACTTTTTTCCCTTATATAATTTAAAATTTTCTCCTAAAACACTCATATACCATAGAGTGTCTCCCTATGGAAACAGCTTAAACACAGGTGGAAATAATAAATATTGAAAAAAAATATAACATTGGGCTTCTTTCTAAATAGTTCACAGAGAAGCTCAGTAAATAAATAGAAATAGGAGTTGAGGTATCAGAGGTAATAAATATTCTAGGAGAGAGGTATGACAAGGTTTTCCAAGGAACCAGGCTGGCTATCCCAGAGCATTGGCTCAGATTTTGGAGATCTCCAATTTATGTCCTAGAGTCTAAAGAGCTGCCATCTTGGATGTTTCAGTTTTTCATCTTCATTGTCATGTAGGCTTCTATGTAGTTGATGAAGATGTCAAACTCACTCATGGCTTTGTAGATGCCTTTCTCTTGGAGCTGGATAGGGAGATAAGAAACACTGAGTTAAAACCCCATCTGAGGACTAAATGGGTTCCCCTCCACTGGGGTGGGCATGACTCTGGGGATGGAGGCTGCATTGGCTCCCTGATGTTGGCAGCTGAGCCTGAGGACGTGCCCAGCTGCTGCCTTGGGAAAGGCAGTGCATGGACCCTCATCTCCTCCTGGCCAGAGCATGGCTATCAGGTAGAAAGGGGAGCATTCACTTTGCAAAGCACAGTCTTCAAAATGCTGCCTTTTCGAGAATTTTAAAGGTCATGTGCTCACATGATGCTTATGCAGAATTTGATGAAAAGACATTAGAGGAAGCACTTTGAAAGCAAGACAGTGCGAGGAGAGAAGGGAGCCTTTTTCAAGTCTGTGCTCTCCCACCAAGACTGAGCAGGCCCTGCCCTCCTGTTCTGGCCCACTGTCGGGAGGTTCATGCCCCCTGATGCTGGAACCCTGCCCAGTGTCTGTCCCCAGCCCACAAGGAGGGCACAGGCCACATGGTTTCTGGGAAATGGGGTTTAGGAGGTTCACGAACAGGGAAATGGGGTTTGGAAGTGTGAAACCCCATCTGGTTTGGGAGTTGACATTCTCAGGCACCTTGGGAGGTACAAGGGGCAGATGGCAAATGAGCCTGAACCAACTCCAGATGAGTGCGAGTTCTGTTTCCTGCTCATTCTGAGTTTTGGGGAGCTCAGGCTGAACCCCCAGGTGCGTTTGCATCTTCACATTCACATGTCACCTTCCTGCACGTGTGGGTTCAGCCTAGATTCCCAACAAGCTACTTTCTGTACTTTCTGTTTCCTTTGTCACTCTCCCCAGGACCTAGCTCACAGTGTTCATGGGCTGGCTGCCAGCTCAACCCGCAGGCCTGCAAAGGCGGGGAGCAGTCATTTAGAAACTCCAAAGACACTTAACAGAAAATAAATATAACCGAGGTGGCAGCTCCTCACTGGCTGAGGAGGTCACACCATTTGTCAGGTTCCCACACTCCTCCAATTGAAAGGGGGGCCTGCTGGCACCTGCCACCCTCTACCCTTTGGGGAGTGGGCAGGCGCTGTGCTCTGCAAGCCCTGTCTGCCGGCAGCCAAGCTCACCTTGCTGAAGGCGTTCTTCACCTGCTCCACAGCCTTGCTCTTATTTTCACAGGGAAGAAATCGATGCTGTGGAAAAAAAGAGAAAGTGTTGATGACCCTGGCTCCCAGCTCCCATGTCTGTGGCACTTGGGGGACAAGCTGGTGGCATGCAGAGGGGGCCAGATTCATCCTGAATGCCTCCCCTCATAGCTCCCGGGGAGAACTGAGCCCTGCCTCATCCTTATCCACTACACTATGAATAATTCCCCCAGATAATTTATTTCTGGGGCAATAAACTAGTTAATCCCCTTAACCAACCGCTTAACCACAGCCCCGGGAGATGAAATGCACCTGGAAGCCACTCTGAGATGTTTGCAAGGCTCGGATGACAACCCAGACCTTGGCTTTCCTCCCCCAGAACTCCACAGTGTCTCCTGGAGTGCTGAGCTAGGCACTCTTCAGCCTGTCCTTTTTTGCCTCTCTCTCCTGTCCCTGTCTCATTGCAGCTACCAACGGCCATTTCTAAGCAGCTGAGGAGTGGAAACATAGTCACAGCTACAGAGACCAAACCCTTTGCATAGCCCTGTCGTGCAAACAGAGACCAACCGATTTTCCAATATCAGTAAGAGAACAAAAGAAACCATTAGTACTGAGGGTATCATTTCAGTTAGAGAAATAAATTATCTGGGGAATTATTCATAGACACTAGCTTGGGGACGAGGAGCCCCCTGGCCCTTCTAAAACACCAGGGGAAATCCTGTTAGACGGTTGGGTGCCCCCAAGGTTGAGAATAAGAGGTGAGTGATGTTTCCTCTGCTTGGGAGCCTCAGCTCCCAGCCCGGGGCCTACATCCAAAGGGACAAGAGAGCCCTGGCTGACACTCTGGGCCCCTTTCATGAAGGGGGGGGGGTAGTTAATAAGCCACAAATGACTCACAAATAACAGGAAAGCTCTTTGCAAATCTTCTCATGTAAATGCCTAGCAGCCACCCCCACCCCTTCTCAGAGAGCAGCCAGCAAGCTCTGACTCTGGGCGCCTTTCCAAATTCTTAGCTAGTCCTGCCAGTCTATGCCTCTGGTGTATCTCTGGATGTGCGTGGCCCTGCCAGCCTGGAGGAGATGGTATTTTGGGGACAGCTGCAAAGAAAAGAAGCAGTCTGCTACTCACACAGCGCCGCAGCCTCAGCCTCAGCGTCTTCAGCTTTTCTCCCAGGGAGTTCACGTGCTCTTTGATGTCTGGGCCGTGGTTCTCAGCCTGCGGCATCACCTCCTCCAGGTAAAACTGGATCATCTCAGACAAGGCTTGGCAACCCAGGTAACCCTAAGGGCAGGAGCCAAAGAGGGGGGTGACTGGGAGGAAGGGCTGCCGCAACTAGCTTGAGAGGACAACTTTGTCCCCTGGGACCCTCCCTCACCAGCTGCCTCCCCCAGCCCTGAGCCCCTTATAACCCTGGCTGCCGGCTATGTGCTGAGTTAACATCTTCCCACTTCTCCTTTTCGAAGTGAAGGAAGCAGACCCAGCTCCCTGCAGTCAGGAGGCAGAGCCTCCCTCCCTTAATCACACTGTACACTCCACCCACCCGCCTATCCCTCCCCTCACCTTAAAGTCCTCCAGCAAGGACTCGCTTAACAACATGTTGTCCAGCTGATCTTTCGTTTGCTGCAAGAAGAACAAAAGGAGAATGAACTTGAGGTTTGGGAAAATACCTAAAATGCATGTTTTTCTGATGCACTTTTATTGCTAGAATTTTTCATTTTTAATCAATGTAGGAGAGTTTTAAAAACAGAGGATTCGACGGTGTTGGAACCATTAGGTAAATCAGTTCCTCCCCACTGGAATCAAGTTATTTCTCAAATCTGGCCAATTTTGAAGCAAAGGCAAAAGCTTGACTCAGTGCTGGTCTTTTTGCAGAGCCACATCAGATCCTAAGGGACACCTATGTCAACCCTACGGTGCCTTGAGCCCCCTCTCATGTCCTGCTGTTTGCTTTTCTTTCTCCATACTGTGGACACCCAGCTCCACCCTGGAAAGATGTCTGGGCATGGGAAGCATCTCCTGACGCAGGTTCCCCCAGGCACGGTGCTTCCCCAAGCCGTCCGTCTTTCGGGTCTGGAAACTCTCTAAGCAGAGGCAATTTTTGCTTCCCTGCCACAGGACATGGGGAACATCCTCACCTCCGATCAGACCCTTCTTGATTTCTCCCAGCCAATAAAGCATAGAGCTCCAGTGGAATCTTGTAAGAAGCCTCTGAGCATAGCAGAGAGTGGCATTTACCTTTCTAGGCAGCTTTTCCTGCATCTACGCCCCATCGTCTGGGCTTAGCTTAAATCAGGGGACCCATAGCTTAATCTAGGACTCTCTTAAGAATCGAAGTTTGGGGGGAATGCGTGCTGGAGATGGAGGTGGAGGAGCAGGAGGAGGATTCTTCTTATAGCTCCAGCAGAAGGCCTGGTTCAGGCAGTCCCAGGAAGAGAGAAAGCGCAGGAGGGAATTATACTCACAAAGAAAGTCTTCACCCTGCCGAAGGCAGCTCGGAGCTCTCGGAGCATGTGAGGCAGGCTGGCTGGGAAGTGGGTGCAGCTGTTCTCAGACTGGGTACTCTGGCCTCGGCTGGCCCCCACCCCAGCCAAGAAGACCAGGCAACATAGCAGTGCTGAGCTGGGCATGGCGGAACTCTGCCTTCTTCTGCAAGTCTGCCCTGTGGTTTGGTTTTGCAAGAGCAAGCCCAAGCCCCCGAATGTAGACCTTCACCTCCTCTGTCCCCCTTTTATATTGTGGGCTCACTGAGGCCTTCATTCATAAAAAAAGCCACAGAGTTAACATATTTCCTGGAAAAGGTTTTTTCTGATCAAAGCCCCTCCCTTAGACCTCCCCAATTTTCATTTGTTGAATTTAAATTGTTAATTTTTGCGTTGTAAGCAAAAGGACTAGTACTAGTTGAAGATGAACTTCTGCATTAGGCTATTTTTGGTACAGGGTATCTCTCTCTTTCTCTTTTTTAAGATAAATTTAAGCCTCTCAATAAAAAAAAAAGTTGATTTCCTGAGGAGAACAGCTGTTCTGTGCGTGGAGGCCTACAGCTGTGGGTTCCATTCACGTATTCCTAGGTCACAGTGACGCGGACAAATTGGCCATTCCAGAATACACTGGGATTGAGAAATAATTGGGTCCCCCCCAACCTGGGTTGAATACCTAAGACTTCTCCCTGCTAACTTGGGAAGTCACCTTAGTTCTCTGGGCCTCAGTTTCCCCAAGTGAAAATGAGGGGGTGGGCTAAATATCTTCAAAACTCCCTTCTATTAATAGTTCTGACATTTTATGCTCAAAGACTGACCCTTGATGAGACTGGCTTCCTAGAGGACAGGCAGGGTCCTGGGCTGTGCTCCAGGATCCTTCTCTGGTTTCATTTAGAAACCAGACACTTACCCCATGTCCCAGAACTTGGGGTAAGTTAGCAGGAATCATCCACACCTCCTGAACGCTTGTCACAGGTCAGGAAGGGCGTCCTTGCCGTGACCCTCATTATCTCCACTTCATAGTGGGCACACCGAGGCACAGAGATGTCCAGGAACCTGCACAAGGTTGCCTGGGTGCCAGTTTGGTTCCCTCACCCTACTTTGCACTGTCCGTAGTATGTAGATTGAAAGCTGGATTAAATAGTCCTCGAGGCTTCTTTTAGTTATAAGGTTCTGTAGCCAGAGTCTAAAGTTTAAAAGGAGGGGAGGAAGAAGTAGAAATATCTAGGAACATAAGTCAGGATTCCATGAAGGCTGGACAGCAGGCCCCTTTCTTTCCTCTTACGCATCCCTGCTCCCCTTTCCCAAAGCAGCCTCAGTCGTCTTGTTTCAGATTTGCACGTGTGTGTATGTGTGTGTGCGCGCGCGAGGTGGCCAGGTGTGGCTGGGATGAGGAGTGTTGCTGTACCTTTGGTTGGGGGAGCATGCGGACGGTGATATCAGGACTTCTTCAGGCATCTAGAAAGTCTCTGGGGGTCCTTTGATTGTGCTTCCACCTCCTCCTTCCTCAGGGGCTCCCCCCACTGTCCCAGTTCAGACAGTGCCTGGGAAGAGCACTGTCCCTCTGTACCCAGGGCAAGTCACTCATCCTCCCTGTGTCAGTGTTCCATCTTGTCCCAAGGGAGCAACAGTACCTGCCCTCCTCCTTGCCAGGGGGCTTTGGGGTTAAGTAACAAGTGGACCCAGGTTGAGGGCTTCACCAATATTTCTGCTATTTCCTCACCTTCCAGCATCAGCACTGGCACATTGCTGATGGCACCAGGTCCCAAGCCTGTCCCAGTGGAGAAGGTCACCGAGCCAGGGCAGGTGGGGCAAATGCCCCAGGGCCCAGCCAGTCTGGAGTGAGTGGGAGGGAAGGGTGGTGTGTCTGCTGCGGTGACTTGTGGGTCAGGATCAGGGAACCGTGACCTCTCCTCCCAGCCCTTTGGGGAGTGGCAGTGCAGAAAGCTAAGAATCATGAAGGGAGAAAGAGCTTTCTAGAAACTGGAAGGGAGCTGACTCAGGAATTGCTGCTCCTGACAGATTTTAAACGCATTTTTTTTAATTTTAATTTTTAAAATTTTTATTTATTTATGTTTTGAGACAGGGTCTCATTCTGTCGCCCGGGCTAGAGTGCTGTGGCATCAGCCTAGCTCACAGCAACCTCAGACTCCTGGGCTCAAGCAATTCTCCTGCCTCAACCTCCTGAGTAGCTGGGACTATAGGCACATGCCACCATGCCCTGCTAATTTTTCTATTTTTAGTAGAGATGGGGTTTCACTATATTGCTCAGGCTGGTCTTGAACTCCTGGCCTCAAGTGATCCTCCCACCTCAGCCTCCCAAAGTGCCGGGATTACAAGCAGGAGCCACCACGCTTGGCCTTCCTGTCAGATTTATGCTGGGCTCAGGAGTACCTTCCTGAGTTCTGCTACCAGGAAGCAGAGAGAAAAGGACCAGGAACTGAGTTTCCCTGCCCCTTTTACCCTTCTCCTTACTTCTTGGCTCCTGGGTTTTTTGGGCTGCGACTATGTTAGCCCTGTGGGCTGATCCCCTCTCTGAGCTGGGTGTTCCAGGTGTAGACTCAGCGTGGCAGACCAGGCAGACCAGAGCAGCCGAACCCCACATGAGGCTGTGAGGTCCTCCCTGACCCAGGCAGCATGAACCTCTCCTATCTTTGTTTCCCACCCTGCCCTGTGCTTGCCTCACTAGGAAATCTATAGCCCTACCTTGCTGCTACCCATGTACACACATTGTCTTGCCCGGTGAGCCATGAGCTCCCTGAAGCAGGACGTTGTTTTACTAATCATTCTGTACCTGGTACCTAGCACTGAGTCCCACCCATGGAAGGTACCAGCTATATTGGGATGGGCATAGCAGAGTTGCCCTGTGGGCAACACTAAAGAGGTTGGGCATAGGCAAACACTCAGGAGAGAGAGAGAAATTTAGGGAACCAGGCAGAGTCTCTGACACTTTCTTCTTAGGATTTGAGATATATATGTATATGTAAATATACATACAGTGGCTGGGAGAAGGGAGGCCTGTAGAAGCCATTTATGTCATTCTTTATTCCATAATCCATTAAATAGAGTTTAGGTTAGGATCTGACTTTTTTATTTGTTTTGAAATGTATAGCCAATTATCTCAAGCCATTTGTTGAATAGTTGACCCTTTCCCCATTGATTTGAAACAATTGTCCATGCTAATCTCAAAATTTCAGAATCTAAATAGTCATAGAGAACCATACACAAGTTCCTTGACACAAGTGCTCACTTAACAAATGGAGATAATATCTTCCCTATCAACATATTGAACAGTATTAATGTCAAGGGACAGATCTGAATATTTGAGCAAGGTTAAGAGCGTGTGTCCTGTTTCTCAAGTTCTGAAGACATTTGTTCACCTGAAAAGTCATTAAGCTCCATTGGGAAAAGTCCCAAACCGATAGGTCACATCAAGACATAAATGCCAACAGTCACATGTTAGTAGATTTGAGTCTGGATTTCAGTACAAAGGAAGGGCCCGTGTAGGGAAGGAAGTGAGGAAGCCGGCACTTATGGATGGATGGAGTGCCATGTGGATTTCAAGAGGACACAAATGCCCCTCATCAGACTATGAGTTTCTTGAGGGCAGGCCTGAGTCCATTTTGCCCTCAAGTCCAAATGCATAGCAAATGTCTAATAAATGCTTATTAATTTGAATTAAAATTAATTTTCACTCGGAAGTCAGGAAGGTTTTGGGAGGGGAAATACCTCTCTTCCTCCACCCCTGCTCCAAAATATTCCCTAATTTCTATATTCAGCTACAAATAGAAAAAAAAACACCCTGACTAAACATATCTTTTAAAAAAGGGGATTTTATATATATATTTTTTTCATCTCACCCAATAAGAAGTCCAGAGGCAGGCGGTCCAGGGCTGATATGCAGTCTCATATGTCATCCAGGACCTGCTTTTTCTGCCTTCCTGTTCTCCTGTGCTTCATTGCCAGGTGTCAGAGAGAAGGCAGGTGGTAAAGTCCAAAGGTCCAAAGGCACCCCGCCCGGCCCAGGAGATCCTAATAATCTTTAAGGGAAGTTTCACCCAGTAAGTTCCATCACTTCAGCTGCAGAGGTGTCTGACCAGACAAGAACTACCAGTGTGTGGGGAGTGTGGGTGTGCATGCACACAGAGAGATTTTGCAGGATTCTATCTACAGTGTACAAGATCTTATAAGAAATCCACCTCCCAGCTACTCTCGTGTTCAGCAAAATAGCAGCCTCCTTGGTATAGTTGCCCTGTGCCCTGCTGCAACTTAGCAGCTTGGACTCAAGCATGGGGAATAGGCTGGGAGCCCTGTGGAGCTGCTCTGGAGCTGCAAGGGAAGGCTCAGAAATCTGAGCTTCCCGGACTCGGGTCCAGCCAGCTTGCCCAGCAATAGCGTCAGCTGGGAAGGAGCAGGCAGGTCGGTGACGCAGGCAGGGAAGGTGAGGTCGTGCCCACTGGGGAAAGTGTGGCAACTATCCTGGAGAAGAATCCCCTTGGGGCTTGGCTCCTACTTGCTGTTAGTAATTATTTTCTGAGGCTGATAGCAAGAGTTTCGTTTCTTCTTGTCTAGGACATCTAGTATGTAAAATAGTTTCCCCAGCTTGAAATTTCTAGCATTCCCTTGAATAACCTTCCTCAGCTCCCTGGACAGAGGCTTCCTCAGTGCTGTGCTGCAATAGATCCCGTGTGCAGCACGCACCCAAAGCCTGGCTGGGTGGGGATCCAAGAGGATGGGGCTCTGTGGGCCCTGTCCTTGTCTGGGGTCTTTTGACACTGGCCTTATGACTGGGGTACTTCAGAATAAAGGCCTGGTGGGTCAGAAGTTTAGGAGGAGCTGGAGCTGGGGCTGGTCCTTAGGTTCAATTGAGCCGGGGTTATGCAAACTAAATGGGGTGCCCTTCCAAGGACTGTGGCCTGCAGACATTGCAAACCACAGTCAGCGGAAGGGGATCAGCCGGCGTGGAATTCCCCTTGTGCAACTGTAGTGCCAAAGCAAGCAATTTGGATTTTCCTTAGAGGACCAACACTGTGATCTGGTACTTCTCATGCGAGCAGTTGGCTGATCAGGGACCAGGCTGCCAGGTATTGGAGACCTGGCCACCCAGGGGATATAGCCGTTTCTGTTCTGTCTGCATGGTCCCCTGGGAGAACTAGTGGGCTTCTGAGATTGGGGCACGGATGGATTCTCTCAGCTCCAGAACTGTCCCTCTGATGGGATTTAGTTTACTCAAGTCTCCTCTGGATGGCTGGCACCTCAAACCCAACATCTCTGAGCAGAGCTGACTTTGTGGATGAGTGACTCCTGCAGTCACACAGGGTCCCATGACTACAAGAGTCCTGCCCTTTCTCTGCTGTCGCTGTCTTGAGATTCTCAGTAATTGTGGAGCAGGCGGGCCCACATTTTCATTTTGCATCCCCCCTCCCAAATTTATGTAGCCTATTCTGTATCTGAGACTAGAATCATCATCTTCTCTCTCTGGTTTCACCCTAACTCAGTAAATGGAACCACCACTTAATCTGGAAATAATGGGTTGGTTTCTCCCTCTTCCTTGCCAGCCTATGTCCAATCTATCACCAATCCTTGGAGTTTTTTCACTAACATTCCTCTAATCCGCTCCCTTCTTTCCATTTCCATCATCACCAGCAACGGCTGTTTGATTCCAGCTACCACTTTCTCTGTCTTGGACTCCAAAATAGATGCCTGATTGGTGTTCTAATAGTCATTCTCTAAACAGTCTATGCTGTAGCCAGAGTGATCATTTCCAAACACCAATCTGATCACGACTGTCCTGCTGCTCAAACCCTTCAATGGCTTCCCACTTTCCCTCTCTTGGTAAAATAAGGGCCCATATTCTTTATACTCTCTACAACTCACTTTGTCATCTGACTCTGCCTGTCTCTTCTGCTTTAACTCGCACTCTCCACTTCCCTCTGCTGTCCAGCCTCACTGGCTTACTTCTTCTTCTTCTTTTTTTCAAATGATCCATGCTCTCTCTCCTACCACAGGGTCTTTGCACATGTAGTTCTCCCTTTTTGTTCTCCTCTTTCTTCATCCTCTAGCACTCGGCTCAGATATTACTTCCTCAAATGAGCTGTTCATGATTCCCAGTTTAGGTCAGGTCCTCTGGGTGTATCTTCTCAGGACACCTTGTTCCTTTCCTGTGTAGTACTTTTGTCAGTTTGTAATTATGCATATGGCTGTATGATCATTTGATTGAACGCTGTCTCTCCTGCTAGACTGTAACTACCTCAAGGGCAAGGCTCTATTTTTGACCATCAGTGTTTGCCCAGTACTCAGCATGGCTCTGGCACATCCAAGGTTCTCGCTAAACATTTGTTGGCTGACTGAGAGACTGAGTACGTATTTCCTAAACTCTTTGTAGCCCTAAGGGTTTATATGTCTGTTGATCTTCTATCTCATAGAAGGCAGAGGATCTATTCATTTGAGGAAACAGCTTTCCTCACAAACTATGTGCCTATTACCTTTACAGCTTTTCCAGTTTTTTCTTTTAAATGATCTGATTACTGACCAATGCTCTTCCAGGTAGATGTTAACTAAACCCCCCACGGTTGCTGGAATGTTAAAAATGTCCTACGTATAGAATGTCAGAAAAGGAGTGGCCTTAGTCGTTATTTAATCCATATGTCTTATTTTACAGACGGGCAAACTGAGACCTAAAGAAGAAAATGACTTTCCCAGGCGCTAGAGATAGTTCACGGCAAAGGCGGAATCTGAGCCCAGTTCTCTTTTTCAAGTCAGTACCTAATTGCTTGACTCAGATAAATATTAAATCACTCTGAATTCTCTGGGCCTGCACCAAGAGTTGGGGACAGTTGTCTAAGATGTGTGCAGCGTGTGGGGTCGTGGTGGTGAGCGGACTTGAAAGTCTGTGAAGATAAGGAACAGTATGAATCCAGCGCACAGTCGCTGGGTGCTTAGACTTGTGTTGAGGAATGGGGGAGGGTGGTGAGGGCTGCTTAGATATTTGGGGGAAATATTTCAAGCTTTAGAATATTTTCAGACAGAAAAGTGTTTCTGCTGTATTATGCCTCTGAAAAAGCACAGTCTGGCCTGCCTCCAAAGCACCAACACCTTCATGAAACCTTATTAAAGAGAGGAGAGCCGAGTACTTCCTTTCCTCTTGCAGTTCTGATCTTTATCTCTGAACTGTGCAACTGACTCTGAACCCTCCACCATACTCCACGTGTCTTTGACGTGTGTTTTGTGTGCTTTGAAGGTGCATCTGCGTTACCTGTGAAGATCCAAGGGTCTCCCCCCATCCCGGGTTCATGCTTCTTCTACTGTGACCGTGTCATCGACACGTGCCAAGCTTAGGTCACAAACTAAGGAAGAAGGGAAAGAGAGTGGGCACACGCAAAACTGTGCTCCAGTTTTCCTAAGTCAGCCTTTCACAAACGATCCGGATTCAGGACCCCTTTGCACTCTTAAAAATCATGGAGGACCCCCAAAGAGCTTTTACTAATGTGAGTTAGATCTACCAGAGTTAGATCTACCAATATTTATCACATTAGAAAGTAAAACTGAGACATTTTTTAAAAATCTACTGATGACATCACTTTAAAGTCATAAACAATAATTAAACCCATGACATGGTAACATAAAAAACACATTTTTAAATGAGGCAACTATTTTCTGAACTAAAACACACCGAGTGAGAAGAGAGGAATGGTTTTACAGTTTTTTTCAGAGCTCCTTAACTATCTGGCTTGATAGAAGAAGCTGATTCTCCCCTTTGCTCCCACTTTCTGTCTGCTGGGATGTGTTGTTTCGGTTGGAGCATATGAAGAAAACCCAGCTGCCCACAGATACATAGTTGGAAAAGAGAAGACCTCCCAGGGTTCCTCAGACCACCCTTTGAGAACTGATGACTTAAGTGTTTCAACGGTATGTCCAGGTGAAGTTGAGTGGAGGAGAAGGATCCAAGTGCGGCCTTAGAGAAAGGTGTGGGGATATCCCCAGGGGGCACCTGGGCTGGGTGGATAAGGGAGAGGCCCCTGCTGTCTTCTCTACTCACCGTTTCCAAATAGCCAGTGTGGTCCGTCAGGCCCCTGTGAGCTCCTGTGTATCATGGAAGCCGAAGTGCTTCCCAGGCAGTGCTTGTGGTTTTCAAGTCAGAACCCACAGGAGTTTAGGGGCTGATTTGCCAGTGCCCTCCCCATGACTCTGAACCCCCTTCTCCAAGGGCCCCCAGATCTGGGAGCAGGTTCCAGGGCTGGGTGTGGTCAGGGGGCGCATCCACAGGCTTATCTTGGGCTCTCCTTTCTATTTCCACATTTTATTCTCCTCTTCTCATAACTAGGAGGTGGGCATTATTATTGTTTCCATCTTACAAATATGACAGGGTTTCCTTGGTGAGGTAGACATGGGGTTCTGGAATCCAATGGCAGAGCTTCAGCGAGGCCAGCTTGCCCATGACACCTCTAAGGATGTCTATTCCCTCTCCTCTTCCACTGCCCCAGCCTCTCCCCTGGCACCACCTCTCCCTAACACAGTTTAGATCTTGCAGCCCCTTTGATCAGGTACACACGTTTATGCGCATCAGTGCAGGTACCTTTCAGCTTCTGCACAGGTATCTGTAAGTCACTTTTTTGGAACCTGGAATGTCTCTGTAGAAACTCCTCTTATAAATGCTGATTCATTCCCAGCCTACAATGCAGCTGGGTTGCACTACAAATAGCACCAACCTCAGTTCAGGGTCTTGGGAGTTGGAGTCTATGAGATTCACAAAGGAAAGTTTCTTTTTCCTACTGGACATATGACCAGCCTTAGGCAACACTGGAAATAGACAAAGTTGTCTTGGGTCACCTCCTATCACACTCTACTCCCTCTCCCTGGGACCCGCTTCTGGAGGTCCCTCACCACTTTCCCCTCTGAAGGGTTCTAGGCCCTAGATGGGCACCTGACACATGACAAGCAGTGGGCACATCTGAGGTGCAGTGGTTGACGTTTCCCATGGGAACACTCAGGGGCTAGAGCTGGGCGTGTCTTTTCATGCACCTGAAGACTCGGAGCAGAACAGCTTCTGACCCCAATATTCTGAAGATTTTACTGGGGGACAGAAAAGTCAATCTCATAGTAGGAAGAGCTCTGGCTCAGGTATTAAAGACACAGAGTTTCCAGCCCGGGACCTTCTCCCATGAGCCCCCGAACATGTTCCTTTTCATCCCTAGGTGTTGATTTCTGCATTATTAAGTTGGCGGTTTGTCAGAGTTGTTTTTCTAAGATAATTTCCAAGTTTGACCTCCTAGAATTTTGCAGTACCCCCCTCACCCCTCCCCAGGCGGCCCGGGCTACTCCCCTTGGCAGGAGTGAGCTGGCACGTGTGGTTCTGATGCATCGTTTCCCTCCCTATCAAAAGCACCAGGTCAGCACAAGACCAGGGCCCTTCAGCCTCGCTCAGCGTAGCGTCTGCCCAGCCCTGGAAGTGCCATTCTGTAAGAGAAACAAAACCTTTCCCTCCGGCAGCTTTTGCGTGTGTTCACCTGTGTTTCCTTCTCGCAATCCTGGCCCCCAGCGTTTGAGGTTGCAGTTTCGTTGTGAGTCAGGTCTGCTGAGAGCAGTGGAAATCGGAGGGGCCTCCGCTTGGTAGGGAGGACGTGATGCTGCCTTTTCCTCAAGAGCATGGCCCTGGGGTTGGCGGGGGTGTGGAGGGGAGGTGATCACTTTCCGGAAGTGGATTTCTCACATTGACTGTCTCAGGGAGGAAAGAATATTACTGGAAAGCCCTAGAAAGTGCTTCACATCTCTTTCGGGAGGGCCTGTGCATTCTCAAGAAAGTATCTGCACTGAGCAGTAAAATGTCTGCATTGTTTTGATGTCTGCTCTGAGGCAGGCCTGTGCTGAGGAGGAAGTGTTCTCGGTGTGGTTGGCTCCTGACATGGGGCTCAGGTTCCCTTGGGGGAGGTGGGCACGGGCTGCCGGATTCCCAGAGCGCTGCGAGGCCAGTTTGAGTGCTGGTTCAGTCCTGGGAAGTGCCAGCTGCTATATAGGCTTTGAAACATTACAGTCCCCCACCCCCTCCATCGAATCCCACAGGGGAAAGGAGAGAAGGTAGCAAGGCATGAACAGCCCCAGAAACAGGATATCTGGCCATCGTGGTGAGAAGCATGTGTAATGAACACACACATCATGCGTGTTCTGGATCTGCACATCCATGGACCCGCCAGGGGAGCTCCAGGCAGCACGGGCAGACTGAAGTCCCACAGGACAAACCCACATAGACAGTGCACAGGAATACATACGCTACCCCCGGTTCAGAACTGCCTGCTTCCTATACAGTTGAATGGCAACGATTGGGTCTTCCTTAACCCTGCTTCTGAGAAAGCCTTTATGAAATAACTAGTAATGGCTGGGCGTGGTGGCTCATGCCTATAATCCCAGCACTTTGGGAGGATTGCTTGAGGCCAGGAGTTCAAGACCAGGCTCTACAAAAGAAAGAAGGAAAGAAAGAAAGAAAGAACAAATGAACCAGTAAGTTTTAGAGAACCAGAAGGTGAAATACAGAGGTGGGAAAGAAGTGGTGAAAAAGGAGCAGGAGACCCTTGGCCATGCTGACCCCAGAGGCTGGGCTCCATGGGGGTTGGACAGGGAGCTGGGACAGGTGGGAGGAGAGCAAGTCATCTGGGAGCGCTTGGGTAAGCAGGACAGAAGGTGGGGGTTTCGAATGAGGGCCTAGAACCCTTCAGAGGGGAAAGTGGTGAGGGACCTCCAGAAGCGGGTCCCAGGGAGAGGGAGTAGAGTGTGATAGGAGGTGACCCAAGACAACTTTGTCTATTTCCAGTGTTGCCTAAGGCTGGTCATATGTCCAGTAGGAAAAAGAAACTTTCCTTTGTGAATCTCATAGACTCCAACTCCCAAGACCCTGAACTGAGGTTGGTGCTATTTGTAGTGCAACCCAGCTGCATTGTAGGCTGGGAATGAATCAGCATTTATAAGAGGAGTTTCTACAGAGACATTCCAGGTTCCAAAAAAGTGACTTACAGATACCTGTGCAGAAGCTGAAAGGTACCTGCACTGATGCGCATAAACGTGTGTACCTGATCAAAGGGGCTGCAAGATCTAAACTGTGTTAGGGAGAGGTGGTGCCAGGGGAGAGGCTGGGGCAGTGGAAGAGGAGAGGGAATAGACATCCTTAGAGGTGTCATGGGCAAGCTGGCCTCGCTGAAGCTCTGCCATTGGATTCCAGAACCCCATGTCTACCTCACCAAGGAAACCCTGTCATATTTGTAAGATGGAAACAATAATAATGCCCACCTCCTAGTTATGAGAAGAAAGTGGGATAAATGCTTGTCGTTTTCGCCTGGCACATGGCGAAAGACTATTACTTGATGATCTGTTGCTTACACTACAGCAATTGCAACTACACTGTGACTACTACCACCGCTACGACCACTGTTATCAGAACAGCTATGACTGTTGATGCCACCACAATTTCGCTTTCCCTTCTGGGCCTCCTGAAATGACTTTGAACATCCAAAAGTTGGTGCAAGTGGAGGAGGAGTTAGCATCAGGCCGAGTCTCTTCTGTGTAGGTGGGGGCCGCAGGTGACTAACAGACGAGGCCCTTGGTGGAGGCAGATGGGCTGGAGTGGGACACGAGAGCTTCTGGCCACGGTGACCACAGCTGGGGCTTCTGTTTCATTTCATGTCAAATCAGCAGGCTTTAGGGTAAACTGGAGAGGAGGAGAGGCTGGGTTGCAGAAGGCCACATGGGGCCAGAGCTTGTTCCTGTGCAGGCTGCAGTGGTGGGAAAATTGGGGTTGAGGCCCTGGGGCCACCGTCACCGAGATCTGCGTCTGTGGGAATGGCGTGAACGACGCTGAGCTGGTCATGGTGATCCCACCTCTGGTACCCTGCACATCCCGCCCTAGCCCAGCCAAGGGTCACATGTAGGTTCAGTTGTAGCTGGTGGGCACCGCCCTCGACATTCTGAGGACAACCAAGTTAACACTTAATATGTATCACTCACTCCACCCTACAAGCCACCAGAGGACAGAATGCACTCTTGAAGTCATTTTAGATTTTCCCAGGCCACCACGCCAGGTTCATCTTTCCAATGCACTAATTTTATCCCCAGATCCCCATTCTCACAAACCTTCAATGGCTGCCCTGTGCCTTCAGAACAGAGCTCAGCCAGCCTAGCCTGGCAGGCCCCAAATGCCTTTGCAGCCTTCTTCCCCATAGATTCTCTGTGCAAGGTCTCTGGCTAAAACAGGAGGGCTCTCGCTGTTGTCAGACATGCCTGTCCCCTCCTTCCTCCGTGCCTTCATACGTGGCTTCACTGGCCTGCAGTGACCGCCCCGCTTTTCATCCAGCAGAATCCTTCCAAGTCAGTGCCACTTCTTCCATGAGGCTTTCTTTAACAACCTGACCCCAGTGATATTTCATTAAAAAAAACATCCCTTTGGCCGGGCGCGGTGGCTCACGCCTGTAATCCTAGCACTCTGGGAGGCCGAGGCAGGTGGATCGCTCGAGGTCAGGAGTTCGAGACCAGCCTGAGCAAGAGCGAGACCCCGTCTCTACTAAAAATAGAAAGAAATTATATGGCCAACTAAAAATCTGTATAGAAAAAATTAGCCGGGCATGGTGGCGCATGCCTGTAGCCCCAGCTACTCGGGAGGCTGAGGCAGTAGGATCGCTTAAGCCCAGGAGTCTGAGGTTGCTGTGAGCGAGGCTGACGCCACGGCACTCGCTCTAGCCTGGGCAACAAAGTGAGACTCTGTCTCAAAAAAAAAAAAAAAACAAAAAACATCCCCTGGAGCTTATGACCATACCTGGCAGCACTTTGTGCCCACTACCTGGAGTTGTGAAGTGTATTTTCCTGCATGGGCGCATGCACACAAGTGTGTGTGTGTATGTGTGTATCTTGGGTGTATTTTGTCCTTGAGGCATGAACCTATGTTTTGTATGTGCCAGGGATAAAGAAGAGACACAGTCTAGCTTGGTGTGGCTGTTTCGCTTATTTTGGCTAGGGTACGGGTTTCGGGTTCTCAGATGGTAAAGACCCAGGCCCAGGAAAAGGAGGCTTGGGTTTTTGTCTTTCTTCTGTGTGGCTATGGAGATATCTTCCACCTTCGGTGGGCTTCGGTTTCTGTCTCTGTCAAGTGGGGACACTCCTCGGTTTTTCTCCTCCCTTGCAGGTGATCAGAGAGGCTTGCCAATAGGCGGAAATACTTCAAGGCCACAAAATAGCCAGACACTTGAAAGAGTTGGCCCCTCTGTGGTCTTGTCCTTGACTCAAGGAGAGAGGCCCTGGTGGTTTTCCCAGAACCAGCAAGAGGAGCAGGACCCGGGGGTTTCTCTGCCCAGTCATGCCACAAGCCACCAAGCCTCACCGCCTTTCCCTGGGCTGCATTCTCCTTTGCACTGTGCCCCGTGGTGCAGCCCCTCAGGCCCTACTTTCCTGTCCACCAGCCACCTCCACAGCCACGGAAATCTGTGCTTTCCAGCAAGCTTCCTGCTAAAATCCCCCTCCGCCTAGGGTTCTTGGGGACCCTGTGGACCTTCCTTCCTTGTGACATGGCTGGGGAAACACACTGGTCTGCAGACCTCTTATTCATCTTCTCAATCCCAGAGGTGGCTTAAGCAATCTTATCTGCTGGGAGTGTGAGTGTGTGCGCATGTGTGTGTGTATGACTCTTTTCAGCTGTGCTGTGACTAACTGATGCCAGCTCTCTTGAGTGCCCACTGTGTGCCTGCTGTGGACCCGACACACCCTGAACCACGCCCTGGGGCCTCTGCTGAAGCCCGCAGCAGACCACTACCTGTCTTACCTGGTTTTCCTTCGTCACTCTTTGGTGTCTTACTGTGTTCCAGACACTTTATTTAAATCATTTCATTTTAAATTTTATAATAATCTTAAGATTCTATCCAGTTATTGATTCTATTTTATGGAAGAATAAAATTAGGCTCAAATGACTTACCCTGGGTCACACCATTAGTAAGAGGTTGAGGCAGAAAAATGAACCCAGATTTGACCCCAAAACTTACACCTTTAAAGTAACTGTACCATGCAACTTCTTATCTGAGCAAGAATTCTCTCTGAGTAGCTAGACTTGCTCAATGAACTTCCCTGGGAAACTACTGAACTACTTTTCTGCATTTTTATCTCGTCTGCTCCCTACTCCACCCATCCTCCCAATGTGTTTCTTTGGAAAACATTGTCCATGAACTCACACCCGCCAGGAAGCTACCCCCAGATTCCAGTAAGCCTTAGAGACTGGAATGGTTCAGTTTAATCCAAAGGTCTATTAGCTATGTAGATTCTTTCCCCAGTCCAACCCCTATAGGAGAAACTTAAAAAAAAATTCTTGTACTAGAAGGGAGCTAGGTCTATTTGGTCTATTTCCCTGCCTTCAAGAAATGACTAAAGGTCATTTCATAAAGCCTTTCAGAAAAGGTTCCATGGTGTCTAATGATCCTGGTGGCCAGAACATTTTCTTTAGTCCAATAAAGCCCTCTCCTGCTTTACTAGAAACCTGCTGCTAACTTCATGGAGTGCCAGGAGTTCTAGAACATCCAGACTCTTCCATTTACGCTTGCCCTGGTAAGTGGAGATTGTACACACACTCTCCGTGTGTCCGGAGCTCCAGGGCTGATAAAGTGCCATTGATCCTCTTTGCCACTTGAGGAGGTAGGCAAGTCAGGGGTTCTTGTCACACTTCTACAGATGAGGAAACTGAGGCTCAGAGAGGTTAGAGAGGTTATCTGCCCAAAGTCCGATAGCCAGGATGTGTATGTAGAGTTCAGACTCAACTCCAAGTCAAATGCTTAGAGTTATTCAAGCTGGGAAGAATTGTGGGATTTATTTTATAGTTTATTTCTGTATTATCCCCCTCTTTTTACAGATGAGGAAACTGAAATCTAGAGCCGCTCAAAGACTTGCCCGAGTGGCAGAGTAGGAATTAGAACTTTGGCCTCTTGATAATCAGTTCATCCCTTTACCCGGATCACCATGCCGAGACGAACAATGTGCCTCCAATAATTTTTAAAAGATTTAAACGTGTCACGAGGGTGTGGTTCTCTCATTGTGCATCTTCTCAATATCGCAGAAGAAGACCTGAGCTCCATGGCACTCAGCCTCTTTTTCCTTGGCCACAGCCAAGGTCATGAAACAGCAGATCCCTCCACTGCAGGGCAAGGAAAATACCCACTGCCTCCCAAATAGAAAAAGAGGAAAAAAAATTAAAGACCCAAGCTAGGTAACCGTAGAAAATAAACAAGGCTGAGTCTCAATATAGTTCATCGGCAGAATTTTCCCCAGAGCCAACAGCCCGTGTCAGAGCTGTATTTTCCACTCCGGCTACTGTGATTTGGTTGTGGCACCCTTGGTTTCTTTCCTTTTGATGAAGGCAGACTCTGACGCAGGTTTAGGGCTCTGGCAGGTGTCTGGGGGTTTACAAGCTTGTCCAGGCCTCTGACACCTCATCCCCTTGCCCCATCCCCCACGCACTTCTGACGGGACAAGGTCAGCCGGGGCAGAGGCAGTTGGAGGTGCTGGAAAGGTGTTAGGGGTTTTGCCATCTCCGGAATCCCCTTAGCACGTGCCCCAGCCTTGAGGCGGTGCTGGCAGGAGAGAAGGGAAGAGCCTTGATTCTGTAGGGGTTTCTCTTAGTGGAGATTCCAGAAAGTTGAGGATGACTTGATAGATGACATTTGATGTCTTTGTTCATTCCTTTTTGCTAAGTCATTCTCTTTTGTGCAGTGCTTGTGTGCGTAAGGCATTTCTGGCCGGGGGGCCTTTCCCAGGGCTGGTCAGGTTAACACGATTTCATCTGCTGATCAAGACAGGAAAGATGAGCAGTGCCTGTTACATCCACCAGTACCCAGACTCCAATCAGACTGTCAGAGCGACCTCTTCCACTTCCTCCCTGGTGAGAAAGAGAGCGTTTCCAGGGACTGCTGGAGGACTGGATAGAGAGGACTAATCAATGGAAACGATTTGCTCGTTATCAGGATGGGGCTGGGCAAATTTCCAGTGGCCCTGCTGCTGGGTGGGATGGGGGGGGCGGGTATCGGTTTTGACTTTGGTTCTCTGCCCTCCTGTGCCCCACGTCCGGGTCTCCAGTGCCCTCTCACCAGCGCGTTGGCTTCCGAAGCCTCAGTGTGGTTTCCTTCACCAAGAGCCTCAAAAGCTTCACCCTAACCAGGTGCTGGCTTCTCCTCTCCTCGCAAAAGCCTCATTTTCTTTCTTTTTTTTTTTATTTCAGCATATTATGGGAGTACAAAAGTTTAGGTTATGTATATTGCCCTTGCCTCCCCCTCCCCCTCCGAATCAGAGCTTCAAACATGTCCACCCCCTAGACCTGGCGCATCGCACTCATTATGTATGTAAACAACCATCCTCTCCCCCCACATCTGCCCGACACCCGATTAATGTTATTCCTAAATGTGCTCTTAGGTGATGATTAGTGAAAACAATTTGATGGTGAGTACATGTGGTGCTTATTTTTCCATTCTTGGGATACTTCACTTAGTAGAATGGGTTCCAGCTGTAATCCAGGAAAATACAAGAGGTGCTATATCACCATTATTTCTTATAGCTGAGTAGTACTCCATGGTATACGTATACCACATTTTATTAATCCACTCATGGATTGATGGGCACTTGGGTTGTTTCCACGTCTTTGCAATTGTGAATTGTAAAAGTCCCATTTTCTTAAAGGTAACTGGCCAACCAAACACTTCTAGAAGCAGGTTGCAACCATAATCTCTCACCCTCCCAGGAAAACACCTATAGTTTTAACTGGTAATAGCCCAGACAGGGTATCTAAGTAAACTGGAACATTCCTGGCTCTCTCTGTGTGTGTGTGTGTGTGTGTGTGTGTGTGTGTGTGTGCACGTGTGCATTTGTGGGTTGGGGGTGCCCTGGGCCTTCCCAAGCTGTTTGGATTTACTGTCTCATCTTCCTTTCCCAGTGTGAAAGATGACCGGTGCCATGCACGGGCAGATGCCCACTTCTCCAGAATTGCCACATCCTGGTAATAGTATCTGTGGCTTCTGAAGGCTGAGTGTGGGATGCCTTCTTTTTGTTCTAAGCTTTTGAGGAAGGCTGGGGAACAGCATAAAAGGTCAACCCTAGAAATAATATACAAGCAAACCAACTGCCCCTCCACTTCCTGAGTGAGTATTGCTGGGTATTCCTGAGTGAGGGGGCCGGTCTAAATTCCTTAGACCAGCTTCTCCTTCCCTAATCCCAGCCTGGGCAGGCACCTCTCCCCCAGTCCAAGGCTGTATTTAGTTAGCAGTTAAGACGATCTCAGCTGAGGCTGCCCTAGGACAAATTGGGCAATGACGAAAACATGATGCTCGGTTGCCCCTTTGGGGTTTGGCATATTCACGTTCCCTCCATTTTTAGGGGCAGTTTCTAGGACTGAGCCTGATATAAGCATCATATAATCTTTAGAATAAACAAATCAAAACAAGAGCTAACCCTTGGAATGCATCAGGCTCCATTCTAAGAGGTGTATGTATATTAACTCCTGTAATCCCCGCGACAACCCGGATATCTATCTGTGTAACTGTAAGTACTCCGTATAAGCCCAACTTGTAGTTGGGGGTATCTGGGTTCAGAGCGGGGATGTGCCTGATCCGATCCCACACAGCTAGTGAGGGTCAGAACCGGGATTTGAACCCCAGGCAGTGTGGCTGCAGAGGCCACCCTCTGCTGTCCGTTAACAGAATTATGGGGGAACCAACTGGCACATTATTAGCTGAAATGAAGTACTTCATGGTGCACAGCACATAGAAAACACCGAATAACTGTTAGTTCCCCTGCCCCGGGAGTGGTTTGCGTTTTAATAGCAGTGGAATGAAGGGCTTTCAGGACCAACTGGAGTTAGAGGGATTTGCCTTGTTTGTGAGTGCGACTGTGTGTGCGTGTGTGCGCACGTGTGTGTGTGTGTGTGTGTGTGTGTGTGTGTGTGTGTGTGTGTGTGTCTGCGCGATCCTGCCGACCAGCAGGGCTGGCCAGCCATGTCCTTGGGAGTCTGCACCAGGGGCTGGTGCTGCCTAGGCCTTCGGCCGGCGACTTTTATGGTTTCGGACACTTCAGTCTCTTCATCTCAGGTGGAGTTTGTCCTCAGGGGACTTTGAGGGGTGACTATTTTAAAAATAGCATGAGGCAACTGGTGATGGCTGCTTCAGGGGCAGCACGTGAGCCAGGCCCCAGGAGGGGAAAGCCATGAATCAGGGCTCATGTAGCAAGACAGGGCTTTCCTGCGAGCCGGGCTTGGTCAGCGTGGGTCCACGGTTCTCTTGAGGGATTCTCCGCCTGCACACCCGGTGGTTGCGCTCTGGTACAATGCCTCCGATTCCCCACGTGGCCTGACTCACCCAGGCCCCGTACTGCTCAGGCCTCCAACCAGGTGCTGCCTGGAGAGTCAGCTGGGATCCCAGCAGGCAGCCCCCTCGCCCACCACAGGCCAGGTGGGTGGCGGAACTAAACGGCTCGTCCCCTCAATTCCGGAAAGCTTGGGCCTTCCTTTCACCCTCCACCTCATACCCAGAACCTCAAAAAATAGAGAGAAAAAACACAAGACAGGAAAAACATAATTGTAATAATTATTAATGCTTTCTGAATCTCTAATGCTACTCAATTAGTCATAGCCACAGTTTGTTGGCTGTTATGATCACACCTCCTGAACAGTTTTTACTTACACCACCCAGTGCAGGGCGAGGGAGGAGTGTGCTGTTCAGCAGAAAGAGGCTGAGCACCGCGGGAAGGGGAGCAGCGGCAGGCCTGGCAGCAGGTGTGGGCAGCGTGGCGCCAAGGCCAGTATTGGTGCACCAGAGTCAAGGGGGCGAACCCCCGGGTCAGAGATTAGCATTTAACGTTCCAAAGTCATCTGGGGGCTCCTGCGTCATGACCCCTCGGGTGGTGGATGGGCAATGTTCTCCAGCAACGTGGATGCCATGGCCAGGCCAGTCTTACTCTGTCACCATCACTATCAAGTTATTCCTCAGTTTTGGCCACTGGCAGAGACTACTCATTGGCCACCAGGTCAAGTCTAAATTCATATAAATCTGTTGGTTTCCCCATTGGCAAGATGGAAATAAAGATAATACCACTGTTTTTTCTTTTTTTGAGACAGAGTCTCACTCTGTTGCCCAGGCTAGAGTACTGTGGCATCAGCCTAGCTCACAGCAACCTCAAACTCCTGGGCTCAAGCAAGCCTTCTGCCTCAGCCTCCCGAGTAGCTGGGACTACAGACATGCGTCACCGTGCCCAGCTAATTTTTTCTATATATTTTTAGTTGTCCGGCTAATTTCTTTAGTAGAGACAGGGTCTCATTCTTGCTCAGGCTGATCTTGAACTCCTGACCTTGAGCGATCCTCCCCCCTCGGCCTCCCAGAGTGCTAGGATTACAGGCATGAGCCACCGTGCCTGGCTCATAGAACCACTGTTGTTGGGAGGATAAAATGAAGCAACAGATGGAAAGTGCCTGGCACAACATACAATAGGCAGTCAATAAGTGGTGGTTTATTTCACTCCATTTCTCTCTAGGATCTGTCCTATCCTATACTCCAGTGTCTGGCCCCTGCTCCCTGCCCTCCCCCCATATTCGCTGATTCCCGTGAGGCTGTGCACTGGCTGTCTCTCCTCCTTGAACCTGCTTCTCACTGCTCCAGCTCACATCGACCCTGCCGCATCCCCTGAGCCTCTCGCACTGCTCTTTGGCCCTGGGTCACCGTATACACTCTTGAGTCCTCCCTACTTGTTTTGTTAGTGTAAATTTTATCTTCTCACACAGACTGTAGTTTCTCCAGTTCAGGAACTGGGCTCATTGCTTCTGATTCTCATGCCTGACAGGTCACTAGGTGAGCAATAGCTTCTTTAGAAGAGGCCTGGGGGTTGGTAGGGGTGGGTGTGTGGCAATGGAAAGTTACCCAAAGTGATGGGGAAACCAGATGGGGCACTTCGCTGTGGGGATTTCCCTGGACCATGTTTCATGACTTGTACCGAGCCCTGTGCTTTGTCAAGCTGGAATCCTGGCACACTCCCCACTTTCCATACCCGTTTCTGCCCATCGCACCCATTTGAACTGGCAAAAGTGCTGTGGGCTGGAGAATATTGGAATCTTGGGGCAAAGGCCAGTGAGTGCATCCTTCAGGGCAGGACGGAGGGGCCCCCAAATTTCTGTGTGCTCTGCAGATCACTCAAGGTCTCCCAAAGCCCTCCGCCATCTCTCCATGCCAGTTAAAGCCATCCTGGCTGTTCTGCTCTGGCCCAGGCATCTCTCAGGGGCTTTCTCCTCTCTGTGCAAAAGGCTCAGACGTAGGGGCCAGTCTGATCCAGCGACGAGGGCCAGCTGAAGAGTCTGAGAACTAGAGTGACACCTGGCTGCCACGGCCGGCACGGTTCAGCCTGGCAACAGTCTATGGGCAGCAGCCTGTCACTAGAGGAGATGGACACATCGTGTCTAAGCTGTAGCACCTTTCTAGACCAGGCCCATCTTCCCGAGATAATTCAGGTTTTTTTGCCTCCAGGTGGGCTTATTCTGTCACATACACAGGTTGCCTTCTGCTCTGGGGCTGTTTTACAGAAACTAGTCCTGGATGTTGTTTGGTCAGGGATAGGGTTTGAGTTTCATCAGCCCAAGTGGACGTGCCTGAATTACTCTCAGATTGGATGCCTGGGCTACTCCCCTCCTCCTTAACACCTATTCCACCCAAGCCAACTCACTCTGGGACTCCTTCCCACACGTTTAGGACTGCAAAAGGTAGAATGCTGGAGTTGGAAGGAGCTGTAGGGACCAGCCAGTCTACCTTCTTCTATGGAGAGGAGAGAGACTCAGGGATTGGGAGTAACTTGCTGTGAGCTCATACAGCCGCTGCACATGGATAGCTGTACCCCTGCTGCTCCTGGGCCAGGGCCCACCCTCGAGCTTTTACCCTTAATTCACTCTCAGTCTATCAATTGTGTCTGAATCGGTGACTCCCTTCTCTCTCTCTCTCTCTCTCTCTCTCTCTCTCTTTGACATAGTGTCTCACTCTGTCACCTAGGTTAGAGTGCAGTAGCATCATCATAGCTCTCTACAACCTCAAACTCCTGGCATCAAGCAATCCTCCTGCCACAGCCTCCCAAAGTGCTAGGATTACAGGTGTGCACCACTGCACCTGGCCATCTCTTTATTCTTTCTATTTACAGCTTTAAAACTCACCTTCTCCAAGAAACCTCTGATTAATTCAGCTCACCCTTGTATTAGGGTTTTCCAGAGAATCATAGCCAAGAGAATATAGGTATATATGCATCTCTCTCTATGTACACACACACACACACATATATATATAATTTATTATAAAGTATTGGCTCATGCAATTGTGGAGGCCGGGAAGTCCCCCAATCTGCTGTCTGCAAACTGGTGACCCCGGAAAGCTGATTGTGTTCAAAGGCCTGAGAGCCAGAGAGCTGATGGTGTAGACTGTAGCTCAGATCTGAATGCCTGGGAACAGGAGTGCCCTGGCTGGAGAAGATGGATGTTGCAGCTCAAGCAGTCAGACAGAGAGGGTGAATTCTCCCTTCCTCCGCTTTTTTGTCCTATGAGGCTCTTAACAGATTGGATGGTGCCTGCCCACATTGGGAAGGGCGGGTCCACAGATTCAAATGCTAATCTTTTTCAGAAACACCCTCCCAGGCACACCCAGAAATAATGCTTAGCTAAACATCTGGGCAGCCTGTGATTCAGTCAAGTTGACACATAAAATTAACAATCACAATCCTCCATCCTTTACTAGGTGAGTGGCTTGTGCTATGTTATTTTTACTTACTATTGTTTTTCTCCATGAGCTCCAGGAGGATTACAGTCATGCGCTGCATAATGACATTTCCATAGATGACAGACTGCATATATGACAGTTGGTCCCGTAATATCATAAAACCGTATTTTTTTACTGTACCTTTTATGCTGTCACCCTGGGTAGAGTGTAGTGGTGTCATCATAGCTCACTGCAACCTCATACTCCTGGGCTCAAGCAATCCTCCTTCCTCAGCCTCCAAAGTAGCTGGGACTACAGGTGTGTACTATCATGGCTGCCTAATTTTTAGAAGAGACCGGATCTCGCTCTTGCTCAGGCTGGTCTTGAATTCCTGAGCTCAAGCAATCCTTCCACCTCGGCCTCCCAGAGTGCTAGAATTACAGGTGTGAGCCACCATGCCTGGCACCTTTTATATGTTTAGATATGTTTAGATACGCAAATACTTACTGTTGTGTTACAGCTGCCTGCAGTATTCGGTACAGTAACGTGCTGTCCAGCTGTGTAGCCTAGGAGCGCTAGGCTATACCCTGCAGCTAGGTGTGTAGTGGGCTGTGCCATCTAGGTTTGTGTAGATACACTCTGTAATGTCTGTACAATGATGAAATCTAATGATGCATTTCTCAGAATGTATCCCCATCACGAAAGCAATGCATGACTGTGTTTCAGTGTGTCCTTCATCATCTCTGTTAGTCTGGCAACTTCATCACTCTAGGAGCCCCTGAAGGCAATGCTGTCATCACCTTTGTCTGGACTCTCACCCTTTGTCCGGTCAGGGCTACAAACCAGGGCTGCTCACAGTCCAGGAGGAGGGTGGCATTGCCTGATGACCCAAGGCACAAAGCCCTTGTGCTGGAGTAAGACTTGGAGGAAGAAGAACCTTCCCTGACTCCTTTGCTGGGGTCAGCCTCGAGAGGTCACGGCTCACCCCCGGCAGTGTGGAGACTCTGTTGCTGGACAGGATGTGAACATCCTCGAATTTTTCACGATCAAATTAAGTCACTTGTCTGGGGTCACACTGTGACACATTCATTGCCAAACCTGTTCCTTTCACCAGGGCCCCGTGGGATTTTGCCAAGTCAGTCCTCCTTTGTACTTTCTTGCTCAACCCATGCATAATTCTAGAATTCTCAGGCAGGAAGGGAATCCATGGCGGAGGGTGGGGTGAGGTGGAGGTCGTGTCATACATCCTCCTAAGCAGAACACATGGACGTCAGAGGCAGAGAACGGTTTCCACATTGACCTGTGGTCACCCGTTTCCACATTGTCTACCTCAGAGAGTGCAGGTATTCTTGCAAATGTCTAAATTTCTGCTGCTGTAGTTTGAGCCTGAGTCCCTCATTATTTTTCCTGGAAAACGGGAAAAAGTTTGTAAATTTCTGTATTGGGAATGGGCAAGCGTCTATGTTCATTTGCCTAAAAACAATATTACTTGAAAAACTGCTCTCCAAATTGAAGCAGCTCAGTTCCCTGATTTTTTATTTTCTTGTGTAAGACCCAACCATGCTTCCCGATGCCTCCTCCTGACCCTACCCGGTCACTCACAAACACTGGAGTTTCCATGGCCAAAGGTGCTGGCAGCTGGCCATTTCAGACCAAGTCCCCTCAGGGATCGGGGCTCTCTGGGACATAATGGGAACCCAGCGGAGGCGTCATGGTTGGTAGGAAGTGCCACATTCAGGGATACTGGCTTCTGGCTCTTTCTCCAAATGACTCTAAGATGAAGCAATTTCTGAATAGGTTTAAGCACGGTATATGTCATCAGCCCAGTCCTTGATTTTCCAGAGAGAAGTGAATCTCAGAGCTATCTAGTGGCAGAGCTCCTGACAGCCAGTCCTTGCTCAGAGAACCCAGAACCTTCTATGTCTGCTTGTGCTAAATTGAAGTTGCAGGAGGAAGCAGAACATACCTGGTATAGGTCATGGAGACACGTGACTTTCCCTGGACCCCTTGCCACCCACCCTCCTCCTTAACAGGTTCCCAGGCAGAGTTGAAGTGTCCCAAAGGGGCAGCTCTTCCCAGTTCAGAGAATAGCACCAAAGGGCCCGGAGGCCTTGGCTCCACTTGTACACATGCCTTTGCTTTTCTCTCAAGCTTTGGCCCCGTCCTTAACAGCCCTGGGCCTTACCTTGGCTGGCTGTAAAATGGGGAGAATTGCCTCAAGTTCCTTGTCTACTGCTTCAAGGTAGTACATCTGAGAAATGCTTTGAGAAGAGAGAAGAGACTTCTCCAACAAGAGGGCATGTTCTTCGTGAGGGTGGTAAGACCAGAGCCTTAAAATCCAACAGCTGTTGGCCGGTAGTTCAGGCAAGTTATGGCCTATGAGAGTCAATCTTGCAAGCCCTGTGGTGTCAGACATTTTTCCTGTTGGTTCACAACAACCCTATGAGACCCATCTCATAACTTTTGCTCAATTTTGCAGAGAGGAAACTGAAAGTCAAAGAGAAGGCTGAAATAACTTGCCCAAGGCCACCCAACTGAGTGGCAGAGCTGGGCTCCAAACCCAGGCAGCCTGGCTCCACGCTCCCCTTCTTAGCTGTATCATGTCCCAGACCTGGCAGTGGTCCTGCAGGATGAACGGTGAGTCTCCTTCCTGCCCCCTCCAAAGGAAGGGATTGTGTGACTGAGGAGGGTCCAGAAAAGGGGGATGATCTGTGAGAGGTAGAAATAATGGGATCAAGTTTGGGACCTCCTGGGTTAGAGGAGTGGCTTATTTCTCCGCTTCCAAGTTGCAGAGCTCACGTTCCTTGCCTGGCCTGGTGTTTCATCCAGTCTTGCTCCCTCTGGTCTGCAGGGGCCACATACAAGCCCACGCTACAGCCCAGGCATCCCATCTGCAGGGGACATGGTACTGTTGTGGAACCACAGTCCTTGGGGGCTTCAATTTGTATAGAAGTGACAAGGACAGAGAAAAGGAAAGTGAAGCTTAAGTTCAAGCTCCCATCCCCCCACCCCCAAGTCGATTTCCTGTGAAGCTTGTAACACTAAAGCTTCAGAGTGTCTTACTTGCATTGGCTCTTTCCAAAGCCCTGGACCTAATTTTGCATTAGTAATTTTATATACATTTTTTTTTCTTAAAGAGAGTTCTCCGTCCTGTACATGCCTCGGGCCCCCTAGAATCTGGCTGCCCCCTTCCCTGACCTGATTTGACAAATGTCAGAGTCCCACACCCCGCTGAGAAACACCACCAGTCCCGCTCCTCCGGGAGCTCTCCCACACACTACGAGCGAGCCTTGATTGAGGGCGTGATTCGGTTCAGAGTAGCTGGGTTGAGTTTTTGTAAAGAGGTTGCCATGTGTGCACTTTTGCAGACCTCAAAGCCACCAGAAGGAGAGAGCTTAGTGTAGCCTTTTTGTGGTGATGACTCTCTATGATTTTCCTCCACAGAGAAGAGCTTGCAAACCCCGACATGATTCCAAGAAGGTGTACAGAGGAAGCCTACGGAGCTGTGTGTTCCGCACCATCCACACGTGTGGATGCACATACCGACACTTCTGGGCTCTGTTCCCTGGGGTGCGTCACTTCTGTTACAGGGACTTTGGATGTAGGACCGTTCACTGGGACCAGAGATGCCCAGTTGATTGCAAGGGTCTGGAAGACTGCCAGGACTGCCGTTGCCTGAATCATGAGGTCCCTCACTGCTAGGCTACTGGCCAGGTCTAGGGGGAATGGAGGGGTCTTCAGACTGGAGAAGTTGAAGGTGAGAGATGGAGCGTATGGTGGAAAGGAAGACTAATAAACTCTGCCCTGATACCCTTTCCCCATCAGCTCCCATCCTGGTCATGCCCATTTCTTCACACCTGCACTGTCTTCACCAAGGTTTTTAGCTGCAATGATAAAGTCAGCTACCTGAAGCAAAAGGGGAGCAGGATTTATTGTAAGGAGCCTAGGCTGTCTCAGAATATCCAGGGACAGAAACTGCTGCAGGCCACATGACCGGTACTTTCCACTTTTCTTGGTGCCCTTGCATCCTGCTTTCTCCCCAGACCAGCTCTCTCTGCACTTCTGGATGGCTTGCAGGAGCCCACAGCTGCATAGCTCTCAAGGCTGCTGTCTTTAGTTCAAGGGCCCAGCCAAGACTGACCAGTGCTCTGAAGTCCCAAGTCCAAATTCCTGGGAGACAGACTAACAGCTCAGCTTAGGTCAGGTGTCCACCCTCCAATCAGGGGACCAGGGTCTGGGGGCTGCCAGGGTCAAGGTGGGTAAACATCATAAATGGTGTCCCAGGTCAAATGGTGTGTCCTCCATGAAGACCCTCTGACCGATCCTATGGAAGAAGTCCCCTCTCTCCCGAATCCCCAGAACACTGTCTCTGTCCCTCTTCTTGGCATGCATTACTTTCTACCTTGTGTAAGTATTGTCTTTGTGAACATCCTAGCCCCTCTCCCAGGTACCTATAAGCTGGTTTGTTTATCTTCACTTATCTCACAGCTTGTGCAAAAAAAAAAACTGGACATGTACTTAACACCCAAAGGTATAGGTAATCTCCAAATAAATCAGTTTTCAAGAACTTGGCCAAGTCTTTCATTTCATTGAATTGTCATGAGTTGATTACGTTCAATTAATTCAACCAATCTGTATTGAGGGTCTTCTGCATCTCAGGAACTGTCCTGGCTGCTGAGGAGACAAAGGCTAAACAAGGCAAGGAAAGTCCTCACCCCACTGGGCTTCCAGTTAAGTGGTGAAGACCATCAATTGGGGACAGTGTTTGCTAAAATTGACTTTACGCTGGGTACTCAGGATAGACGTGTGTAAGTCTCCAGCACTGCCCTGGAGGAGCTCAGTTTCTCTGGGGGGGGGGGGTCACAGACAAATGGTCAGGCGTGTTGCTACACAACAGGACAGCGTTAGTAACGGCCAGGGAAGAAGTGCTGTAAGACCTCAGAGAGAGAGAGATTTGCCACCTGGGGGAAAAGGGGATGTCTAGGGGAGGTTTTGCTGAGAACAGTGACATGTGACTGAACTTGAAGGGTGAGTAGGAGTTTGCCAGGGAGAGTTGGGTATGTGAGTGTGCATGTGTTTGGGGACTCGGGGGGCAGGGGAAAGGAGATAGGAGTGATGGTGGTCAGACCCTTCGCGATGGCGTGATCAGTCTGGAAGGAGAGTTCAGGCACTGTGAAGGGCTGCTGCGTCTGGAGGAAGGTGAGACCCTCAGTGTGTTTGGAGCACAGGAAACATGGCGGCAAAGGATGGGAAGGTTGGCCATGGCCCTTCCTGGTTTTGTGTGCTAAGCTCAGGAACAGCGGGTAAGTATCCACAGCCAGTGCTCCAGGGTCTGGGGCAATGATGCCGGCTGGGCGCGAGGGCCGGGCAGAGCCTGGAGACCAGCAACAGCCTGCGGCCAGGAATACATTCTAGAAGGCCCTAGAAGGAGGCTTTGCTCCTGCCCTGTGGTCACTGACCTCTGGCTCATGGAGAGAAATGTCTGGAGGGTGAGATGCTGGTGAAATTTTCACTCCCAAATTGCAGTCTTCCTCAGAAAGCACCAGGTCTTCTAACTTTCACTCCCTCGTGAGGGGCATGGGATTTTCTAAATTTTGCAATCGGATTTAAGAAATCAAAAGAAAAGTTGTCCATTTGTAGTTAAAAAAAAAAAAGCCAGCAGAAGTGTGTTTCCACACCCGCAAGTCTTCCGAATTATAAGCCTGTAGCCCATGGCCCTTTGGCCAATGTTATGATGGGAACAGGAGATGAGGGATTCCAGAGACTGCGCCTGTTCCAGAATGTTCCTTAGGGGATGGCAGGTCTGCTCTCCTCATGTGCCTGGGTGGGGGTGGAATGGAGTCAACTTCTTGGACCTTTCCCTGGCCAGAGTCAAGGCCGTTCACACCCGGTCCCCTCCTCCCTGTGCAGCCGGGTCTCCGTGCCATCTCAGTCCTGAGCCGCCCGCCTATTTCAGAACTTTGCTGCTCTTGTTCAGTCTTCGCAGCAGCTTCTTCCCTCTTCTCTGCCTGTCAAACATCACTCATCCTTCCAGTCAAAGGTCCTTGTCTCTGCAAAGGTTTCCCCAACCCACCTGAGTCAGACCCAAGAGCTCCCTCTTCTGTGCTGTCCCCGCACTTCTGAGTCACTTCTGCTATTACTCTCCCCTCATTGGCAGCCAGTTATTTGTTCTTTTGTTAAGTGGACTGAATTTCTAAGGCTCCAAGACTAGACCTTAATCATCTCTGTATCCCTAGGCGCTGGCAACAGTGCCTGACATGTAGCAGACTCTCAGTAAATACTCTATTTGTTAGTGAAGAGCGGTTTATCTGGGCATCTTTTCTGTTGGGGTTGGAGTAGGGTGAAGACAGCTTTGGGACGAATTCCAACAAGCAGAAAAAGGGGAAGGGGCACTTCAGGAGCAAGAAACAGGTGGGGCAAAAGCAGCACAATGGGAGGGCAAACACAGGGGGCTATGGGGAAGTGGGGAGTGGGGGGGCGTGGAGCACACCAGGCTCTAAGCACGGTCCTGGGCTCACATGCATCGATGCACTGGGCCTGGGCAAAGACTTAGGGAGGTGGCTAGTATTCACAGAGAAGGGGACTGAGGCTTGGGAAGGTCACACAGCTCATGAGTTGGTGACGGAGATGAGATGAGATCAATTCTGTTAGATACCAAAGCCTGTGGCTTATTGGGACTGCAGAGAAGAGTAAGTAATGGGGGTTGCCTGGTGCCTGGAGTAAATGAAGGGGAGTAAGCGGAGGTGAGCGTGGAAAGTATACGTTACGGGGTTATATTATTAATCATGTCTAGGGTGGGTTTTTTTTTTACTGTCTCCCATGTGCCAAAACCTGTGCTAGGCACTTTAACGTTTCACCGCATCAAAACTAACAGTGGCCCTGTCACTACTCATTTTACAGATAAGGGAACTAAATGTCAGAGAGTTCAATGGTTTGCCCATGAGCACCCAGGCAATAAGCGACAGAGCCATGACGTAAATCCAGGTCTTCCGAACCCACAACCCAAGCTAATTGGGAAAGAGCTGCATGGGTGAGTCATAGCTTAATAATTCAATTCTCAATGACATAACAGCGGTATGGCTTTCTCATTCTTTATTTATTTTTCGCCATAGGCAAGATCCAAGTCTGGACTCTTATTCCCACACTGTCCCTTCCCTTCCTGTACAGTGCTGCCCACTTGTCCTGTCTCCTCACTGTCCCCTCTGCCCAAATGTATAAAACTGGATCCCCTGGGAGTGGGGAGGAGGGGATGGGCAAAGTCACACCCTATGGGTGCGGTGTATGCTGTATGGGGGATGGGCACACTTGGCGGTGCAAAGGCAATTTATGTAACCAAAGTGTGTGTACCCCTGTAATACTCTGAAATTTAAAAAAAGATAATAAATACATAAATATATTTCATACTAAAAAAAAAAGAAAGAAAGAAAGAAACAAAACTGGATTCCCCAAGCAAGGTTAACTATCCACTAGCCTCATAAAAAGGGCCAATCTTCTGGCAAATGAGAAGATCTCTTAAGGAAGACATGGGGACAGGAAGGTGAAGGGAACATCAAAGCAACAAGGAACCTGGCCAAGATCTCAAGAACAGATGCAGCGATAACCCTGGTAGGGAAGCCGTTCCCTTTGCCAGATACTTTTTCTTTTTAGAGATTTGATCTCGAATAGGTAAAATTCAAACACCAGCCTTGCTCAGAATTACCTGGGCTTGCTTGCTCAAAAGGAGGATTTCCTGGCCCAAGAGCCTGCCTTTTTAAATCAGCACCCAGAGAGCCTGAGCATTGAGAGCCTTCTGCGATGCAGTTACACCCTCGGCTTTTGCTGTTGCTGCCAAGAGAAGTTGGGGTGCCAGGAGTTTGGGGCTGGATGCCTTCTAGCTCCCTTCCCCAATCAGAGGCATTGACCTGGAGGCCTTGTGTAGGAGTCCCCATCTTTCGGAATTAGTGATGTGGTTAGAGTAGCAACGTGACTCTTTGTGGACGGAAGAAGGTGGGTCGGATGTGAGAGTCTCCTTCTGTGGACATGTGCGTCATCTGACTCATAGCTTGTATCTTTACTCTCAAAAACAAGTCATTTTTGTTCCTGTCAGCATCTTGGCTGGCCCACAACAAAGAGGGCAAGCTGGAAGCTGTGCTGAGAATGAGAGGCCCAGACACAGGCCTCAGGTGATCCTTTAGGGCTGCTGTCCCCAACTCCTGGGCGGCGGCCTGGTATTGGTCCATGGCCTGTTAGGAAATGGGCCGCCCATCACTGCCTGAGTTCCGCACCACCCTTCCCATACCCACAACACCCCAGTCCGTGGAAAAACTGTCTTCCATGAAACCGGTCCCTGGTGCCAAAAAGGTTGGAGACCGCTGCTAGGGCATGGCTGGATTTGGGGACAGCAGGAAAGCGTTATTTCCCCAGGGATTAACTGAGCTGCCTTTAGCAGGACAAAAATACGCTTACAGAAAACTGCCAGAGGACCTAAGAGTGATCTGCTTGCACAAGTTTTTTTAATCACCAGGGATGAGGTGATCTAGTCCAGAGCTCTCTAAGGAAGTGAATTTCAACCTGGATATACTTCAAAATGATCTGAAGCTTTAAAAAAATAGAGATGCCCAGGTCTCACCCCAGATGTACTAAATTCAACTTTCTCGGGGGATGGGGTCTGGGAATCTATATAAAGCTCCCCGGGAATTCTGCAACCAGTTTGGCATTGCTCCAGGAAATACCACTTGGAAATCACTCCATTAAGGTGAGAGGGAAAATCATTCCGGCTTGAACACTGTAATATCAAGTCACCCTTTCTCTCTTTGCCCCATCTTGGTCTCTTTCCTTGCCTTCTCTTCTCACTATAACATGGGAGGAGGCTCAGAAAAGCTTCTGTCATACTTCTTGTAGCACAGCACAAGGACTATCTAGCTGTGTAAAATCCAGAAGGGCTTCAAGTACATTTAAGTGTGGGTTGTTGGCCCACCGAGTTTGCAGATGGCAACTGCAGGATGTGGCTCCCAGGCCTTGGAAGTCATGAAGCCGAGTTGGATGAAATCCACCCAAGTCACAGCAAAGAGGGCTCCTGTGCTGGGAGAGGTGGGGTTAATGCGCTCTGCGGTCCTTTCCAGCACAAACATCCCCTGGCGTCAATGTCAACCTTTTAGAATTGTTGTTTTCTTGCTTTTCATCTGGTTTTTGCACCTTCTTAGTTTCCCTGCCTGGGGATAAACCCGGGTTGGGTGCATTGGAATAATCTGGGTAGTGAGAGGCTGAAAGTGACTAGACACGGCAGGAATCAGAGTGTACAAAGTCTCCTCAAATATGGATCATGAGTCATAGGCTGTGTCTTTTATTTTCAACAACAAACTTTTATTGATGTCAGTGTCTTTCCAGGCACAATAAAAACCCAATAAGGAGGAGATTTGGTGCTTAAAAGTATTCCTCACCAGAGATGCCCAAAAGAATGACCCAGGGATCAAACGGGGACACGAGAGAGCAAGCCCCCGAAGAAAACTGCCTCAACCTGTTTCCTCAACTGCCTTTTGTGCCTTTGTTTGGGATGGAGAGTAGAAGATGGGGTGGGATTTTTCAATCTAAAATTCTCTGTTTGGGCCCTGAAATTCCCTTACAGTTTGGGAAAGTAGCTGTGCCTTTGAGGAACTGAATGTGTACTGATTGCGTGGTTGGAATTGTCGCAGAGGAATGCTCTTTGGAAGAAGAACCCACCAGATCCCTTCCTTTCTAAATCACATCCCTTCTTCAAAGTTCCACTCAATCTTTGATCCTCTGTGGACACTGTTCTGATCATTCAAGCACTAGGTGATCTCCCCCTGCCCGCACCTGGCTCTGATTCTAGAGCACACAGCTGTATCTGTACAATCCATCTGGCTTTTAATCATGTATGTATCTCTGCTAGCTCTCCATTCACTGCCTTGGATGGTTATTTACCTTTGTGCTAGTTTTACCTTCTCAAGGAGACTCTGAGCAAACTAAGGGTGAGAGCCCATCCCGCTTCATCCACTCACATGTCCAATAAATAGTTTTTGAGTGCCAGCCTGTGCAGGCATTATTCTAGGTCTTGATATACATATAGCTATATCTATGTGTCTATCAGGTAATAGAGGCTATAAAGACAAAATGGGCTAGGAGGAGTTAAACAATTTGATCAGGAATATCATTGATTTGGAAAATGAATGACAACTCCATTTTTTTTGGTTTATTTATCAAAAAATACCATATACTAAAACAATTTACATCTGTGTGTCTAGAGCAAGCTGTTGTAGAAGGAAACAATCCAAGTGGAAGAAAAATTACATTAGGCTGGAAAACACGGTTATTGAATTAAACTCTAAAATGGAAGCCGTAGTTTGCAAACGGACACCACAGGAAACTAAACGAGTGAGTAAAAGACAAACTGAAGATAAACTTCCTAGAACACAAAAGCACGAGATAAAGAAATGAAAATGAACGAACAGAATCAATTTGAAAGACAGATAGCAAAGAACCAACCCACAAATAATAGGAGTTTCTGAAAATAATTAACAGAATCATCTGGAGCAGAAGCCATATGTAGAAGATGTATCAGCTTTAAGCAAAATCTTATTTTAAAAATTGAATGTGTTCACTGCATTAGTCAGGAGTGTGAGTTGTGTCAGGGTTCCAGCTCAAACTCGCTTAAACAAAAAAGGAATTTTGTTGGCTCACATAATGAAGCCCAGGGGTTCACTAGAAATCCGTCTCTTTAGAAAGCTCTTGCTTTCCTTTGGGCTGGCTTCGTTCTTGGATGGGTTGTGCAAGTAGGGTGGTGCTCAGTCCCCCCAGACACATTATTCCAGCTCACCAACTCCAGTGGAAAGAAAGAGCTCTTCCTTTCTAAAGCTCGTGCCATTAACCTTGGGTTAACCCTCACTGACTTTGATCGGCTCAGCTTGGGTCACGCACTCACCCTTGAATCAATCTATTTGGCTGAGAAGGATGGTTGCATGAATTTCACTGGCAGCACATACTGCTTTAAGACTCTATATCTACTTATAGACATCTGCAATTTAATAAAGATATTTGGCCTTAAGCAGGCACCAGAGGGATAATTTGATACTCTTCAGAGGCCAGCAGTCACGTGGACTCTGTTGCTTAGCACCCTCACTGTGAGCCTTTGGCTCATCTTTAACATGCCTGCAATGCGGGGGTGGGTTAGCTCTATCCAGTGCCCACATGGACTGCAAGTAAAGGGGACACAGTTTCCCAGAGGAGAATGGGGTTCCATTCCAGAACAATGGGGAATTAATGCTGGGTAGGCTAAATAACATTATGTTGGGCAGATTAATAAAAGAGCTACTCTCAGAAACCTATCCAGATAGAACTTTTACATCTAAAAGATTACAAAAACCCTGTAAGTAAATATGCAGGGAGGAAAAAAAAGTCAAGCATGCTTCAGATTTCTCTCCCATAACTCTAAATGCTAGAAGACAATGAAACAGTCTTTTCTTTTTTTTTTTTAAATCTGACCAAGGACTTTTATTTAGAACATACAATGAATGCTTATAATTCAATAATAAGTTTTTGAATTATACCAGATACAAATGAGGAAAAGATTTGAGCAGATTCTTTCCAAACAAAATGATATACTGATGGAAGCATATGAAATAAGCATATGAAAACATGCCCAATACCAGCCATCACTGGGAAAATAACATCCCTCACCACTAGGATAGCTAAAATTGAAAAAACTGACAATATCAAGTGTTGGTGAGAATGTGGAACATCTGAAACTCTCATACATTGCCGTTGGGAAAGTAAATTGTTATAATTACGTTGGAACACAGTTTGGTAGTTTTTTATAAAGTTAAATATTCACTCACAATGCTACCCAGAAATTTTACTTCATGGTACATAACCTAAAACAACAACAACAAAAAAAACTTAAAGCATATGTTCACAGAAAGACTTTTACACAAATGTAATTAGAAGCTTTATTTTTAATAACCCCAAGCCGGAAACAACCCAAATGTCTATCATGAGTTGATTAGATAAACAAATTGTTATATATGTTAAAATTAATACTTCTCAGCTATTGACATATGCATCATCATGTTTAAATCTCAAAAACATTAGTTTGAGGGAAAGAGGATAAACAAAAGACTATGTATTGTATAATTCTATTTACTTGAAATTTTAGAAAAGTCTAAACTGGTCGGTGTAGTGGCAGAAGGCTACTCATTGTTTGCTGGGAGTGGTGGAGAGATTTGACTATAAATATTCTATATCTTGATTGTGGTGTTACATGATTGTTACATTAGGATATTTGTCATAACTCACTAAATTCTACACTTGGATTGTGTATAGTTTATTGCATGGTAATTATGCCTCAATCAAGTTGATTTTTAAAATCTGTGTTTTTTTCTTGATTGTAAAAGTAATACAATCTCTTACACAAGGTGTGAGAAACAAAAACTATGACCCAATACCCAGAGTAAACAAACACAAAGATAGAAATATTTTCTTTCTCTTTCTTGCATATGTATATTAAAAATACATGTATATGTAATATTATGTTGCATTATTGCCTATTTGATGGCATTGGAATAAATAATGCCACAATAAATTTTTCATATATATTCTTTGACTAAATTTCCAATAATTTCCAGAGGTATATTACCAGAGACTATAAAAAATTTTAATATCTTTGTTATACATTACAAAACTTCTTTCTAGAATGGTTATATATTCCTGTTAATTATACATGAGGTGTGACTTTGACCTTTGCCATATTCTAACCATCATTGCTAATTATTGAAGTGTTCTTTGCTAATTTGAACAAAAGTCATTTGAATTTGTATTTTTTTCATAACTAATTAGATCCAGTACCTTCTTAAAATATGTCCATAGCAGCTTGTGTTTCTGTCAGTTCTGCTCAGGCACCTTGTCCATTTTATTCTGTTAAAATTTTATTACTTTTAATAGACATTTATGAGCCCTTTTGTCTCTTAAGGAAATCACTTTTTGTGGGTACTATAGGTTGTAAATATTTTTTTCAGCTGTAGCCCACAGATTTTGATAACTTGTGTCACCTTTATCATTTAGTTCAAAGAATCTTTTGATTTCCATCCTAATTTCCTCCTTGACCCAATAATCGTTCAGCAGAAGGTTGTTCAGTTTCCATGACTTGTGTGCAAATGAGTGTTTCTGTCAGAGCCGATTTCTAGTTTTATTCCACTGTGGTCTGAGTAGATGCATGGTATAATTTCTATTTTTTTAAATTTGTTTGAGACACATTTTGTGGCCTAGGATGTGATCAATCTTAGAGAATGTCCCATGAGCTGATGAGAAGAATGCATATTCAGTGGTTTTGGGTAGAATGTTCTGTAAACGTCTCTGAGGCCCATTTGTTCTAGGGCCCTATTCAAGTCTGTTGTTACTTTGTTTATTTTCAGTTTGGAGGATCTGTCCTGTTCTGTCAGGGGGGCATTGAGGTCTTTTAAACTGTAAAGGAAAGAAGTTGTGTCCCAAGAATTCCACACCTAGGTAAGTGGTCACTCTAGCCTTCTTGGCACTCTTATCCCACACCGCTAATCACAATTTGCAATTACACATTTATGGGTGTTTACTTGTGTTAGGTTTGCCTTCCCTTTGAGTGTGACCCCCATGATAGTAGGGCCCATATTGATTTTGTTCACCACTGACTTCCCCGGCCTCAGCACAGTGCATGGCACGGAAACGGTATACAATTTATATTTGCAGGGGGAGGGTGAGAAGGAGCATCGAAACGAGGTAACTGTACATGGGAATACATATATAGAGAAAGAAGCCTTGGGGATTGATTTAACCATAATTTCTAAGGTGATGGCAAACTTTTTTTCGATTAAAGAGGTGAACTATGATGTTAAAAAAAATGGAGCAAGGGGCAGATTTAAAAAAATAAATGAGCAAATCCAGTATATAATGCTTTCTGTTCCTGATGTAGTGCCTTAAAAATTGATATAGACGGGGTGATGCAGGAGCTCTGAGAGTGGAATCAGCTGTGCTTGTGGAGAGATTGTGGCCCTGAAGGAGGGATAGGATTCAGTGCATTAGGGAGCAGGATGAAGGGCATTCCGTGTGTGTGTGTGTGTGTGTGTGTGTGTGTGTGTGTGTGTGTGTGCAGGGGTAAGAAAAGACTAAGTGAGCAGAGATCTGGAACTGTGACAGAGCAAATGGAGTGAGGTCGGAGGGTTAGGAGAACCTGTGAATTCTCAGGACCAGAGGACAGACAGTGGGTTCAAATTCAGAGGTACTCCAGCAACTGTTGTATAAGGAGAAAGCGTCCACCTTGGAGGGCTTGGTAGCATGTACGTGTGCTGGCAGCTGACACAAGTCTTCGCAGGATTCCCAAGAAAAGGCTCCCAGCCCATTTGGTCTGTAGACAACAAGGACACCTTGTGGCACATTAAAGAAGGGGGCAAACTGATGTAGCGAAGAGGCTGCTGGGGCTGGAGGTGCTGGCCAAGAAGGGATGACCTGGGTGGGGCATCATAAGTATGACAGAGAAGGAAGGCAGAAGGTTCTGGAAACAAACTTGGAGACTCTTCATGAACCCAGGAGTCAGTCTTGTTTAGGGGGAGTGAGTAAAGCTGCTCTCCATTCTTGGAAAACAACCTTTCTCTGTGTTGATAAGGACGTCCCTCAAGGCAGCCCCCCTGGGCGTTGCTGCCCGCAGGCAGGGGCACCTCAGGGGCAGGGAAGTGTGACAGACGCGGCATCCCTGGGCAGAGGGTCTGGGCTGCGCTCTGCCGTTTAGCATCTCTGTGACCAAGCTGGTTCAATATCTTAAGACGGTGCTCGCGTCTGAAAGGAAGGGATAATAACTCACAATCCCCACATCTCTGCGCGAGATCCCCATATGTGATAGGCTTTGCAGTCTGTACTGTTGCTTAGACTTGGTGTCGGGCGTGGGTGGGCACGAGCGACTGAAGATGCTGTCTGTGGGTTTTCCCACTGGCTTTTCCTGCAGGTCCTCACCTTAGCTCAGCCTCAGGGGAGACTATTGGCCAACTAAGGAGAACATTCCTCTGCCCAGCCTGCAGCTCTCGTAGGGACTTGAAAAGATGATTTTATCCTTCAAGCCAGTCTCTGAGAAAGCCTGCAGTGCACCCCCATCCCAATCTCTGGGCATCTATCTAGTTTTAGGAAAATAACCAGAAAAGGTGAATCTGCCCTCTTCACCTGTTAATAAAGTAGCTGGAGAGAAAATGAGGTTGGCTGTGCGTTGCCACTAGATGGCGCCATAACGGTCTCCCGGCATCAAAAGAAACCTGCTTCAGACAAAATATGCAGCTGGGAGGTGGGGCTGGGGTGGGCTGGGGGTGACGAGAAGGACATATTTCTATTAAATGACTTGCAAGATAGTGTCCTTCATTTATCAGGAGGTTGACAGGACCTTCCCCAGATTAATCAGTGGGCTGCATGCTGTGGCTTAGCCATCACCAGGTGTGGAATCAACCATCCCACTCACATTTTTGAAAACCTTAAAATAACTTCACCTGGGCAGTTGCCTTCAAGGGAATGGATGTTCTTTCTTGTCAAGACCCATCCCAACCCCACTTTATTGTCACTAGACTCATAATGAGGTTCAGATCTCAGCTTTCTCTGGGGGTCGGGGGATAAGTACAAAGCCTGACTTGGGAGGAAATAGCTTAGATGCTAAAAGGAGTGCGAGATTTTATTAACAAATATTGGCAGAAACCTGGGAAACATGTGTGGGACTAGATTCTACGAGTGTTAGGAGGATGGAAGCACTGGATCAGACTGAATTTATTGGGTGCATTTATGAGATGTTCTGAGTTTAATGTGTTAGCTCTTGCAACTGGAAGTGGCTCAAAAAATTTCTCGGTTGGCTAACTGAACCTTGGACTCAATGGTGGCGTATGTTTAGTAAGGTGGGAATGCCAGAACGCCCCTGACATGCTGTAGGGGAAGGCATCTAAGACTTAGGGAGAAAAGAATAATGGTGACTTTATCACGTGAGATTTGCACATCTCCTCCCCAGGTACATTCCCCAGAAGGCCCAGAGGACAATCCCTTCATTAAGACATTGAGAAATACATTGCTGGGTGGCACTCGCATCTGTGAAAAACTCTGTGGTAGCTGTCTTATGTAAGTCAGGTATGACAGTGAAGGACACCTCCATTGAGTTGGACTATCTGATTTCAATGGGAATAATAGGATTGCTATATAGCAGAGGTCAAATGCTACAACTTGACCACCAGAGCCAATGGGACTACCTATACCATAAAAACCAGAAGAGACATAGAGGTAATCAAACTGTTTTGAAACTTAGGGATGTTTAGTGGAACGAAATGATCATGGTGCACCTAGGAATAAAAAAATGGACAATTTACAAAAATATTGCTTGATCTATGTAAAAAGTCTGGTGACCAAAAAACTTGACTTGAGTTGTCTCTTATCTAATTTCCAGACCCAAATCCATTTCAGACTCAGAGTCTCTTGATTGAAGGAGGACAAATGACCCACCCTGTGGATTTTAGTTACCATCTTTCTCCAGTTATTCCAGTGTTTGCTCACCGGGCCTGTGTACAGTGTCAGGGTGGAGGGTCTGCATGGACTCAACAACGACTTGCCCTAATCAAGGCTTTTTTGACTACAACACTGCTGAATGCCTAACTTGCCAGCTAAACTAAGCCTCTGATATGGCACCATTCCCTAAAGGGCCCAGCCGGCCCCCAGAGGCAGGCTGATTACACTGCAACCCCCTCAGTGTGGAGGAGAGTGAGAAGTATTCCTCACTGCAGGAGATGTTGTTCTGAGTACAGAGTTGCTTTCCTGCCAAAAAAAATCTGGCAGCACCTCCATCTGTGATTACAAAATACTCCACACAGCATTGCTTCTGATCAAGAAAGTCATTTCAAAAGAAATGCAGCAATGGGTTTACGCCCATGGAATTAACTGGTACGACCATGTACCCCATCACCCAGAAGCAGCCACCCTAAAAGAAGGATTCAGTCGTCTACTGCAGAATCAGTTACGGTGGCAGCTGGGAGATTGCACTCTGAAAGGATGGGGTTCTACGTCGAAGGGTGCAGATTACACTTCGAATCATAAACAACTATTCAGTTCTGTGTTTCCCACAGCCGGACTGCATGGGTCTGGGAACCAGAGGTGGAAGGTGGGCTGACTCTTCTCACTATTAGATCTCATAACCCACTCACAGAATCTTTGCTTTCCGTCCCCGTTACTCTGAATTCTTCTGGTTTGAAGCCTTGATTTCTAAGGACCAAATGCCTCTACCAGGAAATACATCAATGTTCCATTGACTTGAAAGAGGAGACTGCCCTTTGGCCATGTTGGGCTCCTCATGCTACGAAACCAGCAGCCAGAGAAGAGGGTTATTCTGTGCCGAGGATGATTGATCTTGGTCACGAAAGGGAAATGAGGTTGCTTCCACTCCAGGGGGGCAAGGAGGACTATATCTGGAACCCAGGGAGATTTTCTGGGGTGCCCTTTAGGATTTTCGTGTCCAATAACAAAGATTAACAGAAGACAACAACTTCCTTACTCCCTAGCTAAAGGCATAACCACTGATGAGTCAGATACTTCAGGCCAGATTGATCACCCACCATATAAAAAACCCCAACCATTTGAGCCACTAGATGAAGACAAAGGAAACATGAAATGGGTAGTGGAAGAAGGAAGTTATAAATATCAATTATGTCTCATGACCAGTTACTTGCTTATTATGCGTGCGTGCGTGCTTGTGTGTGTGTGTGTGTGTGTGTGTGTGTGTACGTACATATTAACTGTTTTCTTCTCTTCCCCTCTTACATTACTTTATACAAGTTTTGTTGGACGTTAACTCACAATTTGTGTTTTAGGAAACATATTCAGATGGAACTATGATTACATTTGAGAAGTAATTAACACTGCTCAGAGGTGGACACAACAACTTGGGACTTTACAATTCTGTATTTGGGGAGGAAGTGACACTGTCTTGGTTTATATGCAGAATAGTTGGATTGTGCTAGGAGGAAACATTTTTTTTGTAGTTGTATCAAAGTTCAAATTTTTGTGGAGCGATGTTATGGATGCTGAATAGCCAAAAGGGTGGACTAGATTAGTTGTTAAGTTATAAACCCACCCTTCTATCTTCTGCTGAGAGATCCTAGAGCTGGGGTCCTGAAAACCACATTTCTGCTTTTCCAGTTGGCTCTGCCAAGAGGAAAACTAGATGGAGACTTCAAAGCTGCAGGAGGAACCAGGGGTTTTATCCTTTCCATGTGCATCCTGAGGGTTTCCTGTCCACTGTGGTTCTTGTGAGTGTTATCTCAGAAAAGCTTCTACATCATAACATGAGCATGTTCTTCTGAAAGTAGCTGAATCTAATTTTCAGTTACTTTCAGAATCAACTTCATCTTTTTTAGACAGAGTCTCACTCTGTTGCCTGGGCTAGAGTGCCATGGCATCAGCCTAGCTCACAGCAACCTCAAGTTCCTGGGCTTAAGCAATCATTCTGCCTCAGCCTCCCGAGTAGCTGGGACTACACACATGCACCACCATGCCTGGCTAATTTTTTTCTATATATTTTTGGTGGACCAGCTAATTTCTTTCTATTTTTTTTTCTAGTAGAGACAGAGTCTTGCTCTTGCTCAGGCTGGTCTCGAACTCCTGAGCTCAAATGATCCTCCCGCCTCAGCCTCCCAGGGTGCTAGGATTACACGTGTGAGCCACCACATGAAGCCTCTGATTACTGTTATATTTTAAAATGCTTTAATAATATTCATAACAGCATAATGTATCATACTATTAACACCATTGGAAAAGGGTTTAATAGTTTTTTTAAAAAGCAGACAGCAGACATCAGGACTCCAAGATGGTGTCAGACATACCAGTGAAGGAGAAGGAACTCATGGATGTCTAACTAGCGGGGAGATGCCAAGATGGATATTGACGTGGATTTCACCCTAAAGGCATGTTGGAGTGTTGCAAAGAGGTTACCGTCGGTACTGCAACAGGCACATCAAGTCAATGTAAGACAGGGAGCATTGCCAAGGTTTCTCTGGTGCTGGCAGCTTACCGTCTTTCAGCTACGGCCTTTCTTACTCAAACGTGAGCAGCCACACAGGTACCACTGAGGAGGGGCCAGTGGGGAGGGGCACACTCTGCACTCTTGACCGTGACTTCCTCTGCCCTGCACCCCTCCGTGAGGAACTCCATCGTTGCCAAATCCTTTCACATCCTAATTGAGAATTAATGCCCACGTAAAAGACGACTGGTACATGTAAAAAAAAAGAAAAAATCAGACAGAAATCTTTCCTATGATCTAGCCATTTCACTCCAAGGTATTTACCCAAGAGAAAAGAAAGCATATGTCTACCAAAAAACAAACAAACAAACAAAAACCCTACACAAATGTGTATAGCAGCTGTATTGTCAATAGCTCAAAATTGGAAATAGCTCAAATGTCCATTAGAAGGAGGATGGGCAAACAAACCCTGGCATATCCAAATAATGGGTACTACTCAGCAGTAAAAAGAAATGAACTGTTCCTACATGCAACACCACGGCTGACTCTCAGAATAATTATGTTGAGTTAAAGAAACTAGATTAAAAAAGATTACATAGTATGTGATTCTATTTATGTAATGCACTAGAAAATCCAAGCTAGTCTATATTGTCAGAAAGCAGATTAGCGCTTGCCTGAGCAGGGGTGGGGTGGGAACATGGGTGGGAAGGGCAGGACAGAAGGATTTTAACGGAGCAGGAGACAACTGTTCGGTTGCTGCGTATGCTCACGATCTTGACTGAGGTGATGGTTTTATGGGTGTATAGATATGTTGAAGCTAATAAAATTGTACACTTTAGTTATAATCAAAAGTCCACCAATTTAGAAGTTAACAAACAAGTGAAAATTGTTCCTCTCCTTCAGATCTTACTTCGGTTTGGAGTTTAGCATTTCTTTCCTTTTTTTTTTTTTTTTTAAGAGATGGGGGTCTCATTATGGTGCTTAGGCTAGTGTCGAACTCCTGGGCTCAAGCAATTCTCCCATCTCAGAGTTTAACATTTCTTCTCATGGACCTGCACTGTCCAATGTGACAACCACTGGCCACAGTGGCCACTCAAATTAAAAATAAAAAATTCAGTTCCTTCGTTCCAATAGGCATATTTCAAGAGCTCCTGGGGGAGTCTCCTCTATCCTGTGACGAGGCCACTTCTCTTTCATTCTCTACTTGTGGAGGATTCTTTTCATATTCAACTACGGAGTCTTATATTTAGCCCTCCTACATTTTATCTTGTTGGATTAAGCTTATTGCTCCAGATTGTCAAAAATATTTTAGGAACCTCATCCTGTCATTCCATATGCCCATTCACCTTCCAAGCTTCATGTCTTTAGCAAATGTTCCCCTAAACTTTATCCAAGTTCCCCTAAACTTTATCCAAGTGATCAATAAAAATCATTGATAAGACAATGGTAAGGAAAAGGACAGAGGCCTATGGCCAGTGATTAGAAACCCCTTCCCTTGAGGTTGATGTTGGTTTACCAGTCTATGACCTTCAAGGTACTAGCATCACACCCCATTCCTGTCCTCATGTCCAGATTCTGGGGATATGCCCTGTATTTGGAGCCTAAAGACCCATTAGCACCAGCTAGAATCATATACTGATACTAGTTAGCTGATATATTATAATTAGTCTCCAAACGTTAGCCAAATGATGTGTGCTCCTAACCAAACACGAGGCCTGGGAGGATCAAGACAGGGCACCTATTGTGGAGGCTTGTCCTTTCCACTTAGCCCTCTTTTTCTTTGCTGTCCCCATCTCTAAAGTGATTGCTTTGAATATTTGTTGCTGGAAAGCAAACCATCTAAAAATAGTGGCTTCAAACAATAACCATCACTGGTTTGCTCATGGTTGTAAAATGTAGGCATGGCCTGGCAAGAACATTTGGCCTTTACTCCACCATGGCTTCAGCCTGGGTCAGCTGGGCTTGACGGACAGCTGGGGGCTGGCACAGTGAGGCTCCTCTGGTAAACTCTGAGGATCTCACGATCTTTTGTTGTACCTTCCTGCCACCTCCTCCCCATGCTTCTTCCAAACTCTGCCCGTATTGACCAACATGTGTGTCCCAGGCCTTGCCATCGTTGGCCACCTCCAGGCTTCTATCCAGTGTGGTGTGCCTGTCCCTCCCTTTCCTGAACTAACTCCTATGGATCCTATGTCACCTCCACCTAGAAGCCTTCCCTGACATCCTCTGCCCCCCCCCTTGGTCTGCATTAATGTCTTTCTACTGTGTTCCATAGCATGATGTGGTCCCAAAGCACTTTGCCCACTGTAATGGACTGTCCTTTTTACTTGCCTGTCCCTCCCACTAGACTCTTAGCTCTTCAGGGGAAGGAGCTGTAGTCATTTGTACTTCCGAAGCCTAGCATGGTGTGTGGGAGACAGCAGATGCTCAGTATGCTGAATCAATGAATGATGTGATGACACACAGATTTTGGAAGTTAAAATGATGCTGTCAAAATGCCAGATTAGCAATAGACTTAGCACCTGTAAATGGCCTCAGCAAAGCAGTATTCCTAGATCCAAGCTTCAATGAGTTCAAGTCCATAAAGCATTTGGAGCAGTGTCTCACACACGGTAAGCACCACATAAATGTTTTTTGCTGCTATTACGATCATTACTATGCCTGCAGCTTTCAGGCATAGAGCTGTCCTTGCCAAGGGTTCTTTTTGTTCTCCTGGTAGGGTTTTTCTTTGAATGGGACCTTGGATGACCTTGGCGCCCTCCCAGATGCTAATCCTCCTCCTGTCTGGGAGTTCCCTGGGAGGAATCCTCTGGAAGAGGAAGTGTGTTCAAGAAGAATGGAGTCTGGGTGTGTCCTCTTGGCAGAGGCTCAGTCCCTGCTCCAGCTCCATCAGCTTCTCTCCTGTTGGCTCCCATGACAGCAGGTGGATGCAGGGCTTGCCACCTGCCAGGTGTTTCTGAGCTTCCCCAGGCCCAGAGGGGCTAAGGAGAGGCAGAAGTGAGCTCAGTGACAGACTGCTCTGGTCCACCGCCACCCCGGCACCCAGCGCCACCATGCTCCGGGGATTATTGTGGGGGGGCTGGAGAGGAGGCTGACCACTGAGATGAAAGCTCCTTACACTCCGGGGGAAGGTTTGGTCTGCACCTTAATTCCGAGGAGGTGCCCAGGCCTTTCAAGTCCCCACAGGCCTGGTTCTTGCCCTGCCTTTCTGGGGTGGCCAGACGCTGAAAATTCCCACAGTTCTCCTCATCACGTCCTGCCCCGCCCTGCCTGGAATTTGGGGAAAATTGAGCATGGTAGTTTTAACCTGAACTGTGATTAATATTTAGTGCCGGGAAAATCTGGGGTTCCAGGCTAAGGCTGAACATTTTTTGGGCAAGGGGGAAAGGGGAATTTCTAAGATGTCCCTGAGAGCATGAGGCAGGCCAGGACCCTGGGTAAGAGGCTTGCATGAAGTGGGGGGCACCGAGAAGGGTGGCGGGGAAACAGCCCTGCACAGATAAGGGCTGAGGTCAGGACACGGGGGAACGGCAGATGCAGCCCCGCAGAGAGCCACAGCCGTGGGCAAAGAGCGGGGGCAAGAGCCCTGGCGGAGGATGCTGGGGCCTGGCGGAGGGTACGGAAGGGATGGAAAGGAGATGTTTTGCTTCTCCTCCACCATGTTTCCGGTCAAACCCCCTTCCTTATGGAGGCCTCCTCGACCCGCAGGCTGGGCTGGATCCTCCGAGACGGGCCCCACGGGGCAGCGCCGCCATAGCCCTTGCTCTGTTCGAAAGTTAGTCTCTGCGGGTCCAGATCCCGGCTCCTCCTTTATGAGCTCCATGACCTTGTCCAAGTATTTAAACTCTTTTACCCTAAGTTTTCTCAATGTTTGTAATGTGACTGAAACCAGGGCCTTCTCACAAGACTGTGAAGATGAAATAAACTACTACATTGAAAGTCCTTGGCGAGGAGCTAGCTCTTGACTGGTAAGAGTGACCGTGACCACAGCTGGGTAGTGGCCTGTCTCCCCGGCGACTGTGAGGTCTGTGAGGGCCAGGCCTGCCTGTGCCGTTCACTGCTGGATCCCAGAGCCTAGCACGGGGCCTGGCGTGTCATGGGGGCCCAGTTGACTGAAATGTGAGTGACCGAGGTATGTAAGGTTAGGGCCCTTGAGGGGGTTAGGGCCCAGGGTTATATTTTACTATATGGACTCTCTAAACACTTTTCTCTAGGTGATCCCAAGTGTAAAAAGACAGCAATGTTATTACCCTGCATAGAATGACTACAGGTGACCGTTTTTTCCTTCTATATTCTCCGTAACTTTTCTGTATTCTCCACAACTTTTCCATAGCAAAGCAAGGATTACTTTTCTTCCTTTCCTCTCCTCTCCTGTCTTCTTTCTCTCCCTCCCTCCCTCCCTTCCTTCCTCCCTCCCTCCCTCCCTTCCTTCCTTCCTTCCTTCCTTCCTTCCTTCCTTCCTTCCTTCCTTCCTTTCCTTCCTTCCTTCCTTCCTTCCTTCCTTCCTTCCTTCCTTCCTTCCTTCCTTCCTTCCTTTCCTTCCTTCCTTCCTTCCTTTCCTTCCTTCCTTTCCTTCCTTCCTTCCTTCCTTCCTTCCTTCCTTCCTTCCTTCCTTCCTTCCTTCCTTCCTTCCTTTCCTTCCTTCCTTCCTTCCTTTCCTTCCTTCCTTCCTTCCTTTCCTTCCTTCCTTCCTTCCTTCCTTCCTTCCTTCCTTCCTTCCTTCCTTCCTTCCTTCTTTCTTTCTTTCTTTCTAAAATGACTTCTTTTCCTTTGGGTAGATATACAGTAGTGGGATTGCTTGATCAAATGGTAGGTCTACATTTATTTCTTTGAGGAATCTGCATACTGTTTTCCATAGAGGTACTACATTGCAGTCCCACCAACAGTGTGTAAGCATTCCTTTCTCTCCACATCCATGCCAGCATCTATTGTTTTTTGACTTTTTATAAATCACCATTCTGACAGAGGGAAGGTGATATCTCATTGTGGTTTTCATTTGCATTTCCCTGATGATTAGTGATGTTGAACATTTTTTCATGTGTTTGTTGGTCATACTTTTTAATAGTTAAGAAAAGAACATGTTATTGAACAAACATAACGAAACGCTGTATGTTGCCTGGAAGGGAGGAGCTGTGGAAGGGAAAGGAGGGGCGGCGAAGCAGGGGGCAAATAGCAGGTGATGGGAAGTCTCCCTCCCACCAGCCTTGTCAGCCCCCCAAGGCCCCATGGGGGTTTCACAGACTGTTCTTGCCGAGGGAATTCTCAGAGCACAAAGCCAAGGGGGTGACAGTCCTGCTTCCCTTAATCTTAAGAAGGAAATTTGAGTTCCAACAAGACCTCCATGTCTTCAGAGAGAAAGAATATTCTCAACCCTGAATCTTGCACCAAGAAGCGATCATGAGTGTGTTGAAGAGTAGAACTTAGTCCCTGGGGCCTCACTGGCACTAACTCTTGGCATCAGTGGGGTGTTTGTCTGCAGAGGCTGGAGGCCCCCAGGCAGAGGGCAGCACTGGCCGCTGCCCCGTGGGCTAGGGAGGGCGAGTGGTCTCGAGGGAAGAGGCCTGAACTAATCGTCAAGATGCTTAGGTTGTAGTTCTAAGCCAGCTCTATCTGGCTGCATGAGCCATCAGCCTTGGCTTTCCCATCTGAAAAAAGGAGATAAGAACATTTTCCCTATTTATGTGGAATTCTGAATGTAAATGAATGCCATATGTGAAAATGCTCTGGAGGGTGTAAAGTGATGGACAGAGGCTATTTGTGAATGAGAAGAGCATTCATGAAGTAAAGCACAGACCTTCCTCAGTGAGTCATTTTATGTTGTTTGCATTTGCAGATCCAACATTTATTGAGTTTCCCTCTTCTTCCAGGAGCTTCCTATGGGTTGTATTGTCTGGTCCTCCTTTGCTCCATGTTATAGATGAGAAAACTGAGGCTAGCAGAAGAGACAGCCTTATGTGACTTGCCCAAGATCACACAGCTAGGAAGTGGTAGAGCAAGAACTCAAATCTAGCTTTTCTATTCTCAGTTCAGTTGGGGTGAACAGCTTGTCTGGGTTTGCCCAGGGCTTTCTCGGTGTTAGGACTGAAGTCCTTGTGTCCCAGGAAATCTCTTAGTCCCAGGCAAACTGGGATGGTTGGTCACCCTAACTCCAGTGCTCATTTCATAATTCAGCATCATTAGGCTTTGCCAATCATCATGGGAGCTGTAGCTTTATGGGAGCCAGAAATTATTCATCCCTGCTTCTTCCTAAGGGGGAATTGACTCAAGCCCCCAGCCATACAGACAAGCCGGCATGAACAAACCCAGCTGGAAGAGCAGGTGAGCAGTGTCCTTCTAGCATCGGATCAGTTTCTCTGTTTCTGTGACTTCCATCCCTGGAGCAGGAATAGCTGAGCATATTGTAACTTGCTCCTAGGTAAACAGGTAGGGAGAGAAGGCATCTTTTCCTTTCCAAATAAATCCCCTCCCTGTGTAACATTAATCTTTTACACATGTATACAGCATATGATTTGTAATAAAAAAGGGCAGAGCAGGAATTATCACCTCCATTTTTCCAGATGAAAAACTGAGCCACAGAGAGGTTAATTGACTTTTCTGAAGGTATACAGCCAGCAGATGCCAAAGTTAGACACAAATATGAGTCTTTTAATGCTATTAAATTCAGAGTTTATGGACTCTTGAGTGGTTCATAGGTGGGTATCAGAAGGAAAGTGTGTACATTTTTTGGGGGGGGTGTGATTCCATATACTTGACCAATTTCTCAAAGGAATAAACCAGACATCTCAGACCTGTGATCAGTGCATGATTAACTTTTTCTGTGTTTAAACATTAATCATGCTACAAGAAAAGCTTTAGTGATGGTGAGTTACTGTGGTACTTAAAATGTGCTTAATTGTAATTGTGTTTCAATGCTATTAGGCAAAATGATTAATTTTACTTTGAAACAGCTGGCCTAATTGAATTTTTCTGTCTCCCTGCTTGGTAATTCTTCAATGTCTATAAGACGTCAAGTTCAAAAATTTTTCTTCTGATACCACATTTTATTTAATCCTCAACATAAGTGCATACACTGAAAGAAAAAAGACTGTATAATTCAACTCTTTGTCAGCCAGGATCACCAGTCTCCAACCCCTTCTGAATCTAATTGTGTTGGATGCAGTGAGAGAAGTATGTAAACCCTTTGGGCTCAATCTCTCTGAATTTCCTCTGGAGGGGCTTCACCTTCTAGGGCACAGAAGAACAGTGTTTCCGTGGGCTCCTCCCCACCAGGCACCCAGGTTAGCAGGTAGGCTGTTCATCTTGAACTTGCCAAAACCCCATACAAGTGGATGTGGGGAAACATCAAAGAACTGTGATCATCCCTGTCTTTGGAAGGTTCCATTCTCTGTATTCATTCACTCAACAAACATTTATGGGGTGCCTACTGCATCCTACATTTGGGGGATAAAGTAATGAACAAGACAGAAAAGGTCCCTGCCATCATGGAATCTATGGCTAAGCCAGAACTTGACCTTAGGTTCTCAAACTGAAAGATTGATTTAACAAAAGAGACATCTAGCCATGATCTGTTATACCCGCTCTACTTGGGAGAGAGTGTATAGCAGCCCTCCTCCACTGTCAAGTCTGACAGGAGAGAGATTTCAGAGTGGCCCCGACAACCCAACATGAAAATGAACAGCACACAAAATAACTAAGCCCACACATGCTAAGGGGACACCAAGGAGAAAAGAATGCAGTGAGGGTGGCAAGAGAGAGATTCCCAGAGGAATTGCATCTTGCTTTAAGTTTTAGCCCTGTGCTGAAATTCTCAGCTCACTTCCAAGTAGACAGCTGGCTTCTCTGCAGCCTGCCACATCGAATGAATCTGTACCTGGAATGTGGTAGAACTTTAGCCAGCACAGGGGAGGAAATCCTCTAGGAAAGGAAGTCTGAGCTAAACCTCTGGCTTTCTTTCTTTCTTTTTTTTTTTTTCATTTCAGCGTATTACAGGGGTACAAATATTTAGCATTTAGGTTACATATATTGCCTTTGCCCCGCCAGAGTCAGAGCTTCTTCAAGCGTGTCCATCCCCCAGACGGTGCACAGCACACCCATTAGGTGTGAATATACCCCCCCACCTGCCTGACACTCGATGAATGTTACTACCACATGTGCACATAAGTGTTGATCAGTTAATACCAATTTGATGGTGAATACACGTGGTGCTTGTTTTTCCATTCTTGTGATACTTCGCTTAGTAGAATGGGCTCCAGCCTCTGGCTTTCTTAACGGACAGGATCCCAGGAGCTGGGATGATGCCGCAGCAAGTGCCACTGGTTGGAGTTTCCTCCAGGAAACCATGTGGATACAAGATGTGGTCCTTGTGTCTGGCCTGCTCTCACCCCTCAAGTATTCAGATTGGTCAGTCCTTGCTCTGCCACCTGCTTCCTATAACTGTGCAGCAAGCTAGCACCCTCCAGCCCAACCCCCTCCTCCTCCCAGATCTCCCGAGGTGACCTCCCCCCACCCCCCAGGAACTCCCTGGCTCCCGGTACCGTGGGAGCAGCTCTTTTCAGCTGACATGATTTATAATACCAATAAGGGAAAAACCACATTCAGTTTCCTCAGAATCATAGTTTCTCCTGACATGCCTGGATTCGTTGGCTGGGAAGGGCACTCTCAGCCCATCCTCTGTACCATTTGTGGTTTTGCTTTTCATTTGCTTGGAGGGTAGAGATGCCTTTGTTTCTTCAGAAAGAAAGTGTTGAAGTGAGAAGAGGTGACAAAGTTCCTGCGAATGGAAAGAGCACTGGATTGAGAGTTCAGGGGTGTGGGCCCTAGTCCCAGCTCCCCAACTACTCGGCGGCGGGGCTTGGGCAAAACACTTCTCCTTGCTGAGCCTCAGCCGTTTTCTCATCTGTAAATGAGAAGAAGACTGGACAGATGCTCTTTGGGGTCTGGTGCCGTGATGGGGTTAAGCATGGAGGTGCTGGGGAGGGCTGCTGTGATTGCACCCTCCTCCCGCGCTTTCCTGCCTGGGTGCCCCTGGGCGAGGTACTTAGTAGCTCTAAGTCTCAGCTTCCTCATCCAAAACAATAGACACAAAAATAGTATCTACCTTATGAAGTAGGCGTAAAGATTGAAAGAGCTAACACATGGGGTTGCTTAACACAGTACCTGGGCAGGTAAATGTGCTCCATACTTATTTGCTATTACTTTTATTCTAGCTCTTTTAGTCTATGAACTTTGAGTATGTGACCACGAGAAATGTTAGATATTGGAATGAAAGGTAATAAAAGATTTGGACCTGATACCGTTCTTCTGGTTCTCCTAGGAGCAAGCAACAAGGCTATAGGAGAGTAGGACTTCACCTTCTCCCAGTAGCTCGGACATCACTGGGCTGACTTGAGTGGTGCATTACCTAGAAAGAGATGCTGTCGCACTGTTTGTGCTGGCAGGGTGGGGAGGGAAGCGAAATGTGTATGTGGGGTGTTATAAAAGAATTAAAATCTTTATCTTCCATTGTAGTAAGCTTATGGAAACAACCACAACCAAAGGAAGAGACTGAATATCTTTTTGTTCTCTTTGCAGAAAATAACAGTCAAAAAAAGTCATTATCAGAAAAGAAGCAAACAACAACAAAAAAAAGCGTTGGGCAGTTAATAAAAATGTTGATTTATGTTCCTGGATCTTTTGATGTGTGTGGTATTTGTCAGCTTTTTAAAGTTGGTAATTTATTGTGATTTCTCTTTCTAAATAAATATTCATGTTTGTCTCCAATTTTGTAATTCTATTTTTGAATTCTGCTTCTCCAATGGAATTTCCCCTCCTTGCCCACAAATTGTGTGGGCTATAGGCCCTACACAGCCTGGATCTGGCCCTGGTAGCAGGTTCAGTGTAGGATTGTCAGATGGAGCAAACAAAAGTGCAGAACTCCAAGTTAGCTTTGAATTTCAGATAGATAAACACTGAAATGTGTTTGTCTGAGGTTCAAAGTTAACTGGGCATCTTGTGTCCGGAGAGAATATGAAAAAAAGCAGCGGTCAACTCAACCGGGGTGGGGGTCGGGAGGAGAGGGGAGGGAAAGGAAAAAGGGGATATTTCACAAAGAGACACACTGGAGCTGAGTCTTGAAGTTGCATGGGTGTTTGCAAGGCAGGAAAGCCAGCGGCCAGCTTTCTAGGTGAGAGTGGCCAGTGAGGTGTGGGGGCCCCTTAAGACAGATGAGGTGGTAGATGTTGGCAAGGTCCGAAGGTGATGGGTCTGGGTGTCCAGACTCTATCATCTTGCCTAAAACTGGCTTGCTTGGAGATTTGCCTTTTATCTGTCTCTCTCCTGATTTCTCGGAAGGTCAGATAAACCACTTAGTTTCAGCTTGGTGGAGTGGAACTTCAAGGTGAGTAACTCCATTTAGGCTCGGTCTGCTGGGCTTGGTGCAGGAGCTCAGTGCAAACCAATGGCTTCCTATAAATTTTATTTAACAGGGTTGTAAAACTGTTTACATCCTGTCTTTCCATTGCCCCAAATCCTGATCCTTGCAGAACTTCATGGTGGGGAGTTCGTGTCAAAAAGTAATTTAGATGGAGGGTCTTCTAGCCCAGGAGTGAGGATCCCAGGCTCTGTTCTGGGACCTGCCACTGGCTGCCCTTGTGTCTCTACTTCCCAGTCTCATTTTCTCTGTTCTCGTTAATCAAGAATCAAAGGACCCTCCAGGGGACAAGATGAAGGGGAAAGAAATGATGTGCAAAGAAATCCTTGCATTCATGGGGGAAGAAAATGTTCTCCAAGAAGTTAAACGAAATAACACAGGTAAAGCATTTAGCTAGCACCTGGCACATGATATGTGCTCAACAGCTGTATGAAGTAGGTGCTCAACAGCTGTATGAGGATCGGGAGATGACTGTGCTGGAGCCAGAGGCACCTGCAGAGTTTCCTGGGTTGGCTGCTGGCAGGGAGAGTGCATTCCTGAGTTTGCCTGCGGGCTACAGTTGGTAGCACACCACAGCTCTGAGGAAAGTGACCTAACTTGGATTTTTCTGTATGGACAAAGCGTTGCAAGACATTCTCATTTGCATGGAGATGGGGAGTTTATTTTTCCTAGAAACTGCATGTCAAGACCCAGAAGGAAGAGTCATTTCATAATAATGATTAATCAGCTATATCTCAAAGAGGAAAGAAAAGAAAACAATTAAGGAAATAAGATGCTAAGAAAACAAGGGGAAAAACAATCTCCCCAAGGTGGACTCACCCAGTAAACCTTGACAGCATTTCCTCTTATCCACCTGCATAAAAATGACCAGCCCTTTCCAAATGGCAAAGAGCACCGGGAGAGGACACACAGAGCAGCCGCAGGCACCAGCAGAGGTGAGAGGCTCATGCAGTCCTTCCTTCGCATCCTTCACAGCTGCAGGGCAGCGACTGGACTTGTTAGCACTGTGCATGGCTCTGACGCCCCAGGTGCACCTTGCAGAATGTGGAGGAATACTTCATATAGGGGGCGAACTTTCTAGGATCTTATTTTCCGTGAGAAGAGATAGAGAGTGGGAAGGAAGGAAGAAAGCAAAGAAAGGAATGGAAAGGAATCTCATGTCTTTATTATTGCTCTTTTGTTCCAGGAACGGTGCACTTTATAGTGTGTTATCTTTTTTAAATTCTTTGCAGTTATTAAATATCTTTTTAAATGTCAGGAGCACCACTGGCTCCGCGGGACCCAATCAGAAATGGGTTCCTGTCTGTCTGGTGTGAAGGGAGCTACTGGGACGTCCAGGTGAGACGCCAGGGCAAACGGCGTGGGGAGTGGGGCCGCGCACCTGCAGGAAGACCTGGCTCGGGGCAGGCCTGGCTTGGGCAGGTCACTTCACTTCTCTAGGTCTCAGGTCCCTCCTTGGCAAAATGGGGATACAAACAAAGCCTACTTCACAGGGTGGTTGTGAGCCTTAAATAGGATAGTGATGTAAAATGATCCACGAACTTGGCACGTAGGATAAACGTTACCTGCTACCCAAGTCTGCACGGGCCCAGGCGTCTGGGATGGCTTCACCGAGCTAAGGGAGGCATCTTCTCCGCAAAAGGTGTGAGGTTCGGGCATGGGGTGAGCAGGCGATGTCCCACTTCGTCCGAGGGTTACCTTGTCGGAAGAAAAACTGTACCCGCTTCCTAGTCACTTGGCTTTCTGGAAGCACCACGTGGCCTTCAGAGCGGACAGAGCTCTGGGGACTCTCCCCACGCCTCCCTGACAACGGGTCGATCTCCTTGTTTTGCTGGAAAGGAAGAGGTTGGGGAACGGGGACTCCGGCTCCTTAGCATAACGCCCGCCACCTGGTGAGGTCTCGACACACACCCGTGCCCACTCCCTGGGAATGACGCCCACTTATAAAGAGACGAGGCACAAAGGGTCCTCCAGCCAGGACGTGCTGTTTCTCGGCTTTCCGGAGAAGGGGCTGGGAATCCCGAGGAAGGTGCGGGGCGCGGAGGTGGGGAGCGGGGCGGTTGTGGCGCACACACGTGTGCTCTTCGTGGTTACAGCAGCAGGAACTGTCGTGGGGGTCAGAGGGGCGCCCACAGCCCGCAGCCGGCTCCCTGTCCTCCCCCGCCACACCTTGGGAAGGAGAGAGCGCAGCGGGCACCAGGGGGGACGCAGGGCAGAGGGCCGGCCTGTTCTCGCCTGTTGCCATGTCACTTACCAAGGCTAAGCTCTGTGTGAAGCGTGTGCAAGTGTGGGGGAAAGCAGAGAGAGAGAGCACGCAATAAGCTTTGCCAGTATATTTTCTGCCCTTTTCTCTGTGCACGTTACATGGCACAATGTAAAGTGGTTAAATGAAGAGGCCGAGAGAAAGACAGAGGCAGGAAGGGTGAGAGAATGAGAAGAGGAGGCGATCGTCTCAGGATCCGGCCCTGCCCAGGAACTAGCCAGCTCCGCACGAGCCCCTCACGCCCCCCGGCTCAGCGGGCGATGGATGGGAAGTCGCCAACACGACCTCTGCCGTGGGCACCTCCCCTGGCTCCTCACCAAGGCTAACCAGTTACAGGAGATGTCATCGGCCTCTCTTTCCTATCTTCTCCAGAAGGCAAAATCTGCATAGTTGGCCACAATCGAATGATTTTAAGCAGATACACACTGGGGGTTTATAATAAAAAGGTTTTGTCTATTTCAGGGATAAACATAAAAGCCCAAATATGCTTTAATGGTTTTTCAGATCTGTTGCCTAATTCCTAGGGCATATTACCAGGCCTCTTTTTCCTATTTAATTTATTAAAAACAATGCTTTTCACCCCTGTTGACAAAGTGAGCTGTGTTGAGTCACAGGAGAGAGAGATGCGCACAAATCTGCTCCCGGGGACTTGGGAGAGCTCTGTGCCTTCTGGGGGTGGAGGTGGGGGCTGGGGTGGGGGTGCGGGAGGACTCATATTCAATTGAGTCAAGGAACCCAGAGGAGACACAGGCCCCTGAAACTCCACAAGGCTGAGGTAGCGAGTCTTGTTCTCTTGAATGCCGCTTGGCCTGCCCTGCGGGGTCCTTGGGGGCCTTTTCTTTCATTGCCCCCCACCCTTGGCTGGGCAGCTGACTTCCACCCCTGTCTGCAGGCCATGAAGTTACAGTATGTTTCCCTCTGGCTCCTGGGCGCAGTGCTTATCTTGCGTGCAGCGCACACCCGTGGTCTTAGGAGGTGTCTCATTTCCATGGACATGCACCACATAGAAGAGAGTTTCCAAGAAATCAAAAGAGCCATCGTGAGTACGGGTTGGGGCAAAGGTGTGGACAAGGGGTGTGCCTCCTCTTAACGACTTTGCTTGAAAAGTGAGTTCCTTCTCGTTATCTTCAGTGTCTCAAGAGAACACAGAGTACTCATCGCTTGTGTCTGTTCTCATGTTTCTCTCCATAGCAAGCTAAGGACACCTTCCAAAATGTCACTATCCTGTCCACATCGGAGACCCTGCAGAGCATTAAGGTATTGATCTTGTCGGCTCTTTCCTGTTATTTTCATCTTCATGGTGAAGCGGCTCTGGGCTCAGAAAGAAATCCCCAACCCTGTCCCCTGCTCTTTCCTAATCTCCAGTGTCCCTCAAATGCACCAGGCTTCTCATGTGTCAACTGATGTGTCAGGGCACACTAGGGTCCTAGGGACTTGGAACCCCTGGGGAGGGATTAAAGATATGCTACTTCCCTACAGAGGGACCAGGAGAGCCAGGCACTCAAAGAGGACGGGATTTATGTGGCTTGGGGGTAATTTTGGAAGGTCCCCTGGAGAGAGCTGAGAAAATGAACAGTGACTTCAAAGCCAAGGAGGTTGTAGATTGGTAGATAAAAGGGAGGAAGGGATTCGGAGGGCATAAGAGCATGGTGTAAGGTCAGTGAAGGTAGGAACGTGTGTTGGGCACAGTGAGGTTTGTGATGGGGAAGACATGTAGGCAAGTGGTGAGTGATGAGGTAGTGAAACACCCTGGAGTCATCTCACAAAGACCCCTGAAGGCAGGCTGAGCCTCTGCCTTATGGTAGAGGCAGCAGAGAGTCACTGAAGGCTTTTGAGCCCAAGGTTATATGATCACAAAATGCTTTAGAAAGACAGTCTGGTGGCATCCTCGCAACGGACAGCTTGAGGCAGGAAAGCCAGTGGGAAGGTGAGTTTAACTGTCCAGACAGGAGGGGATAAGACTGTGTCGTGAAACAGTTGCCTCACCAGGCGATAATTCATTTTACAAAAGGGGCCACGAGAAATGCCTTTAAAACTGAGCTCCTCCAGTCCTTGGAAGCATTCTAGAAAGACCCAGGTTTCTCAGGGATTTATGTGACACAGTGTAAGGTGTATGTGCAGTGAGTGACTTTTTCCTTGGGCTTCTCTGCACATGTGAGAGAGACAAATGCCTTCATAATTCTTCTAGGCAGTGACTCATTCTTGGGGAAGAGATGTAGCCACTTACTAAATAGCATTCCAGCCAACTGTATTAGAGGCTCAAAAGATATCACAGCTGTAAGGGACCCAAAATACTTTCTATTCCTAAACCATTATTTTCAAATGAGAACATTGAGATCTTGGGAGGGAGAATGACTAGTTAGTGGCTGAGCCCCGCATAGACCCCAAGTTTATGTCTCCGACTCTAGACTCTTTCTCCTCTCATGGTCAAGAAATAGCTGATGTGAATAAGGAAAGGGGCCCATGAGGATTCAGGGCTTTATCATATTCCTTTCCTCCTTCCCTCCCTCCTTTCCTTCTGCCCTCCTTCCTTCCTTCCTCTCCCCCCTTCCTTTTTTCTTGTGCTCCTTTTTCTAGTACCACAATCTTTGATAACACAGAAGTGTGTAAGTCTTTGCCCTTTGGGTTCAGGGAGCTGGCAGGAGCGGAGGAAGGAAGGAGGTAGCGTTTGCCATCTAGGAAAAGCCGCCACTGGGGCTGGGGACTCTGCGCTTTCACTTCTAAGGAAGATGGATGTGCATCCTGCTGTGAGCCACTCCCACTTAGACCAAGTTAATCTTCTGCGGAGTAATTCACTGGCTCTTGGGGTGGTGGGTGGGGTACAAACTGCTGGAAGGAAATTCTATCCAGCCAGCTTCTCTGGGCTGTGCCTGGGAGTTTTAGGGGCCCTTTCTTGGAGACATCTGCTCTCTGTGGGCCTACCTAGATGTGCCCATTTCTGCAGCTGTCTGTCCCTTCTTGCAAAGCTCGGCCCCATTCAAATGCTCTGCATGGTTTAAAAAGGACAGACTGGAGGGGAGCCGAGCAGTGCGGCCCAGAGCAGGTGGCCAGAATGAACACAATGTCACTGCAGTTGAAGGGATGCATGCCCAGCACGAAGCCTGGCATGTCATAGCCCTCGAGTGTTGCCGGATGGGAGACATAACAGGGAGGCCCTCTGTATTGTAAGGAAGTACTTTTCAAGAAAGCTGCTCAGACAAAGGAGGTGCTTGATTCCTGGAAGGATTTAAGCAGAAGTTAGTGATGATACAGCTAGGAATACTGTGGGGAGAATCTAGTCAATGATGGGGTTCGGGGCCCTAGCCTTTGTTAATGTATCTCCTCGACATACAAAAAGAAGCGTTCGTGGGAATCTCCCCCCGCCATCTTTGTCCCAAATAGCTTTGACATGAGTAAGAGAATGAACGCTCTGAGACCATCATAAATTTTTTAAAAAATGACTTTTTAGTTCTCTCACTTCTTGCTATCTCATACTCAAATAGACTGCTTTGGTCTCTAAGGCAATGAGAGAAGAGGGCCTCTGGGAGTTTCTCTGATTTATGCCTTGCAGCCCTTAGATGCATGCTGCGTGACCAAGAACCTCCTAGCATTCTATGTGGACAGGGTGTTCAAGGATCATCAGGAGCTGAACCCCCAGATCTTGAGAAAAATCAGCAGCATTGCCAACTCTTTCCTCTACATGCAGAAAACCCTACGGCGCTGTGTGAGTCACCACGTCCTAATTCTAAGCATCTGTTCCCCGTCTGCCCCAGGGAGAGCCCTGGAGGTGCTGGCCCCGACTGGCCTTCTGATATGGTTGCCAGAGTCAAAGGAAATTCCTTGCCTGTCATCCAGATCCACAGGGAGAACTGTCGAGAACTTCTCCCAGTGGTCGCTGCTTCCCCAGGGCTTCCTGCCTGCTCACAGCTCAGCAGACGGGTCTCCTCATGGATAATCCTCCCGGGGTGACCAACTTGTGGCAAAGTATTCCTTAATCAGAGATGCACGCCAAGGGGTCCAGCCTCACCATAAGCATATCCCTAGCGTCTTTGCTTCTGGCCCTTTGGGGTTTCCGTACCAGGTAACCTCTGGGTCGTTCTTTGGAATAGCCTAGCCCTAAGCGCCACCTATAAATTCATTGTGCTCTATTAAAATCAAACATCAGAAACAAAACCATAACAAACTGATTCATTCTATCCCTATTCCTGCTAATGATTTCCTGTGTGACTTCATGGCAAGTGATGTCACCTCTCTGTGCCTCAGATTCTAAAGTTTTTAGAAGGGGTGGTGACCCCTGTCCTACTTACATTAATACAATAATGGAATCACATGGAATCATTTAACCAATTATATAAGCAATTAACTCAACAAGTGTATACTGAGTGCCTACGTTGTGGGGTTGCATCCACAGGGTGGTGACAAGGTAGACCAGACACAGGGCTTGCTCTCCTTGTGCTCTATAAATCCAGAAGAAGCAACAGCCATGGTCAAATGCAGGTGACTCTGCAAACAAGCCCTATTCTCCCCTGTCTGCTGTCACTTGAGTTTACTCACCTGACTCTCACTGTGAAAGCAAGGAGAAATGTCACTTCTTGTGTGGCTAGGGGTTGGCAGTCAGAGCATGCCAGGGTGGAAATGTCCCCTGATAGGAGCTGCCTCTACTTTATTGCAGCAGAAGCAGAGGCAGTGTCACTGCAGGCAGGAAGCCACCAATGCAACCAGGATTGTTCACGACAACTATGATCAGGTAAGTTCTGGGCAGAGGACGGGGAAGGTGGAAGATGAATGGGAGAAGCCTGAATGAGACAGTGCCAAGCCTTCAGCCTCCTCTCCGCTCAAATTCATTCATTCACTCCATAAGTGTAATTGTGGGCTTTCCCAGTCCTACCTCATTTGCTAATTGCCTGGGCTCCACCTCTCCATCATCCCTCCTCTGTTTTCTTATAGCCTCAGTATCAGGCCTGACCTGTATTACCGTTTGGAGAAGGCACATACTGTGTAGGATGAGGGTGGGACACAGGGAGCTAAGATCCGCTGTGAATTGTGAGCTGTTACGCGTGAAACAAGTTACCTGCGTGATGTCCTTGTGGTCAGTACCTGCCATCAGCATTCCGCGTGGTGAGGAAGGCACAGTGCTTCTCCTGCAGATGCTGGTGGAGACCAGAGTGCGCATCTCACGTGGACTAGACGGGGAAGCCGTGCTTCTCGTGCGCATCGTTTGAAGATCTTGCTCAATGCAGATTCTGGTTCAGCGGGGCTGGGATGACCCCTGAGTTTCTGCATTTAGATCACACTCCCAAACGCTACCAACCCTTTGACTAGCAAGGAGGGAGGACGTCGGTTCAGAGCTCTGCTTCTTTGTGGAGAGGCTCTATAGGATAATATTACAGAAATAGCTAAAAGTCATGTGGTTGCTACTATGAGCCAGGTATTGTTCTAAGTGCACTACGAGTATTAACACAGCTGTCCTTTACAACAATGCTGAGTCATTGTTTGCACTGGATAAATGCAGAAACCGAGGCACAAGCAGGTTAAGTACCTTAAGTTCCTGCTGGGACCGTGTGGTGGATGGAGGTAGGATTTGATCACACGCTGGCTGGCTCTACAGGACATGCTTTTAGATCTTGCCACCTCCTTGAAGTCTGCTGAAGGAGGTGAAATAAGTCGGGAGACTTGGGTTCTAGTTCCAGCTCTGTTACTAAATGGCTGGGCAACACTGCGGTGGACACTTATCCTTTCATATGTCAAATGGGGGCAACACGCTCTCCCCGCCCCCTGTACAGCACCACAGGGATTAAGACTTCCTGGGAGCACAGCAGGGCTAACACGAGCCAGCGTGCAAAGGAAAATAAACAGGAAAACTGGCCGGGAAGGCAGATTTTTTTTTTTTTTCTGTGAAAAAGAAGGGGAAAAATAAAACAACAGAAAAAAAAGAATGAAGCATTTTTTATTTTATTTATAAGGAACTGACATGATTTAACTGCTTGTTTGTGGGGGAAAAAGTTTGGTCGCCTGTTAGGAACACAATTTTGAGTCTGTATGCTATGCAAATCTATTTGATGAGTAAAAAGAAAACCTTGTGGGGACCAGAATATGGGGAAAGTGAATTGAAAACTATTGCACAGTCTAGAAAGGCAGGTTCTCACGATGGTTTCGCGGGTTTCAGCTGGAGATCCGCGCTGCCGCCGTGAAGTCCCTGGGAGAGCTCGACGTCTTTCTGGCCTGGATTGACAAGAATCACCAAGAAACTTCGGCTGCTTGATGACGTGGCACCTGTCGAATAATCCAGGGATGAACACCCCCTGTGCGGTTTTCTGGGGGAGACAGCCTGCTTTGAAGGGGAGGGGACCGGGGAAGGCCCCCGTGTTTAGCCAGACGAGAAAGCTCTCTGTTGATGTGGAATTCCTTCCCCCGGGGCTGGGGAGAATCTGGGTTCAAGCAGATCTCACCCTGCAGCTGCGAGTCCCACTGGCTGGCCTCGGGCTGCCTGATCCCGCCTGAACATCGCCGAATAGTCCACTGTGGCATTTATAATAAAATATGTCTGTTGAAAGGTCCTGTAGGACATCCTGGAAGGAAAATGTCAGCTCCCCCTCCGCTAATTTATTGTGAAATTGTGTATCCCGTGTCTGTGATGTGAGCGAGTGATATCCCGTAGTACATATTATACGGACTGATGTTCCTGAATAAACTTTGTACTTTACCTGTGAGTGGAAGTGTCTTCTGATTCAGGAAGAGTCAGTCAAGGAATCATAAATGGAGACTGTTAGAAAGGAAAGGGGCCTTTAAAAACATAATAGACGGGGAAGCTAAGGCCTAGAGGGGACCAAGAATATACCTGGGCTCCCAAAGCAGGTTAGTGTGGAAAAGGGGTCCGGACTGGGCCTCCAAATTTCCCAGCCCGCACCCTTTCCTGATCAGGAAGGGATGGAGGGGCTCTGACCACTGACTCCTTCTTGACATCGCACCATTTCGGATCTTCTTTCTCTGTGTCTGTCTTCTCTCTCTCTCTGTTTGTCTCTGGTTTTTCTCTGTATTTCTCTCCCTCTGTTATTTCTTTCTTACTGCTTCCATCCCAACCTAGACATGTCTTCCCTCACCCCAATGCATTCTCCACGGTGTATGCATTGGGCTGGAAGAGGGTGTTCAGACAGAAGGATGGTCCTCGTGGTGACAAAACTGAATAAAGTGCAGTCCACAGGCAAGGGGTGCCCTGGGTGGAGGTGCCAGGGCCCAGGACACAGAGGAAAGGGGCCAAAATGGGCACCAGCTTCTGGATGGGCACTCCATGGATGATTCAGACACAAACACCTGTCTTTAATAGTGACAACAACTTGCCCAAGGCCACACAGCTAAGGGCCTGCAGATCTAGAAAATGAGTCCGGGCCCCGTCTTCCTGGCTCCAGCGCTCTCTCCTCCTTCTGCTGGGCGAGTTCACTTTATCCCAGCCACAGCTCTATAACCCAGGCCCCAGGTTACCGAGCTGAATGCTAGCAATGTAGATAACTAAACCCAGATGCACAAAAGGGGCCTGGACTTATTAGCGATAAGCCTCTGAAGTTACCCACAAATTTATGGATCAAGACAGAGCAAAGGGTCAGAGGCTTCTGAGTGTGTCACACAGTGTTCCTGGCCCAGCTGAAGCCTGGGCTCCATGTGGGGACGCTCTACTCTCCTTCCGTCTTCCAGAGCAAATTGCAGATGGCCACACACGCTCAGGACTGCTGTCTTTTAGAATCAAGGACTTGCCTAGAAGTTTGGCCAAGTGGGTAGTTTTGTGTGAAATCTTGGCCCTGCCACTTATTGTGTGATCTTGGGCAATGTACTAAACCTGAGCCTCAGTTTCCTTATCTGTACAATGATGGAGATATCTGCCTCATGGAATTGTCATGAGGACTTGAGACCCCATTTATACAGTGCCTGGTGTGTAGCAGGTACTCATTAAAAATAAGTGATGGTTGTTACTATTTAATAATTCTCAACTTTTCTGATCTTTCTTGTTCTTACATGTTTTTTTGTTTGTTTTAACACATTGACTGCCACACTAGAGAAGTGTGTTAATCCAAGGCCGGTGTCCAGAGTTCTGTTCCCGACTCCAATTCCAGGGAAGGATCTTCCCAGTGCCTCCCACACTGCAGGCAGGGAGCAGGAGGAGTTAGCCAACGTTGGGGACCCAGGTATGTCAGAGGAAGTCTCAGCAGAAAGGAGGGAAACAAGTTGAGCTGGTTAAACAGAGCGTGATGGAAAAACGCAGGAAAGGGAAATGACGTCGTTCATGCTGGCAGCTTTGAGGACAGGGAACTGAAAATGTATGCTTCTGGCAGTCAGCTGCTCTGCCCATCCCTGCCTGTCTCCCGGGAAGGCAGCAGGGGCTGCTGGCGGGGCAAAGCTCCCAGCATTGCTGGCTGGGAGTGGCAAAGTCCTCTACCTGCCCACATGGTGAGCTGAGGTTCTTCCTCCAGCAGGACCCGAGGCCCGTGGGTTTCTCTGCAAAGTGATGCAACTGGGCAGGAAGCTCAGATGTCAGCAGCTATGACGTCGTAGACAGGGAAAACCCTGAGCTGCAAAGTCAGGACTTGCCATGGGAAAAAGGAGCAGCTGGGTGTCTAGAAAATTGTTTCCTGCCCAAAAATGGCTTGGTTAGGAAGCTGAGTTTGTTTCATAAGAAAGGATTCTCCTGCTCTTCCCTCTGCCCAGCTTATCTGTAGAGTTACACTGGCACCGATTAGATGCTGACCCCCAGTGTTGGAACCCCACTTTCTCAAGTTGGCGTGATGTGCTCATGAATTGCACCCCCCTGGCTCCACCACAGCTGCCTCCCCCAGTGGTTCCATTTGGGCTTTAACAATGTGCCAACCACTTGCTGACCTTGAGCGTCCCATGGCTACTGCACGGCTATTCCCCATCTCTACTCCACTGAGATGCTTCAGTGAACGGCTGCCCGGTCCCCTCAAGGGGGAAAACAAAGAATCAAGAAAGCCAAGTCGCAAGGAACTTAAGAAATCATCCAATTTATTTCCCCACCATTGATTCACTGATGAGGAGGGGAAGTGCTATTCCCAAGACCACACAGTGGGTGAAGGTGAGGCTAGAGCTAGAACTCAGGTTTCTAGGCTTCCGTCCAAATGCACATTCCTTGGCATGATGTTCTTGGTCTTTGATGTTATAGCCGTATTTCCAACTCGATTCCCACACTGCTCCTCTACACGAAACCCAGCTCCAGCCAAGCGAATCCATTGCCAGTCCTCACGTACACCGTGGGCTTTGCTGCCCTAGCTCATCTCTATCCTGAGTGCCCTTTGTCTGACCTCACCCTCCTCCCTACCCCTCCCTAGCATCTCTGCCCATTTACATTTTGCCCTCCCCTCAGGGCTCAGCTCAAACTTCCCTCTACATCATAACTCCCTCTCCTGTTCCCCTCCACACTTACTTTGTGCCCACTCAGTAGCGCTGGCATTCTTGGTGCTCCTGCAAGCACACCCCTCATCCCCCCGACAAAGCTGTCAGCAACTAGGGACCAGAGATCTGACCGGGGCATCTCTGTAATCCTCACAGCATCAGCACACTGTCTTGTGCACAGTAGACATTTAATCAATGTTTATTGAAAGAATAGCTTTTAAAACAGTTTCTATCAGCTATAAGGAATTATTAAAATGACTTTATGTATTTACATGTTTATATAAATATGCATATATATATATATATTCCTCCTGCCAACTCAGTGAGCTATACAGGCAAGGTAGGTGTTATCTTTATTTTATGGATGAAACATTGAACACATGAAAGGTATAGGAACTAGTCTTGGGTCACCAAAGGTCTCCCTGAAAGCTGGCGAAAAAATGAGTATTAGAACTGGGTCTCCTGGCTGTCAGTCCCATGTGATCTGCTGTGCTAACATCCTCTACCTTCTTTCCATCAAAGACCAGTTTCTTCTGCCAGAATTGCAAGGAAGGAAAAGATTCTCGCTCAGTCTAATTTCTAAGGTAAGCATTTACTATAGAAGAGGAGTTTATAATGGGTTAAAAGTACCATGTAGTGGCATGAGCACTGAATTCAACTTCCAGATCTGCCTTTTACCAGCTGAGTGACCTTGGGCAAGTTACTTAGCCTCTCTGGCTAAGTTTCCCCATTTATAAAATGAAGGAATTGGACTAAATGTACTTAAAGTCACTTCCAGCTCTAACAGCCCCGGAGGAATAGTCTATCACTAGATAAGGAGATTCTTGCCATTGGGATGTAATTCTTCCACCTAGAAGATCTGTGGACCCTCCAGGTCCTACTAGAGAAGATACGTGGGAGGGGAGCCCCTGAGTCCCCCCATAAGTGAAATCATGGAGCTTACGCTTTAAGACACAGCATAACGAGGAAACAATAATGAATCAACATGTTCATTCAATAGTCATCAGGTATTAACTGGGTACCTAGCAAGAACCATCAGGTGCTGCAACCAGGGAGATGAACAAGTAGCTCTCAGGCTAGTGAGAGATACAAATATGTAACCAAAAATGTACAATTGGCTGTGACATGTACAAAAGAGGGATCTACAAGGTCCAGTTGAGGTGAAAAGGTGGGAGGGATCAGTTTTGCCTTGGGAAATGGGGGTGGAGAGAGGTTAGGGTGAGGCAGCGACGGTTTCGTAGAGGAGACCAGTTGACTTGGTATCTACACAGAGCATGATATGGGATCTGGTCAGTGGATTTTAAAAGAACAAAGTATTTTGATACAGGAAAAGGGGAGATGATTATTGAAAGCAAAATTGGGAGTGTGTGTGAATAACTAAGCTTAGTTAATCATTACAGGTAGCTTACAACAAAGCAATTGGGTTCTTCTTGGTTAACGGGAAAGAATTGACTAGCATGGCTATATAGCCTATACAAGCCTAGATTTACTGAAAATCTTGACTTCAAGTATTCTTGTCAGATCACGTTTCCAATTTTACTTTAATCACACTTATAAATGATCACAAGAAATGGGTTACTCAGCACCAGTGATGGGCAAAACAGATTGAGCTTAAATAGTTTAAGAGAGATTAGATATTTGCACCTGTTTTTGACATTTATAAAGCATTACAATGAAAAGTCATGGTCTTTGTTTTCAGAAAGCTCTGGGAAAACATTGAAAAGAGCATTCTGATCCAAAAGATAGAAGAAGAGCGTCAAAGAACTATTGAATGTCGGAACTGGAAAGGACTTTATGTGTGATCTACTCTGTTTCTCTCATTTTATGTATTCATAAACTGGGATCCAGAAAGATGAAATTATATGCCAGAGTCATCCTGCAAACTGTGGAATCTTTGGATTCAAATATAAGACTTCAGAGTTTTAGATATTGAGTACGAAAAAAGCTGAAAAGGAACATGTTATAGTCTCTGCCATCTTGACAGTTTTTGAAGCATTGTCTGTAATGCATCTCAGGCTCTTTGAATTTAATCTTGTCAGGGAGTGTGGTCCTACGTGACAGACTAGTCCCTGCCTAAGAGAATCTTCCAGTGTCATTAGGGACAAAAGGCTAAGGTCCATGAAACAGACAGTAACATCAGATGCTCTCACTTGCCAAAGAAAAATCGGCTATTGGAAGCCAGAGAAGGAAGGGGCTGACGTCACACAAAGTTGTTCAGGAATAAAAGCTTTGGGTCTCCTCTCTGATGATGAATGGAGGGATCTGGCCAAGTTGGGGAGCAATGGTGGGGACAGAAAAAGCAAAGGGGAGACAGCAGGAATGAACCCATAGTATCTGGAGTTGGGGAGAAACTGGGTTAGGGAGAGCTGGATTTAGAGGAGAAGGGAAAGCACCCCCTGGAATTCTCTTCCAGCCCTGTAATTCAGATCTTCTCTGTCCTGTCATTTTACCAAGCAGGAAGGTGGAGCCAGAAGGAGGCACAGCCTTAATCCACAGTTACAATAAGTAATCCCCTTGGGCAGTGCTTCTTGGAGGAGGAAGGTGTTGGGATAATCCAGGCTGCAATTGGGCTGCTTTAGGACTTGAGGAAGTGCCATGCCGAGAGAGAAATTCCAAGGGAGTTCCAGCCCTCACCTGCCCAAGCTCACTTCCTTCCTGTGACTTACACATGTGTGTATATAAATAACTGGAAGCCTTTCAGCTTAAGACAGACTCCTAGGAGACCAGAAGCCGCAGCCCTTCTGAGCACAGGTAAGAGACCCTCCCCTCTACTGACACTGCTCACATTGCTCTGGGGATCAGCCCTGCCCTCCCAGTCATTTACCCAGGTGTGTCCAGGCCCATGTCTAAAGGAGCCTTTTCCACGAGGACAAGGACTTGTCATGTTTATCTTTGTGCTTTGGTACCAGCACGACATTCAGGACAGTGCAGCTCAATAGATGCTGATCGAATCGCTGAACTTCAGGTAGATTTACTACATACTCACTAAGTTCAAGGCAGCTAACATCAACTACTACTTAAAATGAACCGATCAGACACTGTGTGCTAGCTGTATAAATTATACATTATTTTATTTAAATGTCAAAACAAGCTTCTGAGGTAAGTTTAATTATTACCATTTTGGGGGCTAAGAAAATGAAGCTCAGAGAGGTGAGTTGACTTGTCCAAAGTCACACAGATGTGGGGTGACCAACTCATTCCTGTTTACCCATGACTTTTGCAGTTTTAAAACTGAAATTCCTGGTATCTCAGGAACCCCCCTCATTCCTGGGCAAACTGGAACCACCTACATAGCTGGGAACTGGATTTATCTGGACCCAGTTCTCTTCTCTAAACCCAGAGTTCTGTCTGATACTTTTGTGTTTGTTATGCTCATTCCCTTCTCCTACATTTGGCAGTATCTGCAGTGGCCAGGAATGTGAAAAATGTCTATCATATTGCCTGGCACATAGGAAAAATTCAGTAAGTGATAATGATTATCAGTGCTGTGCCAAGCCATGGAGCCAAGATGTACATCCATATATATATACACACACACACACATATATCTTTATGCATTTTATGTGTGTCATCTTTTCCCAAGATATTAAAGTAGTTGAACAAAATTGAAAAAGTTACATAGTAGGTTTATTATAACTCACATTAAGTTTAAATATTTTAGTTATGCCCCCAAACAAAATTTATAATACTTTCATTTTCTTGGCTTTAAGAAAAGAAAACTCATCAGTAATATTTTCGCCATATGTTTTTGAGAAAAAAGTTAACCATTAAAAATACGTGAAAATATATGCATAGCGGCAACATATTTTTCCTTTCACTCCTATGTGGTTCAGCATGGCACTCTCAAATTCTGTCTATATTTCAAATTTCGATATTTTGCTCACTGTGATTTTTTTCATTCATTTTGATCTTGCATTAAAATAGTCTTTATCTTGATGATTGAGCATTTTGGTGCCCCCCCTTAAATTTTGTGCCCAACATGAGTGCCTTAATATATCTTACCCTAACCTCAGCCCATTGCCATTTTATTTTAAAACTAAGCAGACACCATAAACTGCTCGCTTACTGAGCAGCCTTGCCCAAGAAGAAATGAATTCCTTCACTGACTTTCTTCTCTGTCTTTTGGGATCGCTCCATCTTTCGAGTTGCAGAGCAGGGAAGTGTGTACTCTTGAATTCACCCCAGGAGTGCCTGACTCCAGTCTTCCTGCAGAGGGCGCTGTCAGTCCCAGATGCCTCAGGAGGGAGCTTGTTAGGTAGAATCCAGCTGATTGCCCATCAGGTTTTGCCTATCCCTGGCAGTAGGGTTGTGATGAAATCATTGACTTTTTCTTTGCCTTCAGGGCTGAAATGAGTCTATTAATATTATCCTCAAATAATCTATCTGATCTCAGACAAATGCCAAACAGAGCTCAGCTCCTCGGCTCTGTAGGTGGCCGTAAAAACCCAGACAATTTTCCCCAGGTGTTTTTGATGGCACGGCCACAACTTTTGTGCGATTCTGTTCTCCCCAGTTCCCCCACAGGTCTAGTGGAACCAGAAGGGTGAGCTGCATGAGCATTCTGGAAGGGAAGGCCATGTGCGTCAGTTCCCCAAAACAAGTATTAACATTTTCCCCGAAATGCATCCTCTACTCACTGCAAGTTCCTGCTGTTCTGGGCCTTATCTGCTGGGTAGTGATGGTGGAGCTGGGCTGGGGACAGAATAAAAGAACCACGACTGGTGGCACCAACTCACACTCAGAGCCCAAACGGCACCTGAAGGCTTCTTTCTCTTCACGGGAGGCTCGGCAGTTTTTCTTAGTGAGTTGTACGAATGCGCCACACTGTTTGGAGGCAGATAAGGCTGTTCAGTTTTCCGTCTGTGGACACCTGGGGGAGGCACATCCCTGGCGGCTGGATTGGCTTCTTATGCATCAGATGGAGACATCAGTAAGTCACGCTCTTTCCTTTGAATTTCCAGCTCTCACCGTCTCCAGATTCCAGGCATAAGATGAAAGCCTCGGGTCTTGCATTCAGCCTTCTCTCTGCTATGTTTTACCTCCTCTGGACTCCTTCTACTGGGCTGAAGACTCTTCATTTGGGAAGCTGTGTGATCACCACAAACCTTCAGGAAATACAAAGTGGATTTTCTGAGATACGGGACAGAGTGGTATGTACCAGGACATTCACCTCTCCCGGGTGCCTTTCCTCTTCTCTCCTTGTCTGGCTCTCTCTTCCCTGGGAGCGTGATCATGAAAAAAGGCAGCTGGAGGACTCCTTACCAGGAGGATGCATTTCCAGGAAATATCCGTAGTTTGTAATATAAAAATGTCTTGGGAAGGATTGCCTCCCACTGGGCCGTGGCAGGGAGGGGACACGAGATCTTGATACCTAAGACCCTGGCAGCAGTCACTGACCCATCCTTCCTCGCTTTGTCTGCTTCTGTTTAGCAAGCCAGAGACGGAAACATTGACATCAGGATTTTAAGGAGGATGGGGTCTCTGCAAGACACAAAGGTATGTGCTTGGCTCAGGCGACGGGAGGAAGTGGGGCATGGGAGCTCCTCCACTGCCCTGGTCTCGTCTCTGTCCTCCCCCGCCCCTCACCAACACACTTGTCTCCTTTGCAGCCTGCGGATCAGTGCTGCCTCCTCCGTCACTTGCTGAGGCTCTATCTGGACAGGGTATTTAAAAACTACCAGACCTCTGACCATCATACCCTCCGGAAGATCAGCAGTCTAGCCAATTCCTTTCTTGCTATCAAGAAGGACCTCCGTCTCTGTGTGAGTGAGGGTCTTGGGTAACAGGGTCCATCTTAGTCCATAGCTTCAATGATTTAGCAGCCAAGCTCTCTTTCCTACCTCCGTTTAATGGCTGGAGAAACTGAGTCCAAAAGCTCTAATAATCTGTGTCGCTAGGTAATAAGAACTCAGTTTTATTGACTTTTGAGTATATGCTCTATGAAAAAAGTGCTTTGTGAAATCTAAAGAACTACAAAATGATAGCTATTTGATATAATGACAGTTCTCTATTATCTTTGAAATTACACTTTTTCTGTAGATGAGGTATCTTACAGGTACCAATGCATCCTGTGTCTAGGCAGCCAATCAACAGGCCATTGGGTTTGCTCTCAGAATATGATCTGAATAGAACCTAGGGATTCAATTTTCTGTTCCCATGGGGGCTCAGAGGAGCTCTGGGATGGAGCTCCTAGACTAGAGCTGGGGGCATGGGTGGCCAGATGGGGTACTGTGATCGCAGACTCCTTCAGCACTGCCTGCCTATTTCTAAAAAGAAACAGTGAGTTCCATATTTGAGCTTAAAAAGGTGGCTTCCAGGCTAGGTGCGGTGGCTCACGCCTCTAATCCTAGCACTCTGGGAGGCCGAGATGGGAGGATCACTTGAGCTCAGAAGTTCGAGACCAGCCTGAGCAAGAGTGAGACCCCGTCTCTACTAAAAAAAAATTTTAAAAAACCCCCCAAAACTGGCTTCCTCTTCCAGCTGATCATTAGTTTAACGATCCCAAGTGATGAGACCCGAAAGGACTTTTCTATAGGAACAGGTATCTACAGGGTTGTGGCTAAAAGAGTAGAATTCCCACCTGCTGCATGTCAATGGCAAGGGCAGAAAATCAGAATCTTTAATATAATCTATCCTTCTTTGGGTTCTTTTCAGCATGCCCACGTGACCTGCCATTGTGGGGAGGAAGCAACGAAAAAGTACAGCCACATTCTGAGTCACTTCGAAGAGGTAGATGCAATGTTGGCATTGATTGGGATGGGAGTGTTTTTAGAACTGAGATCATTGATGAGTGGGGTGGATATTCATGCTGGTAGAAATCCTGTAGCCCTCAGGTTGATAGCCCTCTGAGGTCACGGGACCATCCCTTGCTTTAACCCAGGGGACTCTCATCTGGGCTCTAGAAGAGTTCCCTCTCCGGATGATGCTCTGGAAATGGACAGAAAAGTCACTCCAGAGACAGTGCGATCTTCCGGCTGCACAAATGAGGGGCAATAGCGTTCCAGCATTCACACATTTATACATACCCTCAAAAACACTCACAGCTTCACACACGCCCATGTCATGCTGTTGCTCACCTTGACACCTCTGCCATCTGCCAGGAAGGCCTGAGATTTACCCCTCACTGACTGACTCCTACTCAACCTTTCAGACAGCCGAGGCGGCACCTCCAGGAAGGTGTTGGCTGCTTCTCTAGGAGTTAGGTGCCTCCCCTGTGGTGCTGTGGAGCTCTACGTTTTATTCACTACGCTACATTTTAGCTGCCTATTTCTGCCCGTCTCCCTCATTCAACTGTGAATTCCCTGTGCATGGGGGTTGTGCCATTCACCTCTGAATCCCCAGCCACCAGTCCAATGCCTGGTACAATCAACATCTGTCCAGTTGAAGTACACAGAGTAGGCAACCCCTACACACACATGCACACACACATCCCTTTCCTAAAGAAAACAGCCTAGCTACTGTGATTCAAGAGGCTTAGGTTGTAGTCCGGATTCTGCTACCCTCCTGGGCCTCAGTTTTCACATATTAGACCAGGGTGATGGACTCAATGACTTCCCTTCCTCATGTGAGGCCTTGATGTTCTATAACTTCTTTCAAGCTCTTGATATGGAAAAGAATGCTCCGCTCACAATCCCCAGTAGACCTGCAATAAGAGAGAGGATTAACCCTGGAGCAGGTGTGTGTCTTCAAGAGTTCTAACCGCAAGAGTGTGTGTCTCTTTTAGCTCGAGCCTCAGGCAGCAGTGGTGAAGGCGTTGGGGGAACTAGACATTCTTCTGCGATGGATGGAGGAGACAGAATAGTACGGAAGTGATGCTGCTGCTGAGAACACTGCAGGCCAAGAGTCCCCATCCTCGGTACCCGGGCAAGCATGGCCCACGTCGCCATCTCATTGCCATAGCAATTTAGTGCTGGTCACAGTGTGTCTTATTTATTATTTATTTCCATATGTGGTCATCTTTATGTGTCTCCAATCTTAATTTAGACCACACTTTTATAAGATTTTTGTAACATCTTTTCTACTGTTGGATGTATTATTAGTTAATTATTTATTTTTCCTATTTAACTTATTTATTTTTGTACTTGAACATGAGACTTTAAAAAAAATTCACAGATTATATTTATAACCAGACTAGAGCAGGTGATGTATTTTTCTGCAGTCAACAAACCCTCTACCTTCTAGAAGAGTAGCTAGGGAGAGTATTCATTTTTATTAAATTAAGGATATATTTACTCACCACCAATGCTCTGTGAGATATTTAAAGTTGAACCAATGGCTGCCTGGCTTGAGTCACGGAAGAAGTTCTGATGTGAAATTGTGGGTCTGTCTTGCAATTACTGACCACCCCTACTCGACTCCCCAAGTCCAGACTTGTGTATCTTCCAGCTATGGAATCCTGCATGGCTGGTATGTATTTCTATGAATAAAATTTTCTTTGCAAAATATCTCTTTGGAGTTTGAAAATGCTTCATGAGCAGACACAATAACGAGGATGAGCTTGAATCTCAGTTCACATAGGATCTGCTTGCTCCTCCGGGGAGGAAGATGCAAGTGAGAACCTGGGCCTTCTCTCTCCTGCAGAATTAGTCCCTAGTCCTGTCTTGTTATTCCTTCACAGCTCTGATCCCACAACTGCCCTCCACCTAAAGGGACTGTGACAGAGGGAGGGGCTTTAGCCATTCTTTCTTTCCCTGCACCGTCTTCTCCATACCCCTGCATTCTTCCTCACCCCAGGTTTCCATACTCTTGCAACACAAATTACAATGGGCACAAGGTGCTATTATAAGGGTTAAGAACACACAGGTGATAAGTGTAGTTCTACAGCCTTGCCCAGGGAGGTCCGTCCAGAAAGTATCCAGCCACTGTTAATATAGTGAGAATGGTTTGCACGACATCCACATAACGTGGCAGCCAAGGAGAGTGGACTGGAATGCGCATGCATGAACAATGACTTCACCATACTAGTCAGTGGAGCGCTAGACCCCACTGAGTGAGCACGTGTACTGTGTGGCCCTTGCATTCAAAATAACTGAGCGAGTAGAGCATCAGATTTTGCATTAAGCTTGAACATTCCTCTGCAGAAACTGTTTGGATGATTCAGAAGGCTGTCTGGGACCACGCAATGAGTGCAGGGCAAATAATAGTGTGGCACAAATGCTTCAAACATGGTCGAGAATCTTGAAAGTGATCCATGTTCTCAAAGGCCTATGACAAGCAGAACACCTGAGGATGCTGTACTTGCACAGGCTGCAGAGGTTCCAAAGTGCCTACTTTGAAGGGACTGAGGCGTCATTGTCCTGTGTACAATGTTTCTTGTCTCTTCCTCAATAAATGCCTCTGTTTCTCGTATTACATGGCTGGGTACTTTCTGGACAGACGTCATAGTTGCCCTCGCTTGAGGCCTCCCATTTTGGATTCTGTCTAGCCTCAGAGTTTAGATTGCTGCTGGATCAAGTCTTTGTCTTTGCGTCCAACTATTAAGTCAGAGTTTTCTTTCCAGGCCCCCTTCAGGCTGAGCATCCCTGGACTCTGAGGAGCAAGAGTTGTGGCCTGGCCTAGCCTGGGTCCCTCCTGCCTCCCCCACCTCACTCTGAGCTGCACCCCCAGCGTCATAGCTTAGATTCCCCAGTCTCAGAACCACAGACTTGGACTGATTCCTGGCTCCTACAGGAGCTCTCCTTACTGCCTTTAATTTCTGCTCCCTGTCCTTAGCCTGGGCCCTGATACAGTTTTAATAACTGTAACTTTTAATAAGTCTTATTATATAAGTGACAATTGCCCAATAGGGAAAATTCAGAGGAACATCAAGAAGAAAACTAAAATCACCCACCATCTCACCACCCACAGACAACCACTTTTTAAACATTTTTTGTGTACTTTTTCCGGATCTTTTTTGTTGATTTCAAATTATGATTCAACCCTCGTTACCTGAGTGGTTTGGGATGCAAAAATCTTAACCTTATTGGAATTTCATTTCTTTCTCTGGAAAACAGAATGATAATATCTACTTTCCCAGGTGATGGAAGAGATGGTCATTTGTTGTTCTTCTGATTTTTCCCTTGCTTTCTTACCTCCCATTATTATTACCCATTTTCTATGAGATTTTTACCCCATATCACCCCTCTTCTATCAGATTTTCCACTTACATGTTTCCTAGTTCTTTCTGAGCAGTCTGATAAACAACTTGGCTTCAACTCTCAAGGAATAGAGTTGAGAAGCCAACTGCACTGAACTCAGTGTTAAAATTAGAACCATCAAGTGGTGTTAGATGGCAAGGAGGAGACGGGTTTTACCTGCCAAGGATACGAGTCTCCCAGATGGTCATGTCTGAGGTTGACCCACAAAACTGAGGACAAAGCTCTTCCATTTGTTTCCTAGGAAGTATTTTTGACCCTTCTGAAAGTCTGGACCACGAGAAGCCTTGGTCTTTTGGGACTCCATGTTACCATGTTGCCATCGACTTGTCACCTCTTTGCCTGTGTATTCTACTTCCCTACAAAACCTGTCTCCTCCTCTAAGTCATTTGTCTCTTCTCTGTTTGACTTACCATAGTACTAGCAATAGGGAATTCAACAATGGAGAGGTCAAAGCAGATTGGAGGTTAAGGGAAAACTTCATGAAGGTGGGGCCATTGAGGACAGACACTCAAGAATGGTTTATGATAGTCACTTCCAATATGATTAAAATGATTTTGTCATTTATTAAGTGTGTGCCAGATTCTGTATTGGGACCTTCAAATACATTACATTATTCAAGCCTTAAAACAACCCTGTGAGGTAGGTAGTATTATTGCCAGTTTGCAAGTGACAATGTGTTCAGAGATGATAAATAATTTGTGCAAGGTTTTATAACTAACGGATAGCAGAACCAAGATTTGAATGTGGTAGCCTGATCTCACAGACCTACATACTTTTCCACTCTCCCGCCCACTTTCCTAACAATGGCATCTTGTACTTGGAAGCTTAGTGGAAAGGAACAATGAGATCTGACTTCCTAGAGATATGAGTGAAAATCCTGCCTCTGACCCTCACTGCCTTGGACAAGTGACATCATTATTCTCAGTTTCTTCATCTGCAGAGTGGGGATTATATTACTTACAACACTGGATTGGTGTGAGGACTAAATGACACTGTAATAACTAATTTGTTCCAGCACTTATTATGCAAGTGTTCTAAATATGTTGCAAGTAACTGCTCATTTAATTTGCAAAATATCGTGATGATACAGTGCCATTATTATTCTCACTTTACAGATGAGGAAACTGAAGAGCAGAGAGGTAAAGTGTCTTGTTCAAGTTCACGCAGCTACCAATGATGGAGGTAAAATATGAATGCAAGTAGACAGACTGGAGAACCATGCTTTTAGCTAGTTTACTTTGCTGGATTGGTGGAATGCTCAGTACATAGAAAGCACTTGACCGATAGCATCTCTGGCTGTATCAGAGGAAATTTATGAGCCTTCCTGCCAAGCTGTAGCACTAACCATTAACTTCCTTGTGCAACTTATCTCTATAACATCTGTATTGAATTGTTTTTCCGTGGGTCTAAACCTTGTTTCCTCAACAAGCAAAATGTAAGTTCCTTTAGAGATGTATGCTAAACCTCAGGTCGATCTGAAAACTCTAGTAATTATTAGTTCTTAGAACTTAGATAAGTCACTTCTCCTCCCTGGACCTCAGTTTCTGCTGAGACTGAATATACAGACAATGGTCAGACCACATATAAAAATAGAACTCTGACCCACAAACTGCAGCAACCTGCCCAGGAAACCAACCCATTATCTACAGTAACCAGCCTACTGTCATTGAGTCAGACTTGTAGAAAGTCAGATCACTGTCTTTAGCATTGAGCCCAGAAAGCAATAACCCCTGTAACAATTGGCCCCAAATGGGCTCTTTCTCAGAAGGAGAGACATCTTAAAGCTAGGAGTGAGGTCCAGGTACTGGTGACTCAAAAGAATAAAAATAGTATTTTTTTTTTTTTTTTGAGACAGGGTCTTGCTCTATTGCCCAGGCTAGAGTGAGTGCCGTGGCGTCAGCCTAGCTCACAGCAACCTCAAACTCCTGGGCTTAAGCGATCCTCCTGCCTCAGCCTCCCGAGTAGCTGGGACTACAGGCATGCGCCACCATGCCTGGCTAATTTTTTCTATATATATTTTTAGTTGGCCAGATAATTTCTTTCTGTTTTTAGTAGAGACGGGGTCTTGCTCTTGCTCAGGCTGGTCTCGAACTCCTGACCTTGAGCGATCCACCCGCCTCGGCCTCCCAGAGTGCTAGGATTACAGGCGTGAGCCACTGCGCCCGGCCTAAAAATAGTATTTTCTATCCCTTATTTCCACCATGCCTTGGAGTTGTCCAAATTCCCCATTTTTAAGGACTGGGGCCTTTTCTGATATAGTCCACTGTAACTTTGTCTGTCTGTCCCTTTCCATACAGATGGAGAGCAAATGGATCATTTGCCCACTGGACTCTTAAGTTTCTGGGGGACAGTGCTGGGTTTTTTGTTGGTTTTTTGTTTTGTTTTTTTTTTTTTAGCTTTTTTAGCCTGTCCCATCCTACCTCATCTCAGCATAGTATAACACTACATTACTGATAAAGACTGAATTCCAAAGCAAGAGGATGGAAAGAAAAAGAAATTTTAAAAAAAACAAATTAAATTGCTTTTTATTTGTAAGTGGCCCTTTGCTAATTTTTTTGTGAGTCAAAGACTTTTGACATTTGCTGGAAAATGGAAAATCCACCCTGCTCTGGAGCCTGGGCCTTGCTCAAAGGAGGCAGTACAATAAATGATGAGTGAATGACTGAATATAGCTGCTCCCCTATTTCACTGGAAGGTTGGGAAGAGGAAAGGCCACACTCACCAGTTGAACTCCACTGTCATGAGCACAATGAGTCATTCACTTAACGGGAAGAAGGTAGGACTCAGAGGCCTGGAGGCAGGAAGCTATGAATTATAAAGAGCTAATACCTTTCTGAGTGCATTCTTAGTCTTACTGAATGTTACAAGTGGGAGGGAACATACTGATCACAGAGAACATGCAGATCATTTCAGAGGGTAACTGTGGTTCAGAGAGGGAAAGTGACTGGCCAAAGATTACCCAGTGAGCTATGGCAGGGTTGGCATTAAAACTCAGGTCCCTGTACTTCCAGGACCACTAAGCCTCAATTCCATTTAAGAAAAAGTAAAACTTTCCCAGATTAGAAAAGAAAAATATCTTTATTCATAGCTGAGGGAATCTGCAAAAAACTACAAGGGTTGGTGAGGTTGCAGAATACAAGATCAATATGCAAAAATCAATTGTATTTTCATACACCAGCAATACACTATTGGAACCTGAAATTAAAAAAAATTGCTAATCACAATAGTATCAAGAAAGTTGAAATACTTCGGGATAAATTAAGAACAAAAGATTAAAAAGATCTGTACGCTGAAAACTGCAAACAATTGCTGGAAGAAATTAAAGATGATCTAAATGGAGTTATGAGTCATATTCATAAGTTAAGAGATGCAATATAATTCTTCCCAAATTAATATCAATTATCCCCAAATTAATCTATAAATTCAAAGCAATAACAATCAAAATTCCAGCAGCCTTGTTTTAGGTAGAAATTTACAAACTAATTTTAAAATTCATATGAAAATAAAACAGATGAAATAAAATTGCTGAAATAACATTGAAAAGAAGGACAAAGTTGGAGGATTAATACTATCTGATTTCAAATTTATAATAAGCAATGGCAATTAAGACAGTGTGGTATTGATGCAAAGATAGACAAATAGATCAATGGAACAGAACAGAAAGTCCAGAAAAAGACCCCATATATGGACAATTGATTTTCAACAAAGATACAAAGTGAAGATAAAATAGTCTTTTCAAGAAATAGCCCCTATCAGCACAACATAAATTCTATAATTGAGGCAAGAACAAACATCATTTTATGGTGAAGTCTAGACAGAAAAATGGTGAAATCATTGATGCTTTACCAAAAGTTTATGGGACAATGCCCTAAAGAAATAAGCAGTTTACGGATAACTCATTTTAAGAAGGGACAAAACAATGTTGAAGAAAAAACCCACAGCAGCAGACCATCCTCATGAATTTGAGAGGAAAAAATTAATCTTATTTATGTTCTAATTGAAGAGGACTGATAATTATTAATAATAGCAGGAACAATAGCCAACCCCGTATACATCCCAATTGATTCAGTTTACGCAACTCTGACCAGAAAATTAAAGTTGAGCAAACTTTCCACTCAATGGAAGCCAAAACGATTGCACCCAGATCAAGCTGCAGAAAGGAGCAGAGCTCTTAATGGAAATTTTAAACAAGTGGGATCAAGATCCTGAAACATTTCTTAGAAGAATCATAACAAAAGATAAAATGTCGCTTTACCAGTATGATCCTGAAGACAAAGTACAATCAAAGCAATGGCTACCAAGAGGAGGAAGTGGTTCAATTAAAGCAAATGCAGACCAGTCAAGAGCAAAGTACATGGCAACAGTTTTTTTGGATGCTCCAGGCATTTGGCTTGTTGACTTTCTGGAGGGCCAAAGAATGATAACATCTGCTTATTATAAGAGTGTTTTGAAAAGTTAGCCAAAGCTTTAGCAGAAAAAAATGCCAAGGAAAGCTTCACCAGGGAGTCCTTCACCATGACAATATTCCTGTTCATTCTTTGCACAAAATAAGGGCAATTTTGTGAGAGTTTTGGTGGGAAATCATTAGGCATCCACCTTACAATCCTTATTTGGCTCCCGACTTCTTTTTGTTTCCTAAGCTACGGCAATTAAGAGAGTGCAGTACTGATATACAAGACTAGACATACAGATCAATGAAATTTTATTGAGAGTCCAGAAATAAATCCTTATATTTATGGTCATTTGATTTTCAACAAGGGTGATACCACAGTTTAATGGAGGCACAGTACTCTTTCCAACAAATGGTGTTGGGACAATTGTATATCCATATGCAAATTAATGAAGCTGTACCCCTATTCATATCACGTATAAAAATTAACTCAAAATGGATCAATGATCTAAATGTAAGAGCTAAAAGTATAAAACTTATAGAATAAAACAGTGAATCTTCATGATCTTGCATTAGGCAAGGGTTTCTTAGTTATAACACAAAAAGCATAAGCACCATAAAAAAATAGATTGGACAACAAAATTAAAAACTGCTGCGCTTCAAAGAACACCATCAAGAAAGTTAAAAGACAACCCACAGAATGGGAGAAAATATTTGCAATTATATCAGATCTAATTTGGTATACAAAATATGTAAAGAACTCTTAAAACCCAGTGATAAAGAGACAACCCAGATTGAATAGACATTTCATCAAAAAAGGTATATGAACAGCCAAAAAGCACATAAAAAGATTCACAATATCATTAGTCATTATGGAAATTCAAATCAAAATCACAAAGCAGTAACACTATACACTCACTAGCACTGCTAAAATATGAAAAAATACACAATAATAAGTGTTAATGAGGATATAGAGAAGTTGTAGCCCTCATACATTACTGGTGGGATTGTAAGATGGTGCAGAAACTTCAGAAAACAGTCTGGTAGTTCCTCAAAATGTTAAACATAGAGTTACCATACAAATCAGCAATTCTACTCCCAGGTATTGAAAGAGAATTGAAGACGTGCCCACACAAAAACCCGTACATGAATGTTTGTAGCAGTGTCATTCATAATGGCCAAAAAAGTGGAAACAATGCAAATATCCTTTAATTGATGAACATATAAATGTGGTATATTCACACAATAGAATATTATTCAGCAATTAAATAGAAATGAAGCACAGATACATACTACAATATGGATGCACTTTGAAAATATTAAGTGAAAGAAGCCAATCACGAAAAGCTACATATTGTATGATTCCATTTATACAAATATTATTTAGAATAGGCAAATCTACAGGGACAGAAAGTAACCCAGTGGTTTCCAGGGACTAAGGAGAGAGAAATGGGGAGTGACTGGTAATGGCTATGAAGTTTCTTTTCAGGGTGATGAAAATGTTCTGAAATTAGTGGTGCTGGTTGCGCAACACTGTGAATATACTAAAAACCACTGATTATGTACTTTCAAAGGGTGAACTTTATGGTGTGTGAATTTACAGCTCAATAAAACTATTATTAAAAATGAAGATGAAATAAACACATTTTCAGATCATCAAACATTAGGGGAAAGTAGAAATAGTTACTTAATGCATAATGATTTTAGAACAAAATGATGTGACTTATTAGAAAATCATTCCATTCTCATCTACTTTCATTACTACTGTTAATTAAAGAAGAGCTTGCTCAATTAATTCTGGACTTGAAGTTTTCATACTATCTTCTCATATGACTTACTTTAGGACCAAACTCCTGTTACCATTTTAAAGCAACTTTGAAGTCTCCCTAATTGTTTCTATCTGGGGTACTAGTGTGACCATGTTATCAGGTGTTTGTCTTTTAAAATCACATAGTTAAAGGGTAAATATTTGTTTGTAGCCATGCAGCCCCTCTGATCCAAGCTCTTTTAGTTAGAGAAAGGCACTGAGTGCGGCATGGTAATATATAAAATAACAGTAGCAATATTTTCATAATAGCTAACTCTTTCTAGTATTACTGATGTATCAGGCTTTCTTCCATGTACTTTGTATGTCTTCTCTCATTTAATCCTCACGAATACGTATGAGGTAGGTAGTGTTGTTATTCTCACTCTACAGATGAAGAAACTGAAGCACAGAGGACTCAAGTAACCTATCCAAAGTCACACAGCTAGTAAGTTGCAGAGCCAGGAATCCAAATACAATGGGTGACTTCATGGACTGCATGTTTTCCAGAGCACCTTCCTGCCTCCCAGATACCTAGCCTTGGAGATGGAGACCTGGGATCAATTCTAGGTGGTTCCATTTTCTAGCTCCATGAACTTACGCAAATCACTAAATTTCTCTTTGCCTTGGTTTATTAATCCATGAAACAGAAATAATGATATCTGTTCTCTCTGTATCTCATTGGGTCTTTGTGAATATCAGATTGTAGAAGCAATTTGTAAAGCATTACACAAACAGCTGGATTATTGGACTAGAGCCGAGACTCCTGCAGCTCCCACCTCAAAGAAACTCAGCCAGCAGAGCTAGGCAACACCCCTGCACACGAGCATTTATTTACCGCCATTGAATTACAGTGAGGCTGAAGAACTTTCTGGGGAAAAGGCTGAAACTCTTTACACCTGGGGTTCAGACACTCACAGACATGGCTCTTGGGCCAGAGCATTTAGAAGCCGGATTACAAGGGGGTTAATGACAATCTGTACCCCTCAAAGATGATTCACCCTGAGAAAGAAAGGAGTCTGGCATAGTAGGTTGGGCTCAGCAATAGGAATCAATGTCACTGATATTGATGAATTCTAGTCCCAGCTACCAGAAACCACCCTAAACCAACCATTCGGCATCTTGGGGCCAAGAAGGGCTCAGAGTGTAAATTGAGAAAGCTGTTTCACAGAACCCTGTAACACTCTGGGTCCAATTGCCTCATTTGGGTGAATGTGACCTCACAACAATTTTTGGCCAGAGCAAGTTGTCACTGAGAAGCTGGGAGGAGAGTCCCATTCTCACCATCATGGGGACAGTAGTTGGAATTTGCAATAGCTGGTTCAGCCAGCTCTGAAGGCACAGACTAGTTCATGAGAACGACTCCTTTGGGAATTCTCAAAACATTCTAGGAAGAGACTCTGCAAGAGCCTGCTATGTTTATGCGAGCAGATGGAATCACAGAACTTCAAGATTTTTCATTTCTAATTTTTAATGATAGGCGATGGAAACATGAACATTCAAGTTATGCTATCCCAAATTATTTTTATTATTTTATTGTGGGAAACTAGATTCGCTCAAGCAGGATTAAGCAACTAAATCTACTGTCTTGGGTGGCCATCTCTCTGGGATAGTGACTTTTCACGGCAGGAAATACTCCAAGGCTCCCTTCATTTTCATGAGTAACACGTTTTCCAGGAGGATATTTTTGGGAAGGCGAAGGCAGAGTGTATGTGGAAAGCCCCACCCACTATTGCTGGAAATAGCTTCTAAGCTTCATCATTTCTTTGACTTTTGATGCTTTCCTGGATCTGATCATCTAGCTGGGGGCAAAGGCTGGAGGTGAGGAGGCAAAAGAAAAGGAAAAATTTGGTGTAAGAACCTGAGTCATTTTGCATTTCAAGGATTATATACGTAAGCCTTTTCTAAGACATAATCTCTAGTCTCTCTTATTCTGGGGCAAGCTTAGACCTGCCAGGCCTTAGCCTGCCTTTTTTTTTTTTTTTTTTTTTTTTGCCAGTTTTAAAATCCATGTAGTAAGTGTGTGTGGTGTTGTGTGTGTGTGTGTGTGTGTGTGTGTGTGTGATTGTTGGTTTGTCCTGAACTTTTTACTGACATCTTAGGCCATCTTTGTAAGTAGAAGGTCCTCTACATCACTCCCACTAAGAACAAAAGGCTGTTCTGCAGATGAGCTTTCCGTCTTCCATCTATCACCCATTCTGGAATGTTGTCCCCCTTACATGATCCCTGAGTGAACTGAGCAGCCCCTTGCTGAATCCCACCATGGTCAACATCGTGCCATAATCTGACCTCGCCTGCTGACTGCATCGCTCACACTGTGCTCAGGGAGAAAGCTGTGCCTTCCGCCCCTTTGCAGATCTTAGTACAAGAGAAAAAGAGAGAGAGAGACAGAAGAAGTGCCACAAAAGAAGTTCACTTTGCTGCAGTGTTTAGAGGTGACAGAAATTCCTTGCAGCTTTTGGGAATGGCATCAGGAAACAGGCCTTGAAGAACTTGTAAAATTTCTAATGCAAATCTCAATCTCTCTTCCTAAAGCGGTAGGTGTTTGTGGAGTTTTTCATGCAAGTTATACAAAATAGTTTAAAGATGAAAATAAAAGTCTGCCCAACCTGTAATCTTTCCTATGCCTTCAAAGTAAGCATCTTTAATGAGGTGTGTGTGTGTGTGTGTGTGTGTACATACAGCTTATACATATATGCATATATATGCATGTACATATACATAGACTTGTATATGCAACCTGCTTTTGACAGTCAACAACACGTCCTTTGCTTCAATGTCGAGGTGATAGAGGGTGGTTAGTGTTTGGCAGGTGGTAAGGACATCCCAGATCCTGCTGAGCAGAGGTGCAGAAACACAAGCTCAGATTGGCTGGCAGCACGGTGTGCAGAGGTGTGGGAAGAGAGGAGGCTGCGAAGGTGCATGGACGAGGTCTCAGAGGATGTGCTGCGCCAGGTCAGGGAATTTCAACAGTTTTCAGTGGAAACTAATGATTTATTTAAATTTAAAATAAATCTTTAGAAAGACTTGCACATTATATAAAGCTTGGAAAATACAGATAAGCTCTAAAGAAGCCACTCAAAGATAATCTTGTTAACATCTCGGGATTTATGTTTCTAGATCATTTTCAACACATGTGCCCATTTTATTTTTTTGCAAAAATGGGATCATACTGCATATGCCATCTGTAACTTGATTTCTTGTAACATAAAACGTTATGAGGTTTTTTAAAAAGAATATAAATATAAATTATTTTTAGTGGTGGAATTAGCATTTCATTATATGGACTTTTACCTATAGAAATAACCCATGGAGGATCACATAAAAGGAAAAAGCAATTTAATTATTTTCTCCCTTACATACATTCAATTTACCTGGTTTTGAAATTAAGGATTGACTTGTGGACAATCACATTTGATGAGTACCTGGTAGGCAGGTGGCTCTGTGGTAGGCACAGGTGGTGGGGGTTACAAAAATGAAACGAAAGAGCAATGGGTGGGAGTGGGTTTCTCTCCTTGCCAGAAACCAAATATGATTTGGGGGCCAAGGAATAATATGATCAGAGTTGTATATTTAGAAGAATCTCCTAAATGCAGGAAAGGGATTTTATAGGGGATGAGACTGGAGGAGAATCCGTAAGAGGGATGAAATAGGGATTGTCTTCCCTCCTGACAGAATGGGGCAGGTGGCACAGAGAAAGTACAGAACTTGTTCAAGGCAGCAGGGCGTGGCAGCTCTAGGGATAAGATTAAGATGCTCTTATTCATAGACCCAGGACTCTCGCCTATGCTGGGCTAATCACAGATTCTGTTTCCCTGTGATTCTATGTCCAGATGGGTGGTCATGGCGTCATTTGTGAATTTGTACTCCCATGCTAGGGGCACAAGCAAATGTGCCCCTGGATGCAGGCCATATCTCACCGCCTGTGGGCATTGCCTGAACAAAGAGGAGGAACCCCTGGCAAAGACCTCTGGACAAATAGCCTGGGAGACAATTTGACCTTGTACATAATCAGATTTGGGGACCAGCCTAATTATGTGGTACTAACTATACTACTCTACTCACATTAATTCTGGCCGCTAAATGTGTGGGTTTTTTCCCCACACAAACTAATTCTCAAATTCTCAGTGCCCTACAATTTGGTTAAGTTCCAACACTATCTACCTGGAGACAGTGACAAATCCCACAGGTTAAGGGCTTGGTCCCTCAAGACTCCTCCCACTTCAGACACCAATCACAAGTCCAGGTTACCACCTGTGCTTCTGCCTAAATAGCTATAAATCAGAGGTTCCCATGATGCCCTCCTCTGGTTTAATCATATGCTAATTCTAGCTCACAGAACTCAGGAAAACATTAATAATTTACTTACTAGATTACCAGTTTATTATAAAAGGATACAACTAGGGAACAGCCAGATGGAAGAGATGTGTAGGGCAAGGTATGGGAGAAGGGACGCAGAGCTTCCATGTGCTTTCTGGGTGCACTACCCTCCTGGCACCTCTACATGGTCATCAACCCCAAAGCTCTTTGAGCCCTGTCCTTTAGCCATGGAGGCTTGCTCACCTGGGCATGACTCATTAAATCATGAGCCATTGGTCCTCAACTCAACCTTCAGTGCCTCTCTGCTCCCTGGAGGTGGGATGGGGTGAGATGGGGGTGTGGGGCTGGAAGTTTCAACCCTCTAATCACGTAGTTGGTTTTCCTGGCAAGCTGACTATCCCAAGACTACACAGGCCACCCCAGCCATCAGTCATCACATTAGCACAAAAAAGACACTTATCACTGTGGAGATTCTAAGGGTTTTAAGAACTGTGTGCCAGGAAAGGGAGGCGGTTATGTCACAACGGTTAATAAAATTCAGTTATTCAACAAATGCTGACTAAGCTCTTGCCATGTGCCAGGTTCTGAGGGGAATTCTGAGATGGATAAAACTCAGTGCTGGTGCCCAGGGAGTTCACAGCCCGGTGAAGGAGACAACCAGGTTATAGGGAAGGATGACATTGGTGCCATCAAAAAGGGACCAGCAACTCTCCTAGGAGCACAGGAGAAGGCGAGATTAATGCTGTCCAGGAATCTAAAAACTCCTTGTAGGTGTAGAGAATGGATCCGGACAGGAGAAAAGGGAGCCCCCCTTTAAGAAAAAGATTCTCCTTCAAAGCTGGGCATGGTGGCTCATGCCTGTAATCCTAGCACTTTGGGAGGCTGAGGTGGGAGGATTGCTTGAGGCCAGGAGTTTGAGACCAGCCTGAGCAACATGGCAAGACCCTGTCTCTACAAAAAACAGAATAATTAATCAGGTGTGGTTGTGCGTGCCTGAGTCCCAGCTACTCAGGAGGTTGAGGCAGGAGGATTGCTCCAGCCCAGGAGTTTGAAGTTGCAGTGAGCTTTGATGATGCCTAGCCCAGGCAACAGAGCTCTGTCTCAAAACAACAGAACTAAACAAAACGAACAGAAAAACCCAAACAAACAAAAAATAAAATAAAATAAATTATTTTCCAGAGAAAGCAATCTTGGGTTTATGAGAGGCAGGGTGACACAGGTATCCTGAATCCATTAGCACATGAGTTTCCCAGCCAAATGGGGAGGTAAAGATAAAGCACAATTCACTGGAAGAAAAATGATGATGTAACTTTTTCTTATCTTTTCCCTTTCAGGAAATTATAAATAATAATGCTTATTACTTCTGTCTTGTAGGGTGTTTGCATCAGAGAGGGGAGATTCAGGTTTAAGAGTGAGCTCTTTGTCGCGTCACCCAGAAGTGGAGAAGGGACTCTTCACCGTGATTCAGTCTCTTTCTCTCTATCTAGGTTTAGAGGAGTTTGTAGGGGATGTGGAATGCAAGTAGATTTATTCCCCAAATGTAAAACTCAGATGCTGTGGAGAGATATACAGGATAGAAGTGGCATGAGATTGTCAAAATAAAATCCGTAAATCTAATAAAGAGTATTTTGAAAAAACCGGCCTGTATGTGAAGATTTATCCTTAGATGAACTTTTCTTCCTCTCACTATTTCTGTTAAGGAAACTCCCCACGTTATATCTGTTCATAGAGATTAGAAGAGCTTCAGATGTTGGTCTGGTCCAGGATGGAGTTTGGATAAAAACACATGGACCTGGACAAAAGGAACAGTCCCACTTTCTCCAGTCTCTCAAAGTCTGAGACATGGGTCTTCCCCAGACGTGAGCCAGCAGTCCAGGCCTCACCCACCCATTCCCACCTGGTGGCCTTTGGGCACTTTCTTCCAACTTGCCATCTTGTTTTTTCCACTCCCCAGCCATCTCATCAGTCCACTGCCTCGCCCTCCAATGAAGGTTACCTTCTTATCTTTCTCTGTTCCGATTCCAGCTCATACCCCACAGCCATGGCTTCCCTCTAGTCCAGGGCTGCTTAACCTCAGCACCATTGACATCTTGGGTCACATAACTTTGAAGACAGAGGCTGTCCTGTGCACTGCAGAATGTTCAGTGGCATTCCTGGTCCATTCCACTAGATGCCCATAGCACCTCCCGCTTATGACAATCAAAAATGTCTCTAGACATTGCTCAGTGTCTTGAGAACCCCTGCTCTAATCCTTTTTCCCTTTACTTGGAGCTCTTGTTCATTAAGCATTTACCCCGTGGAAGACACTGAGTTAAGTCCTTTGAGTGTTTTATGCAGATGCTTCTCAAAATTTAATGTACGTAAGAGTCACCTTGGCAGTTCCTTCAAATGCATATTCTAATTCAGTAGTTTATGGGAAGGGCTTAAGCTTCTACGTTTCCACCAAGCTCCCAGATTGTGCTGTTGCTGCTGGTTCATAGGTCACACTTGGTGAGAGCAAAGCTACACGTCATTGCGTCCTCATGGTCCTAGGAGGACTCTGTTTTACAGGTGAGGAGGCTGAGCCTCAGACAGCTCAAAAGCAGCCCAGTGACATTTGCACCCAGCTCTGCGTGCCTCCAAAGCTGTGCTCATAACCAGAGTCGCAGCTGGTGTTGGCCCAAGGCCCCTGAGTTCTCTGCTGCCCTCCCTCCTTAGGTGATGATGCCGTGATAAGCTCCTCGGAGGCTGAGGCCCAGGCACGCGTTCGCCTGGCCTGCCCACGTTCGATCACTCCTTCCTCAGACAGTGAGCTACTCACAACCACAGGTGTACCCTGGAGCCTGCAGAGGTGTAGCCATGACCTCATGCCTCTGTCCTAGCCTGCCCCGAAACAGCTCATCCCGCCTGCCCTCCTGCCTACCAGTAGACAGTCGGCTGGGACTGCAGCAGCCCTGGGGGCTCATTTTCCTTCTCAGCTTCCTGCCTGAGCTGCCTATTCGCTCCAGCCCTGTCCTGCCTCCCCCTATCTATTGCTCTAACACTCTTACCTGGTCTTCCTTTCTGTCTCCTCACTGCCTCTTGGCATCCTCTTCCCCACTGGTTAGGGACTTTTGGTAATGCCCTAGAATAGATTCTAAAGGGGGAAAAACTGTGCTGTGGGCCCTTGCCCAGGACTGGGGGGCAAGACTCAGGCCCTCCAGGAACAAAGTCCTCACACTGGTGGTGGGGACAGTGGGGCAGGCTGCTGGCCAGGCATTGCACGCAAGTATTTTGTTCACTTAAGAAGCCACACAACACCGAGCATGCGATGGAGTGTGGGGTGCTGGTGCCTGAGGGATGGGGCAGGGTCTGCTAAGGGCCTTTCCCACCCAGTGTCCCCTGTTCTTTCTTCTCCACTGAGCTGGAGCAAGCTGCCCTACCGCTCACATCACATCCTTATGTCCATTTCTCTTGCCTGGACCCGGGTTGAAGCAAACTCTCAGCATGGTTGTGCCGGGCCAGGGCGGGGGGGTCGGGGGGCATAGAGAATAAACATTTTAGGCTTTGTGGGCCGTACAGTCTCAGTCACAACTACTCGTCTCTGCTATTGTGGCACAAAAGCAGCCAGTGACAATATATAAACAAATGGGCTTGGCTGTGACCATTAAAACTTTATTCATGGACGCTGAAATCTGAGTTTTGCATAATTTTCACGTGTCACAAAATATTGTTTCATCTGATTTTTTTTTTCCCAATCACTTAGACATGTCAAACCTATTTTTAGGTCACAGGGCAAAGCTGTTCTTAACTTAGCAGTGGCAAGTGGGTCTGGCCCGGGGCCTGCAGTTTGCCAGTCCCCGATTCAGAGTCCAGTGTGTCCTGGAATGTGTTCCTCAGGGACAGGGGCAAATACTGGAAATGCTGGATTAGGCAGAGTCAAGCACATTCCCCTGCTCCCCACTGGGCTTCTCAAAGTCTTCACTCTTCTCCGGAGCATGGTATGTTTCCAGGAGGGGCTAGCACACGCCAGGCTTCTCCAATCTACCTGACCAGGAACTCATTTGTTTCGTGCAGCGTCTTGTAAGACAAGCACTCCATGGAATGTGCTTTGGGAAGCCCTGCTCCAGCTGATGCCCTTGTCTGACACACAGGGAAACGGAAGCCCGAGCTCCTTGCTGTCTGGAGACCGGGTCAGAGCGCTTGACGCGCTGGCACTCCTGATACACCCACATTGCCTGTGTCCCCTGAGTGATTCCAGGCAGAGCCACACAGTCCAAGGCTGCCGCAGCAGGACACCGGGGCATATTTTGGTGGAGTGCTTGTAAGCCTAGGGACTGTGGGTGGCTGCATGTCAGGAAACACTCCTAAAATGCCTGGCCCTGATGGATGAAAGGAGAGGCACTTACAGGCTATCCTTAGCCTCCAGGCTACTGTCCCATCACCCATAGGGCATAATTATTAAGTGATTTTGACAGCACGGAGCCTGATGCACTCTGCACAGTAATAATGTATTTACAGGCGTACAGTTCACAAAGCACTTCCGTGTTATTTTTGCATTTGTTCCCTACACCTGCCCTCTGGGGGATGTGGAACAAATTTAGAAATTTTATTTTAATGGATGTAAGACACTGCAGCTCAGGGAAGCTAGGAGACTCGCCCCTGGCCACAGAGCCAGTGGCAGAGTCTGAACTCAGACCCAGGTATCATCTCACCTCAGGGGCTGCTTTCCCCATTGCCCTATTGTCTTAAAGTGAAGGGTGACTAGGCAATGAAGTAATTCTCTAGGAAAGCATGACCAATTTCCCTGTCTCCACCTCCCTCTTCTTCCTCCGCCCCTCCCCCCAGCCCCCATATATACTCACAAATCCCCACGAAGCCTTGCTTGCCTGCACACCTTTGCTTTTGAAACGACCTCCACAGCGGGGACAGGAACTTCCCAGCCACAGTGACACCCCTGATGGCTGGATGGTGACGGTGCTGCCCAGCCTTCCCCTTCTAGAAAAGCACTAGCCACCTACAGACAGCCGCCCTCCAGTATCACGTATAGGACCTGAGGTGAGCCATGGGGGATTCCTTTTTTTTTTTAAATCAAGTAATTTATTTTTAGAGCTAGGTCTCACTATATTGCCCAGGCTGGACTTGAACTCCTGGGCTTGAGTGATCCTCCTGCCTCAGCCTCCTGAGTAGCTGCTGCACTATAAGCGCCACCGCACCGGGCCATGGGGGATTCTTGAGTACTCCGCTTTGACGCACTGGACCGCCGCCTTATCTGGGAATAGGGGTTGAGGGTGGTGGCAGAAGTCACTTTTTTGAGTGTTTATGTAAAGACAAAGCATCACTGTGGGTGAGGAGCTGCTGTCTCCAATTTCACATCAAGGAGAATTGAGGCTGGATTAGAGGGAGGCCAGGAAGGTTATGAGAACCAGAGATAAATTTTCGAGAGAGGCTCTAAAACCTATGGAGTTTGGAAGAACAGAAGGAAAAGACTTGGAGGGAGACACAGAAGCAGAGACCCATGTGACGGAGGATAGTGGGTGCCAGCCCTGGGCACCGCTTCCTCGCCCAGGTGTGGGCAGCCATCCCAAAGACAGGTCTGTGGTCCTCCTGCCCAGTCTGGGGCTGTGAGACTGTGCCGGGAATAAGAAAGGTTCTTAAATGGCTGTGGAAGTAAATAAGAAAGAAAGGGAGGACGCAGATGAGAAGGAAAAGACCAAGCAAGGAAGAAGGGAGGCAGGCAGGCAAAGGGCAAAGAAGGCACTGGAAAGGAACTCTCTGCATACAGTTGTGATAAATAGATAACGATGTTAAGGCTCTTCACACAGTCATCCCAACGGACATTCCAGAGGAAGGTTTTTAAAGTGACTCATCTGGAGTCTTATTCAGTTACTTAAAAAGTGAATTTTTACAGTGACGTGTGAGTCAGTCAGTGGAGGTGGCAGAGTGAGTGTGTGGCCCCTGGCCTGCCCTCCTCGCCCCTCCCTAGGGACCAGGACTAGCCCCTCGGCTCCCTGGGGATGCAGAGTCAGGGATGGCCGCCTCTTGGGAGGGACAGAAAGACCTGCCTGAATGTGCCTGGTGACTTGAGGCACAAGCACACGCCTAGCTAAGCTCTCCATCCCCCCGAGTTTGGGTTGCCCAGACGCGTTCTGTGGTACACTGGGACCCCCCATTTCTTCACTCTTCTGGGTCCTATTCCTAGTAGCACATTGAGGCTACAGAGCATCATGGCAGACAGGGAAGGAGGTGCAGGGGATGCGGGTGCGGATGGGCCGGGCAGGGGAGGGTGGGCAGAGAGACAGCAAGACCAGTGGGCATGAGATAGAGGGGCAGAAAGCCCCTCCGCCCCACCCCAGTGCACCCCAGCAAGGCCACAGGTTTGCAATACTCTAGCCTGGGGACCCACCCCAGTCTCAGGGTTCCCATCTGTGTGCCCTGAGGCTGGCCTGGCAGACCCAGGGAGAGCTATTCTGCAGTCGCCTCAGGGCCTGCCTGCTTTGTCTCAGCAGATCCTCCGTCCTCCCTGCCCATGGGCTCGCGAGCGCAGGCGGCCGCCCTCCCTTGCCTGAGCCTGATGCTGCTTCTCTGGAGCCAGCTGCCGGGGGCCCGGGGCCAAGAGTTCCGATTTGGGTCCTGCCGAGCGAAGGGGGTCGTTCTCCAGGAACTGTGGGAGGCCTTCTGGGCCGTGAAGGACGCTGTGGTAAATACAATAAAGTGCGCTCCGGACCCAGCCGCAGGGGTTGTCATGGAGGAGGGACGATATTTTGTGACTACGGAGCCCCCTGCAGCTTGCTAATCAGCTTCCTGTACAATAACCCTGTGAGGTCAGAAGGCGCCACAAGCCCTGCTTCACACATGAGGAAACTGAGGCTCAGAAAGATGGGGTCAGCCTCTAGGAGGATAAACAGAGCCAGAGGGAAACACAGAAGAGAGCTTGATTCATCCAGGCTTCATCCTGGATGGACTCTTCGGCTCTAAATCCAAGAGCTAGAATGAGTGGCTGGGCTGCAGAGAAAGATCTAGGGGGCAGCCCATCTCCCCCCCACCCGCTTCCTCACCAGGAGGAACATGGAGGTGAAATCCTGCCCTAGGGGTTCTTAAACCCAGACCAGACAGGCTTATTTCCTCCGTCTCAGATGACCCAGGGAGTCACAAGCTCTCTCATCAAGTTTGTGTTCAGGCTCTAAGAACTCCTGGGATCCCACTGGCCCCTGGGAAGTCAAGCTGGCTGGTCTTCCATGGCTGAAACCTTGCAACCCCTCCCCAGGGGCCAGCTCAGCACAGCCCTTCCTGGGACCTCCTTTGGTCCCTCTGGCTTCTGAGATGTCCCAGGAGGGATAAATTTAGGGGTCTAGGGAAGCAGCACATATTTGCAGGGTTGGTTTCTGTGCTGACCCCTAACCTGGAGACATCTTCTCTTCCTGTTCCCAAAGCAAGCTCAGGATAACATCACGAGTGTCCGGCTGCTGCGGCGGGAGGTTCTGCAGGACGTCTCGGTAATCAGACCCTGGGGAAGGACAGTGCCTTCCTCTGTGGGGCTGCCTTAGGGGAGGCTGGCGGGAGCCCTTCACTTCTGCCCCGAACTGACCTCACATGGGAGAGGGGCAGGCAGGGAAGTCGGCGTCCGTCTGGGCCTATCGCCGTGTGCTGTGCATGTGCGGTGTGTGGGGGCAGGTGCGGACTGGGGCTTGTGAACATCTTTCGCCATTTAGCCAGAGAGAGGCACCAACTCTAATTTCTCTTTTGCTGTGTGGGCCCAGTGGGCACCTCTTCAGGTTCACCTCCCTCTGCCCTCTCCATCCTTTTCTCTCCCCCCAACATCTCCCCATCGCCCACTTTGTCAGTGAGTGGGCACAGCTGGCCGAGCGCTGACCCCTGAAAGGTGTTGAGCTTCAGGAGCTCGAGGGGGACAGAGTGCAATGGCTGTGTTCAAGGACGTTCCTTCTCCTCATTTCTTCTTCTCCCAGTCATCTTCTGGCCAACTCTCAACCACCAAGTTCAAGTTCAAGTGCTTTTCAGGGTCCATCACCTCCCCCATAGCTATTAGAGAGATCGTGTGGTGTAGAAGAAAGAGAATTTTAACCAGGTGGGCGACCAAGAGTCCTGAGCGCTAGACCTGTGTCTGCCGCTGACCCGCTCTGTGCGACCTTGGGCAGGTCCCTTCTCTCTCTGGGTCTGGGTTCCTCTTGTAAAACAAAGGTGCTGCTAGAGTAGCCCCAGAAGGCTCCTTCAGATCTAAGGCTCATTCATCTCCTAGAAGATCTCTGCCTCTACTGTGCTTATCTTGCCTTGGGTGGCATGTGGCCGTTCCTCCAGGGGGCCGGGTGGGCAGAGGTCTTGGCCCCAGAGTGACCCAGACCCTCCCCAGGATGCTGAGAGCTGTCACCTCATCCATTCCCTGCTGAAGTTCTACCTCAATACTGTTTTCAAACACTATTACAAGAGAACAGTGGAATTCAGGACCCTGAAGTCATTCTCTACTCTGGCCAACAACTTTATCGTCATCAAGTCACAACTGCAGCCCAGCGTGAGTAGAACAAGGACTAGGAGCCGCGGGCAATGGTGTGTGTTGAGAATACACCTCCCTCCCCTTATCTGGTCCTGGCTTTATTCCTCCACAGGGGGTCGCAGGTGTTGTGGGAAAGAGCACAGGCTCTGGATACCCGACAGTTCTGGGTTCAAGTGTGAGCCTGCTTCTGTTCATAGTCAGCTAAGGGGCCCTTGGCAAGGTCCTCAACCTCGCTGGACTTCAGTTTTGTTTTCTGTAAAGTGGGGATGATCACTCCTGCCTGGTGGGATTGCTGTGAGAATTAAAGCAGGCAGCCCCTGCCACAGGGTGGGAGCTTGGCTACTACGAGGATGTGGGAACTCAGCCCTGTCCTCTCAGGCCTTAGGAGCCCCTCTGGCATCGCGAGGAAGAGCATGGGGAAAGCTGGCCTCTGCTTCTCCCTAACACTTGGTGCAACTTTCTGCCCCTGTTATCCAGCAGGACAACGAGATGTTTTCCATCAGTGAGAGTGCACGCAGGCGCTTTCTGCTGTTCCAGGGAGCGTTCAAACAGGTAAGGCCAGGAGCGGAGAGCTTGCCCACCTAGCAGAGGTGGGCCAGCCTGAACTGTCACATGAGGGTGCCTCAGAAACCTCACGCAGAATTTAATGCAGGGGACTCCACTAGGCTTGCCCCAAAGCCACCTGACTTAGCAGGAACACAGGTATATTTGCATCAATTACCGTATACTTTGTGTAAGCAACACAAGCTAAGAGGCCTTTTTTCCTGCCAGTTTCTAAGTTAAAATGCTACTGTATTTCCCTGCAAGATGATTTCACTATCGAAGACTTTCCCTGTGCGAGTGTTTTATGGGTACTTGGGCTGAGGAACTGAAGTCAGAAGTGAGGGAGAAAGAAAGTAGACGCTTCACCCCCATCCCATACACATCTGCGGTATTTTCCATGATGTGCAAATGGTCTAGTTTGTGAAAAAAAATATGGGAAATTATGTCACCTTTTCCCAAATTAAGACAACAAAGAAAACCCAAATTTCATGCCCAGGCTTTCTCCAAAAACATATGATTTTAATCACTTTTTTGAGGAATAGATACCTCAGCCTGTAAATAAATGGTGAAGACAGTAACATCCGACAGGAAGGGGGCACCTGGGCTCATTTCCTCGTGGGCACAGTGGACGCAGGTGCTGGGCCACCTGCAGCCCATGCTGGAGGCTGTGGTCCTGTTGCTGGGGCCACCGCCTGCTTCCCTGTGCTCCTCACCCACTGCTACTCACTGGCCCATTTGTCCTCACCCCTGAGCGGATAAGCTTGTATAGATGGGGGACAAGTGGTAGAGAGGTGAGTTCATTAAGGTCATCCCAAAGGTGACCCAGCCCATGATCTAGAGTCAGGCCTGTTTTGGGGAACACCATTCTCACAGCAAACATGTGTGGCCTTCAACTCTCCTTTCCTTTTAGTTGGACATAGAAGCAGCTCTGACCAAAGCCTTTGGGGAAGTGGACATTCTCCTGACCTGGATGGAGAAATTCTACCAGCTCTGATGCCTGGACCAGCATCCCCTCCACACCTGTCCCCTGTGTCATTTCAAATGGGTGTCCCTTCCTGCGCTGTTCTCTGGGCACTCCACCCCCTTGGAACAGGCTTGTTACCAAAGACCTTATTCTTTAAGCAGCCTCAGCGACAGTCATGGAAGGTGCCTTCGGATGCTGTGAATAGTTTACAAGGTGGATTCCCGTATTTATTACAACTCTATTTAATTATTGTCAGTGTTTGAACTGAAGTTATATTTATTTGTGAGACTGTAAGTTCCATGAAGGCAGCAGAATACAGTGCCCCGTGCTTCTATTTTGTCCCCGTGATCCTTGCCACAGTACGGGCAGTGGATGGGTACTCAGTAAATACTTAATAAACTGGGTTTCTTGCTTGTCTTTGGATTGTCGAGGAATGATGAGGATGCTGGGATGATGTAAAATTGAACTTTAGGGCATGGAAGCCACACTGTCTTATGACATCTGCAGGGACAGCACTGGGGTGGGGATGAGGGGCACCAATTTGAAAAGTAAATGATGAAAGATAAACTAAGGTTAAAGTGCCCAGCATGAAGCAGATACCCACTAAACATTTCATTTCCTGCCCATGCTCACCAGCCCACCCCACTGTCCCTTTCCTTTGGGTGCCCTCCTATTCTCATTCTAGCCATTCGTCCCTTTGTCTGCCACTTGAGAGGGTGCCATTGTCAAGCTGACATTGCTGATGGGGTCATTGTACCTGGACGTACTGTCCAATCTGCGATGATATTTCCTGCTAATAAAAGGCAACACAACTCAAGTCTGGCAGCCTTTCCTTTTTACTTCTGGGCAGATGCCCAGGGAGACTGTGCTGTCTATCTGGGAAAGGCCTTCTTCCCAACAGCAAGACTGGGCATTCTCTAGCCTCAAGCTCTGGCTGAACTTCATAGTTGACATCAATCTAAAGCTATAATGTCCGACTATGACCTTGCTCCAAAATCTTAAGGGAAAGAGTATAGGTAGGAAATGAGATGTCTCTTCTCCCACAACATCAGTGCTATTGCAGAGCCTCCGGCCCTCCAGGAAACCCAGATCGCACTCCTTCCCCACCTTGCTATATGTTGTCTGCAACTGGCAAAGAGAAGAGGGATGTTTCGAAAGCAGAGAGATGTAATGGTTTAGGATGGTTAAAATCAACCAAAGTTTAGATAAATGCACAAATGTCAATGCCAGGCTGTGGAAGAAGGATAAGGGGATGACAAAGATGATTTCTAAAAGAGGGGAGATGCCAAGATCAGGGTACTTATGTGCATCAAGTGAGGGGCACAGAGTAAAGAGGGTTTATGGATATATATGTATATCTCACTAACACTAACGAGCCTGGTTCTGAAAATGTAGAATGCATCATCACATCAAAATAAATTGCCCTTACCATAGAAGCTGAGATAAGTAGAAGCTCACTACCAGGTGCCAACTTTTGGATCAGGGCAAAGATGTTCCCAGGAGTGTTTTCATGCCAGGCCCTGCCTAGCTCGTGGGGCTGGGGCACGTCCTCATGACGTCAACCAAGAGCCTCCTACTTGTGTGAGGCCTGGGAAGACCCCTGAAGCAACAGCTATGCCTCTGCTCCAGCCTGACCCCATGTGACCTAGAGCCAGTGCTGCAAAGACTCTGTGATGACAGATACTGAGTAAACACTACAAATCCCACAGCCTGTCAGATGGTTTGGAAAGGAAGCTGGTGGCACTAGGACAAATGCTCTGCACATTCAGAATCCCCCCAACAACCACAGGGGGCTGCAAACATGTGTAAGAGGAGCTGGAGGCAGAGCCATGCTCAGGGCACAGATACATGGGGCTGAGAGTTGAGGTGGGGCATGGGAGGTAATGAGGGCTCTGAGGACAAATGGAGCGGATATTGGAAATTGGCAGAGAGAGAAGACTCATTGGCACCACTGTCTGGGCCCAGGGGGACAGCCAGGGAGGTGAGTAAGGCAGGAATATTGATGTAGTCATCTGAATCGGTGTCCTCCATCTTGGCATCAGGTGGGTGGTAGAAACTCACATATTCACAGCTGGTCTTCAAAGACGAGGCGTGGAGCCAGGGAGCTTCAGACTCCTGGGAAAAATCAAAGAAGCATCACTGGATCTGGGCTGGGTGATTTTTTTCTCTCCTGGTGGATTTCCACAGTGGGCAATGGGGGGCATGGGCATGGTTGCTGAGCTCCAGAAGATACAGAGATCGCTGAGCTCCATCAAGTGGGCCAGCCCTGGGGGTTTGCAGCGTGGTGTCTCACCCCGAATAACTGGAAAACAGATCTAATGTGGGCAGGAAACAGCTTAACTGGGGCTCAGACTAAAATCACGTGGCTAAGCACAGGTCTCAAGGAGACCCAGCTGCCAGAGGAATATCCCCTGGGGATAAGATGATGTGACTTGTGGGATAAATATGCATCTTCTTAGGGAGTTATTCCAAAGTAGGGTGAGTCACCCTCTGCCCCTCTGTAAGGGCTCAGAGAGGCTGTGATGTGGCATGACAGTGCATTCCAGGAAGGGGCTGGGTGGTAATGGAAGGAAGATGGCAGACCACCTGGGCACAGTGGTGCTCCTCTTCCCCAGACAGAAACTTCAGGATCATCCACCTTCAGGATGGTCAGTTCTCAGACGACAGGGCTGTGCCAATGACCCCAACATGGCGCAATGACTGTAACAGCTGCTGAAGGCCATGGGGGAACCATGATGTATTTAAACATAAGTTCTGAGAAGCAGAAGTCCAGCACCCTGAACATAGTAAGCACTCAGTACGTACTCATTGAAAGGAACTTCTGCATTTTGTATTTTACCAAAGAGGGAGGCAGCAGCAGCTTGCTTCAAAAATGTATCTTTCCATCAGCCAAGGAAACAAGAAGCCACAGAATAGAAAGGAAAAAGAAGAGAAAGGTGAAAAAAGAAGTAACAGTGAGAGCAAAGAAAACCGGAAAATATAATAGATGAACCCAGTGAAAATGTCAGAGAGGACAAGGCTCAGTCGAGTAATGAACAAAAGAAGCCCATAAGCACGAGCGGGTACCACTCTGCGTGATGACATAGGACCACACGGTCAAGGAAGACCTGGATCCCGGAACAGCTCAGGATGTCAGACTGAAGCAAATACACAGCACATAACAAGAGAAGAAATGACACACAAAGCTGGAGGCGAGACAGAAAAGAGAGATGATCAAGATGCAGTTTCCAGTGTGAGAAGTAGGGGTGGTAATAGCCAAGCTTCCTTTAGAGGCCGAGGAAGAGGCTGAGGATGGGGAAGAGGATGAGGCAGAAGAAATCCTTGATGTATGATGTGATTTTGTTTGTTTTGCTAAATTACATGAATGTTGAACAAAAATGAGCAGGCCCTCCGTTAGTTTTTCACACTGTCCTCTACTATGTTTTAACTAATTTTTTTTGTCTGATAATAAAGATGGTTTTAGGTTTGTTAAAGCAAACAAACGGAAAGCTATCCTCCACTGTCAATTAGAGTTCATCATTTGAGATTAATTTATTTGGCTTAAAAAATGAAAATACTCCCTGTGAAGACTAAAATAATCTGTCAGTAAGTGTATGTACCATGTTGTAAATGTGTTCCATCAAGTTTTTTTGCCCCTAATAGTGGGAATGAGAGTTTCAGGGAGGGGAGGCAGGGAAAGCTTTGAGCAAGGCCCAGGCCCAGGTGAGGGTCTGTGCGGTCACAGGTGTGGTCACAGGGCATCCCAGAGAAAAGGGTGGTGGGAGGGTAGAGCAGACAGGCACCGTTGCACCGTGCCCAAGCTGGGGTCAACCTGCTCTAGCAGGGCTGGAGAAGCGCAAGCTGGAGAAGCTGGAGGTGACGATGGCAGAACTGCTACTTGTTGCTGGGTATCATTCTCCCCTCTTTAGCAAGGCACACAATTGCCCAGACAGGGACTACGTTTCTCAGCCTCCCCTGAAGGGAGGTGTCGATACTCGGCTAAGTTACAGCCAGCGGGATGTGAGTGGAAGTGATGCGTGAAAGTTCAGGGTCAGGGCTTCAGGAAGCAGCTTTCTCTGTCTCCCTCCTGTGGGTTTGGATGTGCACGTGCTGCTGGTGACTGAGTATTGACCACGGACCAGGTGAGACTCCAGGGGATGGTGGAGCAACAAGACAGAAAGAATTTGGATCCCTGGGTGACCACGTGGCTCAGGGCACCTCTTCCCGTTCCTCTGCATCTGAGTGCCTATTTGGGAGGAAAATGGGCTTCCATCGTGTGAGCCCTGCCTTTTAGGGTCTGTTGCATTAGCTTAGTCCACACTCGAATTAAAACAGGGATTTTTGCCACACTTAGCTTTTTTCTAGTTCCTGAAGTAATAGTGTTTTAGCCACTGTGGCTACTTTAGAGAATAAAATGCTTTCTCTTCTCAACTCGGGAAAACCAAGATGAACGGATACAGGCTTTCCCCGTCCATCAATGGCTACTGACACACACGCCTTCCCTATGTCCATTATCGATTTAAAGATGAATCTCCCTCCCCCAGGGTGCTGAATCCCTTCTATATCTCTGCCCCATCATCCTCTCGACCAGGCCCACCTGCCTCCAGAGATGGGTAAATTACCTCCTCTCATAGGAGTTCTCCCTCATAGGAAGGTGAAACCGTCCGGGCAGCTTCCATCCGCTCAGGACCTCCTAGAAATCTGATCTCTTCCACGTGAAAGCCCTTCACGTAATTGTGGAGTTACCACGGCTCCCTCTCTGCTAAGCTGCCGGCACCCAGCACCCGTTTGCCCCATGACAACTGCTTGGCTAAAAGCCACGCAGCCAAGTCTCCCCCAGTTCCTGCCAGTCCGTCTCCCGACACCGACAAGGGAGGAAACTGACGCAAAGTGTTTCCCGGCGAGGAAGAGCCGGCGGCCTGGAGGGCCCGGTGCACGCCCGGGCTGCCAATCAGGGGCGGGGCAGAGCTCACCTGCGGCAGGGCCGGGGGCGCCGAGGTTCCGGGGCCTGGGACTGGACCCTCCCTGTCGCCTAAGGGAACGAGAGGGCGGAGATGAGGGCGTGGCCGAGGCTCGGGCCCCACCCGACCCCGCGGGGAGCCTGGGGACCCAGGCGCGGGCCCAGCCGCGCCCGGCGTTCCCGGGGCCTCCGCGCTCACCTGCCGCGTCCGCCGGCCGAGCGCGCCGCGGGCAGGCGCTGTAGACGTTGTTCTGGGAGCGCGGCCGCCGCGACGTGCCGGGCCTCTGCGCCAGGGGCCGCTGCGAGGCCTCCAGGGCGCGCATCCTCAGGGCCAGTCGGCGGACCCGCCTGGAAAGGGCTTCTCGGCAAAGCCACAGGGACAGAGGGAGAGAAGAAAATGGCATCAGAGGCCCATGGCCCCTTTGGCCCCCTCCCCGAACTAAAGGCTGCCCCCTTCTTCATGCTTGCCAATGTCCGACGTGGGGATGCTCCGTGAAAGTGCGCAGAATGTACGCGGCACAGCCTTGCCTTCCAGCGAAGACCAAAGGGCTCGGGCCGTTCTCCTCTCCCCAATTCCAGGCCACTGAGCCCCATCCCACTTCCTTACGCCCCAGGCTGCTCTTCGAAATGTCCCTGCCTTTCCCCTGAAGTCCGAGTGGGGGTCTGAGTGCTCTGGGCTCTTTGGGCAGCTCAGCTCTGCAAACCAAAGCCCGAGCCCAGGCGCTCACCTTTCCTCCTTTGAACTGCCCTTTTCACCAACAGCCCCAGAAGGACCAGCAGGCAAAGGCCCAGGGTGGTCGGGATGAGGATGTGAAATCCTGGGCCTTCCCTCCCAGACTGCGGGCCACGGTTGGGTGCTCTGGGGAGGAAGGAAAGGGAGAGAGGGAGGAAGAGAAGGTTAGGCAGTGAGGCAGGTTAAGGAAGCAACCGGCGTTGTTTGGCGATGACTCACAGGTGTGTCCCTTTGTTAACAGAATTCGCCCCACTCTGCCCCCAAAACTTGCCTATAGAATCAGGAAACTTGGGTTCAAAATCAGCTTCTGTCTTTACTGGCTGTGTGATCTTGAACAAGTCTCCTAACTTCTTTGAGCCTTATTTCCCCACAAATGGATAGTAAAACCTATTTCACAGAACTGTTACAAGGATGAAACAAAATAGCAGATATAAAGGATTTAAGGCACCAGGCCCATAGCAGCGTTCAATAAATACCGGTTCCCCTTCCAATGTTTGATTTCTTCCCAAGATTATTGCAAATATTGAATGAGCTAATTCCTTTCTCATAGTGCTCCCTCTGCCTAGGAGGTCTCCCCTCCACTCCATTTTCTCTACATATTGAAATCTTACTTTGCTTAAAGGGACAGTGCATGAGTTCACTTTTCTTCCCCACCCACAGTAAACCAGAATCAATTTTTTCGTGCTCTGTGTTCCTAATTCTTCTGCTCATGCCCTTGCAAATCTTACCACAGTCAGACATATGTTAGTAAGACCAGGATGTTGCATGTTTTCATTTTTTTACATCTTCAGGAAATAGCACAGTGCTGGGAACATAGCAGAGACTTAGAAAATATTTGTTGAAATTTTCCTGAAACCTTCTCCACTGATAGGTTGGTGTGATTTGCTGAACTAGGAATCAGGAGTCCTGGTTCCATTTGAAACCACTAGCTCTCAGGACTTCAGTTTCCACACTTACAGAACCCAGATGATGTTGGAGGTCCCTTTCCTCATAACATGTTTGTCTTTGCTTATGCAAAAATAATTCCTGCTAGTACAGATTTTCTTTGGAATCTGCTATAATGCTGCCCCCTGGTGGTTTATTTCAGTACTTCGTGGACTGCCCTCCAGCCTTTAGACCAAGTGCTGTCCAATGGAAATATGTGAGTCATGTATGTAATTTTAAATTTCCTAGTAGCCACATTAAAAAAGTAAAAGGAAACAGGTGAAAGATAATTTTAATATTTAAGAGTTTAAGAGTTAATTTTACTTTTATCCTCACTTAGTTCTTCCCCATCAAAACAGATTTGAATGAATCTGAGTGACTGAAAGACTTGGGTCTCACTTCTTCCTACAGGGTCAACGCTGGGGCATGGACAAACGTCTTGCTAATGGGACTAATGAGTTAATGTGCTATACTCATAGGTAGTATATTTTGCAGAGGCCGTCTAGAGACAACGCCAAGGAGGCTCTCTAATAGTGGACACTGCAGGAAGGTATCAGTGGGTCTCCCAATTCCAGCCCCCTTTGCCCAGGGTCTGGCCCATCCTCTGTGGACTCTGTGTGGACTCTTACCTCTGCCTGTGCAGCCTGTTGTGGTGGTTGTAGCTGGCCGTCCGAGGCCCGAGCAACCTCTCCTGAGCTGAGGTCTTTGAGGTTGTGGTGGACGGCAGGAGGGTTGGGGGCTTGGTAGCTGCTACTGAAGATGCTCTGGAAACTCGAGGGTGGTGGATGATCAGGGTGGTGGGGGAGGGGTGGTGGGCTGGAGGGACCTCAGTCCTTTGAGCCTGTGTGGTAACTAGAGGAAACAGCAGGATAAAGTGATCTCCCATGTATAAAGTCCAGTCTCCAGCAGGAGACTATCTAGACCTTCTCTTTCCTCAGTACACCCTTCCCTTTTACGCAGACTACCTTTGTTCTTGCAGTCCTCATGGCCTGAAACACCTAGTCAATTGCAAGCATATTTGCTTCCAATACCATTTCTTCCAGGAAGCTTTCCCTGACCTCCTAGGCAGAGGAGCTTGCCCTCCTCTGAGCCGGGGTGGAGCGAACCTTGTTTGTAGTTCTGTTCCCACTCTGCCTTGTGCTCTATGTGCGTGCTTATCTATTCTCTCCCATCCTACACCTGTCAGCCACACCCCTGGCTATGTGATCTGCTCAGGTACACCATCCCTCTTGGCCCCCAGCAGAGTCCCCTAGCGTAATGATGTTCAACTAATGTATCTACTTCACGGGGTATGTGGGAGGATATGATGGGAATATTGCATAGCAAAATGTATTTAAAGCAGGAAAATGATATCTAAATGTAAAGGTATGGTTAATATGATCATCGTCAATCTTTTAGTTGCAAAATAGAGTTGTTAAAATCACTAGACACCAGCAGGTAGAAGACAGCCCCAGGGCGAGCAGGAGGCGGGATGACCTCCAGCTGGGAAACGTCTGCCCAGTGTTGGTTTCCGCAGTCATTCATAAAAGAGCAAGATTTGTGAATGGAGCACACACTTCATTGCTTATGGTGCCACCTGGTGGTGATATGTAAGTTCTGCGACTATGGCCGCGTGGCCTGGCTGTAGGGTAGGCTTGAAGGATATGGAAAGCAGACCCCAGGGAGGGACCCTCTCCGAAGACAGCGAAATACACATCTGAGACTAAGCTCAGCTCTGCCAGCCACTCTGTGAACTGAACACACCCTGTCCTCTGTTCTCACCATGCCACAGCATCTTCCCCACCTGTCCCACCCTCGCTGTGTGAACTGACCTTTGGATATGAATTTGGAAGAACTGGCACGTGTAGGCGCCTGGAACCAAGGGGACATGTGCAGGGGCAGAAATTTATGAAACCATTTTGGAGGCTCGGGCATCAGCTCCTCTTCCCAGAATGGCTCATACTCTATTGGAGGCAAGAGGAATATGTTGGTGGTCTGGGGGGAGACCGAGGCTTGAGGAAGGGACTGTTGGTGCAAGCTGAAGCTCACTCAGCCGGGGTGGATGGCAGTGAGGTGAGGAGGGCAGGGTCCACCGAGAGGGGCAGAAAAGAACTGAGCTGGAGGCTTCCCGGAAGGAAATACTCGTCCCCCCAGCCCAGTTGACATTCCCTGCAAAACCATCAGAGGCCGCTGGGATTCCCAGGGATAAGCAGACACTCTGGGGTTGAGTGAGTGCTGCATTGGTAGGGAAGTCAGCGGAGGAAAGGAGAAAGGTGGGTTCAGGGAAATAAAGGATCAGACCACAAAGTAACAAGTTTGGCTCACAAATGCGGCTTGATCTATGGGCATCTTTCCTTTATATTCATCCCTGACATTTCTCATGGGACAATTACATAGGACAATCATGTCCTTTTGCTTCCAATTTCCTCCCATCTCAGAGCCTTTCCTCAACCTCAAGCCCGGAGTAGGGTGGGCACTACAAGGAGAGCACCCATCTTGTTCCTCTCATCCACTTTGGATAGAAAATTCTGTGGACCATGAAATTAATGGACTATGAGGTCTCAGCTAGGTGGATCCCAATTTTGTGGCTAACATGGCAACAGCATAAGAGTCTGGGGACTGCTGCGGTCAGAGGGCTGAGTGGAAACGTCTTGGGGCGAAGGCCCTGAGCCTGCGATCAGCTGAGGTACCTACCGCTATGGACGCTCAGGGTTACTTTCTGGGTCTTCCCCTTGTCTGTGTTTCTGCCCACCCCACAGGCATAGGCTCCGCTGTCATTTTCGGTCAGCTCTGTCACCTCCACGAAGAACAGATTCTTGTCTGGGCACAGCTCCAGAGTGACTCGGTCCCTGTATTCCTTCTTGATGAAGTTGGTGCTGGACACCACAGTATTACATATTCCAGAGCCACTTGTCTCCCGGCACAGGTATAGCCTCACTTCCGTTTTAGGAAGTGGGCACTCAATGATAACGGATCCGCCCAGCTCCCCCTCCACGTGGACTTCTGGGAGGATCTTCAGAGCCCCAGATACTGCAGGGAGAGGAAGGTAATGCAGAGGAAGCTGCAGTGACAGCTATATCCCACCCCCGTCCACTTCCCCAGCTTCAGCCATCTCTGCAACCCTAGCCCAGGCCCCAGCCCAGCCCCGCGAGCCCTGGCCTCAGCCCTACCCTCCTTTCCACCCTCAGCCTCAGCCTCAGCCTCTTCCCATCCCCAGCCCTACTCGCAACCTCCAGCCAGCTCCACATCCGTCCCAGTCCTGTGCCCAAGCCTTAACCTGACATCACCAAACCCATCACCAAACCCAAGCCCATGTGGACACAGGCACCAACCCCCTGGGAAGATCGTCAAAACTACAACATCCACTCTGAGGAGAGATAATACGTCTCAGGTGACCCCAAACAGCGTATGGCCCCCAGGTGACTTCAGCGCGGTGTGGGGAGGGTGGCACGGTCCTGCTGCAGCAGGCTTTCCTTTCCAACTTGGCTTTGCTCAGATCCATCCCTCCAGCCGTTCATCGAGAGTTCTAGTTACTAAATCAGTCAGCAGGTGTTCCCCGAATACCTGTCCTGTGACCGTGAGCTAGCCAGCGTCCCTGCCTCGCAGCGCGAGTCACGCAGTGGGTGGTGCCAGTACACGGCCACTGCGGCGGTCGATAAACCCCGTGACAGATGCGGCAGGGGGCTCCCCGGAGGGCGCGAGCAAGCGCACCTGATCCGGCTGTTGCGGGCGGTGTAGTTGGAGAAGGGCTTCGTGGAGGGGGCGATATCTGAGTGGAGACCTGAGGAAGGGGCTCAAAGGCCAGCTGGGAGAGTGACATGGCTCGTCTCGGAGGCAGGGAGCACAGGAGGGAGGCAGGGCGAGTCAGGGTGTGTGCGCATGTGTGCGCATGTGCGCACACTGCATGTGTGTGGGGAGGATGTGGAGCCGGCGGGATAAACGATGCAGTTCCTGCGTCCCTGATGTCAAAAACCTCATGCTTTGGGGGACAGAAGGCAGGTCTAGCAGACCTGAGCCAGCTGCAGAGGAGGGCAAGGCCATGTTCGATCGATTGTCAACTAAGTGCGTCCCAGGAAATGTCTGCCTGTTTTGGGGAAGGGGTTCATAGGGTGGAGCGTGTGTGTACTGAGGTGGGGCTGGAGGGCTGGGGTGGAGGAGGAGGAGAGAGTCCTCCAGACGGCAAGGACGGTCCCCATGAAGGCTGGGACATGCAAGAGCACATAGCATGTCCATGGGTGGTGAGCAGTTCGCAAACATGCTGAGATTTATCCGCAGACCACGCATTAAGAATAGCTGCAAGGAGTGCAGTCCCACGAGAGTCAAGGAAAGTGTCAAGAAGAGGTGGACTCAGGCTTTGGGATAAGACGTCGTAGGCAGGGGGAAGAGGGCACTCGATGGCAAAGAGCTAGAAGCAATCGTGGGAGCCGGGGCGGGCCTAGGGGAGGGTGGAGAGCGGTTGGAGAGGGAGCACTTACAGGCGCCCGTCGAGATGTGAAAGTGGAGCTGATGCTGGCGTGGTAGGGACAGGCCACTCAGAAGCACAGCGCTGACACGGACACCCCCACACGAAACTCCGAGCCCTGGTTTCAACCTGCCAGACCCTGAGTCATGTGGTAGCCTCACAAGTGGAACGTGGCCATGGAAGGGTGACCTGTTCACAAAGTGTCAATCAAAGGACAAAGACCCAATCATGGGGGTGGGTGGCGGAATCATCCTGTGCGTCCAGACAGCCCCCACCTGTGTGGGAAGCTGAGCCCTGAGGGTGGACACACATGGAGGTTTTTGAATGAGGCTAACCCGGCCAGGGATGGGGTTCCCCAAGAGCAAGGGGTGAATCGAGTGAGCAGGGGCAAGACAGCAGAGACAGGGGGCTTCGCCTATGCAGATGCCTCCAGTGGCCTCAGTCTGCTCAGGGTCGTGCTTTGGGTGGATGCCTGGCTTGTCCATCCACATCCTCCACGGCACACGTGAGACTAAGATGTGATGACCTGGTCCTACGCTTAGGCATGGTGATTAATCTGCCTAGGGCGGGGCCCAGGAGTCTGATTTTAAATGAGCAGTCCAGGTTCCCTTGCATTTCTGCAATCCTGGGCTATAGAACTACAATTACAAATGATCTGGGGGAAGAAAGGGAGGGGTGAGAGAAGGTATCTAAAGGAACCAAGCTGTTCAATATTAATATTTTAGAGAGCCTACTAAGTGACGTTAATGTCTAAATTGGTGACTTGATTTTTAGTGGTAATGGTAGGGGAGAGGGAGATACGGGGTTTAAAGAGTCACTGTCAATATTTAACTGGATGTAAATATATGTTTGGAACATTAAAAAATCCCGTGATTTTCGTAATGCAAAATAAGGTCAGGGTCCAGAGGGCCTTGGCACCTGGGGTTGCTCTGGAGGTAGACTCGGGCTTCCTTGTAGTGGTGATTTTCTAGAGGACCTCATCAACTCAGATCAGAGCAGAATCTTGCAAAGAGGAGAGGTAGCCTGAGATTTTTATGTTTATCAAAAGGGGCGTGGAATTTTTTTTTTCAAAGAAAAGGATGAGGAACATCCAACTCAGCTTCCCACATCCATATCCAGCAAGCTGGGCATGTGCAGCCTGCTGAATGAAGCGTCCACCTCCTTTCAGGCTCCGGTCCCTCCCTCTGTCTCCCAAGTCCATCCTTCTCACCTGTTTTAGAACTTCTCGCCTGCAGTACTCCCCTTTCTCTCCCTGACCGAGGGATGCTCCTCTCCCAGCGTTGCCATAGCTTACACGCATGCTCCGGTACTGCCCATTTATAAACACCCCCCAGTGACTTTTTCCCTCCCCTCCACTCTTTCTCAGAGTCATCAAAGTCACTCAATCAAACTCACTTCCACACCTCCTAATTTCTCTTCAATCTACTCCCATCAGAATTTTGTCTCCAACATTCCATTGGAATTGCTCTTGTCAAGTCACCAAAGTTGCCCTGTTGCCACATTCATTGGTCCCTTCTTTGTCTCCATCTCACTCGCCCTGCCAGCAGCAGTTGGCAGAGTGGAGCCCACCTGCCTTGGGACATTGCCTGTCCCAGCTTCCCTGGCACAGGCTCAGTGGCAGCCACCTGTCAGACTCCGTCCTCCTTCTCTTCCACCTCACCATGTTGGGCTAGCCCAGCGCCTGCGACTTGGGCCCATTCTTGTCTCTGTCCTCCCTCCCTCTCTCATCTCACTAGCTAATGTACTCCCATGGGTTTTAATGCCAATTCTATATGGATTTCACCAAAATGTGATCTCTGGTCTTATCTTACACATTCTGAGCTCCAGACTTGCCTCTCTGACCTCTCCACTTAAATATCTCAGATATATTCCAAACTTGCACGGCCAGAAAACCCTTTTGATCTCTCTTCCCAAACCTGTGCCTCCACATATTCTTCAGTGGTACCATCATCTACCCAGCTGCTGATGCCCAAAACTCAGCCCCATAATAAATTTTAGGGGTGTGTGTGTGTGTGTGTGTGTGTGTGTGTGTGTGTGTGCTGGGTCATGACATCAAGTGTATGTGTTAGGTATTATTATGAATGTATGTATTATTGTGCATAAAGGTGAAAAGCTTTGGAAGTCCACACCGAGAGATGCTGCCCTGCTTTATTATGGAAGCCACACAGGGCTCCAGGCAGAGCTGGAGGAGCCAGGCAACTCCCCTCCTTGTGGCCAATTCAAACCTCACTAGAAGCCTGAAGTGTTTCCCCATAGTACTCACCTGGCAGGAAGTAAAGTGACCAAAGCCAGAGGCCCATGGTTCCTTCCAGAGCAAGGTCCCGTCCAGGAGCCCCTGGAGAGGGGGACAGAGACCCGCTGCTCGCCCAGGAATCCTTCACAATCCGGAGCTTGAACGAGACTGCCAGCCCCCACGAGGAACGAGGCTTGAAAATGAGGAAATGACAACCCGGCGTGTTTGCTAACACGTCTCAAGCTAAAACAGAATACAGGCAAACCACAGCGGAAGTCAGGAGTGGAGAAAACATGTTGTGTTCGGTGACAATGGGTCACCCGGTTCAAAGGGCCTCTAGGAAGTTCCTCAAGACTACCAGGCCTGATATTTCTTTGCCTTGGCACTTTTTTCTCGGAAGGGCCTCCCGTGCTGTATATTAATATATATATATATATTATCACCGGCTCCCCACTGGCTTTCCCCACCTGACAAAGGCTATGGACAGAAGCTTGGCCCTGGAGTCAGAAGGTACTGGGTGGAGTCCTTACCAGTCACCAGCGAACTCATATTCACAAATGTTTTATGCACCTACTCTATGGGGATACTATATTTTGAGCAATTTACTACTTTCCTGTTTTCTCTGAGCTTTGATTTCTTTATCTAGAAAATAAACGAAGGTGGGAGTAGCGGATCTCTGGCCTCCCTCCTGCAGAACGTGGCTCCTCATCCCTCATCCCCCCAGCATCTTCGTAAAGGGCTGTCCCCTGGCAGGGCCCAGGCCTCTGCCCAGTGACCACAGGGGCCATGCCAGGAGTAGGGTATGGCAGGTCACACGCAGCTCTGCCTGAGGTCACAGCAGCCGGGCAGTGCTGTGCCTCAGGACCCTGAGGGGCCAAGGGTGAGGCTCATTGCCTGGTGGAGGGAGAGATGTCGGGGCCACAGGGTGTCACGGAAAGAGCTTTGGATTCGAGCCAGGAGACCTGAGTTCTTGTCCTGGCTTGGCATGTTCCAGCTCTGGGCAAGCTCCCCTGGCCTCTGTTTTCTCATCAGCGACCTAGGGCTGGCCCCTGCCCTGCGGACCTCGCCTGGCTGTCACGAGGCCCGGCAGAAGCCACACGCATGGGGGTGTGAAAGAGCCTTTAATGCGGAGACCCGAGGGCTGTTGCTCGGTGGGGGATGTTTCCTTCCTGGGCCTCGGTTCCCAGGGCCCCATCCCCAGGTGCTGCAGCCTCTGGTGCCCGTGGATGGGTTGGGCTACTCCCACGCTGTTTCTGGGAGGCTGCTGCTAACGGAGCCCTCACCACTCCCCGCTCGCCCCCGCATGCCCCCGCACACCGGGGTTGTCACATGCTCTCCAAAACATACAACAACAACATCCGGGGTGGAAGTCGAGGGTGAGGCACGGAGCAGGTGCAGAGGAAGCGCGTGTGGGGGCAGGCAGCCTGCCCTGTCCCCTCCCTAGCTGGGTCCCCAGTGGCCCAGAGCAGCTGTGGTCGTGATGTCTTCGAGAGGGCAGTCTCGGGACCCGGTGGTTAGAGTGACTGCCAGCCAGAGGTTTCAGCTGGGATCAGCTCCAGCCTTCCCTGCCCGGAGGGCGCTTCCCAACGCCCTGCAGCTGGTGCACAGCTGGGCTCTGCCGTGCGCTGGGCTCCAGGCCTGGAGCTGCCTTGGAGAGAGAGAGAGAATAGGAGGGAATGAATGTGATAAGTGTGTGACTGGCCGTGGGAGTGTGTGAGTGTGAATACATGGGTGTGTGATGTGTGAATGTGTGACGTGTGACATGGGAGAGTGTGGACGTGTGCATGTGTCTTGGGGACCAGGGCTTGCCGTGCCGAGGCTGGGGCCTGCCAGGCAGCGCAGAAGGTGTGTGGGACGACAGTGGGGCGGGGGGAGCTTTCCACGAAATGTGCGGCCCAAACGCAGCCCTTAAAGATATCCCATTGGGTTGTTAAGAGCAACAGTTAGAAGTCTGAGGACCGCTGGTAGGAGGTGAATGCTTGAAGTTTGAGGGGATCAAAGCTTCCAGACCTGAGCCTGTCCGGTGTCTGGCTTCCAGTGTCACCCCCAGATCACAGGGGTTGAGCCCCAAGGGAAGACTGACCCCTGGCAAAATTGTGAAATTTACCGTTCTTATTCTCTTTTCTCCTTTTTTCCTGTCTAAACGTGATTTCTCCTTTCAGACTCCCAGGGCTGCCTTAGTGCCCCGGCACTTCTGCTCCCAGGAGAATGTCCGACAGGCTGGAGCACACCAAGGGGCAGGGGACTCAGTGGCCTAACACCCTCCAGCAGCCAGAAGGGGTGAACTCAATGGAAAAATTCAGAGCTCAGTGAGAGGCAGGCGGAAGGAATAAGTAATTCCAGATACCCCCGGGAAGCGTGCTAAGTCCTTTAGGCGAATTCATTCACTCTCTTAACTCAGGCTCTGTCATCCTCCCATGTTACCGATGGGCTAAGAAGAGTGTTTCTCATAAGGCTACTGTGAGGGTCACATGGCTCAGCGTCACGAGAGACTTAGCACACAGCCTGGGACACAGTTAGAGCACAGTGGAGATTAGCCGTCGTCACTGGGATGGAGGTTGTTGCTGTGTGTTCTGTTAGGTTATTGCGTTACTCTCTGTTGGCCTCCATGCGTTCGAGTCCCAAGGACCCTCTCCCGGGCCTTTCCAACCGAGGCCCTGCATCCTCAGGTGGTCCTCCCCACGACACAACGCTGCTCTCCGCAGTGACAGGCCATGAGGATCCTCTTTCCTGGTGACTCACCAGGAACCCCCTCTCTCCTCCAGGTAGAGCACCTGGCTCCAGCATCCTGCAGTTCCTTCCTTCCAGGACCTCGGACCACAGGCTTGCCTGTCCCAGAGTGAGCCACTGCAGAGCAACGGGGCCTTAGAAGCAATAACCCTTACCATAACATAAGCCTGCTTATGATTTTCTTCTACAAGAAATGGCAGAGCTTTGATGGCTAAGATTTCTTTCCTGAATATGGCCATATTCCTGTTGGTATTCTAAGGTTAAAACCCCAAATATGTGGGAATTTTGGATGGACTTTAATGTGATTTATCAGCAAAAACCTGGACTATTTTTATTGCAGAGACTCCCCTAGTAGAGTTAATCATGTTAGGGAGGTGGGGGTGGGGTGGAAAATTCAACTTGTTTCTCTGCCTTGGGGACCAGCTTCATAGACCAGAGCATGGTCAGTTCCTCTCTCTGCTGTTTAATATTCTTAGGAGAGATATTCTGTCATGAGCCTTTGAAAAAGTCTTGAACTAATTAGAGATCCTTTTTTAAGCTTAATAAAACAAAATCAATTGCTATAAACATATTCCTAACCACAGTTGGGCCTTGTTAATCTATGGTCATATAGTTACATAATGGGCTTTTAAAGAGAAAAAAAAACATCGAGATAATTTAAGAACTTGGGGAAGATTTCCTTGTCATCAAACGTTTAAGTAGTTCCCTGAATGCTTGCTGGCCGGTGAGCATTGTTATTCGTTTATCATTGTCAATGCTACAGTTGCTTGTTACTCCCCTGTACTGGCTGAATAGCGTACCCCTGAAATTCATGTCCACCTGGAACCTGTGGACCAGCTTCCTTCTTTAAGAGGGTTTCTTACTGCATAAGGAGCAGGTGGACTTTGGGCAGTACATTATTGTACTTCCTTATATCCGTTAGGAATAACATAAGGTGCTTGTGCTGTTAGTGACATCTCTTGGCTGTTGATTCTAGGGACCAGGGTAGGCTACACGAGCTCAGCATCGGCTTGCTGGTCATTGGCATTCACCCAGAAGTCGCATCTTAATCCTCTACCATAGGCACGGCCCTTCGGTAGGTCAGAGAGCAGCTTCCCGGAGGATAAAACTGTGGTAGGTTCTGACACACCTTATAATTTTGCTTCTCCTGGAATGATCTGCTGTCATTGCAAGAGAAGCTAGACACACATCCCCATCACAGAGAAGAGAGAAATGAACATTCCTGACGACCATCTCTCCTGGCTAGAGAGGAGCCCAGGCTCTGACCTTGTCATGCCTGGGAATTGGGACTGGGCACTGCGGTTGGTGGGCTGAGGGGGGACCAGAGGAGGACTGGAGTCTCAGTCCTAGGCAGGGGCAGGCTTGGGAAGCACACGGCAACCAAGGCGTTATGTTCAAGACCCGGGTGGGAGCGAAGGTTCACATCAGGCAGGTTGGGAGCCTGGGGAGACCTCTCTCCCAGAGAGAACTCTCCACGCACAGGCCCCAAGGAAGGCTCTAGAGATGAGACAGGGGAGCAAGCTGCCAGTGGGCAGTGTGGACATTCCTTATAGGATGTGACATGGTTTAGTGCCAGAGCCTAGGAGTGATCTCAATAGACAAGGGGGCCCTGTATCTAATCACTGTCCACAAAAGAGACTTTGGATTCAGCAAGTCTAAAACCTAAGTTATCATTTAACTAGCTTCTAGTTGGTAATCTTGTAGAAAGCGTTTATTCATTTGGTTACCTCTGTTTTGATTAGCAGCCTCTTGATCGTGGAGGGTACCACAGAAAAGTATGAGATCAGGGTTAAGTATTCCGTTTTTGCTTTACCAAGGTTATTATTATTTTTCAATGCTCAAGAAGAGTACTGGCTGCCCGGGTGCGGTGGCTCACACCTGTAATCCCAGCACTCTGGGAGGCTGAGGTGGGAGGATCACTTGTGCTCAGGAGTTCAAGATCAGTCTGAGCAAGAGCCAGACCCGTCTCTATTAAAAATAGAAAAATTAGCTGGGCGTGGTAGTGTGTTACTCAAAAGCTGAGGCAGGAGGATCACTTGAGCCCAGGAGTTTGAGGGTGCAGTGAGCTATGACGACACCACTGCACTTTACCCAGGGTGACAGAGCAAGACTCTGTCTCAAAAAAAAAAAAAGAGTACTGTTTACAGCTATTTTCAGTTTATTCCACTATTCCTCTACAAATAGTCTTAATTATGTTCTATAACAGAGAACTCTGGGTCTTGACCACTGGAGTGGACACAAAACTCTTCTCTTACTGAAGACAACCGTGGTTCCGCCTTTAGGCACTCTCCTAGCCCCTCAGCCCAGCCCTGGAGGCGGGGGAGCCTTTGGTTTGCAGACACATCCCCGGGGTGCCTAAAAGTGGGACCAAAGCAAAATGCTCTGAGAGGGCCATCTGGGAGACAGAGTGACAGGGAACAAATGCAGCCTGAGCCTCCTTGGTGGCAATCATCATCTTTAATTATCCATTAAGTCACATTTCTGATTCGTTAGCAAGTGCCAGCTTGTAGGTGCTGGTTGAAAGACAGAACTTAGAGGGAAAAAGACATTAAACTTGAGCTCTTTGGAGAGCAGTCCCTTCCTGGCACCATCAAACACCTTCTTTTCTTCCCTTCTACTTGGAACTTCTCAACTGTGAGGGGTTGTGAGGGTTTTTGGCCGTTCTTTAGTCTTAGGTCCATGTGAGTGGCAGGAAGGGAAAAAGGATCATTTGCCCTGAGCTGGGGCCTGGGAAAGATCAGTCTTCACTTCATTTTTCTCTTCTCCCTCCTCTGTCTTCTATTCCAAGACTCTGCCTCCAAGGGAGCAGGGGCTCTTGTCGAGAGACCCCCGGCCAAGAGGACAGGAGATGCTATATCTAGCTTATCTCACTGGGTGCCCTTGAGAAAAATGTTTCACCTCCCAGAACCTCAATTTTCTCACCTGTGAAATGGTAAGAATGTGTGCATATAACTACCTGTGCATGTGCCCATCGTACACGACCCCTAATGCCTCAGGGCTGCAGGTATTTTATGCTGTCTCCCAAGAAGGGCGGAGGTGAGCACACCTGGTGAGGATTTCAGGCCTTAGTGAGCATAAATACCGTGAGAGGAGCTTTGGTTCCCTCCGTGATGTTTACAGAAGTGCCGTGAGCGGGGTTTGTGGCATGTCTGTCTCAGCATTTACCAGGGCACCTGGGTTCTGATAAGTATTCAAACACGTCTTTTGAATGAAGGAAAGAAGAAGAGAGAAAGGAGGGGAGGGGGGGATGGAGTGGAGCGGAAAATCCCACTGACATCCCATCATAAGGGTGCAGAGAGGCTGCAAATTTCTGTCCTTTCTGAAATCAGCTCCTCGGTGGGAGGCCCCACGAGGACCGTGTTCTCTGTGCCTGAGGGTCTCCCGCTAGAAATGAGCTGCGGGTGGAACGCCTCACGCCACCCAGCCCAACAGGAGCAGTCAGGCCAGGCTTTGATGCCATTGAGGAGGGGACCGGCACGCCTCTGCGGACAGGTGGGAAAAGCCTAGGTGGGTGTGAGTGCAGGCAGTGGAGTCCCCTGGAGTGAGGGCCCCAAGGATCATCGTGATTCTGCAGGTGATTGTTACAGGTGGAGGGAGAGGCAGCGGCACGGCCTAGGCTTCCGTGGGCTTGTCCTGGGCCTCGGCGGCCACGTGGCTGGCCTGGAGCAGGAAGGCGGTATAGGCCATCTCGGCTTCCTCCTTGGAGGACTAGGGGGAGACAGGACAGAGGTCAGTGTTGGGGGCGTTGGCTCAGCGGGTGGAGCCGGGAGGGAGGGATGCTCTCAATATCCTGAATCCATGACCTTGGCCCGAGCAACGCAAGCCTGCGTGGCCCACTGTCCTCAGCCCAGCCCCCGCACTCACCGTGAGCGACAAATTCTGAGAAATGGAAAGTTGCAGCCTCTAAAAATATCCCCCTCTGTCTCACTACCTCCTTCCAACAGGCGGAGTGGAACCATCTCTGTTGCCTGGGCCTGTCCCCGGAAGCTGTGCCCACGCAGTCCACGGGCAAGGTGGCCCGGCCTAGGCTGGTGTCAGCTGGGGTGGTCTGTTTCTCTTTACCCCCCCCAGAGAGGTGCTTTTCAGCACTGCAAGTCCCCAAAGGCCATCTCCAGACTAACTCATTCGCCTAATTGTGCTGCGTGCCGGGACCGCTGCTGTTTCAAGGGCAAGTGCGTGTGGTGCAAAACATCAGTGCCTCGGACGAGAGGCACAGGTGTGGTCCTTCTCCGCCCCCGGGCCTGGGGGAGGCCTGAGAGGGTAACATGCAACTCAGAGGCAGGTCTGGTAAGATTTCAAGTTGTGTGGCACTTGGTTGAGGTGGGCAGGGGCTTCAGTGACCATCAAACTGCCCACTGTGGGCGAATGTCCTTCCGGCCCCGGCGAAAGGCTGGTCCTGAGCAAACCCTCGAGGGAGGATGGGTGGCTCGGGGTCCGCAGTCCCCCAACTCAGGAAGAGCACCCACTTCATCACAGCACATTTGATCTTCCCACCTGTGACTGCGTCTTCCATGCACTGGCCTTCCTCACTTCCCAGTCTCGCCCCCTCCTGCAGACTTACAGCCTACAAATGCAACTCACCTCCCTCCTCAGCCTCACCCACACGTCAACACCCCACAATCAGTAAGATACCTCTCTCCCTCAAAAAGTCCTGAAGCCTATTTACACCACCTTCCCTGTTCTGTTCCCCACATTGAGGCAGTTCTTCCTGATGTCTGACCGCAGTCCCTCATGCTGCATTTTTTTTGGCCACATAGTGGGGCTCCATTTTCCCTCCTCATCCTCACCCTTTTTGCCTTCTTGGGTTCTTTGGTCTCCGTGGTGCTCTCAGTGGTGGTGCTGAACTCTGTGTAAAGAGAGGGGGTTTGTTAGCCCTTGATAGCTTCCTATTCCCACCCCAGAGGCGGGGTCAGGTCCAGTTCCTGCTTTCCCAGGGGCTAAGCATCCCCTTGAGTGATGGACGTACCATCTTTTCCCTCGAGGGAAGTCTCCTGAGTGACCCCAGAGGCTCCCATGTTGTCATTGGCTCCAAATTCCCTGGAATTCTCGAAGTCCGACATGCTAATGTTTGTCCTGTAGCTTGCGATGGAAACCCGGTCTGTCGGGAGAAAGAGGAGTTGGTGGAGGGACAGAGCCCCGGGCCTAGGAGACCAGGCGGTGCCGCTCCTCTCGGGAGGGCGGAGGTAAGCGGGCCTCTGGGAGCTCACCTCCGACTAGGCCCCAGCACAGGGAAAGGGTCTGTCTCCTCCCCAGGCCCTTGTCATGGGGAATCAAGACACGATGATCCCTGACCTTAGATTACTGCTCTGTGACCCACAAAGCACAGCCCCTCATTTGGCCCTCACGACAGCTCTGTGACGGGGTTGTTATCATTCCTGTCTTGAGCCCTGGGGAAACTGAGGCACGTAACAGGGACGCACCAAAGTCACACAGCCAGTGACTTTTCGGACTAGGTTGCAGCCCTGGTCTTGTGAGTCCTGGACTCCTTGTCCTGGCGGTCCTGCCCCTGACCTTACACCCTGAGCAAGGGGACATGGCTTTCCAGAGACAGTGTTTGGACAGCAGCACTGATTAAGTTTTGGGTGTGTGTGGCTTTGTCATTCCCCACGCTGCTTTCTCAGAGTCCTCGGTTTTGGGTCTATGAAAAAGAAAAGACGATGGCAGCCTCCTCTCAGGGCAGCTGGGCCCGGACTGCGGGCTCGGGCTTGGGGGCGGGAGGCGGGAGGCATCCCAGGGACTTACCCACGTTCTTCCTGTGCCGGGCTCTGGCCACCCCCACAGCCGCAGCGCCCAGCGCCAGCACCAGGGTCAGGGGCACCAGGGTGGAGAGCAGCACTTTGTGACTCCCGCCTTTCCCCTCAGAGCTGGAGGGAGGAGCAAGTCAGTTATCAGTGGACGGGAGCGCTGGGGGCCTCAGGATGCGCTTGGCTAGTTTCCTCCCGGGTTTATACACTGTGTCCTGATACAGCTCCCTAGCTCTGTTCTTCTACGAAGCCTGCCAGACACGGCAAAGGCAAGGGCCGTCTCCGCACTGCGGCCTGGAACATTGCACTGAATTGTACACGTCGCCGCAGCCATGGGAGAAGGGCAGAGGGTGCCACGGGACCCTCCCATGCACAAGCAGAGCTGTAAGGGCCGCCCCCTGCTGTCCAAGGGGTGGACAGGCCTCCCTCCTTGGACCTGGTGACCCGGCCTCAGGTCCTCAGCCTCTGGGGTGTCCTCCGAGGGGCCAACCCTGAATCCATCCTCACCTGCTGGTATCCGCAGACGCACTGCTCCCATCGGCTTGGTCTCCCACATCCTCCACCACTCCTTCCTCGGCAAAAAGCCTGGGGTCCTGAACGGCTTTGTTCTCAGTCTCCCTGACCCTCGGCTCTACCACCTCCTCATCCGTAGCAGCATTTGCGTTTGCTGGGCTGATGTTGTGGGACTCTGGAGCAGAGCAGGGTGGGGGCTGGGTTATGGGCTTTTATCCGCATTCTTGCTCCTGGAGGTTAAGGAGTCTAAGGAGTAGATTTCACTAGGAATCACAGGGTCAGGATTAGATTTCAAGGCTGCTGGGGTGGAACCCAGGATGACAGAAACTGAGCAGCGAGGGCCTTCTCTAGCGTGTCGCAGAGGCTCTCTGCCCCATTACTACCAAATTCGTTTCCACCTTCAAGGCTCCTTGCCATAGATCCAGCTGTGCATCAAAGCTGGCCCTTCACTTAGGGCTGGGGAGATTTTTCACAGCTTTGGAACCCTGCCCCAGGCATCCTGACTGCAGCACTGGGTGTGACAGCGCTGTCCCCTGGCAGTAGCCTGGCAACACCCCCCGCACTCCCCGCCCCACAAAGTGAGCCATACCAGAGGGACCCAGACACAATAGGACTTCCAGGGGGACAAAGCATTTCATGTGACATTTTAAAAAGGCATGAAATGCAAACTTACTGGATGCGGTTGCCTTAATTTTCCTGACCAGACCTTGTACATGAGGGTATCTGGCTCTCTTTGGAGAGCAGGCTTTGGCCGAGGGAGGGAGGATGAATATATTGTGTATGATAGTGACTCTGAAAGTTCTATAAATAGAAGAATATCTCTAGAAATAGAAGGGACTTCAATCTGGTTTGAAGTGACAACTATGGGACTTGTCTTCATGCTGAGGTTAAACAGCAAACTATTTTGACTTAGTTTGTATGTTCCTTTGGGATGTCCTTTTTGGAAGGCTCAATGGACTTTTTGAGGGCTAAATCTCCCCCCTCCCTCCTACTTCCAGCCTCTTATAGCTGAACCTCTGGCCAGCCCTGGCTGAGAAGCTCTTAGGCAGGGGCCTTCGAGGAGTCTTGCCTCTTAGGTCCCATGGGGCCCAGGCCTGGCCCTCAGAGACTCACCCTGCACCTTCTCCTCAACTGCCACGTAGACAGCGGCTGTCTCTCCATAGTGCTGGCCCTGCTTCACCCCACACCAGTACCAGCCCTCGTCTGCCTTGGTGACTGGGTTCAGGGTTAGGGAGACGATCCGGCTGTTCTGGTCGCAGTTCACAAAGGCCTGGCTGGGGCCTTCGTCTTCGGTGGGCAGGGCTGGGCAGCCCCTGTTGCTCCACTTGCACCAATATTTTTCATGGGAGTAGAATCTGCACGGGAAGTGGCAGGGCAGCTTGAGGGACTCTCCCAGCACAGCAGTGACATTCTCTGGTACCTTGAGGTTCGGTTTTCCTGGAGCAGGGAGGGAAGGAGAAATAGACACAGAAGTTGGCACCTGGAGATGCTGTAGGGAAGTGACTATCGTGGGCACCTTTGTCCACATTTCCTCTTCGGAGAGCACTGCAAATAAATACATTATTCTGAATACCCAAGCAACGTAGCTATGTGCTTAAGTGATAATTATTGTTGATAACCTCCACGGTCAATCCAGAGCCTATCACAGAACATAGAGCCTTGCACGTCGACGTCGGTTTGCTTTCATTCCTCTTCCTTCTCTTCTAGACTCCATACAAAGAGCTACCTTCAATGCTCGCCTTCAGTTGACCCCTACAGACTGCAAAAGGAGGCCGGTGTTTCTGATAGTAGGAGGTGCTATGTGGGGTGTATTCATTAGAAGAGCGTGGGGTGCTTCTTCCAGGTACGGGAAAGTGACCTCCGGGCAGGTAGGCTCGTTCCTGAGGTCTGTGCCGTCAGCACGGCTGTGGGTGACAGGGGAGGGGCGGGAGGTGGCCCCGGCTGTGCTGCGGACTGGAGAGGTCTTGGGGCTTCCTCCCGTCCCTCTTGCCCCAAGTCAGCTCTTACCTTCAATAACCTTGAGCTCCACAGTGGTCCTCCAGCGAGTGTCGCCGTTGGTCAGGCACCAGTAGAAGCCGGCGTCCTGCGCGGTGAGCTGGTTGAGGATGACGGTGTAGGTGCCGTTGCCAGGCTCCCCGAGCAGCGCCAGCCGGCCCGCGTACTCGTCCCGCACCGGCCCCTCGCTCTCCACCAGCAGGGGGCAGCGGCCGCTCTGCGCCCCGTCCCAGCGACACCAGTACTTGAGCAGGCTGCCTTCCTTCGGGTTGTAGGGGCAGAGCACGGCCACCGAGCCGCCTGCCACGCCCTTCAGCACAGAGGCGCTGCGGGGGATCGCGGTCTCTGGAAGCACAGACGGAGGGGGATGGAAGGGCGGGCGGCGACACGGGCCTAGCCCTGGACAACCGGGACAGCCGCTTCCCCAGATCCCAGCCAGGGCGGAGAGCGGGGTTTAGGCGAATCACCTCGCCCTCTTTAGAAAACAAAAAAGAACTTTCTAATGTCACAGAGCCTGTGGCTGGAGCCACCAGGACCAGACTCCAGTGACCTCCACCCACCGTCTGCCTGGACACCTCGTTCCTTCCCTTCGCCTTATTCGGGGCAGAAAACCGAAGGCGTTTAAGGACAGAATGTCAGCTCTTCTCCGCTGGCTTCTTACAAAATCGCCCGTCAGTTTTTGTCTGTTTATCAGCTCACCCGGCTAAAGCAGCCAGACACATTGTTTCCAAATCAAGGAAACACATTTAGAACGGTGTGATTTAAACTAGAAACTATGTAACACAGATAAGTTTAATTGTTGAGGACTTGTCACAGACACATGGTTTGGAAAATAAAAATGGTTGAGGAGCCTGAGGGGCACCTCAAAGAGGACAGCCGTCCCCAAGCAGCTATAGCTGAGGTCCGGAGAGAACCCGGGGCCACTGAGGGCACAGGGGACTGTGGTGGGGACCAGAGCCTGCTGTAGAAACGCTGCGCAGGGAACAAGAGCCCCTTACAGAAAAGTCACAGGGACGGACACTTTGAACTGCGAGTCCTGCTTTTGCTGCTTCTCCTGAGGGCGGCTCCACGCAGAGTGCTCCAGTGGGGGACGGAGCAGGGACTTCGTTATTCCACCGTGTCACAGCTCACCAGCGTAGAGCTGAGTGAGCCAGACGTGGGGAGTGAAAAATAAGCCTGAAAGATGTGCTTGTGCAGAATGCAGGGGCTGCAGCCCTTCCTTCCCGGGGAATCTTCGAGAGCAAGAGAGGTTAATCCTTTTCCCCCTGTGAATGTGAGGGACGAGGCACCATCCTGCTCAGGGCCGCGGGAGGGGACAGAGGCCCGTCATGAAACCCGCACACTCTACCAAGTCTTGCCTCAAGCGGGAGCTTTGCTCCTCTCGTTCTTACTAAGCAGGGAGAGCCGTCAGAGGGCCCCTGGGAGCTTCCACGAGGCAGAGCCTGCTTTTCGGCTGCCTGGGCTGCATCCAGCTCAGGGCTCCAGGGGAGTGGGTGCTGTCGACTGACTGATGAACGTTAATGGACAGACCCAGGGAGCTGAGCGAGGCTCTCCCCTGCTAGGCTGCCCACCCTTGCCCTCTCCCCGGCTCACCCTCATTGACGAAGAGCTGCCAAGCCTGGATGGGCCAGCCGTCCTGCAGCAGCCCGTCAGAGTGGGCCCCGCACAGGTAGCGCCCGGCGTCCTCCTTCCTCAGGCCTGTGATCAGCACACTGAATTCGCCGTTCTTGTCCTTGGGGGTGAGCAGGATCCTGCCCTCAAAGGACGAATCCCTCGTACCCAGGGTGTTGATGACCACATCGCAGTTTCCCCCCTTGCTCACCCGGCACAGAAATTTGGCCACATTTGCCACCTCAGAGCCCAGGGCACAGTCAAAGGACACTGAGCCTCTCAGGTCCCCATAAACCAGCTCAGGCTCGGGCTCAAGCACTTGGAGGTCGACGTTCTTCTTATCCGCACTGGAATCATCCCCGGCCTGGCAGACATACAGCCCAGCATCGCTGAGCTGGAGATGTTTGATGGTGACGGTGAACACTGATTGACTGGTACCCTGAATCGTAAGGCTTATTCTGCCGCTATATTGGGGGTTCACATACTGATTGGTGTCGATGATGAGTGGGCAGTTCTGGCCTAGCTGCTTGCACAAGGACTTCTTCTTCTGAGCATTCGCAGACTTGAAAGGGCAGTTGATGGTCACTGTTCTGCCCACGTCTACTGTGTGGACTTCAGCGTCTTTTAGGAGCCCGGTATCTGCAGGATGAGGAGCAGGGGGACAAGTTGTGATTCCATTCTCTTGCAACATAGAGCTATTTGCTATTCCCAGTGAGGATTTGGGGGGCCTACACCTGGAATGCCCTCTGTCCCAGAAGGGCACTCTCAGAATATGTCTCCCAAGGCCCAGCTTGACCGCCGCCTCCCCCATGAAAACTTCCCCCAGCTGGTGCTAATCTCTCCCTCCTCTGTGCTCTCTTAATACTTATGTCTGCTTCACTTACTACATCCAATCTATTATGTTCTCCATGGACTGGAAGTTCCTTGAGGGCAGAGACATGTTTTTCTCATGCGTGACTCCCCTGCTGTGACAACCACAATGCCTATATGAGGTAGGTTTCCAAATTCACATGTGTTGAAATGAATAGAATGAATATAAGTACAGGGTGGTGGATTTCAATGTATTGCAATAGAATTTTCTAAAAGTTACAAGTCCAAACATGGAATGGGCTGCCTTGCGATGCAGTAAGTTTCTGGAACATAGCTGCATACCCATCATCCACAATGTTCTTCTTGACGTCCTAACAGAGTGAACTCTGAGCTCTCTTCAGCTCTTAAGATTCTGTGGTTTTATGAATCTCCACCACCATCTGAATGACCTCTTCATTTAGTCCACAGATAACAGTATGCATATCCCAAAGGAGCAAAACGTATCTTTGGGAGTCCCTCCAAATTCCTCCCTTAAGACTTCCTCCTCTTTTAAGTTGCCCATGACTATCTCAAATGCCCTCGATGCTAAATCCTTGTCAGAAAGAGCTTTCCCCCCTTTCTCCTTCTTCAATTAGAACAGGCCTTTTCACTGACTCATCCAGGTCAGACCTTTAGGAACCTGGTCTTTTTGGTCAAGAACTGATAATCTAATTTATGCTGATGGGCTAAAAAGATGTGCATTTTTAAAGACGCCTTCTGGTAGCCCAAGCCTTGATCTAAAGGTGTGTCAATGGTAGGAATTTACAGATCCCTAGAAATGTCTCCCTGCCTCTTCTGTCTCCTTCGGCTCATAGACCTCGCTTCCTACATGTAACAAACACAGGAGAAGTTGTCCTCCTAAGCTAGAGCTTCAGTAAAGCCCTAAGAAGGGAGACCTAGAAAGGTTTACCCACCACCTCCACTGGCCTCTTCTGTCTTGTTCCCATGTCCTATTTTAAAAAGTCTTTGCCTGGGGAGGGAGGAGCCACCTTCTGACCCCTTGCCAGGACACCCTTCCCTGTCGGGACGTTCTTCCTCAAGCCCTCCCGTGCACCCAAGATGATTCCTTCTGCCTTTCCCCCTGAAGTCCAAGGAGCCTGGATCCTTACCCTGGCTGACCTTCAGGCTGACGTCAAAGGACAGGCCTCGGTTGTTGAGGCCCAAGCCACATTTGTAGTGCCCAGAGTCATTCCCGGATAGTCGGGCAATGTCCACCACAAATGTGCCGTTCTCTGGGAAGTTAGTGAGGTTGGCTCTGCCCACGTAGTCGCTGGAGACGTAGCCCTCGGAGGAGATGAAGGTTGTGCAGCGGCCGCTGGCCCCCTGCCGGCACCAGTACTTCCGCGTGTGCCGGTTGACAGAGGTGGGTGGGTAGAAGCACGTGATGGACACTGCGTTACCTTCCACACTACTCACCTCCTGGGGACCAAATATGGGACTCTTCATGGAGACCACTGTGGGGAATAGAAGACAGAGGCTTTCTGAGGCCCTTGGGAGGCAAAGCCTGGCGAAGGAAATCTAGACAGCCGCCCTGGGGAGACGCGATTGTCTCCCTGACACCCGGGCCCTCTGTGGACGGTTTTCCATATGCTACAACTGGAAAATTGCTGTGCCTGGGTGAAATGATTGCTTTAATCATCATTAAATTCTAATTGTAATGCATTAATGATAAACATTTTAAGGACGATGGAATGACAAACTTATGATATCCCTTGTTTCTTTTAGAAAAACACGAATTTTTTAGGATATTATCTGTTATTCCCTTATATTTCTAAAAACACTTTGTAGAGATGATTTTCTTTTTTTCTCAGATAAAAATGTTAAGAGCAAGGAAGACTGAGTGATTTCCCCCAAATTCCATAGCAAGTCATAGAGATGCTTGGTTGGAGACCAAGTTCTTTTTATTTTATTTTTGTAGAGATGAGGTCTCCCCTTGTCACCCAGGCTGGAGTGCAGTGGCATCATCGTAGCTCACTGCAGCCTCAAACTCCTGGGCTCAGCGATCCTCCTGCCTCAGCCTCCCGAGTGGCTGGGACTACAGGCACACCACGATGCCTGGCTAATTTTTCTATTTTTAGTAAATGACTGGATCTCCTTCTTGCTCATGCTGGTCTAGTTTTTTTCCTTTTCTTTTCTTTTTCTTTCTGTCTTTCTTTTCTTTTCTTTTTTTTTTTCAAAGACAGGGTCTCACTATGCTGCCCAGACTGTGTTTTTATTTCCAGAGAAGATCCTTCCTCAGACCACTGGCCTTGCGGATAGGAATCACCCTCCCTGTCCCTGACTACCAACGCTCACCCACCTATTTTCAGACATGGCCTTTCTGCATCGTCTGTGTAACTCCCCCTCAAGGGAGCACGCCTTCTGAGAGGGACATCCTTTGGGATGAGTCTGGTTTCAGTGTCCCCAGGGAACTGGACCCTGGAAGGGGCTGGCATGAGGGGGTAGAGCCCTGCGGAGTTGGCACCGGGCAGACGCACCTGGAAAGGCAGCCAGCAGGCAGGTGAGCAAGAAGAGCGTCATTGCTGGTGGGTCCTGAGGGGGCTGTGCTGCCCGGGCTGACTTCCCCTGAGACGCTGAAAGACAATAACCACAAGGAATTGAAGCTCCTCTGTCTTCTGAGACTAGCTGACCTTAGAGTTTCAGTGACATCGGTTTGGCTTCGTATCTCCAGCAACTGACATGAATCCTGTTGAGTGAATAAGGGCTCCCCGTCTCCCGCGACGGCTCCATGTCCCATCATCCTACAGCGCTTACTGCTCCTCGGTACTCACAGGCGGCTTTTGTCTTCTCAACTGAGCTGCGGGTTCCCTTGGGACAGGGACATCAGTGTTGTTTGTTCTACATCCCTGCCCAGGGGACGCGGTCCCAGGCCCACTGTAAGACCTCAGAAGCGGTTCTCTGGATGATGGGTTACTACCAATATGTGACCCCATCTTTCTGTTTCAGCTGCCCTCCCTGCACCCCTGCCCTCCCTACACCCTTCCCTGCACCCTTCCCTGCACCCTTCCCTGCACCCTTGCCCTCCCTGCACCATTCCCTACACCCCTGCCCTCCCTGCACCGTTCCCTACACCCTTGCCTACACCCCTGCCCTCCCTACACCCCTGGAGCAGCTGACATGTTTCATGGTGTGTTCAGATGGGGAAACTGAGACCCACAGAGGAGATCTAATGATCACTGAGGTTGTAAGTGTGATGAGAATGGTCATAACCCCACCAGTTGCTCTCTTACTCTGTCTCAGGCACTGTGTCAAATAGTTTACATGTGTTATCTCCTTTGAGCTTGGTATCAACCCTATGAGGTGGGTATTCTTATCCACATTTTGCATCGGAAGAAACGAGAGCTTAAAGGTTAAGTACATTCCTCAATGTCACACAGGGGTTCAGTGTGTGGTGTTGGGGGTGGGCAGAGTGGGGGTGGGGGAAGATTCGAGCCCAGCTTCGTCTGACTCCAAAGTCCGCGCTCTCAACTTTTCCACTGTGCCATGCCCACCTCAACCATGATAGAACGCTCACACCTAGGTTTGCTCCTGTTACCTGCGGAGCCCAGCTTCTTATCAGAGCCCTGTCATTTACCTTAGGTTATCTGAGCTTCATAACTTCCCTTGAAATAAGATAGATGGATGCAATCACCACCATTTTTATGGATAAGAAAATTGAGATCTTGAGACATTTTGAGATAACCTTGGCTAAATGATAGGCCCCAGGTTTCCCAGCTACTTGGTTATGGGGTCAGGGTTAAAAACATAGGTGCTATATAGTCTTCAGATTCCTGCCTGCTGAGGCCGGACAGACAACGATGGAGAATCTAAGGTAAGACCCCTCAGAAGGTACAGCCCATGTGGAGTTTGTCACCACCCTGGACACAGCCCAGGGCTGGGGAGGCTTGGGGGCCCCAGGGCCCGGCCTAATAGCAGCTGTCCTCAGAGCCCAAACTACAGCCTAGAGGGGAAGAGAGGAGGAGAGAGGGGTCCCCACTCTCCCACAGACTTTGACACACTTTAAACTTTGGAGTAGACTTGACAAAGAGAGTGTGAACCTGCCGTAAGCCCTGGGCAGTAATCAGGCCCATAAAGATAAGGACTCCAGGCATCGGCTCCTGCTCCCTCGCCAGCCTGAGCCAAGGGCAATACAGTTGTTTATCTTGGTGATTTCTTTTCTGCAGGGGGATTTCCCAGCAAAGAACCGTTTTATTTCCTTGTGGAGATAAAGGTATTCTGTTCTCCAGGTCTCTGGAAGTGTAAGCGGAGGGGGTGGGGAGAGATATGGGTGTCAGATGGCAACTTCCAGGCTCTCCTGAGTCTGGTCAATTGCCCTAGGTTTTTCTCACCAGGACAATGATTAACCCCCGGAGTGGGGGCTCAGCCAAATGCCAGTTAGCCCCAACTCGAATGCACTCAAGGGACCCTAGACGGGGTATCACCTGAGTGGGCACCGCAGCAGCTTTCTGCAGGCTGGGAAGTCTCTGCAACAGCCGAGATGGGCTGGCTGCGAAGTCCTGGGGAGTCTACCGCTTGCCGTTTGTGCTGGCCCTGGGTGGGTGCACTCACAGGTGGGAAGACAAAACATGCCTGCTTTGAAGAGCTCAACCCAGCAGTGGCTATCCTTGCTTCTTGTCCCTGTCCTCACCTCTAGATAAGCAAACTTCCTAATATTTCTCTAAGACAGCAGCGGGTCTTCCCATGGGCTGAACTGGGGGATGCAGCCCCTTCTCTGGATCAGTAAAGTGACCTGCCCTGAGTTACAGAGTCAGATGCCAGGTTTTCCAAGGTGAGAGTCCTGACTTTCATCTCAGACTTCTCATTCTGTGGCATGTTTGGTTGGCTCTGCTTGTCCACGTAGAGGGGGCACGTGTGCGTGGACCCGTTACCCTTTGCACAGTCTCAAGCCAGGGATAAGAGCATCAGCTGGAGGGGCCAATCTGGCAGAGGGCGACCTTGGCAAGAACATGCCAAGGGGAGATGATGGGCAGAAGAGGACCCCCACGCTCTCAGGAACTCTTCTTTGCCCAAAGCTAAAACCTGAAGCACAATTTCTCTGGTAGCAGCTGAAAGGACCCTGTGAATTGAGAGTCATGAGAGACCCCTTCCTCTCAAAACCAGACTTTCTCTCAAACCCAAGGGATTCAAGTCTCAGGGGGGCTCCAGTTCCAAGTTGGCTGGAGCTTGATTTGAAAGATTCACTTAAGGAAGGCAGAAAAGATGGTAACATTTTTGGGCACCTGCTATGTGCTACCCAAGAGGTAGCTGTTACTGTCCTCATATTACAGGTGGGAAATCTAAGGGTTAGAGAGATGCTTGGCACCAAGACCCACAGCAGAATTGGAATTTGAGATCACTACCCCATTATCTCTGTTGAATAAGCGGAGGGGCCTGTTCTATTGGGTTATATATATGCTAGTATATCATGCAGGAAGACACCTTTTCTGCTTCTTAAACTAGGAGCTAGTTGTTTTTTCACTTGTGAGGCTGGGATGTGCTAGATCATTCTCAGTTTACTAAGTTAGAGCCCCAATATATTTATAACATATATCCCCATGATCATGGATTGGGGGCGGGGTGTAGGCTGTGCTGAGAATAGAGTTTGTCTTCTTATAAAATTAATTTAACTAGCTCCTCTTCAGTTGAAGTGACTGTGCTTCAGCTCTTATGGCCTGGAGTCCAGACCTTTATCCATCCAATCTCAGGATTCTTCCTTTTTCAGAGGAGGAAGGATCTCCTGGACCCTGGTCTTGGCTTGGCTTCTGGTGAGCCATGTGGCCTGGTAACCTGGCAGCCATTCTGGTCTTTTTATCTCTTTAGTACCAGGAGACGGTGAGTTGGTCACCCCCCAGGGACTTCAGAGGGGACGGAGAGCATTTGCTAAGGAGACTTGAAGCTAAGTTAGCAGTTTCTGACAGTCTATGAGCGTGAACTTGGAGGAGCAGGAAGATCTGGAGTTCAGAGGAGTTGGAAGTGGCTGGCCTGGCTGGGGAGGGGGCTTTTCTTGGCCTGGACAGAACAATTCCTTCCCCTACTTCCAGGAGAGGCACTGCCCGACTCCCCTGGGGACTGTCATTCTCATCTCCCGTGGGTGGAGGGCCTGAGCATAGACTAGAGTAAGCTTGGATATAGTTGCATGAAGAGGAGCCTTGAGGATGGAAGAGAACCTGGGCTCCCGCATCCTGCTCTGCCCTGAGCTACAAGGAGAGCTCTACCCCTTGGGCAGAATATGCTGGCTTAGCTCCCGTGTCTGTAAAATGGGCATAATAGTCCCTGACTCTCCTAGCTTGAAGAGCTAATGCAGGATGAGGGACTATGGAGGGGGATAATGGAATAGTGATATGGAAACTCCTTAAATAGCATAAAGTGCTTCTCAACTTTTCAACTGAGCAATTACTCTCAAGCACAGCAGGGTAGGGGTCTGTCACTTGACTGAGAGTGGCACAGAGCATTGACCCCTCAGCTTGGCTATCAGCTCTCTCACTGGGTGTGTGTGTGTTTGGGGGCAAGTCATTCAAACTCTTTGGAACCTGCAGTGCCTCATCTGTAAGCTGGAGATAATCGTACCCAGCATAGAGATGAAATGAAACAACATACGCAAAGGCCTTAGTATGGTCTCAGAGGAATGTTAGTTCCTTTGCCCTCCCCTCTCTAAAATCAATACAGTCTTCCCTTTTGTTCCTATCACAGAGTGAGGGGAGAATAGAAGGCTGCTTGCTGGGTGGACTTTGAAGACTGGGAGTGAGCTCTTCAGGTGGGACCATGGCTGGGAGGAGGCATGCACCGTGTGCTGGGTCAGAAGAACACACATCGAGTTCTTTCCAAGTGCTTCACATGTGTTTAACCTTCCCAGCCAGCCCATGAGGTAGGATAGCATGGGCAGCCCCATTGCATAGATGCGATCATTGAGGTTCAGAGAGGTAAGAAATTTGCTCAAGGTTGCACAGCTGCTAAAGGGCTGCGATGGGATTCTGGATCAAGGGCATAGGCTCATAGCCACTAACCTAACCTTTTGTACCCCCATAATATGCTGAAATAAAAAAAAAAATAAAGAAAGCAAAAAAAAAAAAAAAGAAGAAGTTCTTGCTGAGAGAGGACGGGGCAGGACATCCAACATTAGAGGGAAGAATGAATTCAGTTCTGGTCTCTCCACCTTTCTCAGAAAGGGCAGTTCCTGTGAAGAGGCACCTGGACTGAGGGGTAGGTGCCAACAGAGAAATTTCTTCCTGAAAAATATTAGCTGCTATTTATTTAGCACCTACCATGCATAGGGTGTGTTACCTTCATATCCTATAACCAGGCATGTTGACACCAAAGCCCCTTTCTACTCCGTCACACTGTGTCAATGCCAGTGACCTGGGGACCCCAGCCCACCCAGGGAGAGGGCAAGACATAGATGAGGGTCTTTGTTGAGCACGGTGCATGAGTAATAAAAACTTTTTTAAAGTTAGGTAATATTTTAGGTTATATAAAAATGTCCTTGTAACCATATCAAAATAACTGTACCCAAATGTCATTCATACTCACTGGGTAACTTTGCATCACTCACATAAACTCAAAGTCTTAGTTTCCACAACTATAAAATGTTATTATGATACGTACCCTGCCTACCTCCTGGGTTTGTATCAGGTGGGAAAGAGATGACACTGTGGAAGCCCGGGTTAGTGGATTTACTCAACAGAAGCCTGTGGGATCCCACTTTTATAAACTAAAATCACAGAGCTCTGGAGGTGCTAAGAGACAGGCGAAGCGAGTTGCTTTCCTGACTCCTGGCTCAGTGTTCTTCCAGCTACGTCACCCCATCCAGGGACAGGGAGAAGGATGGATAGAGAATTCCAGCTCTGGCTTTGGGAAGACCCTCTACTTCCTGTCACAGACAGCCTCCCTTCTACCCAAACCCCTGAATTTGGCACATCCTGTATCCAGAGGTTAAGGAACCTGTAATTCCCCTGCGGAAGGGAGGGACTGATGGCAAAGGCTGTCTGCAAAACCTGAGCAGCTTGGGTGGCCCTAGGCACTGTGGCACTTGCACAAAGGGGACTGGGGACTGGGGATAGAGCTTAACCAGCTGCTGCCCTTGTGCAGATGGTCCCCCAGCTGGCTGGGGGTGCTGTCGGGATGGGCAAGGGGAGGGGAGGGCCATGTCTGAGGTTTCCTGGCCGCACAGCCAGGACAAGCATCTGGACTTGGGGATGCTGCCTGTGCCTGGGTGGCTCTGCCCACCTTTCTCAGTGACCCTGCGAGGACCTCATTTTTTCTGCCTATAGCATGGGCAGGACGACATGATGATACACATCGATGTAGCAGGTGGCAAAATCTGCTGGAGCAAAACCGGGTTGAAACTGGAAAGGACTTCAGAGCCTCTTAGAAGCCCAGATAAAGGGGCTGAACATGCCCTGGCCAGAAAGTGGGAGGAGGAAACCCCAAGGACTGGACGAGGACCTGCTGCACAGCCCGTTCGCGCATCCTCTTAATCCCGGGTCAGTCCGGCGCTCGCTACATCCCTGAGTAACCGGGCTAAAGTGAAAACACCGAATAATTCCTATTTCACTGTAGAGGTTACAAAGCTGTTTCACACATGTTTTCTCACGGGTGTTATTTACCTCCCTGTTTTACAGATCTAGAAATGGTCTCAGAGAGATGAAGTGGCTTGCCTAAGGCCACACAGTTAATGAATTGTGGAGGAGTCAGGGCATTTGGGGACCAAGCTTACAGAGAAGAGCTACATAGTCTGATCACAGATGTTCCTTCCCACTGCTGACATTTCGCAGAAAGGGTAGGGGCTTCCACACACTGTGTCCTTCCTCGTCCCACCGGGGTACGTGCCTCCACTCCCCACCACTCACGGTCACTCGGCCTGCCCCCCGGTCCCCTCTCCCCACTGTCTGCGAGACTGGGAGTTGTGAACGTAGAGGATTGCCTGAGCCACCGTCCCCGGGGCCCTTCCCAGGTAGCATCCTGTCCTGCCCGGGGATCCCAGACCGGTCGCACTTACTTCAGCCACTTCCTTCTCTCCCGCTGATCCAGTTTCAGGGGCAGCCGGTCCCTAACCCCTGCCTCTCAGGAAGCTGCCAGCAGGGCACTGGATGCTTCTGCCAAAACTGAAACTCTGCTCAGTGCTTGACCCACACCTGGGCTCTTAAAGGGCCACTCTCCCACAGGCAGCGTGGCCAGCCGGTGGCACGTGACTCTCCCAGGTCTCCTGCTTTCCTTTCGTTTTGCCTTTCCTGGCTGGCTCCATTTGCTGTCCTTTGACCTTGGGAAGACTCTGTTCCTTGGGACTCCTCCATCATGGCAGCTGTGGGGTGCAGGACAGAGTGTCAACAGGGAAGATCCTGTCCTGTCACTTTCTAGCTGCAAGACCTTAGGCAAGTCCCCTTCGCTTTTTTTTTTAATCTGGAAAAGAAGGATAGTAATGCCAAATCTGCAGGTAGAGGATATAGCCGGATATGGGATGTAAAATGCCCGGCCCAGTGCTTGATATGAAGTTGACAGCATTCGACGGGTGGCACGAATGGCTCTTAGTTAGTCCTTGGTCTCACATCCTAGTCACTCGGGAACTCCTCCAACCCCCTAGGATATTTAGCCCGGACTAGGCCCACCCTTTACACACCTTCTGCAAAGCCCCTTTTACCAGCCCCAGAGCTTCCAAGAACTGGGGGGACCGTGGCTCTTCCCTTTTCGCTCCCTGGAGTAATTAAAGACCCTAGTGCTCCTGGGCTCCCCCGAAAAGGGCCAACCTCAGAGTCTTGTTGGGGCCCAGGCTCGGCCCCACAGCGAGGAGGGCACCGACCTGCTGAGCTGGAGGGGCAACCTCTCTCCTGCCTGGTTAGTCCACGGTGGTCCCCCAGGACGTGACTCCAGGGAGAGTGGAGTTGGAGAGGTGCTTTCCAAACGATCGTGACAGTCCCGTGTTACGCAAGTGAAGCCCACCCCAACACGCACTCACACGCACACACACCCCCCTTCCCTCACCACACCCCCCGCCCCATCCTACCCGCGCGGGGCTGAGCCAGGCCCTCCCTACAGAGCCCTGCAGGCAACTCCCAGGAGAGGAAGGAGAAAAGGAGAAGTGGAGCCCTGGAGAAACACGAGGCACCCACAGCCCTGGTCCTAATTTACGTGATCACTCGCTCACTCGGGGGTGTTGATCCACAGCAACAGATTTGGGTGGCCAAAAAAGAAAACATGTTTTCTACTATGTAGCTTAATTCCAGACCTTAAACCCATCATCTGACTGATGTAAGAAAAACCATTACTAGGCGCTTCCAGGCACACTCAGTCTGACTCAATGATACCTCAGTGACTTCATTCGGGATTTAAAATTCAGTCGCATTCTGGGTTTTCCTTCCTTTTGGACTCCCTGCTCTCGTCTCGTGCTTATGGCTTGGGAGAGTGGTCACGGGTGAGGGGTGGCCAGCGTCACTGTTGGGGCAGTGAGTAGGGCGACCCATTGTTTTGGTCTTGCTTTGTCATGGTGCTATGTTGGCTCCAGAAGGAAAGAGTTTTGTCTGCTGAGATGTATAACTTGTCCTGCCTGGTCAGTGGGCCTTTGTCCCTGCTCTTCTTGCGAGGTCTGTGGTCCACTCCGGGCCCTCCCTGTCCGTGCTGCTGGCCTCCTTTGGGTAGGAACTCGAGGCCCTCGGCCCTCCCTTGCCTTGCCTGTGGGTGCAGAGCAAGTCTGGCTCATCTGCATCCTTCTGAGCCCTTTGGCAGATCCCGTGTCGTGGAGCCACATTTTCCCAACACCCCTCATAGCCTCCTGTGCTCCAGTGGTCTCATATAACCGAGGGTACAATGGATATGAGTGGGACGGTGGACCACCAAGTTCAAGGCGGTTCACTTGTGGACCGAGTTCTATACCGGGAAGGCAAGCTGCGGGCCCTTGGGGCGCTTTCCCAACCCATCTGGAAGTCTCTGTGAGCATCGATCCCCTCTCCTCTGGACTGGACTCTGCCCCGCGGTGGCGGGTGGAAGGGCACCAGGACTCAGCAGCAGCTAAGCTCTTTCTTCCTCGTCAGCGGTCTTTCTCCTCTTCCCTTCCGGGGTTGACATCGAGTGGGAGGACATGAGGGCAGACTGAGACGTGCAGGGACAGGGATGACACGAGCCCGGCTCTGCCAGATTACGGCTCCTTTCAAAGGGTTCCCTTCTTACACCTCTCTCCGTTTGAACTCAATGGTCAAGACATTTGTAGGCTTGTTTTCTTATTTCTCAGTAATCTGCTTTCCCCCAAATGAGGAATAACTTGTGTCTCATTGTCTGGGCTGGAGCAGGGGTTAAGGGAGGCCCACTGAATACTGGCAGAGAAACTTGATGAGCGAAGGCTCGCGGGGAGGGCGGGAAGCTTGCCCATTAAATCGCTGCTTCCCACTCTGCCTCAGCGGGGTGGCTGGGGGTGCATCTGCTTCCTTGCTTCATCATTACACCACGGTGGGTAGTTCACTAGATCATGTCCTGGTGCATGTGTGCAGTAGAATCCAAAACTGTTTTAGCAGTGTCAGATACACATGCATGTACACACACACACACACACACCCCACATTCCCAAAGCCCCCCCAGCCCACTGATCCAGCTTAGGAGAAGGGAAAAATGAGAAGTAGAACCCACGCAAGAGCCAGAAAGCAAAAATCCCACATCACATTTTGGGCTCAGCCATACGTTGGTGGTGTGATTGGAGTCACCAGCTTCCCCTCTTACACTGTGGCTTCCTGTCTGGAACCCACTGGCCCTAAAACAGCCCCTGTATCTCCACGCTGGGGGAGGAGGGACTGGCCCAGAGGGTCTGTCGCCCAGCTCCGTGACAGCAGGAATCCCCGTGCCCTCCGCCTGCTCGAAAGTCTTCCGCCTTTAAAGCAATAATACCATAAAATATATAATAAAAAGAGCAGTTTCTCATCCGACTTTCATGTCTCTGGGACTCAGTATGAGTCGGTGTATGCAAAATTGGAGTGACTGGTTTAGGGTCAGAACAGTCGTGTCCTGGCCCTGGCTCTGCCTCTAACTCGCCGAGTGACCTTTGCCAAGTCACTCCTTCAGGCTGGCAGGTTTTCCACCTGTGAAATGGAATGGCGGGGCCCAGTGGCCCCCCGCGCTCTTCCAGTTCTAGGAGTCTGTTTTGCTCGAGCACTGTATTGGTTTCCCGTGGCTTTGGTGACCAATTATTACAACTCTAGTGGCTTAAAACAATAGAAATGTATTCTCTCTCAGCTGGAGGCCAAAGTTCAAAATCCAGGTCGCAGCAGGGCCACCCTCCCTATGGAAGCCTTGGGGAATAATCTGTCTGGGGCTGTCTTCGAGCCCCAGGTTGGTGCTGTCACTTCTTGGCATTCTTTGGCTTGTGGCTGCATCACTCCAGCCTCCGCCCCCATGGTCACACTGCCTTCTGTGAGTGTCTCAAATATCACTCGGCCTCTCTCTTATAAGGACACTTGTGATGGCATTTAGGGCTCACCCAGATAACCCAGGATGATGTCCTCATCTCAGATCCTGAGTTTGACCACATCTACAAAGGCCCTTTTGCAAATAAGCTCACATTTACAGGTTCCAGGGATTAGGATGTAGACGTATCTTTGAGGGGTTACTTTTCAGCCTACCACAGGCACCTGCTATGATCATGACTAGTTCAAGGTCCAGGAGTTTTGAGACGTGCAAGATGTGCATCCGCGTTCCCCAAGGGCATGTGGTCTACTTGAGGAGTCATCACCCACACACAACATTGTCAGGGAAAAACACAAGCCAGGAGGTCCCAAGCACGGAGAGGCAGTGTAGCCTTGTGGAAAGAGCACACGCTCTGGAACTAGACCGCCCTGGGTTTACAGCCGAGCCTGGCCACCTGCTAGCCTGAGGACTTTGGACAAATTATTTAATGTCTCCAGGGCAAATGAGTCTCACCACATAGGTATGTTATAAAGATTAAGTATAATATGTGCAGTGGCTGGCATCTAATAGATACTTATGATTCAGCATCAAATGGATGGGACAGCAAAGGCTTTCGGAACTGAGAGTGATTCCCCACTGAACCGTGACGAACTGAGGGCAGAGAAGCGAAATGACTTGCCCAAGTTCGTGCAGTGAGGTGATGGCACAGATAGGTCTAGAGCCAAGGTTTTCTAGCATTGGGCATTTTCCTCCACTTCCCACAGCCTTTACTCTCAGGATGAATCTTCTGGATTGTTGCCACAGGCAGCAAGCAACTTCCACTCACACCCTTGGTAGACCCAGAGAAGGCCGGAGAGGACCAAGCCCACGGGCTCACACAGGCTGGCGTTAGTAGCCAGCTGCCCCATGGCCGGGGGCTGACCCAATCATCAGCTGGGAAGGGGAGGCCACGTAGCCCTTTCCACTCGCCACTGCCCACGGGCATCCCTCGGTATGGATGGTTCCGGTGAGTGGGGCCTTTGCCAGACAATTGAGATAAGCATGGACAGATACACTGTTTACTGCCAGCTCTCTGATCCTGGGTGCAGGTCTCCAGCTGCGTCAATGTTTAACCCCTGTCTGGAGTCAATGTTTAATCCCAGGCCAGCCAGCCAGCCTGGTAATCTGGTATTCCCCGTCCAGCCTAGAATATAGAGTTATGTCAGTATCAATCACTGGAAAATAAAATTGTGACAGTGGATCTGCCAAAGCTAAATATCATCTACCCACCGCCAAAGGATATTTATTGGCTGTTTGGGATTGTAGTGATGTAGTGTTTCCTGACCCTGGCTCTTCCTGTTCCAGTTCTGCCTTTTGGCTGGGGGAAGAGAGCAAGGTGGGACCACAGCCCTTGGTGCTCAGCTGGCCATGAGGGTGCTGCTAGCGGGCACCATGGTCCCCAGAGTGGTTGCTGTTTGGAATCCACTCGGAGAGCTGGAACTGGAGTAGTCTGGCTGGCCGGGCGTAGGCAAGTTTTGTGGGAGTTTCTGAGTCCAGACTTATGTTTAGAGGCCTAGGCCTTTTCCCAGATGAGTCTCCCTACTGGAGGAGAATTAATTATAAAGACTCCATATTTGCCTGACTACGGGGTGATTCCATGGGGGCTCCCCAGGGTCCTTCCTAAGGAGCTCAGGGCACAGCATCTACCATCTGGCAGCATCGTGCCAATGCCAAGAGCAACCTTAACGAGGGAAAAGTGAAAGGATGGCCAGGTGGGTGGTGGGGGTGGGGGTGGGAAGAGGGAAAGAGGGCTGCTGCCAGAGTAGCGGCTCTGATCTTTGGACAGGGTTGGAGAGAGGGTGACTTACTGGCCAAATGTATGCACGTGAGCCTCAAATGTTTCTTTGTCCTGTGTGAGCACACTGAGCCACCTTGCCTCCCTGCGTCACTGCCCTCACCTGTTCTCCTAGCTCAGCTGACTCCAATCAGAGAGTGAACACAGCATTTCTTCTGGGGCTTCCACTGGGGGTGGGGGCTGTTGGTGCCCTTTTATCACATTGGCTGGTGGAGGAGTGAAGGCAGAGCCCCCCGGGACTGTGCGCCTGGGCCTGCTCCCCAGGAAGAGGCTGTCGCGGGGAGCAGGGCATGGCGAGCTGACCATGAAAGGCCCTGGAGGAAACTCCCCTCTCTCAACTTCCCTTTGGGCCTCGTCCCCAGGCCTCACAAGAGCTTTTATTCTCTGGTTCTGAGAGGCAGGGACGAATAAGCAAACCTTTTCTCAGGTTACCAAACCACCATCCTGCCCTCTCTTACCTCCACACCCTGGCTAGGGAGGAGCGGAACAAGGAAGAATTTTGGAGTAGACATCCAAAATCAACAGGTGGAGTGTCAGGTGACAGGGCCCAGCCCCTCTCATGAGCCATTGGGGTCCTGCTGAAGACTCACCATTTCCTTGTTCCTGGTCTGAGTCTGGCCCTCGGCCCAAGGCTGCCTGGCTGGCAGCCGTTGAAAAAATAGCCCCTGTGATCCCCTGTAGCCTGTGCCCATCTGAGCCTCAGTGTTCTCATCTGTAGAATGGGAGTCTGTTTCTTTCTGATGATGTCTACTGGGATTAGTGTTTGATTTTTCTGTACTACTCTGTTGGAAGAGGGGGAGTGTGCTGCAAAATGAAAAGTTTAGACCAGTTGCATTGACTAATCGGTCTGACCTTCCCATGCCAGGCCCTAAACAAGCACACTCCCTAACTCCCTTTTCTTCAACTCTTGTCTGAAGTGAAGTGCAACATCTTTGGACAAACTGTGGGACATCTTGGAAAATGCCTTTGGGCATGGTAGTCCTGGCTGTCTTCCTCTTCTCTAAAATACCCAGGGTTGGGAAGTCAGGAATTTGCAGCTCAGGGAAAGAAGTAGCCTTCGTTTGACCCTCTGTGCTCACAGCAGAGCTGGTAGACCTGGATGGAGGCAGCAGACAAGTGAGGAGCAGGAACAAGGCCGGAGGCTGGAAGAGGCAGAACATGGAAGAGCCCAGGTTCTGCCCAGTGACTGTGTCTTTAACGCAATGCGAGCAGGAGGCAGATGGCAGCCTGCTGGCCCAGGGCCTCAGGGCTGGTGATTTACACATGCACCCAGAGGTGTGGCATGGGGTCCTCCCCTGCAGCTTCCCCCTCTCTGCTGTGCACCTGGGTTTCAGCTGGCCCCTTGGAGAGTGGGCAGTGTTGTGACAGGTCACCCTCGTGCTGATAGTGAAGGGAGCAGGCTGGCCTGGGAGGGCCAGTGTCTGTAAACCAAGCCACGTCACTTAAAGAAAAATGGAGAGCTTGGTGGCACACAGAGAGTCCGTTTCCACGCTTGTCAAGCTCTCAGCTCTGGGATATCTGCACAGGTGGGGGACGGTCCAATACCCCAAGTCTACATGGCTAAAATGCACGTGGGTTTTTCCATGAAGGTAACTTCCTTTTAGGGTGTGACTGAGGCTGTTATTAAATTGATTCGGTATTTCTCAGACCACACTGGCTGTTGGAGGTGAGGAGGAAACCCCAGAGTGTTAGCGGAGAGCAGTGAGAAGTCAGCTTAGGGTCAACATTTGGCCTGAGTAACCTGAGTTAGCTGGATGTGCCCACAAATACAGATCTGGGCTCTCTTTGTACAAATGTCAGCAAGGACCTCAGGGCTGGTGCATGAAGTTTTGGCTCTCAGTTCTGGCTCCCTGAACTTTTTTTTTTTATACTTCACTAGGCCAGGACAGGAATAAGCTAGCTAGGTGACTAAAGAGAATGAATTCCTGGAAATGATTATGAAACCTTCCATGCATGAGCCGAAGAGAGAGAAAACAACAAGGCTTTAGAGCTTTAAAGAGGAAAAGATCTAACCAGCTACCCAGCCAAGCAAGGGGCAAGGCAGGGTGGCACAGCGACCAGGACGTAGCCGTGCAGATGGGCCACTTTGCATTCCCCTCCCAGCTTGCCTTTTCCCTAGTAATGTAACTACTTAATTTTTCTGAATCTCAGTTTTCTCGTCGGTAAAACGGGAATTATCACGCCTACCTTACAGAAATGTCGCATCAAGGGAGATAAAGCATGTGAAAATACCCAGGGCCCTGCCTGCTGTGTAGACACGTTACCAAGCAGTAGCAGCGTTAATAAGGAGAAGGGTTAGGAGCACTGGAGCATGGTGCCGGAAGGAGCGCAGGAAATTTCGCTGCAAAATATCACTCTTTGGTATAAAGCGAATTTTGAATTAAAGGCCTTTAGAGATCAATAGGCCTTGAAAGGGGCTTTCCCTCTTTCTTCATTAAAAGTAAACAGACCCATCCAAAGGAACAATTGACTTCTCTAGAAGATCCTTAAGAATGCGACCAGACCTGGCCCAGACCATTTTAAGATAATACCTGTGTCTCAGGTTAATTTAGTTTCCGAATAGAATCATTTGCAAGTCAATCTCCGCCCCCCCATCCATTCATTCTCCCAAGTATCTATTCAGCCTCCCTAATAACCATGTATTGCCCCTCAACAAAATTACCTATATTCCTCATCTCCCCTTCCTCTTTAAAATGAAGGTATGTAAATTTCTGGACCCCACCGGGAAATTGGATAATGACTCCACGGTTCTTGGGCAGAGTAAATAAATCTCTTTCTCTTCTTTAATGTACCTGATTGTGAGTTGATCTTTCAGGGAGCTCCCACATGCCCTAACCCCAGAATCTGCTGGATCATATGAAAATCAGTGGCTTCTCTGTGTCCTGGATTAGAAATCCCCATGGAGACTTCTCTGATTCCACCCTGGTGGTGGATGTTTCCCTGCCCCTCACCTCAGTGCTGTGGGCATCACGCTAGCTGGGGATAGAATATGAAAAAACAAAAGCACCGACACTACCAACTAATGGAGTCAGCCTCCTCTGCCTGTTTTGCCTCTGGCCCTTTAAGTCACCCCTCCTGTCTCACTCCCTGCATCAGTTAGCCCATAAAGCAGAGCTGTAAACACTTGGGGGCTGCCCCACTTCCTTCCTTGCAAAGCTCTTACTCAGATCTTATCTCTGTCCCTCCAAACTCTTGGCCCTGAGACTCTGCTCTGGCCCTTTGAACTCTGTCTCCTCCCACTGGTGGATCTCAGCTTTCCCTATAACACACTTACTCCTGGAACTGCTCCTGGCTCCAGCCACTTGGCCAACACCCTTCCTGGAGTGGTCCCCACGCCACCTCAAGATGGGGTAGTCAGGATGTCCTAGCTGCTAAATTCCAGATAGAAAGTACTAGAGCAGTTCAGAGGAAAGAGAGGTGCCTAAGAGGGGTGGTCAGGGAAGCTCTGGAGGAAGAGCAGAGTCTGATCCTTCAGATCAGAGTGGAGGTGGGAGAGTCATATATGGCTTACGGCTTAGTGCAGGGGTTGGCAGATTATGGCTCAAGGGCCCAATCCAGGCTGCCTCCTGTTTTTGTAAATAAAGTTTGCTGGAACACAGGCACAGTTGTTTGTTTATGGATTGTGCCCGGCTGCTCTGTGCTGTAAGAGCAGAACTGAGCGTGGCCACAGAAACTGTAGGACTGGCAAAACCTAAAATATCTACTCTCTGGCCCTTTAAAGAAAAGCCTGGCCAGTCCCTGGTGTCTTGCATCAGAGAGTGATCTGAGGAACCCAGTCCCGTGAGATTGCTTCACTGCATCGGGACAGTCCAACATGCCTGGGAAACGGGTAAGGCTCCCCCCGCCCCCCGCCCGGGCTTATTCACAATAAGCCTTCGTTTGCCAAAGGCTCTGAAAAAGCCTACACAGAAGTATCTGTTGTTTCACCCAGCACGTCCCAAACTTCTTTAATCTACCAAACCTCCTGTGCTCAGAACACCTCTTCACATCCTGAGAATCTAGTGTTAGGAACAGCCTGTGTCCCTGTCCATCCCTGCCACCAATGAGCCCAGTGACCTTGGCTGAGTCACACCACTCTCAGGGCCTACTTCCCCACTGGTTGCATGGGACAATGGTGTCTGTCCTATCTTCCTTATTGTTTTTTTTGGCAGGTCACTGAGAGAGTGGGCATGAAAATCATTCAGAGGGATGACTATGGTATCATTGATTTTTGACAATCAGTTTTGCTCTGATACGTTGCTTAGCAATGGCAAAGTGGAAAAGGCTGCAGGCCAAGGTCATGAGTTCTCTTTTCTAGTCTTCACTCTGCTATCATTAACTGGGTTAACTGAGTGACTTTAGACAAGTGACTCCCCCCACCCCTGGGCCTCAGTTAACTCATTTCTAGACTGAGGATTTTATACTAATCTCTAAAAATCTATTAGCTCTGAAATTCTATGATTCCAATTGGTCAGATGTGTGCAAGTTCCCTGCTTTTCCAAAACGACAGCCCTGAAGCCTGCATCTCCCTGATTTTCCTGCTACAGTGTCTTGGTTCAGGACTAGATATGAAGAGGTATTACTGAAGGATTTCTGATGCTGCTGATGGCTTAGAAGGTGGGGCTGAGCCTTCTGGAAATGTCTACCTAACAATTCTCAACTTGATACTGGAGGCTTTCTTTCCCTTCTGCCTCCACTGCTCAAATGCTGCTGTGTCCAAATACGGAGTCCAGACAGCTGCCCACACATCTGGCAAAAGGAAAGAGCAGATGTGATCCCTGAAAAGACAGTGGGACCTGGGGCAGATCAAGGTCCCCAACAGGTGTGAGGTTACATGGTTATAAGAAAGAATCTACATAAAATTCCTCTCTTTTGTCCCCTACCCCACCCCAAAAACCATTTTCCAGCTTCATCCACAGTCCTTGATATGAAGGATTTATAAGCAATCGAACAAGAGGAACTTCATGAAGAAGACGAGATTCTACTGAAAATACCCTTCTCCTAGAAAAATCCTCTAGGAAAATCCCAGAAACTCTTGACTATGTCAAAAAGTCTGCAGCATAATGAGCGTGGGGCCAAACGGGGAGTGCTGTTGTGCGGAACAGTGTTCCTCCGTGTGGTCCGTATGCAGAAACCACCTGCCCATGAGGTCATCTCGAGAACTCCCCAAGGCAGGGGCAGATGCCCAGGGGGATTCAGAGCTCTTGCGTGGGCAAAGTCCCCAGAGGCCATGGGGCCATGCCCTCCCCATTAGCCAATCAGCCACAGATATTTACTGGGGTCCTACTGAGTTGGAAGTTCTCTGGGGACATGCTGAGATGGATAAAACACAATTACTATCCTAGAGAAGCTTAGAATCTACTTGAATATGACATGTGAGCAGCAGGCTGAGTACTAACATGTCAGAAAGGGGGGTGCCCAGCAAAGGCTGGCAGTGGTGATAGAGAATTTGTCATTGTCCACACTGATTGGAAACCTTTTCTATTTTCAAACATCCAGAAACGGAAATTCCACACTTTGCCTAGGTGACCTCTTCCTGAAGCCTTCTTCAAGTCATACTGTCACCTTTGGCCATGGACAATGCTTGAGCGTCTTGGGCCCACGGATGGTCAGCTTTGCCTCCCTGGGTGGAGCTCCAGCTGCATCAGCTCCTCTTCACGCAGGTGGAGGAAGGATGCTGAGAAGAGGCTGGGGTCTTGGAGGTCTTTGGGCATGGTCCTCCTTCCATGGTGACCGAGTGGTTTATCTTTCCATTTCTTGGGGCCCCGGGTCCTTCTCTGGGACAGTCAGGCTGGCTTGGGCAGGAGGAGAGTCATCCTGGAGCATCTTCCTTTCCACGGGGGGCAGCTGGTCTGGTTGGAGACTTGGCTCCAGGAAATGTGTCATCTGAATCAGGGTGACCCCTGGTGGGCTTTCTGCCTCCTGAGCTGCAGAGACACAGCAGGCTGTGAGGGTCCTGGACGTGGACAGCACTGCATTTCGCTCCCTGGGAACCACCCCCACCCACCACAAGTGTTTGACAACTTCTCGACTCAGAAGACGGGCAAGTGCCAGCCTAGCCCAGTGACTGGGCCCAGCCTCTTGGGGCCCTGGGTCTGATAACCTTAGCCTCCTCCACTTGCTCCTAGAAAAATCTCACCCTTCTTTACTAGGTCCAACACCACAGAGCACTCATTTTAAGGGTACTTAAACCTGGGCACATGGCTGTCAGAGAATTTCAGCAGGGCCATAAGAAGGGTGCAGATGCAAGTTGTGACCCCACGTCTGGGTCCCACTCTCCTGCTCTCTGCGGCTGGATGGCTTACGTGGCTGCAATACCTGTGGTTAGCATGTATCTTGTAACCCTTCACAAGCTTCTCCTTAAGCTTTGGGATGCCACTGAGTCATAAGTACAGAGATGATGTTCCCATTTTATTGATTAAGAAACCAAGGCCAAGAGTGGTTAAATGGCTCAGACTAGAATACAGCCCTTCTACATTCAAAAGTCCTGAAATGACTTTACCCCCACCCAGCTTTGAGGGTGTCAGGTGGCAGCAAGTGCTCCTCTCCCTGGCCTCGGGGCCACTTAAACTCAACTCACAGGTCGTCCTTCTCCGGAGCTTCCTTTGCAACAGAACCAGAGCCGCAAGCATGAACGGGGCCAGCATGGTAGAGACTGGAGTGAGGATGCGAGCGCTGCTCTTTTCTGGAAAAGCACTGCAGTGGGAACAGAAAGAGCACGGGAGAGAAGAGGCTGGAGCCAGACAGAAGACGGAGGGTCGTCTGGCCCACGCCCCTCATTTTACAGGGGAAGAAGCTGAGGCCAAGGCAAGTTGGCTGCCCTGGTTCCCACAGCTGGTTAGTAGCGGAGCTGGGACTAAAACCACTGTCTTCAGGTTCCCAAGCCCGAATCCTTTCCCCTCCTCCACCCGCCTGAGCGTGGGCCCCACTGCATGCCACAGTGAGAATGAGGCCCGAGCGGGAGTTGGGGATGCCAGCCAGCCAGCCTCGGCATTTGTCTCTGCCACTATCTTTCCTTGTGGCTTCAGCGGGTCACCTCCCCTCTCTGGAGCTTCTGGTCTCCATCTTAAAAAATAGAAAGTCCTGAGGTTCCAGCCTAAATGTTCTATCATTCTATTGTTTAGATTTCACTTGAAAACCACGTGAAAATACTCAGGGGGTATTCCCACTGCACGGCCCCTCAAGGGAGGGCAGGGCTCTGATGTGCATGTCACTGTCCTGCAGGTACAAAGGGACAGGAGTGAGCAGAGCAGAGGCGCCTCCCTCTCATGTCAGGGGATGAGACAGATGTGGGTCCCCGGCTGAGAGGAGGGGCCTGGGGGTTACCTCTTCACGGATGACTCTTTGCCGGGGGGTCTCAGGGGACCTGCTGCTGGGGCCTGGCTCGGCGTTGCTTGGGGACCACTGTCTCCAGCCGCAGTGTCTGGGTCCCCTTCTGTGCTTCCCTCCACAGATGCAGTCTCTGTGCTGGTGATTCCCAAGGTCCACACTCCTGCAGCTGGGGTTGTTCCTTCAATGGAGCCCAGGAATTGTTGCTTAGCAACCGGTGTTGCTTCTTGGAGGGTTTCCCAGGGCAGATTTTCTGAGACCAGGGCTGATGGCCCAGTGGTTCCTATGACCTTCCTGGCTGCATCCACAGGTATCCCCGCCCTCTCTGTTTCCACCCTTGGCCTGTCGGCCTGGGTGGTTGTCCTCTCCCTCCTGTCCTTGCTGACAATAGCCCTGTTTGTCATTGAGCTTCTGGTGCCCCACATCCAAACACCTTCTGTTGTGTTGGACACGCCGCTGGTTTTTGAAGTTGGACTCTCTGGAACGGGAACTGTTGCCTTGACAGAAGCCTCCACCCAGATGCCTGTCCCTGCAGCTGCGGTCCCAGTTGTTCCTGGGGTGTGTCTTCCCTTAGCTGAAGCTGTGGCTGTGCTGGCTCCTGGAGTTGGAGCAACCCTGTCCCATTCTGTCCCTTGTCCTTCTGTGGTCTGGGTGGGTCCTGGGGTCCATCTGTTGGCTGCTGGAGATGCTGTTCCAAAGGATGTCGGGGTGAGCACCCCAGTAGCTGCAGTGGCCGTGGGGAAGGTGCTGGAAGGACCTGTGTGAATGGCAAAGGGAGGCCATGTGGGAAGGCAGCCAGGTTGCTTACTGGATTTGGCAAAGGACGTTGGGTTTAAAGGCTTTGCCAGATGGAATGCAACCTCACTAGGAGATGCAGTCTTTGGGTGATATGTTGGATAAAATTAAAATTTGGGCCAGGTGAGGTGGCTCATGCCTGTCATCCCAGCAGCTTGGGAATCTGAGGCAGGAGGATTGTTTGAGCCCGGGAGTTCAAGGCTGTGGTGAGCTATGATCATGCCACTGCACTCCAGCCTGGGTGACAAGAGCAAGACCCCATCTCAAATAAAATAAAATATAATATAACAAATATTGGGAAGCCCAGCTGTATTCTCTAGTCTGCCGCAAACATTGACATGTCATAGTCCCGTCTCCTTCTCCCACGCCCACATACTCTCTAGCCAGCTGTCCAGGACCGACACACGATGCCCCTGTCCCCAGAGCCCCATGGCCCAGCGGGCACTGCTCTTCAATAAATAAAAAAAGAAACATTCCAGTTCCAGTAGAGCAGCCAATCGCAGCAGATGGCTGCAGAGCTGCACTGAATAAAGCTAACCTGCCCTCGGGCTGCCGCCTAGCGTGACATCTCTTCTGTAGAGTGGCCTTCCACAGCCCGGGTGCCCTTCCTGCACTCCGGGTGCCTGACTCTGGATCAGCTCTCTGGAACCTGCCGTGCAGGACCTGGACCTGGTCGCTGTCACATGTCTGCTGAGAGGCTCAGCAAGGGTCTGTGCTAGGAAGAGGCCATTCTTCTGTCCTGCTTGTCACAGAGGAGCCTCTGCAGTGCTACCCCTTGTCCGCAGGTCTGAACGTAGAGCCATCAGGACCCCAACAAGCCACGTTAGCCAATTCACTACCTCCTTGGAACTATCTCCAGATATGTCTTCCGCACATTGGGCGGGCGGATTATGTACACTCGGCTGGGAAGTTTATCCTAATATCTACCTTCCTTCTGAAGGCAGCTTCCCTTGGAGAGGAAAGCCTACTTCTTAAAGTCTTTGCCTTGCCCCCTGCTTGCCATCATCCCTCCCCTAATGTTTAAAGCCCTCTTGGTTCTCTGAACGTTCTCTTGCACCTTCCGCCTCCTACCATTCACCTCTCCAAGCGTGGCTCGCCAGACGTCAGCTCATACCTGCAGAGACGGTCAGATTCATGCTGAAGAACACCATGGTACTTTCGTCTCCAATGCCGCAGTGGTAGCATCCCACATCATCCAGGGACAGCTGGGACAGCCGGACCACAAAGAAGCCTCTGTGTGGAAAGTCCGCGAGAGCCACACGGCCGTGATAGAGGTGGTGAGTGTAGTGGGTGCTGGACACGATGGTGCGGCAGATCCACCTGGGGGGGCCCAGGCGGCACCAGTACTTCCTCTGGCGCCTGTTGACCAGGGAGGGGGCATAACGGCACTGGATGGTGACGGCTCCCCCGAGCTTCCCAGACACCAGCCTCGGGCCCCTCAATGCATTTGCAACTGCAGGCAGAGCAAACAGTCAGAGGAGAGGGAGTGATGAGTATAGTCAGCATAGCAAGCTCTAAACTCTGCCAGAATTAGGGGTCAGGTTAGAAAATCCCACTGTGAAAGTAGAAAGAGTCAATGTAGAAATGGCAGAGCTTGGCCCCTGGGGAAGCGGAGTGTCCCCAAGATATGGAATGGTGCTGTACCCAAGGCCACAGGGGAAAGATGAAAATGCAGCAGTAATCTCACCCACTGCTCAGCTAGCACTTAGCGAGATGTGCTAGGCGTTCTCATACCAGTCCCTCCAGAGCCGGGTTCATTCCACTGGGCTCCAAGGCAGATGTTTAAAAAAGATGTCACCTAAGCTCATGCAAGAGGGCTGAGGCTAATCTGACAGGAGGGCCCCAGTTTGCATGGAGTGTGAAAGAGAGATGCTGACAGTGAGAACGTATCCATGTGCCTTTCCTCTGCAGGGGAGAGGGTGCCCTGGAACACGAAAATCCCGCTGTGCTTGGTGAGGACACGTCTGGACCAGTGGTTGCAAAATTTTTCACACTGGCCACTTTTCTCTAGAAACAGAAACAACCAGGTGGCACCATAAAAGCCCAGATGAACAGTATTGTGAATGTGTCCGCTCTGGCGAGAGGCACAGACGACTCACGGTGGAACCCCGGCGTGTGGCCGGTTTACTGAACGACTTAAACTGGATAGAGCACAAGCAGAGCAACATTCATTCTTTCTCTCACTGCCTCTTCATACTTTCTCTGTGGACTTCTCTGCTCCTTAATGAAATCTCAGGCATAAGTTTGCATATATTAATAGTTGTTTCTCTTGGATAATAGAAAGCCCAGTCTAGTCTAAAATTATACACCCATCACAGTCTGATGAAAGATTGCAACTCCAGTCTCTTACACAATAGAGGCTTTTCCCATCTCCCGGCTGGGCTTGGAGCCTGTCGCAGGGGAGGGGGACATATTGGGGTCTCTTGCTGTGCTCCATACCTTCCTCTGCTCAAAGCTGCTGTTTGGGGCCCCCCAGGGTTAGGCATGGAGGGGAGAGAGGAGAGTGAATGAGACAGTTGTGATCTTCCCTTGGTGTTTTCTGGGTAAGGCAAATGTTCAAACATGTCTCTTTTTTGCCTCCCAGATATATTTTTGGTGACCTCTGGCTGCAATTCTGTCCTTGTGAGAACTGCCTGTCTTTCTGCTGGTCTTTTATGGCTACCACCAAGCCTATGACTTCTGACTACCTGCCCTTCCTTTTATGGTCACAGTCCCGTCTGGGTGGCCCTCTTGGGAGAGGCCTCCCATTTGGTCACGAGAAGCATACCTGTGTCCTGCTGTCAGGAGAAACCTGGGACCAATGGTGAGCTTGCTGAGTGACTTTCCAGAAGTTCCTTCTTCCACTTGGCTTAAAGTGTGTGGAAAGCCATCCCTCCTGTCCCCTGGGACACGGGGAGGGGAACACAACACACTGACATCTCTCCCCAAAACAGCTCTCACAGTGAGCTCTTCTGCCCTCTGGTGACTCTTCCCCTGCCCCCATTTGGCCTGGGCAGCTGCATGATGGGCTATTGCTGGCACCAGCCTTACGATCTCTTTCTGCAGTCCTGTAGAGGTGGTTCAACATATTGCTTTAGGATGTGGGTGCCACGCACCTATCGATTTGTTCTATGTCTTTAGGGCCTCTGAGACGAGGCCCTAAAAACATAGGAAGGTTCCAGAAAGTTCAGCTTAATAGCTTATTGCCAGGAACATCTAAATAATTTGTGGGTCCCAGTACAAAATTAAAATGCAGGACCCCTTATTCAAAAGGTATTCAGAATTTCAAGATGGCATCCGCAGAGCATGAAGCCAAGCACCTTCTGAGTCTGGGGTCCCATGTGACTGCACAAGTCACATGCCCATGAAGCCTGTCCTGCCAATGACACATGTCTGAAGGTCTAAGCAGAGGTCATAAAAGCTATGGACATATCAATACTCACGGTGGGTTTAATTAAACAACACACCCCAAGCCGCGCCACTGATGGTAAAGTTAAATGGCAATTTATCATTGAAAGGCAAGAATATTCACAATTACAAATAAGGACCATCTCAGGACAGTGGTGATGCCCTGATAAAGTATTCGCTCCCCAGATTCCAGGGATTCTTGTGATCTACATGTGGCACATTTGAGAGGAGCACTGTTTCGTGAGTCGGCAGCATGGGGCCGTCTGACTTCACAGTAGAAAGCTGCTTCAGAATCCTCAACCACTCTTGCAATGCACATAATTTTTTGTTAGTATCAAAGTTAAGAACCAATACCTTAAGGACATGTTTGGCAGGTTACTGATCAGTAGCTCTTCATTATATATAAGAATTAAGGTTTTTGGAATTTTATGCGAACCACCAGTGAGAACTAAAGAGCAGGCCAGCATTTTAGGATCATTTCAGGGCTCACCTGGGGGCCCTGATGCCAATTCTCTGGCCTCCCGTGGAGGTGGGTGTGTGTCCCTGGCTCTCATCTCCCGCTATGGCTCCCACTGGGGAGGTGCGAGGGCTGCCTGCAGCCGGAGGGAGGCTGGCTGGGCCTGAGCCAGTGCAAGAGGTCTGCGGCAGGACGAAGGGGGGGTAGGGGCTGCACCTGCTAAGGAACTCTCCCGCCAGCACAGGCGTGACGAAGGTGTTTCAACGGCCCAGAGGTGGGTTCTGGAGGGAAGAGAGCCATCCAGCAGCCATCTGAGATGGGGTCCTCTGTGTGGAGGGGACAAAGAAGAACCTGCAGCAAAGGGAGGGGGTGGGTCACCGGGGGGGGCTGTCCGAGGGTCCACAAGAGGAAGAGGCAAAGAGCCAGCTCGAAACCCCTGCCAGGCCAGAGAGCTCCAGGCCGTCCCCCAAGCCAGAGCTGCCTGCCCTCCCGCCTCCCCTGCCCCCACTGCTACGGCCCTGCTGAGGTCCCAGGTGGCAGCTGTAGATGGGGAGGGGCAGAGAGAAGGCAGCAACCACACCCCTTCCTGCATTGCAGGCCTTGGGAGGAAGAGGAGGTATATCTTTGAATGGAGATTAAAGTGCTGACCAAAATATGTAACTGGACACTTAAAATGATCAAATTGTCCAGGCACAGCAGCTCACGCCTGTAATCCCAGTACTTTGGGAGATCGAGGTGGTAGGATCACTTGAGGCCAGGACTCAAGACCAGTCTGGGCAACACAGTAAGATCCCATCTCTACAACAAATTAAAAAAATCATCAGGGTATGGTGGTGCACGCCTGTAATCCCAGCTATTCGGGAGGCTGTGGCAGGAGGATTGCTTGAGCCCAGGAGTCTAGGCTGCAGTGAGTTTTGACGGTGCCACTGTGTTCCAGCCTGGGTGACAGAGTGAGATCCTGTCTCCAAATAAAAATAATTTAATGTAGAACATTTGAGACTTAAAGCAATTAATTTAGGACTGTTACCTATACGTTAATAGAAAAAACATGGGCCTGCCTGCGTTTTCCTTTAGGGGCAGGGAAGCCTGCTCTTGATGAAAAATTTTAAAGGGAGTAGTGGGAGATTCAAATAAAGAGGTGGTGTGATTCTATCACACCGAATGCTTATTCAAATATTGGCTACTTTTGATTCATTGAAACTCTGATTTATTTATAAGGCAGATACAGTTGTTAGTCCCTTTTCGGTATTATCATGGCATTTTCATTCATTCATTTATCGAATAATTATTAAGCATCTACTTGGGACTAGGTTCTAGGTGCTGGACACTCTAGGTGCATACTCCCTATATTCCTCAATGGCTCCCCATCACCATCAGAATAAATTCCAGCTACGAGAGCTTGGAGATGGGGCCATTTGTCATCTGAGCCTGGTCTATACCTGGCCAGCTTCACCACACCAGCCAGTGAGGAGCTTTAGGGCAGGGATCCTGGCTTTCATTTATCTGTCCCCAGTGCCTGGCACACAGTAAGCCCTTCGTTAATGTATATTGAATAAATAAGTGCATGTAATTTTTGTGGACTCATATCGTTTCTTTGTAGCCTCTGAACTCTTTAAGACTAGAGCAGAGTCTTCATCTTTATGTCCCTGGTGCCGGGCCTGGCCCTTGTTTGTAGAACGAGGGGTAAGGAAGCACTGCTCCTTCTGTCTTTTGCATGCCCTGGAACCCTTATCATGAAAATGCAGCTTTCAGTTAACAACTGAAATGGAAGAGAGCAGAGACATGGGGAATATCAAAACAGAGAATATTCTAGAAACCATCAAGTCAGGCATGTGCCCTCTCATGTGAGCTCTCACCTCCCTCATTCCCCTGGGCCCCAGTCTGACTCCCTGGAGCCACTGCCTGGCCTTGGGTCCCAACAGAGACAGCCAGGGCTGTGCCCAGTGCCACTGTGGTGCCCACCGGGAATCCCTGCAGCCTGGAAGGCTCAGGTCTGGTTTTGCCAGCTCTAAACGTGGGCGAGGGGTGGGACTCACCTTGTAGCAGGCACAGTGTGAGGAGGAGGAGCATTTTCCATCCTGCCCTCTGGCTGGCAACCTGCAAAAATCACTGTACATGAAAAGAGGCCTGAGAGAAGCTGCAGTGAGTGACGGTGGGACTGGGTGGGCACCTTCTCTCTCTGGAACCTCAGTTTGCTCAGCACAGGGACCGGGTCGGATAAACCTGAGGGGGAGACCACAGTGCCCTCCCCAAGGAAGCCTCCCTCCCTCCTCACACTCCTAAGCGTGCACATTGGGCCTGGTCGCTCCTGCCAGGGTGAACATTTCCCTTGCCCTGAGGTTCCTGCGTTCAGAGGGGGTGAAATGCCCTCTGTAGGAGTCCAGCCCTGGCACCCACTCGCCAGCCTGGAGCTTTGAATTTGGGGGGAGCACAGAGTGGGGGAAAGACCGCACGTTTGCAAGTCCAAACCTATTTGGAATTGTGGGACCTTGGAAAGTTAGTCTCGGGGATTCATTTCCTCTCCAGGAAAAGGAGGGAACCGGGATGGGGTTGCAGCTGCACAGTTAAGTGGGATTGTGGTGCAGGTGCCTGGCACTGTGCCTGGTGACACAGGGCAGTCCCCTTCCCCCTTTCTCCTCTCCCCTTCCTCTTTGCAGGAGGGGCATTGATTCCTTCAAGGGAAGCCTTCTGTCTCCCTGTTAGTGTGCCTCCCATCAGTAACAAGGAGTTAAAAATTAAATCTCTGGGCACATAGATGTCTGCACTAGTGTCCTATTCTGTGTCTTCCCCACAACTTCTGGAAAATTCTCCCTGCCCCCAGTCCACACCGACCTTCCCTTGCTCTGGTCTCTCCCACTGGCCTGGGGAGCTCCTTGAGGACAGGACTTTGTGTCTCACCCCTCCCCTTCAGGCTCTAGCACATTGTAGACGAGCAATGCACAGTTGTGAACAGAAACCCCCCTCTCTTTGGATGGATACCATACTGATCTCTCTACTCAACGGTCTTTTACTGATGGCTAATTAAAAAGACAGATTGTCTATCATACTTCTGTATTTCATTCCCCATAGGGGAATGCTTTTTGATTGATTAAAAATCTGTTCTTTTAATCTATTTACTGCCCGAAGTCCCTGGGATCTATAGATTTTTTAAAAGAAGGCAAACTAAAGTTAGCCATTGTGTTTGCCTTCCTGTTCTACCACATAAGTCACTAATGTTAAGGACGGGCACTAACAGTCAGTGCTTTGGCCCCTGGGCAGGAGCCCCTTGCTCCCTAACTAGACTAAGCCTTGCAGAGCCAGAGCCACCGGCCGGTTTGGGACACAGGCAGGAGGCAATCAAAGGAGGAGAAAAGGGAATAGAAGGGAATAAGAAGGCAGAGAAGGTAGAAGGGGGAGAGGAAGGGTAGGAGGTGAGAGAAAGGAGAGAGGAGAGGAAGGTCAAGAATCCGTGGGGTGGCCCTATAGATGCGAGTCATCCCCACAGCTTGGCTCTGTCCAGCCTTTGCCTGCTCCATCCGGTTCCGGCCCAAGAGTGGCCAGATTTTGAAAAGTCCACAGGCTTCTCACAGCCCCTCCTGTATCTTTCCTCCCCCGAGTGCCCTGTGGGCACTGCCGTGGCCATCTCGGGCCTCTCCCTGCCTTCCTGAGCTCCTGGCCTCCTGCCCTCACCCGGAAGCTCTCCCGGGGTACGACCTGCACCTAATCTATAGCTTGATTAATATTCACCAAGTCCAGGCTAACTCTGGGGCTGGCACCCAGGTTCCCAATGGGCCAATCTTTCCAAAGTGCTGAGTGCTGATGCCCAGCACATGCCGGGGCCAAAGTCTCGGCACCAGGGCTGCCCAGCACGTCGGAGGCCCAGCGGTGCCGCAATCTCTGGGCTTCGGGAGAAAGAGCCGCCTCCAGGGGCAATGAGGAAGCACAGAGGACGAGATAAAATGTCTCCAGAGTTATCAGCCTTGATTGGAGGCTGGAAGGACAACATGCAGTGGAAGTTCTCCAAGTCACCCTCCCTTGACAACGGCCTTCAGAAATCCTTTCTCCAGGAGACGAGGAGCCCCGCGTCGGTGGCCTGGGGGCCACAGGCCTAGGTTACAGTGCATTGCATTTTAGGGGACGCAGAAGAACTCTCTTGTGCCTCTGGTCCTGCCGCGAAGGGCGTCACCTCGTCTTCAGCACAGGCTGCTGTGTGACTTCCCAGGTCCCTCCCGCCCCTCCGAGCCCAGCTTCTCTCCTACTCCCCGTGTCCCCAACCCCACGCCCTGGGCAGCAGACAAGAAGGGAAGGGACCAGTGTGGTTTAGAGGGCAGAACGCAGAACCAGGAGCCAGGAGGGTCTGCTTTGCCCGAGGCTGACACAATAACCTTGACCTACGCTCCTTTCCCCTTCCCTTTAAAGGAGAGCTTTGCCCGTGTGATCTCCATGATTCTTCTCTTTCTGACGTTTATTGGTTCCACACTACCCAGCGCTTCTAAGGACCCGGGCGCTCCGGTGGGTGTGAGCAGAAGGGTAAAGAGCTGGAAGGAGATGCCGCAGCCTGAACTCCAGGGTCCTTACCTGGTACCTGGGAAGGAGCCCACCTGCTCTGGAGAGGGCACGTGGGGTCACGTTTGACAGCTGCTGCCCAACTCACCACCCACACTCAGAGGCAAGACCCCAGTCTCCGGAAGAAAGCCTCATCTCACCTTTTGTTCTTTGGGCTCTCGGGGCGCTTCTCCATCCATCTCAGTCTAGAAATAAGATCCACGTGGACGTTTCTGTTTATCCCTATGAGATGCTGGCGTGTAGATGTCTTCTTGGTGCTCTTGTTTAAACCTGGAGACTGAGAGGTCAATATGGGATGTTGCAAAGCAGCTGGAGCTGGCACTAGAAATCGGGGTGCAAGGTATAGCTCTGCCACTTGCCCCAAGTCGCTTCTCCCTGGGTTTCATTACTTACAGGAAGAAGCCAGTCCTAGTCCCTTGTCATTCCTACTGTCACTTATTCCTGCAGAACTTTCCCAGGGAACACATTGATTCATATCCTCTAACGGCCCCTCCAGTCCAGGCTCCCAGACTTTTTAGGGTGCTCCAGCTTAGCCAGCCCTTTCAGGAATCTTCTGGACAAGTGACGCAACAACCTGGGCAGGAAAGATGGGAAACTTCAAAATTTAGGAGAGGAATTCCCCGGCTGTCTGGCTGGCAGCTGGTACCCTCCGACTGACCTTGCTCCTCCAGCTACCATGGAAAAGCAATTTGGGCAGCTGGGATCACTAACTTCTGATCAACTGCATGGCCTGGTGGTTACCAGTTCACATCCTAGACAAAGCACAATACCGTAAACCAGACGATCTTCATGGAAAGAGAATGCTGACAAGTGTGGATTATCCAAACAGATGACACACTTCAAAAATACCCCAGTATTTCCCTCTGAAAAATAGTTTATGGATGGGTTTTTTTCCTTGTAAAAGATGTGATCTTCCTACCTCTGTTGGCCTTAAGCTGACATTAAAATGGCTGGCACAGTCCAAGCACTCAACAACTCAGGGGATCAAGGGAATGGGGGTGCAGCAGGCTGTAACTAAGGATCCTCCCCAGGACCTCTAACAGACAATATGGCACCTTTGGGCCAATCAGAAAGGGCACCTCTTCCTTAAGAATAGATTCTGCTGGTATGTTGTTGCACAATTTGAACAACCATAGATGGCAGCATGTATTCTCCTCGCTTTCTCCCTTCCAGGTTTGAAGACAGGTTAGGAGTAGGAACTGAGTCACTGAAAGCAGTAGGAGAGAAAGAGAAACAGCTCTTTGAGATGCTTGGAGTTTGGCTGGGATGAGGCAGTCTGTGCATGCGTGTGTGCTGGCAACTGCGTGCACAGCTGAGTGTGCTAATATCCCAGTATTTGGTAAACAGCTTCAGTCCTGGAACTCCAGATCTTCACCCTCACCTGGAACCTCCCATGTTAGTTAAAATATATCTACAATGTGAATAGCATCCCCTTCGATGTAGCACTCATGAGCAGTGCACAACCTGAAGAACCGTACATGGTGGCCCTGCCTTCAGAGGTTCATCCCCAGACTTGAGCGATCCTCGTGCAGGTGGTAGAGAGGTGGCTAATGCCTGGCTACATTCTCCCCTTCCAGCTCCTCAAGGAGCAATATAACATCATGTTTGATCACATGGACTCTGGAGTCAGGCTGTCCTTCCCTTAAGTTAATATCCCCTGCTCTACTTTTTACTAGGAAAGTAATATGGGTCAGATTATCTGTTCTCTTTAAACCTTGGTTTCCTAATCTGTTATACAGGAGATAATAGCACCTGCCATATAAAGTTATTAAGTGGATTAAATGCAATAATCTATGTAACTCAAAGTGCCTACATGCCGTTAATTCTCAGTAAACATTAGCTAATAATATAATTAGCTTAGCTTATAGAAACAGGGAGCAGGTGTCTTAAATGATCAAACACTCAAAAAAAATCCCTTTGAGTGTTTTTACCTATTCAGGGATCTTTCTCTCTTGCTTTTTTCTTTCTTTTCTTTTCTTTCTTTTTTTCTTTCTTCTTTCTTTCTTTCTCTCTCTCTTTCTTTTTTTTCTTTCTCTCTTTCTTTCTTTCTTTCTTTTCTTTCTTTCTTTCTTCTTTCCCTTTCTTTCTTTCTTCCCATCATTTTGACACTTGAAGATTAAAAATAAATCATTTTGTCTAAGAACACTTCTGAATTAAATTTATATTTTTAAGTAAATAGTTGTCAAATTTTCATCGTTTTATAAATACAGCAGTCACTTGCATCCTTAAGGTACATTTTTCTATTTTTATCTACTTTTGAATGCTTTGAAGACTTTTTCATACCTACAGACATAAATTATAGCAAAGCACACTTGGTTGTAACACACCGGGGCCAGCTTCTGGAGCACTGACCCAGAGCCATGATGTCCCCTCTCTGAAGCTTTATGGGGAAGAAAAACTTCATACTGGTTATTTCTCTTGGAGGTATAACTGAATTTTCTTGCCCAGCTCAAAGCCACAGGGGGCTCTTCCACATCAATTTATGACACCATAACCTGGTTTTTGGCCCCAGGCTGCAGAAGCAGGCTAAATAATACTTTGACCAAATGTCAAATCTGCAAAGAGCTTTACCCACTCCCTGCCCCACCCCATCTCACCTCCAATTCCCCAATCCCGGTTTTCACAAAGGACTTTATCTGCCAAACACACACGAGAGTAAAAATCAGCAAACAGAAAGCCAACCAAAACAAGGAAAGCTACTTGTGCTATAAAACAATCCACATTGATTTCCTCCCTCTCTTAACCGTGTTTTCTAACGTACAAGGAAGAGCAGCCAACAGAGGTGCTTTCTGCTCCCAGGTGGCTCACCCAGTCCTTTCCTCTTCCTTGGTAGTCAAGGTTTAACCTCCTCCCTTATGCATTATTGCAGCTTTTTGCTCACTGTTCCCACTTTGTAAGCTTTTTCTGTCCTTGTCACCTGCTGGGAAGGCACATTGTCTCCCCTAGCTCAGGTCAGAATACTACGTACTGAAAACATCTTTGTTTAAAAACACCTGCATTCCTACAAGTCCTTGATCACTTTCTTAGAAATTCACCAGGGAAGGTGAACTATGAGACTTGCCACTCCTCCAAAAGACAACAAAGAAAGTGTTTGTATGGCACAAATAATCATTTTATAATGGCATTTAGCAGGCTTTTACAACCTTAACCACCATTTACCTGATAGCAAAGCTTACAATCCAATCATGTTCAACCTCTAAACACAGAGGGCATTCCAAAGGCAGTTGGTGGAGTGCTGAGAAGGTTTAAGTTCACGTACAGATTGCTGGTGAAAGCACAGGGTAAAGAATCCCAGGAGATCATTGAACAGATGGGAGCTGAGACCTCAGCTGTAGCCCACGTCAGGGCATTGATAGGAACTGCTGTAGGAAGACATGATCAGCAGCCCTTAGCATAATCTTTCTAGAGTGAGTTGGGTCTGGGGATTGAAGGAAATGTTTCCTATGGGTTGGGGTTATTTGGTTAAGATGCTATTTGAAATAAACATTACCCTATGACAATGGATCACTGGTCCTCGCAGGGTGGAAGGAGCCCAAAAGAGTTGACTTGCTACTGATGAGGTTGTTGGCCTCCTCAAGGAATGGTGCTATGTGGGGGCTCCATGTTGGTCTCTGTTGTTGGCAGGTTGGACAGGAGCTCACTCGGCCTTGGTCAGTGGGGCCTATGCTGTTTTGGGGGCGCATGCACAGCCTCCATGCCTCTGACTGTGTGACTTCCTTCATGTGCTCTTTTTGTCAGCACCAGGGTAGCCGATGACTGAAGTTGGCTGATGTCAGATGGCCAAGCCACTCTCTCTGCCTGGCAGTTAGTGTCCCTTCCATGGTTCTCTCCAGTGGGCATTAGCATATGACCCAGAGATCTTCACACTTCATGCCTGCTCCTTTGTCCACCCACACGCCTCTGTCCGCATCTTTCACTATTTGTCCATCCGGGCCTCTGTATGTATCTAACATCAGGCCACTCTGCCCTTCACACAAAATAGATGACCAGGTGCACTGTCCAAAGCTCTGCCTGTTGGAAGGACATTTTTTGCCTCTGTTTTTCAAGACCACTCCTTTTAGTACACCTACCGTCCACTTTCAACTTGAACCTATACACCAAACCAACTCATCCATAAACCAGGCTTGGGTTTTTTCCTCCACTGCCATTGGGTTATAAGGTACGTGGCCCCTTATGAGCCGAAGGAGGGGCATTTGCACAACAGCGGTAGCTGTCGTGAGAGTCTGGGCTACCTGTTCATGCAGATTGCTTGTGCTCTCAGGTCCTTGTGCTCGGTCCCAGATGTACAACTTACAACCCATGATGCATTGCTGCTGGGCCCGCCTGGCCTTATGACTTGGTGGATGTAGTAGCTCTCAGCTCGTGATATCCTGTGTTCAGATATTGTGTTTCTACCAGGGTCCAATATCACACCAGGAATTGTTTTTCAAAAGGCACGTGATCCTCCCCTGCAGATATCATGGCCTTGCAAAAGAACCACAGAGGACCATGTAACTAGGTTGTGATTCTCCCACCTGGGGAGCTGTGAGCTCCACACAGCATCTTCTCTCACTGCCTAGACCTCTGCTACTAACTGGATGGCCGGGCTGCTTCCCGATCAGCCTGGATCTGGTGCAGAGCTGGCTCCTGCTCTGGGCCCCACTCAAAGGTAGAAGCCTTTCATGCCACTTGGTGTAGAGCAGGATTCCTAGCTACGGAATATGCTACCTCCAGAACCAAAGGGGTCTGTCACATGTGGTAGGAGGTGCAAGATGTAATACCTTGCCTTTCACTTCAGATGAGATTTCTTGGCAGGTCCCTGATCATTGGACCCCTAAAAATATTACTGATGCGACAGACCCCTATATTATGACAGAGGATAGGGGAGTTAACATAGCCCAGGGACAAAACTGCAAATATATATTGTTATTCATGTATATGGATGCAAATGGGCTCTAATCCTCCTCTCTGAAGGGAACAGCACAGAATTCACTTACCAAATCCAGGCTGCGTAACATGTACCTGAGGCCATGACAATCTGCACGTAGCCGATAAACAGACACAATGCCTGGAATTGGGGCTACTATTTGGTTGAGTTTGTGGTCATTCACTGTCACCTTCTAGGGTCCACTCGGTTTCTGCAGGAGCCAACATTGAATTACATGGAGATGTCATCAAAACTATACCCTTGCATTCTTTAGATCCTAAAGGGTCTAATATCCAGAATTAGCACCCCCAGGCAATACCGTCTTCTATTTGCTATTTTGGCTGGGGGTAGGACAGTTTGAAAGACTTTACTTGGCTCCACTATGATAGCTCTTAACCTACAGGCTAATGACCCAGCTAACAAGTACATCAATCTCAATTACACAGAGACTGGAGAAATTGCCAGTGGCTGTAACCTGGACTTGGCAAGGACTTTATTTATTACCGGGCGTCCATATGCCCCACTAGTTAGAGCGGGCAGCCATGACGATGTTTCGATTCTCTGGGTATCATGGTCCTCAGAATATTTGGGAGTCCCCTTTCCCCAGTATACTATTACCCAAATAAACAATGGCGGGTCCCTTTGGGAAGGACTTACGGAATCACCACTGTGTGTTTGTTGTTGTGGTGCAGGGTTCTCTTTCTCAGGGAGTTGGCTGAGTCTGAGTCTGAACACTGATTCATGTCCAGGAAATGGCCAAAGGATCATGACATTTTATTGAGGCTACTGCCCTCTGATTCCTTGTCATTCATTCTTGACTACCTCTCATGGTACAAGCTAAGAAACACCCTTGTTGGTTGAGTATGTATTTTGCCTGTAGGGACACTGTGTTCTCTTAACTGTCTCCATAACTCTCTGTGGTCCGGCCCCCTTGGCTGCCACTCCAACCTTATTGCTCATCATAAGAACTGTGTGCACCTGGCTTTTCTGGTTCTGGGCCATTGTATCACTGAGGAGAATTCTCAACCTACCTTTCCAACCATCGGCCCTGGTGGATAGAGGAGAGCCCAGCTGACCTATTCAGTATTGCTTGTATCCTTCTCATGAGATCATTTCCTCTGAAATTCATGAATGGTGTATTCTCTGGGCTTCCTGATGGAACAGAATCATCTGGTAGGTCTTCCAGCCTTATGGTGTATCCAGTCTAGCACACCCACTTCCTGAGATTTTGCATTCCTTCCTCCACTGTCTACTGGGGTAGTACTGGCATTCCAGCTGCATCGAGCTTGGGCCATCACTTTCCCCATGCTTCTAGGAGCCATTTGAACAGCAAGATCACGTCACCTCCTGGGGTCCTTGCCAGGGCGTTGAATCCTGTATCTCTGGAGAGTGCTCCCAAATTAATAAACCCTCCCTGTCCTCTCTGATGCTCCCACCTCCTCGATCCAGCACTTTTAGGATCTAGTCCCACACGAACTTCTCTGGCTTTTGCTGGTATATATGCTGACCAGGAGTGGCAGCTCATAGGGGGTCCTTTTTTTCCATTATCAGACCCAGCACACACCATAAGGGTTGTGTTAGGACTTAACTCTAGTTATGAGGCTAGTTACTAGGAGCAGAGGCGGTGGGGAGAGGCCTCTGTGTTGCCTTCAAGAAAGGTGGTGGGGCAGGGTTGGGGAGGGAGAGAGGAGTTAGCTCTTAATAGGAAGAGGTGGGCAAACCCTGCAGACTCAGAGGGTTTAGAACTGCAGTCCTCAACCCCCGGGCTGCAGACTGGCAGAGGACCCAGCTAAGGTGAGCCGGGACTCTTGACCAAAGGAAACCAGGAGATGATAAACGTGTGTTGTTTTAAGCTGCAGACTGTGTGGTCGCATTGGTATGCAGCAAGGGGCAGCCAGTGTGACGGGGGGTACATGGGTCTCCTAGGGCCATCACAACAAAGCACCACAAACAGAGTGGCTTTAAACAGCAGAAATGTGTTCTCTCAACAGTTCTAGAGGCTAGAAGTCCAAATCAAGCAGTGGCCACGATCCCTCTGAACCATCTAGGACAGGATCCACCCTGGCCTCTGCCAGCCTCTGGTACCTCCAAGTGTTCCTTGGCTTGTGGCCGCATCACTCCAACCTCCACCTGTCTTCACCTGGGCATCTTGCCTCTGTGTCTCTCTCTCTTCCTCTTATAAGGTCGTATAGTTTCAAGAGCCCAACCTACTCTGTATTACCTCATCTTAATTAATTACATCTTCAATGACCCTATTTGGCACATTTCAGCCCACAACAGGAATTTTAAAAGAGAAGAACTGACAATGGAAGTGTCATCTGGAAAACACTCTCTATGGACTAGTTGAACACATCTAAGCAGTCTGCACATTCAGAGCAAGGACTAGGGTCTTTGCAGATGAGGACATCAGAAATTGCTAGTGGAGTGGACTCTCCCCTTCTCCCCAGGAGCTGCGTGAAATTCTTGAACAAAAGTCTAGTTTCACAAGCCGAGAGAATCCCCATCCTGAGGATAGCTTGTCTTGCAGCTGCCAGGAAAGGTTGTGTGGCCTGTCCACGGCAGGGGATGGACAAGATGATCCTTGCGTTCTCAGTCCTTCATTCTAAGGTACCTCGCTTCAATAGTCTGGTGTATATATTTGGAGCCCCGTCCCGTGTCAATGAATGAGCCACTTTCTCTGCCACAGATACTGGGAGGGCCGGCAAGCTGCAGTACTTTTGCAACTGCGTGCAGCTACTGCCACCTTGTGGCAGAAACACTGCATGGCAAGAAGGCCCCTGGGCCACTTTCTCTGCCACGGATACTGTTGCAACTGTGGGCAACTACTGCCACCTTGTGGCAGAAACACTGCATGGCTGGAAGGCCCCTGGGCCACTTTCTCTGCCACGGATACTGTTGCAACTGTGGGCAGCTACTGCCACCTTGTGGCAGAAACACTGCATGGCTGGAAGGACCCTGGAGCCTCCTCAGACCAGGACGCTATGGGGTGAAAGGTGCACTTCCAATAATTGTGTTGGGCAGCTGGTGTAAACAGCGATTGTCCCAGGCAAGAATATGGTCACCCCTAGGGAGTGCCAGGGAACAAGAGGGTGTATAAGGATCTTCCCAAGGAAAATCTGGCAGAGTTTTCCAAAATGTTTCATACATTTACTTGCAGCGATGAGCTTCCTATGCTGCCTATGCCGGCCACTATACAACTCATGCAAGGCTAATACAGGAAAGAGTTTTGAGTTTCTCTGACACAAAGAATAAAGAAATCTCAATTATGCCTAGTAAAAGAAAAAAAATCTTTCCACATTGCCTGTGGACATAACATGCCCCAAACACATTTTAAAGATTTGTTCTGACTTTAAGAATGTATTTTAAATAAATAAAGGAATAAAAATACCAGAAAGAGCCCAGTTGCATGTATGTGTGTGTTTGGTGGTGGTGGTTTCAGAATCGATGTATTACTCAGATATGGAAAAATTAAAGTAAAATTTTCGTTGTATAATATGTTAGTTTAAATGCTAATTGCTATCGGTAGTAGTGGGGATGAGGTGATATTGGCAAGATACTTCAACGTGCCAATTAATGATAAGTTAATCTCTTGCACTTTTCAGATCTGTTTTAGGTAAAGCAACCAATTCAAAGCTCAAACTCTTAACAGCTTAAAGGCGCTTCTCCTACCCCTTCTCAGGATCATGTCTGGGTGGTGGGTATTACTCAGATATCCTCTGGTTCTCCCTAGCCTCTGCTGAGATGTCCCTCATCCTGCTTGGTGAAGGAGGTGCCGCTGGCTTGATCTGGTCCATGGGCATCACGGTGGCGTCTGCCACCCACACCCTGGTCCTCACCATTGCCTCTGGTGACAAGAGCGCCACACTCTGAGCTTCCTTGTTTGGAACCTAGGTCTTTTCTCATCTCTCTGCTCTTGCAAAACTCTAGATTTCTTTCTCCCCAACACACCGTGGTGTGTGCACCCCCAAAGGCTGCCCTTAGCATGTGTCTCGGTCATTGCTACTTCTCCTTTCTTAGATAGGGTTGGACGTGGTATCCCCCTTGGGCAAAGGTCTCTCTATAAGGTCTGTGGTTTCCCCAAGCTCTGCCCAGGCTGTGGAGGATACGGGTTCCTGAAGTTCTCAGACTCTCCCAAGTTTATCTGGGTGGTCGTTTTATCCATGACATGCCCTCTTGCCCTGCAATATCTCTTATTAATGTTCTGTCTGGGGGCAAGGAAGGGAGCTATAACATTTTAGGTGATCCTTTGCCCTTTCTTCTTTCTCTTTCACCTAATCCTATTTCCAGAACTAGAAGGAACTTTTCCCTTCCTCTGTGATGAGAACTTCACTGACATCGTATTCCTTGTTCCTCTCCGATCGATGGTCAGTGATCTGTTCTATGATTAGTTCTCTAAGCTCGCATATGAAAATTCTCCTACTTTTTAAAAATCCTTTCTCAACATTGCCTAGAAAACCAAATAGTGGCTTTTCCTAATTTTGATGGTTCTTTCCTGCCCATGAAGCTCTGGGTGCCATCTACCTAGAAGTTACCAGATTAATATCTCAAAACATATTATCTTTTTACAGTGAGAACTGTATATTTGATAAATGTCACCAAAGAATATGTAAAAGAAGAATAGCCTTAGCTAGCAATTTGAAAAATAAATTGCTCTGATTAATTGCTAAAACAAATTCCAGATGGATTAATTGAGCAATTGAAGAAAAATCAAATCATTTTTAAAAAGTAGCAGAAAATAGAAATGAATATGTATCTTATCTCTACAGTTGTAATTTTCCAAGCTTTAAAACCATAGAAGAAAGAATATAGGAAAAGAGAAATTCAAATACCTTTTTAAAAATCTGCACCCCCAATAATATAAATAAAAAGGAAAACAAAAGATTTGAAAAACATTTCCAGCATATATAAGAGTCAAGGGATATTACATGTGTTTTATAACAGACAACTTCATTCATTGCAAAGCTGATACCTTAAGAAAGCGTCAATATAACCCAGGAGTCTCACTATTTGAGATTTATCCTAAGGAAATAATTTAAAAGCAGACACAAGCTATACGTGCTTGTTATAATTCCATTCATATTGCATTGTGATGATCGTTATACACATCTAACTCTCCCACCAGACAGTGGGACATTGTGGTTTTTTCACCTCTACATCAGGATGCTTGGTCCAGAGCGTCCAGTTGATACATTTTAATCAGTATTATTTAGAGATATCTTTGAATGGGGAGGAGAAAAATGTGCGTAGTAAATCTGTCATTTTAAGTCAGAAATTAGGTTATCTTTAAAATAAAAATCATAAGAAGAAAAAGAACTAGTGTTTATTGAACAGTAAGGGCCGGGCACCGTTCTAAGAACTTTGCATGTATTCTTTTATTAATCTTTACAACCTTATGAGGCGAGTGCTTTTATGTTTACAGATGAGGAAACTGAGAGACAGAGATGGTAAAGAATTTGCCTGAGATCTCAGAGCGAAGCAGCGGTGGAACCAGAACGTGAACACAGTCAGTCTGGACCCAGGAGCTATGCCCGTAATCATCACGTGACACATACAAGTGGAGTCATCCAGACCAGAGGTCCCACGATCAATGGGGCTGGTGAAAGCGTATAAAACCTGTACCAAACCGAACAGCAAAAATCAGCTCAGAATGAAAAATTAAAAAAGCAGCCCTGCTGCTGATCAAGTGGGAAGGACAGAGACAGATAAAACCGGCTGCAAAGTTAACAGGAAACATTGTTTCTCCCAAAGTCCTGCAGCCGCTGTAAAATGTCACAGAGGCTCCCTCTTTGAGTGACGACTGCTTTCTTATCAAGGATGCTCCAGTGGGCCCAGTTACTGGGGACGCCCAGTTGCTGAACTGCCCTGGCTTCCTGACAGCATCCAATCTCCAGTTAATTTCCACACATCCTAATCCTACAGCGGAAACAGCAACCAATTCAGAACTGATCCCCACTTCCGAAGTCTCGCCTCAAAATCCTACAGCGGGACCCAAACCTTACAGAAAATGCTTCTCCCCCTTACTCTGGCGAGCGTCATTCTACCGTTCCTCTGGCATGCCCTCCCTTGCCTCCCTGAGTCAATAAATCTGATTGTGTCAGGTGACAGGTTTGCGCCTGACAGTCGTGGCCGATCAGCCTTTAACGCAGGTAAGTGCCTTCTCAGAGGTTCGTCCCTCTGGCCTATGCTGACGACCTTTCTGACAGGCAGAAAAGACCTCAGTGAAAGCCCTGGGGGAGAGAGGAGCCCTTGGGGAGAGGAGAGGGTGAACTTGGAAGGCACACGTAGCTCCTATCTATTGTCCCCTCTGGTTGGCTTGAGTATCCTTCTTTTGCCTATTCTCGGGGCACCAAATCCTTCCAGGAATCTTCTCGATTTGGGGCATTGGTTTTAATCTTGCCTGAGGCAGTTGCAATTGCCGTTTCTGAGCTGATAACTATCTCCAGCCCCTTACCTAGGAAGTGCCTGCTGCCTTAGTCAGATGGCTCCAAGGTAAGCCTGTCCTGGCTGGGAGAGAGGGGGGCTCACCCTTAGGAGCAGTGCAGTGGCTGAACCTCTGTCCCAGCCTCGGCGCCATTGGGATTGGGGGCAGGAGGACAAATTGAGGGTGGGAAACATCAGCCCTGTTTGTTGGAGCACTATTTTCTGAGATCTAGTGCTAGGATTCCCAGTGCTTTGATGGCCATAGATGAGTCACCGTGGACATAAGGTTATTACTACTATTATCATTGATGTTATTATTAATAGTCTTTTCAGTCTGTATTGTATTTATAACTTTTCTGAGAACCTTCACTTTGGTCTTGTTTCTCTCCTGTGAGGTTTACACAACAGGAGGGATCATCTTCCCCTTTCACAGTTGCGGAAAGCAAAGCCCAGAGAATTTGCAAGACTTGCCTGCACTGGTGATAGAGCAGAAGTCTAAGACCAACGTCTCTTGACCCCAGCAAAGAGTCACTCCAATTTCTCACACCAAAAGAGATCATCGGATGGTGAGTGTTGGGGGAGCCATCTGATCCTGGGGGGGTTGAGCTGTGGATATGACCAAGGTTTAGACCACTGGGTCTTATTGGGTGGAACTGGGGGACGTGGAAACTGGTTCTTACGTCCACAGCTGTCACCCAGCACCTACCTGCTGATCTCGCCTCCAGGAGCCACCCAGCCCCAAGGGAGGGAGTGGAGCAATGCCTGGGCTCGGGTTATGTAAGCAGAGGCTGGGCGGCTGCCAGCCATCTGGGTATGGGGAGGTGGAGGAGGGCCTGCCTCTGCCCTGTCCTCCTAAGGGTGAGCGTGGGCACAAGAATGTGGAGAGGCCACTCTGAGCTGGGCCGAGTGGCTCTTTGCCTTGGAGCCAGCTCTGAACCAACAAGTTCAAACCAGTTTGTGGCTTAGCCTGAGCTTCAGATTGGGGTGGTGGTTGCAGGCTTTTTTTTTTTCTTTTTCTCCCATCCCCACCCCAAACCAGGCTGTGCACTGAGAAGGAAGGGAGTGGGTAAGACGGGAGGCAGTGGGTCGGGACGAGTGTGTGTGAGGAAGAGAGGGTGCCGGGACTGGAGGCTGCTCTGGCCCTGGACTCAGCTTTCAGGCCCACAGACACTGTGGGCTCCCTGCTGGGAATGTTTCTGGCATTAGTTTTCTTTAACTCTGTTCCGTTCTCCTGAATCCACCCTTGCTCTTTCCTCTGTTCTTCACACAGCAGCCAGAGTGAGCCTCCAAAACAACATCTGGTCATGTCCCTGCCCTGGTCTGAGACCCCCCCCACAGTGGCCCCCAACTGTGCATCCAGTCCTGATTCCTCAGCACGGCCAGCAGGGCTCAGTGTGCCCTGGGGTGGCCTGCCTTCAGCCTCACCTTGCCCCCCTACCCCCAGCTGCTTGCAAGCTAAGCTCAAGTTTCTGGAAAGGGCCCTGTGTTATCTTGCCTCAGGACCTTTGTACACACCATTTCACTACCTGGAATGCCTATCACCCCTGTGCTTTTCCCCGCTCTGTTCCTGCTTAAATTATTCAGAACCCTTAGATCCGAGCTTGGGGGTCTTCCTCGGAGAAGTCTACCCCAACATGTGCCCATGTTAGGTCCCCTTATGTGCTGTCATGGTACTTCATACTTTCCCTTTACAGCGCTTGGCACAAATGTAATTAACAGCAATTGCTATTTATTTAATGTCTGTCTTATCCTTTGCTGGCCTGAAAGCTCCACGAAGACAGAAGCACATTGTAGTTCTACTCACTCTAATATCTTCAGTACTTTGGATGAGTGAGCCCATCAGATTCAATTTAGTAAGTATTTATTGAGGACCTGATACTCAGATTCAGCAAAGACTTGCTGGGCAACTCCTACGTATCCAGCATGGTGCACCTTCTTACAAACTCTCAATGAATTTATTTAATCTCCACAAACTTCATGCTAGAGTTTGGAGTTCCAAGGCTAAAGTTATCACATGGAGATTATGCAGGCTAGATGAGCTCATTTGTGTCAAAAGCACAGGCCTGGCATGTGTTAGGTGCTCAACAGAGATTTATTCAATGGACAAACACATTAACAAAGCAACCTTCTGATGGAGAAGTTAAATCATTGCTTTTACAGCTGAGAAACATAAGATTCCCCAAATCTCATAGCTAGGAAATGCTAGACCGAGGATTTGGACCCTGGCCTGGAGGCGTGAGTCCAAATTTCATCCCATGCTCCCACCCAGCTCTGCTGGCCCAGTGGGGAACTCAAAGGGGTAGAAGACCTCGGCCTGCCTTCAAGGAACAGGCAGTACGGCTGCTAAGAAGACCGACACAAAGAAAACGACCTGAAGACATAGTTGCCTCTGATTTCATAGCAAAGAAACTGATAGAGACAGTAAGCGGAACTGGAAATCAGAGAAGGGAGAGACGGATCCACAGAGCGGTGGGGCAGCCTCCAGGGATGGGGAGGTGGGAAAGGGGCTTCCGGGAAGATGGGACAACAGAAGCAAGCACAGAGAGGGGCAAGTCCTCAGGAAAGGGCGCTCCACTGGGACGATGCACGTCCCCAGTGGTGGGCGAGGAAACCTGGGGAGGAGAGGTGCCACCAGGAGCCCAGGGACCTGCACAGCAGACAGAGAGGCCATTGGGCCTGGCAGTGGGGGGTCATTCAAAATTTGTGATCAAGTGGCATTCAGGGAAGATCAGTCTGGGAGCAGTTGTGCAGGACGGAGGGAAGAAGAAAGGAAGACAGGCAGGAGAGAAGGGGGAGGAAGGGAAACACGGAGGGAGAGAGTGGTAGCATTTGCTGTCCCCCTCGCAGGCCCTTTCCAGAAGATATCTCATTTAAGCTTCTCATCTACACTGAACCGTGTGTGTTATTATCCCTGTTTCACAGATAAAGGAACTGGAGTTTAAAGAGGTAAATAACTTACCCAGGATTACTCAACTAGATAAAAACTAGAACTAACGCTGGGGTGTTTTGCCTCCGAATCCAGCAACCTTTCCCCTATATTTCAAGGCACATGTGACAAGGAGCCCAGTTAAAAGGTTCTTGCAGCAGTAGGGAGGTCGCAGGGCAGTGGCTTTGGGTATAGATAGAGACTTTTCTGAGCTAAAACGAGTGTGCCTGCCTCCGGGGTCCAGCTCTCAAAGCAGCACAGCGGCGTGCTGAGGCGGGCTGTGCTCTGACAAGTCAGCGAAGCACTCAGGAGCAGCGAATGGTTAGAGCCGGGGGCAGGCTGACTGCAGGCTGAAGGGGGACAGAGGCCAGGGGGCACTTCCTCACCTAGGACTGGAGGACACGCTCGCCCGCCGAGCTGTTGCCCTGCACTTTGTCACCAACTGCCCCTCCCTCTGGCTTTATCCTTTCCAATTAATTCGCCACTCATTTATTAAGTTCCCACTCTGTCTAAATCACTGGGTTGGGCAATTCTTATTCCAATCCTCGAAACACCCTTCTTTTTGCTCGAAACACCCTTCTTTTTGCTCTTCGTCTCCTCTGAATATCAAAAGAGCTAGTAAACCTGCTGTGCTTTGGCAGAAAGGGAGTTCCCCCATATCCAAATATCGAGACACACTGAAATTCTTTCACATGTCCCTTGGCCTGTCCACTTTCTCCACCGATTCACCACCCTGTGGCACATTCGCATTATAAATCCCAGGTGTAGTTCATCAAACTCAGTCGTAGAAAGAAGGAAAAAGGAACAAAAATGCTTGCCAGTTTTCACTGCTGCTTAAGTTAACGTGAGCATTTTACACGCCGTGGAGGGGGACGCACACGCCATGCACTGCCAGACCCAGTGGCCTGTGAATTTATTTTTCAGAGACAACGCATTAGTGGGGACAGGTATTTTCATTTATTGGTGCCAAGGCCTCTAAAGAAAAATAAAAGTGCCAGTGCATTGCTCAAGTGTGGGTTTCGTTCTTACAAAACAAAATGACCACAAAATGTCTGGCTGTACCAGATCCATCCCAGTAGCCTAAGGCAGAGGTCCCCAACCTTTTTGGCACCAGGGACCGGTTTCATGGAAGACAATTTTCCACTGACCAGGGTGGTGGGTGGTGGAGCTCTGTGTCCCAGTCCCTAACAGGTCACAGACCGGACTGGTTCATGGCCCACGGGCTGGGGACCGCAGGCCTAAGTTAATAGCTCACAGGTATCTTTGGGGACCTGTGTACCTACAGACATGTTTGCTGGGGACGTTGATATCTTTGGCTCACTGTCTCTCGCCTGTGATGTCTGTTCAGCCCTGAACACTTGGAGGTGCTGTGGGGCCCTCTGGAGACGAGGACCAGAGAGGCCGGTGTAGGGAGGATCCTCTGTCTGGGATCGGGCCCTTGATGCGGGGAAACAGGGAGAGGAGACAGAGAGGTTGAAGCACCAGGGGCTGAGGGACAGGCAGAGAGCGGCAGCACAGGCCTAGAGCAAGGTCAAAGGGACCTTTCCCCGGGCCCAGAGAGAAGAGTTCTCTACTTATTGAAGATGAAACCCTCTCCAGGGCAGCATTCTAAACGCCCTGACTTTTTCTCATCACTTTCGTCCAGTTGTGTATGAGCAATTTGTTTGGGGTCTTCTCTGCTCCCTGAGGACGGAGGTTGGGGGAAGATGGGGGAAAACCTGGGTTCTCCTGGGACAACTAGCTGTTTAGACAAGTGGCTTATGAATAAAGCCACTCTTTCCTCTTGTATGCTAGGAATTCGTTTATTTATTCATCCAGCATGCATTTACTAAACTCCTATGAGATGCCAGGCCCCGTGCTAGGAGATGTGGAAACAGAGAATAATAAACCCAGGTCCCCCGACTATCTGCAACAAAGCCACAGATGTCATAACTGGGGGGACTCCAGCCAGCCAAGTCAATCTGCAGCCGGACTCGAGTGAGGAATCTGAGTTTGTACATTCCATGGCTCCTGCATGTTCTTGTTTGGCAATTTTACCTTGCTTAAAATTTTTTTATAAAACATTCTTGAAAGAATTCCCACTCTAGCTCAGTTGAATCAAGGAGGTCATAGGTATAGGGCACACCTGGTCTGGGGCCCCTAGAGGACAGGATGGGCAGAGGCAGGCACAGGGGCGGGGCAGCCCTCCCTGGGTACCGGCAGAGCGGTCGGGTGAGGAGCTGGGACTGCTCTCCCCAGCTGGCCTGGGGTCTTTCCTTCCCTACAGCTCGTGGGTCTTGTACCTCTGGGCAGTGGCCTAGCAGAAGGCTGAGGGTTGGCAAGGACCCTCTGGGCTTCTCCCGGGCAATGCAGGGCTCCCGCAAGCCCCGTCTGGGATGGGCTCCCCGTGCACGCTGCCCACTGCCCTGTTCCCTTCTCCCCATCGCACAGCCCCACAGCACAGGGGGCCAGCGAGCCGCCTGCCTGCTTCCAACCCTGGTGGGGGCATGGAGGAGACCAAGCGGCATCCCCACCCACTATGGCTGATGGAGGGGAAGGCACCCAACCTGCTGGGGACCCTCCTTATCCCCGTCACCCCTCACCTCTCTTGCGCTCCTCCTCCCTTCCCTCTCCATCCAGCAAGGGAATGACAGGAATCCCTCAGTCCAGCTCAGCCGGTTCTTTGACCTCCCCCTGCCCTCCTCAGAGCCCAGGTCTCCCATCACCCAGAAGTGGCAGGCCCAGCTCTGCACCCCAGGGAAGCGGGCACAGGGCAACGCGGGGGCAGATGCTGGTGCTGACAGCAAGGGGGCAGGGAGAGGCGGTGCTGACTGGCTCCTGTGGTGATGGTGTGAGAGACACAGAGGGACCGAGAAGTCTCCCCTACGGCCCTGGCACCCTCGCATACGATTGTCCTGTCCGGGCGGTCGTTCCTCACGTGCCCTCTCGCAGGGACACGACCTCAGCCCCTCACTGCTCCTCTCCACCCCTCTTGACAAATTCCAACTCGCGCAAACAAGGGCGGATGTATGCGACACAGTTTCCCCCACTTCCCAGAACCCTTCTTGGCCAACTGTTCCTGAAACTGGCTGAACCTGGGCTGACCCCGTCCTGCTAAAGCCCAGTGGAGCCTCCTGTTCTCCTTCTCCAAGTCGGACGGCAATAAGGCTCTGCTCACAGTGCTCCGGAGGGTTTGCTGCCAGGGTGGACTCTGCCCATGTCCTGGGTGCGGCGTTGCTGTAAGGGCCCAGAGTCGGCCCTGCTGGCTTCCTTGTGATAAGATGGCCCAATCCTGGAGAGGGTGTGCTGTCACCCCAAGAAAACTATCCTGGGGGGTGGAGAACATAAAGAGAAAGGGAAGGAAAATCCTGCTGAGGCTTTTGGAGGGATTTGAGTCATGTCAGGGTGGGCAATTCTAGAACAGCGTGAGGTGGGCCTGGAAGCGTCACCCCCAGGGGCTGGCCCAGGAGCCCCCCCCCCACCCTCTTGCCAGCCCTCCCAGCCACCGGCATGGAGGGCTCCTCACCTCGTCCTCAGCGTACTGTGCCCACCTCTCGTGCCAGCTGACCTTTCGCAATGCCACTGCTTTCCTGAGAGCTGCCTGACCCCTGTGTCATTTTCCCTCCTACCTTCTGCCTTGGACAGGTGATTAGCTTAAATAACTGAGATTCACCAAGAAACTGATTATTCTAAGGAAAGCAGGCCCCTAGAAATGCTGGCTCAGGGACTGGAACCTGAAGAAAGTTCTCGACCCTGGCGTACGTGCTTTGGGACCCACAGTATCGGTGCGAGGCGTTTTCTCTCCACGTGGTCACCTGGCCCCAGCCCCATCTCTTTCAGAGCCAGGTAAAAACCTCCTGGGTGTGAAGAGGGCCTTAGTGGGGATGAAAAGAAGCTGGATAGCAGTCCGGGGTCTAAACTGCACCCCGGTTCTACAGCCACAGGCATCTGAAAGGAAAAGGGGTCCTTACTAACCACTGCTTCCTGGTCTTGCTTTCCCCGAATGCAATCCAAGCTTCTTTGCAGAGAGGAAGAGTGTGCCAAGGCCAGGGTCCTATCAAAGGGCTTTTTGTCCCCTGAGTTAAACATTGACCCATTGTTACCCGCCCTGCCCAGACCCTTCCTCCCGGAGCTTCTAGTTTCAGTTTGGAGCCTCTGAAAGCAACGGAGCAAGAAGAAGGAGGCCCCAGCTCTGGACCAGAAAAATCCCAGGGACAGGCCGATATGATGCATTGGCTCAGGGCTTCCTGCCTGGAGATGAGGAATTTTTATATGTTTCCCTCCTCCCTCGTAAACTGAAGCCTATTAAGGACTGCCCGCCGCCCCCCCCCCCCCCCCCTTCTCAGACCAAACACATCATCCTTCAAAACGGAGTTCAACGTCCTTTGCTTTTAGTCAGCCTCCCTTGGCCAGGCCATGAGCCCCCTGTTCCCCATCCCCGCTGCAGTTCTGCCCCCTTCTGCGCTGTCTTCATTCGCCCTGAGGTGGCCGGTCATCCCTGTGCTCGTCTCTGCGCTGGGACACTTTCTGAAAGGTGCAGTTCGTGTCTTCCCCATTGGACTGGGAGCTCCCTTCTTTTCCGCTCCAAGCCTGAATGCAACACACCCTGTTCTTTAAGTGTTTGTTAAACACTGATTCTAGCCGCACCTCTCCCAAGGGGAGTGTTTGAAGGTTTGTGTGCAGGAGATGTTAAATCAGCGGAAGGAAGGAAAGTTAGAAGAGAAGGTGGAGAGAGGCCACTCCCAACTGTGAGAAGCCGTTTCCCTCTCTCTCTCTCTCTCTCTCTCTCTCTCTCTCTCTCTCTCTCTCTCTCTCTCTCTCGACTGGATGGAAGTGGCATGTGATTTCACATAGATCATCCATCCAACCCTTCCACAAGTTCTGCCTCAGCTATGCTAAATGATAAAAAATGAGTTTAGCTGTGTGTCCTCCCGTGCATTTTGCCCGCGTACTGCTGCTCAGACTCCAGGATAATTTGTCACTGACTCTGCCTAGGAAGGGCCACAGCTGTGCCCCAGTGGCGGCCTCTACGTTCCTTCAGATCCTTCCCCCCACCCCCCCACACCCCCGTTTTCTGCTCGATATAAAACTCATAAAATGCTGACACATCCTCAGCATTTCACGGAGCTCACTTTCTACCTCCTGCCCTGACTGCAACACGCCTCCCAGTCCTGCCACCCCCCATGCCAAGGGGCTGAGCTGACACTGGGGGGCAGTCAGCACTCTCCTTACTTTGGGCCATTTCCGGAACATGCCTTTTCTTCCCCATACGTGCGGTACCGCTCCTCAGTGCTTTGAGAGAGGGTCCTAAAGTTCCTTCAGGTGCTGTCAGGATGCTGAAGTGGTTCTCACAGGTGCTGAGAATTAGCAAGGACGCAGCAAGAGCTGTGGATTTGGTAAATTGTGTAGAAAACGGGGGCCATTGTTCAGAACAATCACTTTCTGCCGGGGGTTGTTTGCATAGGGTAGCGCAGCATGGTGAGCAGGGGGGCCTCAGTGGGAGGCCCAGGGGTGGAGATAACCCTGGACTCCCTTGAACCCGAATCGACCCCACCTTGCTCTCTCTGCACCTGTGCTTTCCTGAAGGACGCATAGGAGTCCCTGACCTCACTGGGGCTCTCCGTGTCGTCACACACTCTTTTTTGTCATTCCAAATTAACTTTATTTGTCATCCTACCCACACGGCTATGGTGTGCCTTCCCCTCTCTTATCAAGCTCCTTGCCCCACCCCTACTTCCCTCACTCGCCCACTGTCTCTGCATCAAAAGGGAAAATGCAAGTCAGTAAGTGGGAACTCCCTCCATTCCCATCTGCTACACACAAAGTGGTTTCTACCCATCCTCCCTTGACAACCTCATCCAGGCTCATGATCAACTGTCACCTACATTCCTACATTTGGTGGCTCGCATGACCATGTCTCCCTCCTGAGCTGGGGGCCATGCCAACTTAGAAGTCCCACTGCAACCTCAAACTCAGTATACCCCAAACCCCCTTCCCCCTGGTCCTACTCCCGCAGAAACTCTGTGGATTCTGTCTACTTGTCCAGGCCAGCAATGTGGGTGTTGTTTTGAACTCCTCTTTCTTCTTCACTCTTTACGTTTGGTCAGTCATTAAGCTGCTGATTACCTTTGTGAACACATTTAGAATTGTACTCCCCGCCCTGCTGTCTTCACTGATTTATTTAAACTCTCACTTGGACTGTAGGGGACATTGTGGATTAGCTGGTAGGACACTCATACCCACCCCCCTCCCATCAGAGAGGACAGGGAAGGCCCCCTTACAGCCAGAGGGAGCTTGTGACATAGTTCTGGCCAATGACACTTAAAGTCTGTTGAAGAGTTTCTGGGGAAGATTTTGCTCTGTTAATAAGGAGGACAGACACAGCTGCTGTCATTTCTTCTTTCCCTTTTTCATCCTTTGAATACGTACAACATGACTGGAGCCTCCATTTTTGCAACCACCGAGCGAACAGCATAGAGACTCTCAGTGCCTCCAGCTCTGACCAACGCTCATAGCCACCCACCCTCAGATTTCTCATTATGGGAGAAAAATAAATCCCCTTTTATTTAAGCCACAGGGCATTCTGTTACTTGCAGCCAAAAGCATGCTTGACTGATAAAGTCCCCCACCTGGTTTCCTTGTTCCAGTATCACTGCAGGATGGTACATTCCCCACAGCCCTGGCCAGAGCCTTTATAAAATGCAGATTTGATCTTGCTACTCTTCTCCTTTCAATCCTCCATGGGCTCTCCACTGCTTACAGGATCAAGTTCCAACTGCTTTGCATGGCACACAATCTCCTGCTGCCTGCTTCTCTGGCCTGGTCCCTGGGCACTGAACGTCCCAGACGGTTCTGCTGATAGATCGTGCTCCTCGGTGTTTTGCTGGCTCATGCTGTGTGTTTGCTCTGTCGGGAACTCCTCCTCTCCAGAACTTCCCCCTTCTTCTCTTAGAGCTCTGCCCTCTATCGCTCTATATTCTTACTGTGTTTATCATAATCACATTTTATCGTCTCTTCCTCTCTCTAGACTATGAGCTCCTCTATGATCTGGATTTGTCTTATCTTTGTTTTCCCAATATTGGGCAGAGGGCTAGAACTCAGGAAACTGTGAAATGAATGAATCAGTGCCCTGACCCAGGGGCCTGGATTCTCTCCCTAGTTCTATTTCTCATAACCCCAGGAGCTTTCTGAAACTCATTTTCCTCAGATGTAAAACAAAGGTAATTCTACCTTTGGCTCACTTTGGTCTGAGCTTTGCCAGGGTACCATCCTGTTTTGTATTATTTTGAACTCTGGATATGAGACAAGTGGTGAATGAGGACAGTCACCCAGCTAGGAAATGAGCAAGAGAGAATGACGGCCTGGAATGAGAATGTCACCTGTTTTTGCGTCACGTGTGTGCTAAGGGTCAGTCATGACCATGACGGTGGAGATGACTCCTGCAATTCACCGGGCCTTATGTCAGCAGGGATTTGCAGAGCTCGTCCAATACACTCCTTGCCTCCTGATAACTAATGCCTGATTCATTCCAGAAAGATGCCTACCCTATTTTTAAAAAAATGCTCCAGGAATCTTAAAACCTTTTCTAGCTTCCATCTCTTTCTGATTTTAGCCAGAGTTCCTTCCTGGTATATGTTTATTTTTTCCCCTCCATTTTAAAAGTATGTAACTGTAGAACAGCATATAGCCTTCTGAACCACACAGCAAAAGGAAGTTAGAGGAAGCAAAGAGAAGTAAACGATGTGCTCACAGGCAGCAAGAGATGGACGATGAAGGGGGCGCTGGGTTTTACAGATGCTCGAAACAGCTGGTTCAGCCTTCACTAAAACAAAACCGCATCTGTGATAATCTCCTTCTTTTCAAATTCCAGGAAACGTGGCATGGGTGAAGTTGAGTCACCTGGAGGGTGTGCCAAAGCCTGGTTGTGACTTTGGACTTTCATAAGCAGCAGGCTCGCCTCTATTTTCTCTCAGAGCTGAGTTGTGTGCACTCCTGGCTCCCAACCCTCTCTGCATTCCCCTCTTTGAGGAGGAAGAAGGAAGATCAGAAGATAATACTGTCGTTTATTGAGCCGCTACACTGCGTCAGGAACTGAGCTTTGCATATTTTATATCACTATTCATCCCAACAATCTTGAACGGATGGTATTATTTTCTCCATTTTATAGACGAAGACTCCGAGGTTCAGAAAGTTAAAGTGACGTCCCCAGGTTCCTGTGATAAGGGAGGAAGGTTGAATCTGAGCCCAGATCTAAATACTCCATCCACACTCGTGTGGAGAAAAGAGCGAAGAAACGTCCCATCAGCGTGTGCACACCTGCAGCGCCCCAGGTGCAGGCCCCACTGTGGAGAGAGGCACGTGGGGGGTGGGCCGCCCTGTCCCCTGACCTCTGTGTGAGATGGCACGTAGTCCTGTCCCATGGGGTCAGAGTGCCTTTGCCCCAGGTGGCACAGGAGTGGTGATTCAAAGCAGCAGCTGTCAACACATCTGAGGGCACAGACCCTGCTGTGCAGGCTGGGAGAGCCCAGCTCCTGTGTTTGGTGGTTTGTGGTTGGTGGTTTTTGCCCAGCGGCAGAAGGCTATGGCGGGGGGTAGCAGAGGTCCAAGCCAAGCAGGAGTAGAGCTGTTGCTTTGGTTTTTAAAATTAAATGAATGGCCTATACAAACTTCAACTCAAATTTCTCTACAAAGGGATAAGAGCAACTCTGAGCCCGTCCCCTCCTCCCACCGAGTCCACTGAGGCCGGGTGCACAGCAGTCCTGCGCGGACACGAGAGGATAGACCGATTCCCGCAGGTGGGTCCAGCACCACTTTCAGGGGGGTGGATGTCCTCACGGGGTCCTCTGGCCCCTCTTCAAAATGAGGATGGATTTATTATTCTATCCTTGAAGCCCAAAGACCATCCTTGGAGCAGACTGTGCTCTTTGAAGGACGAGGATGTGGAAAAGCATAGTATTTTTAAATAGCGAGGGAAGAGAGTCTCTCAGATTAGGAAAACGGGGGAAGTGGACAAGTCACTAGGATGAGGATGTGGGGTGGGCAGGTGCAGGCCGTACGTAGCTTTGTTTTTTCGGGGGGAGAAATGTCCTTTGCCAGGGTGTGGGGACACAGCAGGGTGTACTCTCGACCGACCCATGTTGCTCAGCCTCGTGTTGATGCCAGGGGCCCAGATTCCTACCAAGGTTTACAGTTTTACTTGTAGCCGTCCCCTGGTTTCCTGACTAATCAGGGCAATTGATGAATAAAGAATAAGCCGATCTTTCTTCAGGTTGAGTTCCTGAAATACACACATGAAGCTGCTCTATGAAATACAGTATGTCGGACTGGTCCTCCAGGCGGTGGTCTTCCCTCTTTCCGGGCGTCTGTAGTAAGACACAGCCCGGCCAGCTGCGGGGGCCATCAGCCCGGGTCCCCACTCAGCACCAGGAAGGAGGCCCCAGGCTTCTGGGCGTGTGAGCGAATGCACATAGAAACTGCCACACCCACACCCCACATGCCGTGGCAGGGTGGAGCCGTCTACTGTCCTTGCCTTACCTTCTCGTCATTTCCAGAAAGTTTGAGTCTTGACGGTGTCGTATCATGAGGACATGGCCCAGAAATGCTCAGCCGACCTAAAGGACACCTTTCCAATTGTCCCTGGGCATCCTGGACTCCACCCAGCTCGCAGCCGTGCATGAGATTTATTTCCTAAGGGGAAGCAGGGCCCTGTCTGGCCACATCTAACCTCCAAGCTTGTATTCACAAGCCCACACCACCCACCCATAATACCCTCCTTTGACATTTGCTCAAGTTGCACAACTTGGTCAGGGAATTTGGGGTGGAGGTATGCTGGTTAATAATGAGCTACTTATAGCCGCTTTCCAAAATAAAACTTAAAAAACACAGCACTAGATGTTATTATCCTGAACAACATTTAATCTCTGATGCTTCAGAGGACACTTGAGGATGCTGAAGGGCCCTGGCCTGGAGTCTCCGACAGCAACTGTGGGCCTTGGGTGCTGCGTGGGTGTCCAAGAGCCTGGCCGAGGGCAGGCGGCAGGCGCAGCACACAGCGGGGATCCGGGGCTCCGGGTTCTGGTCTCAGCTCTGTCACTAAATGGTGGAGTGACCCTGGGTGAGTCACTTCCCTCCCCCAACGTGGCTGAGCCAGAGCTCCTCTGATGTCCCTCCCAGCTCTGAGATTCTAGGAAGAACCGACACTGTGTTGGTTTTCCACCACTGGAACGGAGGACATTTAAAAGCTCCCACCAATAGCGTGGACACGATCTGAAACAGTCCTTTGGTGTTCGTGAAGCCGCTGAGCTGAGGCTCCCATCTCAGCCCCGGGGTCCGCCACATGCACCCTGGGACAGGCAGCCGGAGAGCAGGAGGAACAGGAACACCAGCGTCAGGGACCGCAGCACAGTCTTTATTGGATCTGTCAAGCCCGTGGACAAGAACTCTGCCCGGCAGAGGCGGAGGCCAGAGCGTGTGGTCACTTATCTGCCTCCTCAGGCCAGCGAGGGCTGTTCTGCTATCAGTCAACCCAGAGGTTTAGTGACAGAGATGTGTCCTATCCTTGGGACCAGTGACACCATGAAGGCAGTGGGTGAGGAGATAACAAACCAACTCCTCTTGGCCCCAGGCCTCGTGCAGAGGCCGGAACCGAGAAAGGGCCCTGGCGAGGTGTGAGCCCGTCTCTAGCCACCGCAGGGCCTCTGGGAGGCCCACGTTTCCCGTGACCTTGCAGCTGCCACCGCAGGGCCTCTGGGAGGCCCACGTTTCCCGTGACCTTGCAGCTGCCGAGCGCAACTTTTTTCCGAGTCACTGCACATGCACTGTCTCATTTGGCTTTTCCTCTCTGGCTCGGCCCCCACGCAGTTCTGGCGGGGCTGCAGTCCGCTCACAGCAGGAGACTCTCTGGCAAGGGCAGAACTCTGAGCAACGCCTCCTGTGTCACAGGCATAGCTTCAGTGGCCCATACAGCCCACAACGCACATGCACAGACACACACACACGCTTGTCCAGGCACGCAGTGGCACAACACTCCGAATATGAAAACATGCTTGGGCTCATATCTCTCCCTCCCCTTCGCCTCAGAGAGCATCTGAGAGAAGCCGACCCCTGCCCAAGCCCCGAGTCGTGAGCTGGCCAAATCCCCTGAGTGGAGCCCCCGTCTCTCCTAGTGCCGGGCAGGCAGGTGGCAGCGCTGGCAGAGCTGGTGGCCCAAGTCTACTCCTTCAACAGTCCCAGCTTCTTCAGGGCCTCCCTTCTGTGTTCGCCAGGGTCGCCCTTGGGAGAGATCTTGACGCTGACACAAAGGGGTCGAGGAAGCTTGTCACGGCTCTGTCCTTGGTAGAACAGGTGCTTGGAGCTCTGCTCCTGCTCCAGGTCTGCCAGCTTGCCCACCTGGATGGCTGCAAAGTCTTTCCCCGTGCCCAGGGAGGCAGGCCGGGGTCGGGAATTACGCAAGATGCTGGGCGAGACCTTGTCCAAGATGGAGGCCTTTTCCAGAGAAGCGCTGGTTTGGGGGCTGACGTCCTTCTCAGCCGAGAGGTAGCTGCTCAGCCCCACGCCCGAACGCTCCAGCGTTTTGGACTTGAAGTTCATCTGTCTCAGGCCAGGGATGCTGCTCTGCTGGAGAGTCAGCGCCGAGTCTGGCTTTGGCTGGGTCAGGGGGCTGTTTGCCCTTGGCGCCTTGGGGATGGGAATTGGCACGGATTTGGCAGCTGCAACATTCCCTGGAGGGGTTACCTGGGCAGGAATCAACACTGTGCTTGGAGAAGACCCCTGAGCTGGAGCTGGAGCAGGAGCCTGCATTGGCGAAGGTCCCCGAGCTGGAGCTGGAGCCTTCCCTGCAGCAGGGACAGCTGCTGAGACCTGAGCAGGACCTGCGGGCTGAGCCGGAGCTGGAGCAGGAGCCGAGGAAGGGCCCTGAGCACGGGTCTCCTTGAGTCTGATGGAGCTTGTGTGCTTTAAGTGGAGGCCGGGCTCATCTTGGTCCTGGGGCAGCCCCAGCTTCTCCAGCGCCTCTCTGCGTGCTTTCCGCTGCTCCTGCACTGAAGAGGAGACCAGGCAGGAGTCCCCAGAGGTGGCCTCAGCGTGGCGGGACAGCCAGTTCTGGGGATCACTGTGGAAGCTGCTTCGGCTGCTCTTCAGAACAATATTAGGTGGCAGCTTCCGGGGCTTAGGGGCTGTGAGGGGAGGCAGCCGGGCATGCGGGTCCTCCCCTGATGGAGGGGGAGCATCCTCAGCTCTTGCACTCTGGGACAACACGGCAGGAGGAGGCCCTGGCTGTCTTGGGCCCCCCTCTGAGTCTTTTTGCTTGGCTTTTTGGGACATGGCCTCTGAAGGAATCTGCTCGCTCTTCTGGGGGTTGGCTGGCGTGTGGAGCTGGGGTGTGTGGCTCTGCTGTCCTGGCCCCGCCGGCAGGCTGTCGTCCCTGCACCGTTCTGGCTGGGTGTCCCGGAAGGCCTCTGGGGGAGGGATGAGCACCACGTCCAAATCTAGGGCAGCCCCCCGGGGCTTGCCGCCCTGGCTGGCCCGCGGTTTCTCAGGCTCTGCTGCAGGCCTCTCGGGTTCTCCAGCGACCACGAGGGTCTTAGCCTGGGGGGTGCTTTTCCTGAGGTTCTGGCTTCCGCCAATGTGGATGTTCCTGGGGAGGCTGTAGGAGCCAGACCGGAGGCCCAGGCCCTGGGGCTCAGGAGGGTGGGATGAGCTGGACTGAGTCACTCTCCTTGGCCCTAGTCCTTGCCGAGCGACTGTCTCTTCCGGATCTCCTGTGTGAGTCAAGGAGAACAGAACAGGGGGGACAGAGGTGAGGGCCCCGCGGCAGAGGGGAAAGCAAATGCTCCCTGAACTCTGACCTCCAACTAGCAGTGAACGGGTTTTGTTTTGTTTTCTTTGCTTTCAGAAGGGCAGCACTCTTGTCTGGCTATCATTTAGACTAAAAGATCGATAATAGCAGATTTCTTTGACCGTGGATTAATTTTTCATGATAACTGGCAAGAGGGTGAACCCTGGTCGCTCCATGTCCTTGACTCAGGCTCTCCCTGACCTTCCACAGAGGCACCAGAGTTGGGGTAGACTCGGGACAGTTCTATCTCGATATCTTGGGGTCCCAGGTAACCGAGCCCAGTGGAAGCATATGAACAAGTGATTTGCTCTTGCTTTGACCAAACTTCTGCCTTCTACTCTCACTTTCTAGGAGCACCTGGACAATTCTGTAATGGCCATAGAGTCCCTGCACGAATGACATGGCTTCTTTCCTTCCAGCAAGCTCGGCAGGTGCCCCAGGCCCACCGGGCTGGTGAGCCACATTCAGGGGCAGCAAAGGCTCATGTCTCCATTTACTGCTCTATCTCCAGGGAGGGTTTAACACATGCTCAGTAAATGTTTCCAAATGAATGAATAAGAGATTGCAGCCCTGACACTGGTGGGACTGTCCTCAGGAGTAAAATGTTCTTCACACCCTGGGACATATGCCCCCCACTCACGGCCACACTCGTGTCCATCCTGTCCCTTTCCACCGAGCCTGAATGCTACTGGCTCTCCACACTCTCCAACATGGCCTCGAGGCGCTGCCCACTAGCAGGGGAGCCCTTCCCTCTTCTTATCTCCCGCAGCCTTGCCCTCTGTATCACTCAGATTAGCTCCCCAGACTGACTCAGTCGCTCCAGAGCCACCCTGCCCTCCCTGACGCCCTCCCCCACCTCTGTGGTCATATCTCTTTAGAATTTTCCACAGGAGGATGGGAGCCGGTCAATCCCTTTCCCTCCCAGGCCTCAGATGCTTCGTGGACAGACGTAGGATGCAGGCTTGTCCGTGGTCCCTCCTTCCCTCCAGGGACAGGGCTTTACTCTAGCCAGGAGAGTGGAGAAGAGTGCAGCTGTTCCTTCTCCTGCCTGTGGCCTTTGGAGCAGAGGGCATGCATGGTGGAAAGGGCCAGAAGGATGCACTGACTCTCTGGGTTTTGCCAGAAGTCCTGTCCCAGGGAGTCTGCCTTACCCTGGGGAGCAGGCTGGGCTACGGGCAGTGCCCGCGATCCTCGGGGCGTTGTGGCTGGCTCAGACTCGTCAGTGGACAGTCCACTGTCAGCCTCAGTGTCCAACGCGCCAATGGTCTCCTCCAGGAAGAGCAGACACTCCTTCTCTTCAGCGGACAGGAAGTCGTAGCTGCTGTCACTCTGTGAGGGAGGAGAGAGGACGTGAACAAGGGGAGGAAGAGGGAGCTGTGAGAAGGGAGCTCCCTCCGCAGAAACTGGCGGGGCCTGAGAACCACCTGCCATGGGGAAGGAATGCCGAAGGGCTGGAAACCTTCCCTGTGCTGCTCTGCAAACCTGCTGGAGCAACTCCTGAAACCACAGGCGCTAGGGAGGGCAGGACTGCCAGGCGGCTGGCCCACTAGCACCCTGCTCTGCTGCTGGCCAGCAGAAGGCACGGGCCTTGCTTTTGCTCAGTCCTGGGCAGAATGCATAGGGGCACAGATCAGAAGCAGTCCCAGGTTCTAATTCCATTTCCTCTCAGTGACCTTTGTCAAGCACTTCATTTGTGTGTCTCTGATTTAGCTCCAAATTGTATGGGCAACGTAATGATTTGACCTGAGACTTGATTGGTATTGCTCTTAATTTTTCAAAGTACTTCTGCATACTTGATCTGGAATGTCAAGGTCAGTATGAGGACAAACAGGAAATGCAGCCAACTACAGGCTGCCAGGCCAGTGGGAACAGTGGCATGACTGGCCACAGATAAATGCACTAAATCATTTACACTTGACTTTGAAATGCATTCCATACATGGTTTTTCCCCTTGTATATTTACTTTCTTGATGACATTTGGCTCTGGCTAACATTCAAATAAGTATGCACTTCTTAAGCAAATATTAGCTTAAGGAGGGAGGGTAGAGAAACTGGTTGGTATTGGGGGAGGGGAAGACACTTAGTATTATGTATTAAGTAGATATTAATGAAGAGCGCTTTCATCATGAGAGAGCACATAGGGATATTTGAAAGAAAATGCTATGATCATTTCAGATGGTCACTGTCCCTGCTCTATCAAGCCAGGAAGGTTGACGGAATAGTTGTTCTTCCAAGGAGGAGGTGGAAGGAAAAACCAAAAGGGAAAATAAGAATATAAGTACTTTGGCCTGAGTCTCTTCTTGTTATCTCCACCATTTTTGTTGATATTTAGGACACTTTAGAGCTGTATATTCTTCCGACCCACTCAGATGGCCAGGAAAGATCTTGAGACAACTCTAAAAATATTCTGCAGGGAGGGGAGAGGGTTGTTGAATAACCCTCCCAGTTGCCCCTGCCCCTTAAAGAGCCACTTGTCAGGTGACTGACTGGGGCCTACATGGCAAGGGAAGCCCCAGATATAACCCTTGGAAGCCCTGAAGCCAACTCCAAGAGTTACTTGAAGAAAGATCTTTATTGCCCTCTTTCTCCCAAAATAGCCTTGCCAAGGGCAAGCCAACTTTGAATTTCTCCTTTGAAAATGATTCACTTTGCAAACCTTTAATCCTTGCCGCATTCTGCATCCGGTGGTATGTGACTATTCATATTGGCTTCACCCTAACAGAAACAGAAAGATGTCTCTGGGGCCCCATCACCCACGGTCAAAAAGAAATTATGTACAGATTGCCTGCGCTTTGGATTTGTGTGTGTGTGTGTGTGTGTGTGTGTGTGTGTTGCTTTTTCTACTCTGTTTTTACATATCAAAACCCTCTGACTATATTAAACATTCTTGACATTCAGTAGAGAGCCTTATAATCCTTAAATTATCAAATATCTCTATAGGATATAAAGCAATAAAGTATAAATTCTCCCGGGTTCTTATGTATGTGACAAGCATGAACAGTGAAGGAATGCTTACGATTGGATTTAGGGCAGATTTACTTTTTCTCATCTTTCACATCTTACAACAACCCAGATGGAAATTCATGCCCAGACAAATTACAGTTCAACACATGCCATTCACAGATAGTTAAACACGGTATCTTTGGAAGATTCTCAGTCTCTGCTCCTAGACAGTCTGTTTCTTTCCTGCATAGAGGCATATGGGAGCTGCTTTACCTCTATCTCATTGACTCCCCACAAGAACCCTACAAATTACATGTAAATACCATCCCTGTTTGAAAATTGAAAAGACTACAGTTTAAAGAAATCAAATAATTTGCGCAAGATCTTACAGCTTATAAGTAGAGAAGTCAGATCTGTTTGGTTCCAGAACCCAGTCTCTTAATTACCCTATTTTCTTTGATCTTTGTAAGAGACTGAAGTAGTGCTGCTCATTGCAGAGAACTTCAAGAATCCATGTGCTGCAAGAATCTACATTCTAGTTTCCTCCATGACCTCAGATAACAGGGCTGCTCTCCTCAACTCAACTCCCAAATCTAATCAAAACTGGGGGGCAATGTCTCATGTGTCCTATTGCTCTCCAAGGGTGCCACACCTATTCTCTACAGAGCCAGGGCTGACTCAGAGGCAGAGAGTGCCCATGGATGATGTGATTCACTCCCTGACGAGGAAGATGAAAGAAAAGTGGCAGCGAGCAGGAAAGGCGGGAGGGCAGGGCAGGGCAGGGGTGCGGAAAGCAGGCCAGGCTGCGGGAGGGCGGGTACGTACAGATCCAGAGCGGGTGGAGGTGGTACTCATCATGCTGTCGCAGCTGCCGACGCGGGTCACGGGTTCTGAGCCAGGCCCCGCCGGCCACAGCTCCCTCTCGGGCATTGCCCGAAGCAGTGTGCAGGGGTGGCAAAAGGGGCTCCCAGAGGGGAAGTGAAGGGAAGCGAAGAATGTCCCAAGCTGGGCCTGAAAAGAGAAGAATCAAAGCCACGTGTGAGCCGAGGCCCCTGCAAGGCTCTGCCCAGGCCCTGGAGCAGCATGGCGGCAAGGACACCAAGCAAGCAGAGAGCTGGAAGGGGGCTGTGATCAGCCATTACCCGCTACCCCAGCCTGCGTGGAGGGACACATGAGCTGGCCCCAATACATGCAGAAGGATGGACTTAGGTGGTGGAGAGCGTCTCGTCAGAAAGGAGCTTCTCTGACCTCTCTTACATTCTTCTCTTAACCAGGGAGCTTAACCTACATTTTCATTGCTATAAACAGTAAATATCACAGGGGTTCATAGCTTGGGTTCTTTTTTTTTATTGGTTTTTTTTTTTATTCTTATTTCAGCATATTGTGGGGGTACAAAAGTTTAGGTTACGTATGTTGCCCTTGCCCCATAGCTTGGGTTCTTTAGTCTGGGTTCAAATCCCAGTTTGGCCATTTACAGTTATATGACTTGAGGCAGATTGCTCTTTGAGTCTGTCTTTCCTCATTAAGTAGGGTTAGTGTAAGGATTAAATGGGAGAACAGCACAGTTTAGTTGGTGGTAAATACTCAAACAACTAATGAATAAATGAATAACTACTCTTGTTCTTGTAATAAAAAGACAAGATATCTAGGATCAAACCAACTTGACTCAAGAGAAAAAAGAATTCAGAAAAGAAGGTTCTGGTTTAATGGGAGACTATAGATAGACTTGAGAGCAGGAATAGAGCCCTTAATTGCACCCACCTCATAGTGCTGTCGAGAAAATAAAACATAATGCTCCATGTAAACCACTCTGCATGGTGCACAGCCTAGTAACTGTCAGCGCTGTCATAGTTAACATCACAGCCACCACCACGGCTGTCATTCCCTCCGTGGTCTGGGAGACATGAACAGGGTACCTACAGTGGCTGACATACACCTATCTCCTCTCTAGTGCACTATCTCCTGTGTCGTTGCTCATATTCCCAGTGAGGTTCCTTAGCCTGTGTCAAATAAATAAGAGTAAGGTCCTGTGTGGCTTCCTCCCAACTCTGACTTCTTGGGGGTGGGGGTGCGGGGGGTGGCAGAAAAAAAGGCTTCAAGTTCACTGTTACCATAGCAGTAGCAAAGCAAGGCAATTCCCAAGGATTTTCACATGCCTGTTTGTAGAAAATACTCTACCCGAATTTGGCAGGCCAAGGGTGACTCCTCTATGTTAAAATGAAATTCTAAAGAATTAAGATTAAAAGACAGTTCCAAGGTCAAAGAGAACGCTGGGAGTGCTGGAATGAAAATTTATCTGATTCCCTGTAACGCCATGCTGTATTTTCCACCATGTTTCCTACCCTCCTACCACTAGGTAAAAGGTCCTAGAAAGATGTGTTCTATTTGAGATCTGAGGACTTGGGGTTTGGATGCCAGGGAGGATGTCCCTTTGGCCTCTGCCAATAATTGCTTCCAGTGCTGAAGTCAGGTTTGGGCTGGGTGGGGTGAGTCAGCCTTCCAACTCTGCAGAGCTGCCAAGTACTGGCCTCATGAAGCTCCTCTTCTGCTTGGGAGGAGTCCCTCAAGTGGGGCAGGTAGGAGGGGCAGGACACTAGGGAAAGAAAACAGAGGATCCCTAATGAGCCAGACACATGTGGTTCATAAGGGTCTGGAACCTCTCAGGAGATAAGGAGGGGACCAGAGGGGTAGAGACACCAAAGAAGCCCAATGATGGATCAACACTGATGAGACAGTTCTTAGGGTGTCTTCATGAGATTAGTTCCCCATACCCAGAACCCCAAAGAAACAGGAACATGGGGAATCATGTGGATGAAGTTCAGTCATCCCAGCTATCCACTCCATTAGGGACTGTGCAGGTTCAGAGAGCACTGGCCGATTCCTAACGTTCTGTAGGGGGGACATCCCTATAGCAAGGAGGGTTCAGCTCTCATAAGCCTAGACACACAGCAGGCATTCAAAAAATGCTGGATGAATGAACTTGTCATCTGTTCTGGTGTCTGGTTGGGGTGAGCTTTTGGAAGGCTTCTTCTTGGTTTCTAACCTATCACTGTAAGCTTTTTCTTAGATATTTTATTTCTCAGAGAATATATGGCTCAGCAGAATTTGGGCAATGTTCTCAGCTAAACTAACATGAACACCTAGTACACACTGGGGGTACAAAACTGCATCAGACAAAGGCATATTGTTGTCAAGAAGTCAGTATAGATCTAAGGGTCTAGTTTTTGGCTCCAGTTTTCTTATCTGTAAAATGGGGGCAGTAAATATTTAAAGTGACTTCATTCTAATTAGCATAATATTCTCTGTGAATGGGTGAGCAGCTGCTGCCTCTTACTTTCAGAGAAAATTGCTATCGTTGTTCTTCCAAGTAGCCTTCAGACTTATGGTGGTTTGCTAGGCTCTCCTTCCTCCCGGGGAAGCCTGTGACCCTCTCATTTCAGAATCTAGATGTCCTGAAGCAGCTGGAAGAGATAAAGACAATAGGACCAGCTTGGCTTCTCAAGAACACAGCACACCATGGCTTACAAAGTGCTCTCTCATATGCTAATTAGATCCTCAGAACATAGCCAGGACGTGACATTTTCCTCATCTTACAGATGAGAAATCTGGGGCTCTTCCCACTGACCCTCCAAGTCATGCAGGTAGGGAGGGGCCGACCCATAACCGCATACACAGGGCAGCCTGCAGACGGCATCTCGGGGCTGTCCAGGTGCACGAGGGGCATGTACCTAAGAAGGGTCAGTGGCCACCCCCGACTAAATATTCAAAGCCATAAGATCGCCCTTCTTCTGCCACTCCATACCTTAAACCCTGTGACTGGTCTCGTTCAGCTTTATACTTCCAGACCAGTGTACTGCCCCAACAGCAGGTATTTCCAGAGTAAAGAAACGACACCAACTGCCATGGAAGATCATCGACAGGTGCTCCATAATCACGGCAGAGAGGAATCTGACCTGAAACCAAAGTGAGTGAGCCCACAAGTGCTGGCGCCTCATCGCCATACCTAGTTTTCTCACCCAAAGAGCCTGAATGGTGAAAAAAAAAAAAAAAGCTGCATTTCCTTTCACCAACTTTACAACCTTGAAACCTGGGGATTTTTTTCAGGGCAGCCATTGAAACCCGAGGTGTTTCTACCTGGTAAGAAGCCTGAGAAATAAGCAAAACACTCAAGGTGAGAGTTTGGTATCTTTTAACCCTTGATCTCTTTGGGGGACTTAAGAGGAGGAGGGAACAGGGTGAGGGGTGAGAAGTATGCACAGCCTACAGTCAGGGCCACCCACCCAAAGACACATTAAATATTAACCACTCCGCAGAAACCAGCCAAGCTTTGGAAGAGCGGAAATAAACAGCATGGGGAGTTCTGGCATCGGAAGAGGGTGGGGTGGGGAGAGGGCCCCAGGCCCACTCCAGGCTGTCCTTCCGCACAGACCCAGGCCCTCTTGCCATCCTCCTCCCCCGGGCTCACCCACAGCCTCCAAGAGCTCTGCCTCTCCGCCCACTAGTCGAAGAGGTTTCCTATTTCTCTCAGACCAGGTGTCTCCACTTTTTGTGGACTACCCAGAAATGCGCCTCAGCCTGGAGAATATCCTAAGAAAAATGCCAGGAAGACTAAAGTTTGCAGTGTGTGCGTATCCCTCTTCCTGAGCACGTGGGCAAGCTTCTGTGTGTTTAGGCAATGGTCTAATCTCTTTCACCAGTGGGTTTGAGGGACCGGGTGGGTAGAAGTACCCTCTGCACAGAAGCGCTTTGTTAGATGCTGCGGGGGTCTTGATTGCTAAGCTCCCCAGCTCTCGGTCAGAGAGTGTGGTGGGCTAGTTCGGTGGTGTGGGGTAAGCTCACACCTAACGCTCCAGTTGCCCGGACTGGGAAACCCATACATTCACCCAGGGCTGTGTGTGCCAGGCCCTGGAGCCTGGCACTGAGGCCTTCCCACTTCCCTCTTCTCTGCAACGGGAGGAAAAGAGCCAAAGTTAGGGGCCAGAGTGTTAACCCCCACAAGACGGATAGTGGAGGGGCGACTTGCTGCTCTGACCTGACACCTGTGTCCACCTTCCTTATGCAGGTAAGTTGCCGCACCACCTGTCAACTGGAATGTCTGAAGGAAACCACTGGCCTGGTCTGGTTCTCCTTCCTGTGGACTCTGCCATACTAGGTTGGCCCAAGCCCTGCTCGGAACCGTGACCACATCTGACATGCTGCCACGAAATATTAATGTGGGTGAGGCCCAGCATGGCCCAGTAGCTTTCTGTTTGCCAGTCTCTGTATCTACTAATGGGCAGACTTGGAAAATCAACTGAGTTGAACCCAAATAAACTCGACTTTGCAGCTAGATTATCCATGGGGTTTCCAAAGATGAGCTGGTAGCTGGAGTTGGAGTTTTCCCAACGTGCCCAAACCTCACATCCCTTTACAAACAACCTAGTACGGCTCACACCTTACACACCTGTCCACAGAGAGCTCCATTATCAAACCACCATGATGGAACATACACACACTGCACCCTTTATTTAAATATAGACACCGAGGTGATAAAGCCACGGGAAAATTTCCTGTTACAAATGCAATGGAAAAAACCAAGACATTCTGCCCACCTGGGGAGTCTCCCATTTTGACTCCCTCTATTCCAACCGTTCTCTTCCCAAATCACAACTCAGGTTCAATTGCTCAGAGATGGAAATTTCCAAAACAAACTTATTTTCTTTTCTTGTTTGCACAATATGTTTATCCAACCTAAATAGGTAAATGACAAAGAAGATGTGTCCCAGCCCTGGTCTTCGCAAAAATACTACAATCTCAAGATGCTCCCCACCTGCTCTGATCAGAGAATTGAAGAACAGAGAGGACCCCCTTTCTCCCCCAAACCCTGCAGCTCTAACTTCCCATGAAGCCCCTCCTTTTGCTGCCGGATAAGCAGTAGTTGGTTAGTTATTAACTCACCTCCACTGGGTTGAGGGGCTGAAGAGAGGACAGGAATACCCTTTTATTTCCAAGGGCAGAGACGGAGACAGAGACTGCTTCCCCTGCCTGCTCCTGTTTTCTCCTTCTTTTGACCTCCTCCTGACTTACCTAGACAGGTAAATGCTTCATCTGTGCTGCCTCGCCCCCACCCTGCCACTGACTCAGCCAATCCAAGCCTCCCCTCCCTGCTTCTCATTCCAGCTGTTTCCTCTGGGAGGGTGTGGGAGGGGAGTGGGCAGGGCTGTGCTGTTCTCACTCAGCCAATCACCTCTTGCCCTCCCCTTTCCCCATTAGAGCTAATTAAGCAGCCCTTTATTAAAAAAAAAGAGGGCTGGAAGGAGGAGGGGCTGATTTGGGTTGAGACTGGAAGAAAGGAAAGGTGGCAGGAAGGGAGTAAGCCGAAGAGCCTATCATTTTTTTTTAATCTTGATATAAAGGAACACAGACAGTCCACTGGGTAGTGTGCTTTTCTATGGGTCTGTTTGAAACTTGGTTTCCCATCTAGAACTGCCTTCTTCTACTTGGAGCTAAGTATTCCCCTGAATTCTCCAAGCTAAAATCCTTCATGGCCAGGAAAATCCTTCTACTAGCTTTTCTGGCTGCTGAGAATCACTGTCATCCCCAAGCCCACTCCTACCAGCTCATGATCCTGGCATCTCCAGTCATGTCCGCCAAGAAGGGTGTCTTAAGGCTGGGAGTGCTGGAGCTGAGCCACCCTTGCCCCAGCAAGTGCCAACAACCTTCTTGGCCTCATTTATTTCCAGGGGAAATAAAACAATTTTCTCCCCCAAGAGGTCCCTGTCCTGATGAAAAAGTGACAGGACAGCCTTGAAGGAGAAAACATGCTCTCTGTCATTTGGGTTTCTGGTCTCTTCTAGCTGTTCACGGAAGGTGGCAATGCATATGAAGAAATAAAAACAAAATAAGCTACCAACCAGTTTAGCAACTCCTGTCTCCTTTCATGGGCCAATTTTTGGCACCCGTAGGGAGAAGAGAGTGGGTAGACGTATCCACTGCTTTTGGGAAGAAATCTCCCTCCGGTACAGAGGCCGCTCTTACCAGATAGGACTTTTGCCTGGGAGCTGTTTTTTTCTTCTGGATTTATGTTATCCTGGATACCCACTAACTTTTAAGGTACTCCACTTACTAGGGCAGGAAGAAAAATTAAAATCAAAGTACATAAATAATAGTTGCCAAAATTTACTAAGCTCTTGCTATGTGCTAGGTGTTGTGCTAAGCATTTTCATGCATCGGTTTATTTAATCTTTGTTTTCACTTCAAAAGGTAGGTAGGCACTACTAATATCTAAATTTTACAGGGAGGTTAAATAAATTGTCTGAGACCATGTAGCTAAGAAGCGGCCAGGCAGAGATTTCTAATTCAGGCAGATTGCTATGCATCATGATAATGCCAATCTGCCTCCATTTTGGAGAGAATCCCAAGTGGGAAACAGGAAATACACAGATAATTTGCAGGTCTAATTGTAGCAATTAGATTCATCCTTTTCCATTTCATTTCTTACTTGTAGCCATTCTTATGTTTTATAACAAGATGACACATGGCTTCCCTCTTTTCTCTTTCTGTGATCATAGCTGGGTAGGAAATAAAAAGTGCAATGATCCTGGGGCCAAGCTAAAGAGGAGATGGGGCGGGACTAATGGTTAGGAGGGAGGTGTGAGGAAGCCTGGGATAATCCAGGACCCTATCAGCAGGGCATGGATTGCAGAGCTGATGAGCACGTCAGGCTATGACCTCCCTTCCTGGTATGTCATTCAAACGTGTGTGATGTCACAATACCAACGAAACAGGAAGGGCACCTCCAAATCAGGAGTTCAATGCAACTAGAGTTACACCCATGGATGAAGTCACTGAAGCTGATCCAGCTGCATAGGTGTGTGATTTGAACATTTGCTAAAAAAATGAATTGACTTATGAGCATTAACCCCAAAGATGATAGCAGGCACAATCCTGTTAGTGAACAGTTTTTCAGTTTATAAAATTAGGATACTCAGGAGGGGCCCCGATCTTTTCCCAGGTAGAAGCAGGGACATAGACAAAATAGTCTTTCTCTTCTCTTTCCTTTCAGAAATGTTTGCTTTTTGAAAATTATGAAATATTACAGCTCTCCTGGTACAACAAACACCACTGTACCTAACACCACGGTACCCAGTTTAAGAAATGAAACATTAACATTACAGTTGAAGTTACTTACAAGCCTTGACATGCTGCTGTCCGCCAACATACATATATCCTAGCTGAAATAAATCACTATTCTGAATTTGGTATTTCCCACTCTCCATGTTCTTAAATGTTGTACCTGGAATCCATCTTGTTTTTGTTTTGCTTTCTTTTTGCTTGAAAAAAATACCAAGTCTCTAAGGTTCTAAAAGAATTGGGAAGGAGGCCTGGACTACAGAAAAGGGAGGACTTCCAAAGTCAGAAACACTTGAAAGAATAAGTAAGCTTCCCTGGCTGATGTAGGACAGCATGTGAGGGGGAGTGTGTGTCACTGCACTTTGTAACGACTGCCTGTTTGATGACATGACTTTGTGGAATCTAATCACAGCCCAGCTCACCTGACTCATCTGTTTCCTCCCTCTTTCTCCATCCTCGCATGCTGTTGTGGTGCAGTAGTCTCCTTGACTATCAGAGGCTAGTTTACGATTTCCTTTCTCAGGACAACTTCCCCATTGAAGCACCTCACTTCCCCTGCCCAAGTGCACACGCATACGCGCGCGCGTGCACACACACACACACACACACACACACCCCACTTCAAAACCAAAACACCATAGACAGTCATTAGTCAATCTTTCCTCTTGGGCCCCTTACAAAGTTGGACTGTCTGCAAAATAGTTGTGGACCTCCATTCCAGCCTTTGATGATATTTATTCACTCACATTACAGTCACATCCTATCAATGTCTTTCTTTTCCCTCTCCTCTCCAAAGGAAAAATTAAGTTACTTTGAACATACGCTATCACCAACCTTAGGAAACACTTCTTGCCCACTGTGTTCATGTTATTGGGCATGATACTCTATGCTGGGGCTCTGGGTGTGACCTCTAAAATATCGGAGTGTGGGAAGGTTTTATTCCTCACCTAGGGGCTAAGGAAGCAAGAGCCTGCTTTAAAGAAAACACGGCTAGGGAAGGATTCAGATGAGGGTGATTATAATTCGGCTGTAAGATGTGGGATTGATAGGCTAGATTAAGACATCAAATAGAACACTGAGTTCTCACCAATGTGATATTAGTGTCAAGCCTAAAATAATTTGGTGGGAACTAAAGCATGTAATTAAGTAGATTTAGATGAAGGAGTTCTGAAATTACTTAATTATTAAGTAGTTTGGGAGAGTAGAGTTTTTTTTTTCCTTTTTTTTGTTGAGAGAAGTGGTTCTTTGGCCCACCTACCATGGAAATTTGGAGGACTCAGCTGTCCTTTTCCTCCCGGTACTAATGAAAGTTTGAGGGCCAAGACTGTCTAATTAGCATCAGAGTTGTATAAGGGACATCAAATTTTAACATGCTCAAAACTGAATTTGTATTGTCCCTGTCCATACCTCTCGAACCTGTCCTGTCTCCTCTCTCCCCATCCCAGCCAATTTCAGTACCATACCTCTTCTCACCCAGACTCGACACTTCACGCTAATTCTCCAGTGTCTCCCGTGAGACAGCTCTCCTATCTCTTTCCAAATCTTCATCCTCCCTACTCTGGCTCCAGATTTCACTGTTGGTGGGATCATGGACCATTAGAGATGGAAGAGACTGCAGAGATTACTGTTACACCTCTTCCATTTTATAGATGCACATCGGAGTTGTTGTTCCTCTTTAAAATCTTTTGATGGGTCTTCACAGCATTCAGCGTGAAATTCAAAGTCCCTATTATGACATAAAGAGACCTTCATGAGCGGGCCGTATACGCTTTTCCTCTCATAGTTACATTTCTATTCTTTACTATAGCCACATCCAATTTTTCTGAAACTGCTATACTTTCATGCTTCTGGGCCTTTGCACATGCTGTGCCATTGCTTGATCCCTTCCCATCCTCAGCCTCCTAGCTTAGTCTCATCCTTCCTTCAAGGTTCAGCTCTAGCACCACCTTCTTTTGAAACACAATGTTAGGTGCTACTTCACTGCAATCTCTTAACACAATGTGCATATCTAGATTTAACCCACCAGGATGTCACTGTCTTCTTTCTCACCCTGTCAATTTTGAATTCATGAAGGGCACCAAATTTTTTTTTATGTATTACTCTTCTATTCTATTCTAATAGTTATGTATTAGTGCCAAAACTGATGATGAACTTTTTGGCAACTGAAGTCCTTTACTTGAGAAACTTGCCCTAAAAAAAAAAGTATTCATTCTTTGAGATCATGTTGATAGATAATCCATCTACTGCTGCAGGTTTCCTTATTGTTTTTTCCCGAATCTTATCCTTTGACATACTATTAAACTGTGCATTGTTCTTACAAGTAATGGGCATTGGCTCATTAGGATTGTTTTTAGAGGTTTTTAAACTCTTGATGTTATAATATAGCTATGAGTCTGAGCATCTATGAGGGCCCTTAGTTGCTGATGCTTTACATGGTAGTGATTAACACATATCTAGTAATGTCAAGACTGATTTCCTTTAGCTTTCTTAAAATGCTTCTAACAGTCTTTGTGTTATTATTATGGATATCTAAAAATTGTTTAACAAATAAGAAATAGCATGTTTAATAGTATTTACAAAGATCTGTAGCTGATAACAAATATTCAGATAATCGAAACGCCAGGGAACATTATTGGATTCCATCTGGATCTCCTAGCAAGTTCCCAACAGCTTTACACAGACTCACTTGTTGAAATGGCCAATTGGGACACTCATCATAGAATTTGCATAAAATACACTGTCAGTATAAATTTATTAATATTTATTTAATTTGCTATAATGTCTCATCATGAGCAGTAAGTAGACAGGGCCACAAAACACACACAATATGGCAACAGCTCTAAGCAAGACGGCCTGAATAGACTGTGTAACCACTTGTCTCTTACCTGCTAGTGTCCTGGTTCCCGGAAATGTCAACTTTAACCTTCTACTCCACATGTCAGCATTTCCTACTCTTGCTTTTGATTTGATATTGTTAGATTCCTTCAATCCAGTAAGATCTCTATGTTGATCACATAACAAGCAGACTGGAACCACGATACATTCATCAGTAACAACCTCAGATGGCTGCCCTATACTGCCAGGCAATCAATTACCACTTTTCTCTAGGAAGCTGGATTTCCCATTTTCTTTCTTTTTTTCTCTTTCCTCAAACTTTCTACCACTCTTTTACTCCCTTCATCTTCAGATAATAACTTTATCACAAATTTTGAAAAATTCAGTAAGAACACACATTCTTAAGACATGCTAAGTTTGAGCTGTTTGTGAACCTTCCTCCCTCTACACGCTCTCTTTAGTTAATCTCCTCTATCCACATAGCTTTTATCTGTAGGTACATTGGTTTCTCCTAAGAGTTCACCTAAAGGGTGAGATTTGATGGATTTCGGTACACAAGTGATAGCTATAGTCTGTTAGCTTTTGACAAATATGTAACTTGAGTGTAGTAGCTGTTCACTGGACCCCTCCCCTGATCCCAAAGTATGCTCAAACAACAAAGTTTTCACTTCATTTATTTCTTTAACACAAGTCGCTTCATACAGCATTTAGATATTTAAAATCATACACAGCATAAATAAAATTAATGCATCTTAATGACAATGGCAAAATCACATAAAAGTTGTACAAAATGAAATTAGACACCTTCCAGGTAGCAGCAGTGCATTAACTTTAAAAAAAAATGCTGGCAAATAGACAAAACATTCTTAAAATAAGAAAACACTGTTCATCCTCATTAAGAAAAAATATTTTATGTTCTGTTTTGCCCTTCCCTACTTTTTCAAGTTATGACCTAAAGCTCTAAATTTGAGTCTTTACTTATGGTTTTTCTGGCTTTAGGAACCTTTGACTCTACTGCATTAATACAGGAACTACAGGAATATTTTTATTCTCTATCCCTTTTGGCAAGCTATACATATTCTGTATTTTAAGCTGAATTCAAAATTTTTAAAGGAAAAATAGTACTTTGCTAAGTACATATTTCCTGTAAACAGCCTGAGTCCTAAATGGCACCAATGTAAACTGGAAACTGACAAGAATTAGGTCCCCTGGTCCTTTAACTTATGATCTACACTTAACTATATATCCCATACCACTTATAAAATCAGACTCATGTAATCTTAGTAGGAATTCTAAACCTTCCTGTTTACCTACCACTTAAGCAAATTATATTTCCACTATTCCTAAATTCCTCCATGTAGACTAGTACTTTTAAAAACATAAGTATAAAAGGGCATCATAGCAAAATGCTTATATTCATGATTTTACAATTTAATGACAAGTTTTTTCACCTATGGCCATGCCACATTCTATGCCAACAAATGGAGAAGGGTTAATGTAACAAAGGCATTGCTTTAAAAATGTTCTGAGAAGCTTAATTCATGACTAGGAATGCATCCATTTGACAATCTCTTCTTTTTTAGTGATACTTTATCCTCCTGCCCGTTCCTCCCTTCACTCTCAAATACCATGGGAGGGTTATCAACTTCTTTTACATGCATATGAATGAAGACCTAAATCAGCACCCCACAATTCACTATCAGTGTAATAATTTTTCCTAAGTCAAATAGTCAAAGCACTGTAAACGAAATGCTAGCTAATTTTGAGGGAAAACTCACAGTTTCCCACAATCAGGAACATTTTATATTCTTTTTATGTTGAATGAAATGTGCTGAAATATAACACTTAATAAGACAACATCTTTAGTTAATAAACTAGCTTACTCAAGTGTTTTACTTTAGACTTAAAAATGATGTAGCTTATATATGATACTTTTAAGGCCCCTGATTCAAAAATCAGCTTCCTTAAAATAAGTTTACTTAGAAACAAATGAAGAGTTTTAAGAATCTAATCTTTTAGAAATTACCAGTCATCTTTGTGCTACAAGTTTAAATATTGCATTGTTCAATAAATGATAAAGGACAATCGCATTATAATAGTAACATTTTTAATGTTAGGGCACACACCTAGCTCCTAATAGTTACTGAAATTGAGTTCTACTGTTACCAAAACACCAGAATGTTGTACTGCTAGATACACTATACAATGATGACAATATTTAAGAAGAGCTGATGGTTAGCAGTTCAAAAATTGTATTTTAATGTTCTTAACAAGATCCCTAGAGAGGTCTAACATGTAAACTTTTATTTCATATTTTTTTAAAGTGCTGCAAACAATGATAAAGGTGTGTCTCAACACATGAAAGAATTCTTAGTATATTTAGGAAGGCCACCAGAGTTGTCAAAAAAAAAAAATCACTCTGTAGCTTAATCTTGTATACTCCCCATTCTAATTTTTTCAAAAAGACATAGAAAACTATGTTTAGCGAGGGCAACTTGCAACACCCATGTTTTAATTCCTACACAGGACAGAGGAATAAACTAGATAAGCAGGTTAGGCATGGGCACTTAGGGGCACAGATAGATAACGTCATGTTAATTAATTCCTGATTATGATTTTGCTGGAACTTTATGGAATAACCAACTGGTATGACTACGCTAGTCCCTAACAGTGGGGTCAATGTGACCAGCAGCCAAGCTTCAAAGATATCACTTGACTGTACCAAATTATCATTCATGGGAAACAATTAAGAAATCAAACATGAACTATTAACAAAAGATTAACATACTGATGTCTTCATATGGCTACCACACCATAAAATTCTCAGGGATATTAAGTTTAACTTCTGAAACCTACTTTATCTAGAGTGTATCTTCATGTAACACTGCATCTAATGTTTAATACAAAGAAGAATAAGGGAAAAGAGGAGGAGGGTAGAGTGGGAAAGCATAATCTTTATTCACTCTGCCACTAATGTAAACTGTCTTTGTTTTGATCAAAATTCTTGTATGGCAGACAAAAACTGAATGCATAGGAAGAAGGATTTCATTCTGCTCCAGTACAAATGTAAGACAAAGTTTCTTTTAATCCTGCTGCAGTTCTAAATCCATACTTTTGAAATTCTCTTTACTCACATTAATAACTAATTTCACAAGTTTAATAAGTGTAGTTAAAAAAACCCTGTAAATTTTGTGAGGCCTACAAGCTTGAATTTAGAATGAACAGAAGTTTCAATTTTTAATCCTCAACAACTAAATCAAATGATCTGCAAATAATGCTACATCTTGAATTTTTCATGATCAGAACACTACGTTAACTAGTGCCGAATTTCAGATGATTAATTTAAAAAGTCATCTTTGAAAGCAATTTGAGCATCAGTGTCCAACTGCTGAATGGACAACCTAGGTAACAGATAAAATGGAATAAGATCCCCTGTATAAATATTTGACACTTAATATGTAAACAAAACACTTAAAATGAAGGGGTTTAATTTTGTAAAATATCAGTGTTGTATTTCTTTCCATTTGTTAAATTAATCCACTATAGATAATATATATTCAATTTTAAAGTAACAGAAATTTAAGTTGGGAAACATAACAAAACATGCCTGGCACTGTAAAAATTACTCAATAAATATTTGTTGCATGAATAAACTTCTGGATCTAAAATTCCAGTAAGCAAATGTCAAATTTGGCTCCTGAAGTAGCAAAGAAAGGCAAGCTTTGTGAGCTTTATGAATGATGCATAAAGCTCAATTTGATAGTTGTTATCCAGTGGTATATCCTTAATTTACAGTTTTAATTTTTTCTGGGGGAAATAAGAGAGATACAAAACCCATTTAGATCAGATGAGAGTCGGGTACATGATTGCCAAACATTAAGTATCCTAAGCTCACAAGCGCTATTTTTAAGGCTCAGTAAAACAGAAAATTAAACACTCTTAAGTTATACTGACCACAATAGCTTAAAATGCCTAAAACAGCTATACACACAAAATATACTCAAGAAATGTCATCTGATGATTTCAAGCATACTTTGTGAATTGTTCCTTAAGTGTACTTTTCTCCTAAATTGTTCACATGTTCCTTAATTTTACATGGCCACCTTCACCAAGTGAAAGTGCTAAAAGTAAAACTCAATTTTAAAACATTTGCCAAGAAGATATGCCAAAAGAGATTTAAGTGCTTTTAAGTGTACCATTGGTTTTCTAAGTGAGATACTTAATAAAAAATGAGACCAAGATAACAAAACATCACAACATTAAGCCTCTTCACATTATGTGAGATAATACATAACAAATTATAATTTTGCATCCCTGATCTTCAGAAGAATTAAGAAAAGAGGTAGAGAATTTTATCTGGAAGATCTTGTAGTGAAGCTAAGTTTTAGAGGGTGTGCCTTGTGAATCAGTCCACCAAACAAATGGTTACACATCTAATATTAGGAAGAAGCAAAATTCTGAGAAAGCTGAATAAGGCAAGGATTTTGAAACTTTCATATTTTGGAAGTGAAACAAATTCATTCAACAGTATAATCCCAATTACTTTAAAACTCTTCAAAAGTCAAAGATTGCAGATAAGCAAAGTGCTAATTTGCAAAAATGTGGAATTATTTTAAAAAAATTAGTGGAGGGATAAGGCTAGCAGAAAAACAAATACTGTTTACTTATGCAAAAGATCTTACAAAAACCAAATCAAAACAGATGGAGATGTTTTTTGGAAGTGCTCTTAACAAAAAGCTGAGAAAATTAAATCCCCCCAGACAAATTTTTATGTAAAAAAGCAAAAGTTGAACACTCAAATTTCAAAGAATTTCAATTAAAAAAAATACCCTGCTTAATTTAAAAATTTCATCCAATGTGACAAAGACCAATACATGAATTGCATTAAAACACGAGGCCAACGGTCTTTTAAAGCTTCAGTAAGCTGCTCAGGCACCTTTTTCCTCATACATTCTACTTTTATACACCAGAAATCTTAAACAAGGAACTATCAGTTCCTGTTTTTAGGTAACATTCCCAAGGAAGAGACTCGTCCCTGTAAAAATTGCTTGTTATGTACTTATAAGTGGTTAAGTACACATTTATAAAGTCTACCAAATTGCAATATAAAATCAGTTTTGACAATTCTGAGTATCTTCATTTGATGAATCAATTCATAATTTAGAAACTATTCACTCACTCAGAGTTTTAAAAGGACTCTATTATTGGAGACACTGTGGTACATGTCCAGTGGCCTCTCACGAGGCCATCCACATAACCCAAAATGTGATGCTGTTTTCTTCTACAAGTTAAAGCTGCTGGGTACTAGTTTATAACACTAAAACTCAATTTTCAAGTCAATGTCAGTAGGTGGCCCCACTGTCACCCCAGCAGAAAGAGGGCATGTATCACCACTGTAGACACACATCTGTAAACTTGCACACTAATTTTAATCTTAACAAGGAATTTTAGTGTCTTAGTGGTTTTAAAAGGATGGTTCAAGCATTGTGTCCTTTTGTTCTTTAGGGTTACGAATAGCTTATTGGAAAACCCAGAGCCTTCTGGATCTGTGAGGTAGCTGGCTCCAACCCTCATTTGTGCATGGATCACACTTCTCCAAAGTTGGTATGGCCTGTCTCCTTGGCATGTTCCCTTGCTTCTGCTTGTCCAGTTAATCCTTTCTGACATACCATGCATCTTAGGGTGAAGCGGTTTACATCAGTAAATTGTCTCCTTCTTCTAGCTTCATCTGCTAATTCCAGTGCTTGTACAAGAACAATATCATCGTTAGAGGAGAATATGGTCAGAGGAGGTGTATCTGGATCAGGGAAGTTACGCTGAAGTGGATCATAGTGGATGCCATCATAAATAAGCAGAACCCTTTTAGTATATCCCGCATCTTCCCCAAAACGATCAATTCTTACTGTCTGTGTATCCACTACACATATTTCACATTGATAAAACTTAGACAAAATCGATATCTCAATTGCTCCTCCCCAAGTATCATCCCTTTTGATCCAGTCACAGTACTCTTGATTTGTTTTTCCCAGTATTGCCTCACTGTAGAAGTCTGGATCACTTGCTACAATTTGTGCTATGAGGCGTCTCATCTCAGGGGCACAAGCTGGATTTAAGACTCCTCCTTCAACGACATAGTACACACTGGTAAAGAGGCAAGAGTTGTCTGCTGGGACCACAGTTCTGCTAAGTACAGGCAAAGTTTCCCTGACGTAACTAGGAGCACCATGTTTTGTAAATGCAGGTGAAGTTCTGGGCCTGGTTTGGTCTTCTTCAACAATCAGCATGTCGCCTGTTAAAATAAAACAAATCCAGAACTGCAGAGAAATTATAGATGAAATTGGCTGTTCACTAGCCAAGTCTGCGAATTACAAACAGAGTAAGCATAAACTGGAATTACTAAGACTCAGCTTTGCAAACAAGTGACCAGTAACACCTTCTGTTCACTGAATCTGCATAAAGATGAAAATACAACAAAGAACAAAACATTTCAGGTTGCATCCCAAATTAGTGAAGGAGCCTGGAGTATACAACCTTATACTTATTTTAAAAGACACATTTCAAAAACAAAATTTTCTTATACAATGTACTGGCTCTCTGCATTTTAAAAGCATCAAACTTCCAGAAGGTGTTCACCCCAAACTAGGCCACTAGAGGGTTCTCCTCCTTTTGAAACTTAACATACCTACCCTACTTAGTTTTTACAGAGTCCTTGCTACAACAGAAAGCTTTTAAATTATCAACATGGATATTCATGTTTTCATATTGGACAGAAACGACTGCTGTTGGCTACAAATCGAAAGGGCTTTCAGTGGGTGTTTAAAAGCAAACTCTAAAATAGAGTATACCTGTCCAAGTACATATGAAGGGGACTGCAAAAACGAACCAAGAAAGCAAAAAAAAAACAAAACAAAACGAAAGGATCCTGCAACCTTCAGATCTGATCGCTGATACATGAAAAAAACCATAAGGACAGAGAAAATTGGTCTTACTTTTTTATGCTTTTGTAGATGCAGAGGGAAAACAAAATGAATTGACATAATTTCACGGTAAACCGGAAAGCGGATTGGGAAAGGGCGACTCCAAGGCTTTGGGCTTCTCTTTCAACCGTGTGTAAAAAACAAGGCGTTGCCAGACACTTGCCCCGGCCTCCGTCAGAGTCCTCTGTTCTTCTGATCTATTCTCACCCCAGTCCTCAGAGCCCACCGCTGACCCATCCGCAGCCACCTTGCCTGGACTGGTTCTCTGTTCTCACGCGCCTGTTCTCCCAGGACTGTCCCTGGCCCCTGGCCCAATTACTCACCCGACTGAATGGGCAAGTCCTCCAGAACGGTGTCCCCGTTGCTGAGATCCAAGCACTCGGGTGGAAATCCGACGAGGATTCGCTGACCGCAGGGGGCGATCCCGGTGATGGCGGCAATTTGGCCCTGGAGTTCCCGCACCCGGGTCCGGCTGGACAGCCCCTGCAAAACATGGGTGCCATCCTTGGCCTTGCAGCGGAGCCGCCACATCGTGTCGGTCCGGCCGCCCACAGGCCAAACACCCGCGGGGCCAGCTTTGGTCCCGGCAGCAGGTTGGGACACGCCGCCGGGGCAGCCAGCCGCCGGGGGGACTCCAAAATGGCCACCTTTCGTGGGGCCAAACATCGCGAGAAGTTGCTGGTAGTTACGGTTCTCGCGACACTTCGGTGCGGCTTCTGCCTTAGCCCTTTAATACGCGCAAACTTTCTTAAAGAGACAACTAATTCCGCCCCCCACACTCCCTCACGAGCAGAGGATGAAGATTTGTCCGTATTCCTAAAGTACAACCGGTCTTGCTACCTGTAGAGAGAATGAGCTGCCCTCCGCGTCAGTAGCATATATGCTCAAGAGAAGAGGGCGGAGGGAGGAGTTCCTCCATCAAGTACTATAGATTGGAATGTGACCTCAGCCCGTGAGGTCGGAAACTATTAAATTAGGGCTTCCACACTACACCCAGGCTATACCGGGAGAAACAGAATTATAGTTCAGAAAGCAAACGAATGCGAAGAATGGTCAGTGAGTCAAAGGATCTGTCAAAAACACGTAGATACTCGTGACTATACTCGTGGCTGCACCAAACATTGAGTCATTGGGGTTAAGGGGGCCGGACGACTGGCCTTTCCACCTGCGTGGGACTATACTTGAAAAACGTCCATTTGCCACCTCAGAAAGCACAGTATGAGGTCAGCATCTGGGGCAATTGCCTCATCCAGGTGGTGGCAGTATAAGGAGGAATGAAGAGGACTAACCTGTGTCGTCCAGATTCCAATTCAGTTCCTGGGTATTCAAAAATGAAGACGCCTCCATTCCTGCCGTCAGTGTAATAAGTACTCATGGTAGTGGGGAGAGAGGACGGAGTGTGAGAGACACATAGGTGCTGAATTTCACAACAACGTGATACTGCTAGATTTTGTGTCCCTTTTCAACCCTGTATGCCTAGAACCCAGGACTGTGCCACGCAAATAAAAAGTGTTCAATAAATACTTGCTGAGAGGGTAAAGGCAGAGTTGTATAGGTCCCGAGAGGGCAACTATAACACGCTGGGAGTTGTAAAAAGCTTCAAGGAGGAGATAACTATTTGAACTGTTCTGAAGGATCAATTTAATTCCCAGGTGAAGGAGGAATAAAGACGTCCCTGAATCTCTCTCTTTTTCAAGAAATGCATACTCATTGTTCTTTACCCATCTTGGATCCAGACAGCAAGTCCCACCCTGCCTAGGGTGGGTTTATCAAACATCTAACGAGTCTGCTGGGGCAACTATAAAAAGTGTAGTTCACTTGGAATGTGCAAACTCACCTCCAGTGTAAAAGCCTCCATCCCTGAATAAATTACATGGAACCTTTGCATCTTTTCACACCTTTCATGACTCAGTTTTTTGCTGGTGCAATTTTCCTCATTGATTCTTCAAGATGACCACAACAGATGATATAGCCTGGGGGAAGGGGCGGTAGAAGAGGAATAAGGAAGGTGGTTAGAAGTCCACTGGAGTATATGGATGGGTCCAGGGAAGCTACTGGTTCGGCAATGAGAGTAGCTGATTTTCTTAGGTTACAGTGTCTGACCTACGGGAAGGATACACAAACGCCCTAAGGTGTAATCAACTCAAGTATGGTGGTAGTTTATTCTAGCGAAACGTATTTCAAAGCTTACTCTCCAATTTATGGCTCTAACGAGGTCCTGCTGGGATTCGGGGATGAAAGCGTTAATCTTTCCAACGTTTTTCCAGTCGTCAAAAGGTTACACTCTTCTCAAGACGTCTACTTAGTAATCCACTCTCGCGAGAGTAAGGAGGAGGGAAGGCTTTCTATTAACCCCGCCCCCAGCTCTATCAGTTACCAAGCAACAATGCAACCCACCTCCACAGGGCTGGGAAACTTGGGAGCTTGTGCTGGTTCTCCTTCACAGCTCCATCCTCCTTCAGGAGCCGGTGTCAGCAATTCCGCCTTGAGCCCCGCCCCCTGCGTCCTGCGGGCGCTCGATTGGTCGACGATTCTCTCCAGGTGAGGACCGACGCCCGGGTGGGCGGAGCCAGACAGGAGCACGTGATTTGCGGGCGACTGGCGTGTAGGGCCCCCGGCCACAATCTGTCGGGTCCTGTCTGCTGCGTTACGTGGGAAGCGCCGGGGCAGCTGCTGGGAGGGGTCTTAGGAGAGATCGTAGGGTGAGTGACAGCCGCGCAGCGCCTGGAAGGGGCTGAGCGGGCGGGTTCAGGGGGGCTGCGTGCATCCGGATGAGGTGCGGGGCGATGATGCCTCGCTCTTTCGGGAAGTGCTGGTCCCCCGGGCGTTGCAGGGAGTGCGGACGTTCTGAGCCCGGGAGCCGCAGCTGGTGTTTGGGTTGGAGGATTTGTGTGGTCAGTGGAGGAACAGCGCAAGGTCCTAGAAGCAATAGGACCTTCCGTCTTCACGAGCCCGTTGTCTGAATTTGAGTGAGCTGGAAGCTCTCCCACCCTAGGTCGAATCAGGACTTACCCCTTATTCTGCAGGTGACCTTGAGGAAGTCATTTACCACCTCTGTGCTCCAATGTTCCTTCTTCAGACTGAGTCCCAGGTGGTAACTGGGAGAGGGTGCGGAGCAGGGCTTGAGAATGAGAACACCAGAGGAGAAATGGTGACGTGCTAGGGCTATTTCAGGGTCCAGTTAACAGTTTGTACTTAAGGAAGCATGTCTGAGATTTTCCCACTTCTCTCATTTTTTTCCAAGACTGAGTCTTACCGTTGGATTGTAATTACTTCCTTGATAATGAACTTTGATCTATTCATAACCCACCCCACCCCATCCCAACTGCTGCCAGTACTCGGCCCAGATTCTTAAAACTAGAATTTGAGATCATGAAAGAACTTGAACAGGCCATTTAATTCGATTAACCTCAGTTTTCTATTGTGTAAAATGGGGAGAAGTAATGGTAGCAAAATCTGCCTTATTACAAGATTATTGAAAGGACTGAAGGAGATAATAATGTCTGTGAATGTAAACTCCTAAGTCAGCATATAAGTGTAAAGTACTATTGCACCCCTATAGGTAAGGAAATAGAGCTATGGAAGTAGCTATTAGCTGGGAGAAAGAAGAAAGAGGGGCTGGACTTGACTCCTGGCCCAGGGTTCTTTCACTTATACCACAGGGAGCCTCTGCACTGAGTGTTGTGAGAGATATCTCCTTCCTTCCCTTCCTTACAATCTTTTTTTCTCTTTTAGACATCTTTTGAAGAGCTGCCATGTCCAGAAATCCTGCATCTTCCTCAGAACAGAACAACAACAGCTATCAAACCAAAACCTCAAGTCTTCGAACGTCAGAGAAGAAATGTTGTGAGTCCTGGGAAAGAGGAGGGGCCGCTAGCACACTCGCAGGATTTTATTTTGGGAATATAGTTGTAATCCTAGACTCTGCTGCTTGGTGGGAGTGAGAAATAATTCTTTGACATGGGAATTGAAAACAAAGTTTCCAGGGTGGAATTTCCTGTCTGAAACAAGTAGACTTAGTGAAATATCTGTCCTTGGGGTTAAAGTGCTGGTGTAGCAGTTCCTTATACGGCTTTCTTTAATTGATTCTACATCTCCTGCACACTGACTTGCTGATATAAGTTAGAACATGCACTGTGCATGCAGTGAGTAAAACAGATTTGCAGGGTACAGGAGTTACTTGGGCTGGAAATGTTATCAGTTTCTCTTTATCTGTTGGTAGTCCATTTTGGGAGGCTGCTGTTTATTACAGAAATTGCAGGTAGGAGCCAGTGCTGCTTGGCATCATTCCTACAGACCTCAGGGGGAATGAACCCTGGCACTTGACTTCTCACAGTGTCTGGGCACCTTACTATCTCAGAGGTTAGCCTTTGCACTTTGCAAACTATTTTCCCAGCAGGTTCATTCCTTTGAGGACAGCTTTCACGTGAGCATTTCCATGCCAGTCTTTTAGACAGAGACAGCAGGAGGGCTTGCAGGGAGGTGAAGCATGCATTCCTAAGCATCATTATAGGTTGCATAGCTTCCCAAAAGGACTGGGATGCTAGTTCCCGAGATGTTTGGGAGAATTTCAAGGAATGCTAACTCTTGCCCCTGCTTCCGGATTGCACCTTTCCTTTGGGATCCTATCAGTCAGTTCTTCTCACTTGAGCAGTTATATATATCAGCAGGTGGAAACAGCCAACCAGTGTGAGACCAGGAATAGTCTCATGTTCAAAGCTTTCCCCAGAGCCTCGACCTTGATGTCATGCCCTTGTCAGTTTCATGATTAATGATGATAATCTCTCTTCACCTAGCACGCATGAGGCCTGCTGGACAGAAGCAGCTGGTTTGGATGTGGTACTGGCGTTGGCACACCTCTACAGTTAGGGTCTTCTTTCTCTGCCAGGGCAAGAAGCCAAGTACTAAGGGTGAAAAATACTCCATGAGAGATAGCTAGTATAACATGATGTTTGAGTGCAGCCTCTAGAGTTAGGCTGCCTGGACTTGAATCCTGGCTTTACTACTTCCTAGCTGTGTGCCCTTGAACAAGTTGCTCATCTTCTCATGCCTCAATTTACTCCTTTTTAAAGTGGGGATACTATTAGTATTTCCCCCAAGAGTGATAGGAGGATTAAATGAGTAAATATAGGAAAGCACTTAGAAGTGTGTTGGGCATATAGCTAATGTATGTTATTTTTCACAGGTGACTCAATCTGCATGTTGTATTTATTTCTGAAACATATATAAATGCTGTACTGGGAGCTCATTATTTTAAAGAGTCCTGTGAAGAGTTATTTTTTCAGTAAAGACTGTTTTCTCCTCTTGTTTGACAACATTGTAACCCAGATCTGGGATGTACCTCTTAAAGGGGAATACACTTGTGTTATTAGGATGCTTGGTCCAAAAGAAATCAGAGAGCTGGGGCTGGGGGGCAGCGCTGATGATTGTGGCAGTCTTGGACTCTGCATGATACCATACCGTGTCGGTCTTCCTAGCTCTGCTTTATTCTCCACGTTAGGAATCTCTCCTACCTGCCTTTCTAACTCTCTTGCAGTTTTTCTGCCTTGTGGGTCTGATTAGTCAAGGAAGCAAGATCTCTGGTCTCCTTCCTGTGTTCTAGACTTTAATTCCTACTCTGGGCTCTAATTTCTCCTTTCCAAGCTCTAGCTTCTTCTCCAAACAGCTTCTCTACCCCCTCCCCTGCTCCACTGGAGGCCTCTGGGTTGTCCTAAAGCCACCGTGATTTATTTTCCCTACTCCCTTCTCGGTTGTGAGACTGTTGTAGTCATAGTCAAAGGAGAGAATACAGTTCTGAGAATACGTTAGTCTATTTCCTTTTGCTCTGCTATGTACCTGCATTTTGGAGCAGGCTCGCCTGGCTGCTTCGTGTTCACACCAGCAAGGGTTTATTAGGGTTTTATTAGGGTTAGGGTTTATTAATAGCTTAACCTTTTTTCCCTTGCTGCTAATTACACCTGTGTTGGCTAACTTTGACTTTGGCAAGTGACTGGGCTTGAGGACTTCAGGGCTGCAGAATGTGACTTTAGGAAACCAAAACCTCTAAAGGAGCATTACTGGGACTTCAACTGCTCCAGGGATGGGGTGAAGAGGGGTGCTGACTGAGGTGCCTTTAAGGTGCTCAGATGACTGGTTTCAGGGCTCTATGAAAGCAGGAAGAGGGAGGGCTACATGCTTTTTTAAAAAATTTCTTTGCTATCTTGAGTAGATACGGAGCAGACAAGTCCTTATATGTACCTTTCCCTAAATACAAAAGCAAAACATGTTCATGAAAAATTCAAACAATACAGAAAGAAAGAAAGTGAAAAGTAAAAGAATCTCCCACAATCTCTCCTGCTCTGCTAAGTTTGATTCTTTTAGACATCTTACACTGATGTGTCCCATTAATGAAAATAAGTTCATACTGTACACATTCTGTCCTGCTGCCATTTCCTTTCTTTAAAAACTGACTATATTGTGGACATCCTTTTCATGTTGGCAAATCCAGATTTACCTCAGACTGCATTGTAGGGATATGCCAGTTTTCCACCGATGAACATTTAAATCACTTCCAATCTTTCACCATCACAAAGAATGCTGCAGTGAGCATCCTTACACATCTACCTTTGCACGTTTGTGCCAGCAACTCTTCCTACAGAAATAATAGGATAAAAGATGGACATGTTGGAAATGTTGATCAGTATTACTAATTTGCTCTCCTAAGAAGTTCTGTGTTGTAAGCTGTTTTTAATATTTCAAGATACTTGATGGAAATTGGGCATTTGCAACTATAGCTGCACTGGTTAACTAAAACATCAGGTTTCTTAGCATTTGGCTGCAGTTATATGAACTTGGTTATGTCATGCCTGTCAAACAGCAGGAGATAATCAGCAGTTTTTATGACTCCTAATGAATAAAAATAAGATACCGCCAATGAAACATGCTTTATGGGCAGCATATTTCAAAACATTGGGCCTATTGAGAACAAATAATAGAAGACAACCTTTGTCATGAAAAGGCTGGGAATCATTGCTCTCCTACACCATCGTTCAGAATTAGGATGGAGAACATTGTTGGGTTTACCGTGGGGGTCCCTTTGTCACGTGCAGATTTGAGGCACAAGAGCTGGCAGTTGGGACTGAATGGGCAGTCATAAGACCAGGAGTCTGGTCAGAGCCCTGACCTTGACTTTCTATTGTGCAAGGCTACGGGCAAAACTCTTAACTTCCCTGGGCTTGAGTTTTTCTGTTTATACAAGAGAAGTTATCAAGTCCTCGTTTCATCTAACCAACTTTAGGAAGGGAAAATGAGTTTAAGATTGAGAAAATGAGTTAAACCTTGTGTGAAGAAGATGGAAAGGAATTTTGAGGTTGAAATGGTTTTCTATTATATGTCAAAGGTAGGGTACATTGTCTCTGAAATTAACCAGCATGAAGTATCTAACATTCAAATTAAGATGGTGGCGGCAGCAGGTGGTTTTGTTTTTTTTAACAGGCAGGACAGACTGTTCCTAATTTTGCCAGTGTGGCAATTTGAGATAGGAAGTGTAGTTTAGTTTTGTACTCTGGAAATTGAGAAACCTGGGTTGCAGCAGGTGTGTGTGGGTGTGCTCAGGGCAGAGGTGGAAGGTGTGGAGCAGGAGGGCTCATGTGAACTCCCCGTGGCTGGGGTTTTCTCTTGTTCTTAGCATTTTCTGTCCAGTTTGGTAAACATAGAACAGCTGGTTCACTGGTTGCCTTCAGAGCAGCTCCCAAGTATCAGTTAATTTAAGCTTTACAGGGCCTTTGGGGAAAGTGCCTAATGGGCTGGAAGTGTGGACAAAGCAGGCCTGGCAGTGCAGGTAATGAGCCGAGTCCTGGGGGATTGAGAAGACTGCAGTGCTGAGCTGAGCTGGAGAAAGTGAAGACTCAGGGGATTTTACTACCTAAACCTGAGGCAGCTGATCCTGTGCGGAGTATATCTGCCTGTTAGGGGTCAGTGATCAGGGATTAATACTAGCTGAGGCTGCAGGGCAGTTTGCTTGCCTTGCACTCCCTATTTGGACAGAGATGAAAATCACTTATGTTGTTCCATTACCTACCTTGGAGGAGCTCCTGCCTAGGAAACTCTCTTCCTTCTGAGGGTGGTTCTCTACCTGGGTCCCTCTGCCTACTTCTCCAGGGAGATCTTTTTACATTTCTTTCTCAAAAAAGGAAAGATGAATTTCCTATCCAGGTGCCTCCATTTTACTGAATTGTTTCTTAGCCTTACAGGGCCACCTTGTCCCAGGGCAGAGAAGCAGCCGCAACTAGCAGGGCACCTTCTGGAAAGCAGTGCTGGGAAGTGGAAGGTGTAGGTGTTTCTTTCCCTTTCCCATCCTGGGCAGGGACTTCCCTCATCACAGCTGGCGGAGTCTGAGCCCTCCCAGATCATCCTCAGTTAGGGTCTTGCCCCCAGGAAAGTGGCTGGCAGCAGTGCAGGTCCCTGTCCCTGTGGCAGGATGGGCGGGGATGAGCCAGTCCCTGTGAACAAGCTGAGAATGAGCTGCTTTTTGTGGAGAAAAGCTGCTAAGGAAGCACAAGATCTGGATTCCAGTGCCAGCTCTCCCCTTGACTCATCGTGTGTCCTTCAATAAGTCACCTGACCTCTGAACATCTAGGTTGCTCCACTTGTCCAGTGAAACTTATTTCAGTAAATGAGTATTCCTGAAAGAAGTTATTAATAATTGACTAAGGAAGGGTAGACCAGTGACTAGTCATGCATCTCAAGTGTCTTGCTTTTATCTGGGCCATTGAGGCAGGCTGGGCTAGCTCTTCCATAAAGCTTCCTGGGATTTATTCAGAACTTGGAACAGGTAGGCTTTGCCTACCAAATCTCACTATTGGTTTAGAAATTCTGGCTTAAGGAGGAGCTCATAGCCCGAGTGCAAAGGCCAAAACAGCTTGAGGCAAGGCTCTTTGGGCAATGGGCACTCTAATTCTTGCCTGCGGCCTTGAAGGAATGGGTGGGATCTTCAAGGTAGAAACTCTGTTGGACCTATGAGAGGAGCCCGCTCAGTTCTGCACTGGTGGAATCTCCAGTCACAAGACCTTCCTTCCCAGCTAGATCATTCTCATGTTACTAGGCATTCTCATGTTAAGGAGGTGACATGATTACTTACTTTCTAATCCTTGCCACTTTTCCTTCTCTTTCCACCTCGGGTACCTCTGTGAAGACCTCAGACATGTGGGAAAGACATGTGTTGGTTTGGGTGCTTTCTGGAAATCTGTACAACCTTTAGCTCTATTTCAGGAGGGTCTGTCTGATATTTTCTTATTTGCCTTCCCACTCTCCCTGGACCTTTTCCTCCCAGGTTTATGAGGATTAAACAAGATTATGACTGTGAAGGTCCTAGCCCACTGCATAAACTTACTAGGCCATTAGTCGTTTAGTTCTATTTTGTTTCATTTCCTTCTAGCATGGGCATCCTATATGACCAACTCCCCGACTCTCATCGTTATGATTGGTTTGCCAGCCCGGGGTAAAACCTATGTGTCCAAGAAACTAACACGCTACCTCAACTGGATTGGAGTGCCCACCAAAGGTAGGTGCAGATCATTCCTTGGGAAGGGAAATCTTATCCTGGGCTGCACAGGCTTCTGGGAGATTTATTCTTCCTGGCATCAAGATCATGGGGTGCTTCTGGCAGAAATAGTGTGATAACTTTCTGGTTTCCTGGATTTATTCCCTGTTCCTGGACTTGTCTCCTCTTGGCCTGGGTGGATTGGCCTTGTTTTGAGGGATTGCCTTTGATAGGAGTATTAAGAATTAAGTGAGTATAGGGCTTTACGCTTTCAAAGCCCTTGCGTGTGCATGATCTAATCTAACCCTATCAATATCTCTGTGAAATAGATAGAGTAGTGGGGGAAATTGAAACTCAGCTGAAGGTCTAGAAAGTCAGGACTTTCGACTCTTCATCTGGTATTGTTCCCAACCCACCATGGTGCTTTTGTTCATCCCCTTGGCCACTGTGACATTAGGCCAAGAAGTTCCATTCGGTGAGGGCATCATATTTTACTGCTGAAGGATTTGCGTGTCTTCTGCAGTGTTTAACCTTGGGGTGTATCGGCGTGAAGCAGTCAAGTCCTATAAGTCCTACGACTTCTTTCGGCATGACAACAAGGAGGCCATGAAGATCCGCAAGTGAGTCTTGTTCAAGGCCTGACCCCCAGGTCAACTCTTTCTTGTTCATCACGAGACTGGACAGGACAGGGCTTTGGTTTCCTCTCAGTAAATATCTTGTGGGGATTTTAAGTGGAAGTTACCTGATGGGCAGATCACCTTGGGCTTGGGTGGGTAAAGAACAGGGCTCAGGGTGATGCCTGTGTGCTTGTAGACTCAGTCTATAGAGGGATGAGATCTATGTATTAGGGCAGGGGCAGAACATAGATACAGGATAGTGTAAAAACCTCAATAGGAAAGTTGAAAGATCTAGTTAGGGAAAAATTTTGACCAGTGGGAAACTAAATGGGAAGGCACGTCCATCCTATAGCAGCCCAACTATCTGTGTCTCTGGCTGTCTTTGCACTTAGCTCTTCTTGCTGGTTTCCTTTGCTCTCTTTGCAGACAGTGTGCTCTGGTGGCATTGAAGGATGTCAAGGCATATCTCACTGAGGAGAACGGGCAGATCGCGGTGAGCCTTACCTGCTTCTTTCCTCACTTGGTTCCTGCCCTTCCGGCAGCCTGGCTACTCAGCCCACCTTGGGTCCGCCTTGGTAGGGTTCCATTTCTCCATCCCTACTCACTTCCCTTGTGTGCTTTCTTCCCAGGTGTTTGATGCCACCAATACCACCCGGGAGAGGAGGGACATGATTTTGAACTTTGCCGAGGAGAATTCCTTCAAGGTAGGACTGATTCTGCACTGGAGGAAAAGGGATGAGTGGAGGTGGGGGCATAGGAAGGGGGCTAATTCCGGTGGATCTATGGTGGGTGAGGACAGGATTGGATATCTGATTCCCCTCGTTCTTGAGTATTTCCTTTCAGGCCCTTTCTCAGACCCTTAGCCTGTATGTTTGAGGCCCAGGGGATGTGATAGGAGCTACATGAGAAGGCCTTGAAGGCCACTTTCATGAAGAAAATCCTGGGAGATGTGGCTGGGTGGGGTAGGTGAGCATGTGCTCTTAATGAGTAGCTGGCACGTTTGACTTGTTTATCACTGCCTTGTCTCCATGGCCAGGTATTCTTTGTGGAATCTGTCTGTGATGATCCTGATGTCATTGCTGCCAATATCCTGGTGGGTGACACCCCTACATACCACCTCCTCTTCACCTTTTGTGCCCTCTCTGTATGTTTGTGTGTGGTAGGGGGTGTTCTGGATAAGGAGAGAGAGAAATAGACATGTTTAACATCACAGGGGGATCTTTTCTGTCTCTGCCATTTGGTACTTTTGACATTCTTTCCTTGGGAGAGGAAACCGAGGCTTCGGAAATTAGCTGTTGAGTGGTCTTAGACCCTAGGAATCCTGGCGCTGTGTTCTGGGTATTATTTAGATAATGAGATCTAGATATTAAAATAGATCAGACTTTTCATTATCTGTCAGGATTGACTTACGGGAAGGTCATCTGCCCAGCAGTCATCCAGTATTCTGTGCATTGAGTTCCTCATGCCTTGTGGGGTCACAGCATGAGACAGTCCCCATTGGATGGGTTGTGCTCTGTTCTGCCAAGCAGATATCCATGCATGGTCTCCTGGTGGTGCCGTCCCAGCAGTGTAGGAACTTGGGATCATCTGGGGAAGAGGCTTCTGGCCCTAATTCAGGCATTGGGGTCACACACCCTATTCTGAGTGGCAGTGGGAGAAACTAGAGCCCATTCTGTTTTCCCAGTAAAGTGCATAAAGGGATTGGGGCCCAGGAGCAGTTTCAGCTGTGTGACTGCTTCTGTCCCTCAGCCAAGGGCAGACACATGACTCCCAGTTGTCTTTACTTTCTTGGTTGCCTGGCTCACAGGAGGCGGGGGGGGGGGGGGGGGGGCGGGGGGGGGCTCAGTGAGTGGGGTGTGCCAGCATTCCAGTGAAAGGCTACTTTTATGAACTTCTTTTTCTTTTTTTAGCAGTGGCTATTTGTAGGAGGGCTGTTTGGGGCAGACGTCTGCCTGGGCCCTTACTAGCCCTGTGGTTTCAGGAAGTAAAGGTGTCGAGCCCTGACTACCCTGAGCGGAACCGGGAGAATGTGATGGAGGACTTCCTGAAGAGAATCGAGTGCTACAAAGTCACCTACCGACCCCTTGACCCAGACAACTATGACAAGTAAGGTGCAAGGCTGTGGTTTGAAGGGCCTGAGGCCAAGGTCTCATCTGGAAAAAAAGCCTGTGTCCCTCTGTCCCCTCACTTTCTTCTGATAATCTAGACCTGTAATGTTCACATCATTCCAGAGAAACAAGGTATGGATTTGTGGCTTTTATGTGGGTTGCATCTGGAACACTGAAGTGTTTTTTACCTTCAGTATTTTCTCTCTATTTTCTAGAGCAAGATTTCCCAATCTCAGCATTGTTGGCACTTTGAACCGGGTAATTCTTTGTTGTGGGGTTGTCCTGTGCATTGTAGGATGTTTAGCAGCATCCCTGGCCTCTGCCCACTAGGTACCGGTAACACCTCCAAGGGGTGACACCAAAAATGTTTCCAGACATTGCCAAATATCCCCCGAGGGGCCAAATCACCCCTGGTTGAGAACCACTGCTCCAATCTATGGCTACACCACCCTGAATGCGCCCGATCTCGCCCGATCTTGGAAGCTAAGCAGCGTTGGGCCTAGTTAGTTCTTGGATGGGACAACTCCTGCTCCAGATCAGTAGTTCTGAACTAGGGTGTTGTAGGACACCCCTTGGAGATGTGTCATCAGGTTTTAATCAATTTTTAAAGTTTACTCTCTCTATATTATATGATATTACATATATATTAATATTAATACATGCACATATAATATTATAACCTAAGATAACACATTATATGTAGTATAATAAATATTGGATATTATATATATATCTATATGTTATAAGTAAAGCCCTCAGGAACATGCCTGACTCAGAGGAATGTCTGATCAATGCTGGCCGTCATTACTATGGCAGCATCTATTGGCAACGTGGTATAGAATATGTGTTAACTTGTCGTGTGTGAGGTATATGAGCCATGGCAAAACACCAAGTCTGTGTTGAAGAAAGATAGTGTACTCTGTGGGAGTGTGGCCTTGTGAAAGAGCGTGCCTTCAGGGCAGTTGACAGCTTTGTTCAGATAAGGACACAGACCTGCGGCCAAGCAGGTGTGACAGATGTGCACGGCACACTGAAGCTGCCGCAGTGGGTTGCTTACTGTTGAGTCTTTCAGTTCCTTCAACAGCAGGTTGGTTAATGTTTTGAGCCTGTCAGTTCCTTCAAGTGGGTTGCCCAGAAAACTAATATTTGGAGGTGTCCTCTTCATACAGAGGTCGAAAACCACTGCTCTCTATATGGCATAACAGTATATCCTTCCGTTAACCCAAAGTCCTACCTAAAAAAACATTTCTAGAAGAATATTATATATAATGTATGTGTTCATAGATGTTACCTCTGTTTGTAGGGTGATGGGTGATTTGCATCATTCTATCTTTTTTTTCTGGTTTTTTTGGGGGGGGGATTGATTTTTTTAAAGCATTTATTACTTTTATAAAGCATTTATTACTTTTACAAGCCCATGATGGTCACAAAGCAAGCAGTGTCCGAAAGTGTCTTTGAGTGGGGCTCCGTTAGGTAGATCCGGGGGGTGTGCAGACATCCCTGTCTGTGGTTCGGCTGCCTCTTCCCTCGCGGCGTTGCTGCTGGTGCCATATGCCAGGTCTTGATCGCCTCGGATGGGCCTATTCTTCACACCAAGTTCAGGCTTAGCAAAACCTTCAGGTCATCTAGTTTAGTCCCTGGAGGGAAGCCTGAATTCTGCTTGCCATATTTATCTACATTGCATGGCACAGCACAGACACTGAGGAGACGGTAGGGACTGACTAGAAGGAAGTTTAGGAAACTGTGCTTCATCTTGGATTTGAGGAGTGATCCATCTCCTACCATTTGGTTCCATAAACGGGGAGAGGGGGGTCACAGAGGAGAGGAGGAAGAGTGGCTATAAGCCTGCAAGTCACTATAGAAATCCTTTTCCCTCCTAATCCAATTATAAGATTTTTATACCCAGGGAACTTTTTTTTTCTTGCTCTGTCCCAGGGATCTTTCTTTCATCAAGGTGATAAATGTGGGCCAGCGATTTTTAGTCAACAGAGTCCAGGACTACATCCAGAGCAAGATAGTCTACTACCTCATGAATATTCATGTCCATCCTCGCACCATTTACCTGTGCCGGCATGGAGAGAGCGAGTTCAATCTCTTGGGGAAGATTGGGGGTGACTCTGGCCTCTCAGTGCGGGGAAAGCAGGTGAGTAATTAGCCAGCAGGCTGGATTTCCTGGGCTTAGAGTTAAAAGGGCACAGTGGAGGTCATCCCTTTTATCCCCTTACTACTTCTTAAATCCCATTTGGGCTTGGACTGTGGTTTAAGAAAGTCAGGCAAGTACTCAAGGTGTTTTCCTACTCACTGCATCTAGCTCTGTGTGGATAACTTGGAGCCATTTTTGCTGCAGTCGTCCAGCCCCAGATCTTTATTGGGCACGATTTGTATTCTTAGCACAGTAGAGGGTACATCAGTCAAAGTTTATTTCCTCATGGGTTTATATTAACTGTAGTAGCACTTATGGATTTTTGACTGTGGCTATACACATTGCCCATTTCAGGCTGAGTTAGTGTGTGTGTGTGTGTGTGTGTGTGTGTGTGTGTGTGTGTGTGTGTTTTCTTTCCTTTTTTAATTTTTATTTTCAAACCCCAGTTTTCCCACGCTCTGAGGAAGTTTCTGGAGGAACAGGAGATAACAGACCTCAAAGTGTGGACGAGCCAGTTGAAGAGAACTATCCAGACTGCAGAGTCTCTTGGGGTGACTTATGAGCAGTGGAAGATTCTGAATGAGATTGATGCTGTGAGTTGGAAGCTCTGAAGGCCAAAAAAAAGAAAAAAGACAAAAGCCAATAAGGGTCTCGTATTTAGGCAGGAACTATGAGAAGTCACTACTTGGGCAGTTTTATCTAGGAAACTAGAAACACAAAGTAGAAACTTTGAGGAAGCTGAATCTGTGGCCAATTTGGAGGTTCAGGGAGGAAAACTGCATCCCAGATGAGATTTCCTGCCTCCTTCAGTTCTTGTGTCAATGATGGGACCCAAACCAATTTTTGACCCAGCCATTCTGGCACCTGGGGAGAGTGGGGCTAACAAGGACTCATTTTGTTCTTTGTATGTTTGCCGCCTGGGAAAAAGAAATAGCCAGCAACCCACTTCTTTAATTTCTGCTTAGACCATTTGGTCAGCTATTCAGGAAAAGTCCTTCCCAAAGTTTTTTTTGGTTTTCTCTATCTTTAAGCACAGAAATAGAGATTTCTTTCTCTTCCTCTCTATTCTTTTATTTCTTCTGCAAGGTCTCCAGTCCCTTCAGATTCCCTCCTTCCCTGCTTCCTCTTCCTTTTATCCTGTTGCCTTTTCTTGGCCTTTAAGATCCCCACAGTAGCAGGAGAAAGTGGCAGGTGAGCTAGAGAAGCTGCCTTCCTCTCTGCGGTCCTGAGAGTGGCAGACACCCCTTGACTCCCTGGTCACAATCAGGTATAACACACAAAAAGACCCAGCACAGTGTGTGGCACGTAGTGAGAAACTAGTATTTTTCAGTGTCATCTTCCTTATTGGGGATGGGGCTAGTGTGGGTCAGTTTACCTCTTTAAGCCAGTGTGGCTTTTTGCAGGGCGTGTGTGAGGAGATGACCTATGCAGAGATAGAAAAGCAGTATCCAGAAGAATTTGCTCTTCGAGATCAAGACAAGTATCTGTATCGGTATCCTGGTGGGGAGGTGAGCCTCGCTCATGTGGAGTGACTGCCTAGCACTTTGCTGGGGTTTAGCTTTGATCCAGGGGAAGAATTGACTGTGATTTGGGGGGAGTCTAGACATTGTTTATCATCTTACCCTTGAGTCATATTGGGTCCAGTTCAGCTTCAGCAGCCAAGTGCCTCATTAATTTGTTAAGATTTCCAGGGAAAAGGGTGACAAGACCTCCTTTATGTTGAGTATGTTGTAGAATCAACACGATCTTCTTTTAGTTTCTATTTTTCATTCTGTTTCCTTAATCCCACCCCCACATAAGCAAATGGAGTCATCAAGTAAATATGTGGGATATGAATTATTGCCCTATCATCTTCAGTGTTTTAGGCTATTTCCTGGACTAAGGGGCTTTATACCATAGGGATGTATAAGGCAAAGGTAAATAAAACAGAATGGCAGAGGTGCAGGAAACTCCTAGGTGGCTCTTGTTGTCTTATATACTGCCTGTATTAATCTGTGGGAACAAAAAAACCCAACACAGGTTGAATTCAGACTTTCTTTTCTTGACCCATAGTTTTCTTGGTCTGAATATTGCTCTTGAAAGATCTGATTATTCTCAAGTGATACCAGGGCTGGGGACGGTTAGTAGGTGACATAAAGTCGCTGAGTATCCAGGAGGAAAGCCCGCTGGGGAAGAAGAAGTGGCCTCTTGACTCCGGGCCCCAGACACTGACTTGGCTGCCAGCTTGCATCTGGCCCCCTGCCAGCCTGCCCGTTTCCCCGCACAGTCGTACCAGGACCTTGTGCAGCGGCTGGAGCCTGTCATCATGGAGCTGGAACGTCAGGGCAACGTCCTCGTCATCTCCCACCAGGCTGTCATGCGCTGCCTCCTGGCCTACTTCTTGGATAAAGGCGCAGGTACAGTTTGAGGGAAGGGCTAGGGGACACATCCATGGGGAGAGGGCTGGCCTCACAGTGGCACCAGGATCCTTGGCAACCAGACCTTCCCCTCTTCCACTCAGAGTACATTCTTCAGGCAGCAGTGTGGGGCTCCCAGCAGCCACGGGGTCAGCTACTTACTAAAGTCGCTCAGCTGCTGCAAAAACCCCCAACAGAGGTTGGCTGCTGCTGAGGCTCCTTGATCCTGCCTGGCTAAAGGGCCAGCGCCAAGCTGACGCTCCTGGCAGCATCAGGAAAGTGGCTGAATATTCCCAGCGTGTCACTCTGACTACTAGGAAGGTGGTATCTTGGAAGCTTCTTCATCCTTTGATTTCCCTGAACTGCTGGGAAGCTTTTGTGGCCGAGTATCATTGGCTTTTGCTATACCCAGGTGGACCCCTTCCATGGGCCCTGGCTATGGCACTTATTCCTGTTTTGCTTGCGTGGAAGGATTGAAAATGGCCTTATTTCCTTCTTTAGCCACTTAGAAGCGTGGGGGGCTTCTTTGGTCATGAGAATTGACTGATGTTTAGGGGAGGAGCTATACGACTCTAGGTAGTGGTCAGGGTAAAGAAAACTTGTTATGAGCTCCTTAGAATCTCTCTTCTACTAACTTGACCTTGTCCCTAATATTAACACCTCTCTTGCCTGGTCTTTCTGCTTTCAGATGAGCTACCATATTTGAGATGCCCACTTCATACCATCTTCAAACTTACTCCTGTGGCCTACGGTAACTAGGAGCTTCGGGGCTGGCAGAATGTGGGGATCAAGGAAGGTCAGGATATTTGAATTTTCTCTGAAGTTTGTCTAGAAGTTCAACTTATACCACGGAGGTTCCATTGGTGCCTTCCATTTTTAAAGAGATGTATGTATATATGTATGTATTTGGGAATACATACATACCTTTATGGTATACTTTCCCATCATGAAACTAAGGAATTTTCTCTTGAGCTTTTTCCCTGATGGCTTCGTTTCTTCCCTCTGTTTTCCCAGGGTGCAAAGTGGAAACAATTAAACTCAATGTGGAGGCTGTGAACACGCACCGTGACAAGCCAACTGTAAGTATTTTCCCACAGGGGAACGTGCTAGTTTCCCTGCCATCTTGAGTCTTTGAACCTTTAGCATCAAGAGACTGGGGTTTCTTTTATATACAAAAGGGAAACAGATCCAAAACTTGAGTCCTATGTAGTCTGCTTACTTCCAAAAGGAAGAGATGTTAGAATTATTATTTTTTAATTAATAACCCTTTTGTGAGTCTTAACCTTGAAAGTTGGCCCCTAGAAATTCAATTAAATATGGACAGTGTCTGGTTGAAGTAAAATGCAAATTCTTACCCCAGGAAGGTCTCCATTTAGAAAAGCAGAGTCCAGAGGCTCCTATAAAGTCAAGAGACTTAGGTTCGGTCCTAGGTCTGTCGCTGGTCATCAGTGTGATCTTCAATAAGCCCCTTCCTTTCTTTGAGTCTTTTTCCTGCTTTAGGATCTGATACTCAAGGAGCTTCTCATTCTTACAAACCATTCAGCTCCCTGGTGCTAGGAGACCAGGCCATGTCCCCTGTCCCATGGGAGACCCTGTGTGCAGAGGAGCAGGAGTGAGGGCGGCTGTTGTGGTTACAAGCGATATTTAACCTATACGAGTGAGCTCTTGGCTTGGCTTTCATTTGTGTGGTGTCCCTCCATTTCCAATCAGAACAACTTCCCCAAGAACCAAACCCCCATAAGGATGAGAAGGAACAGCTTTACGCCTCTGTCCAGTTCGAATACAATAAGGCGTCCAAGAAATTACAGTGTTGGGAGCCGGCCCCTCGAGCCCCTCAGCCCTCTCCGTGCTCCGGACATGCAAGAAGGGGCCGACTAGCCGAAGACCCAAGTCAGCATTCCGGTGGTGTAACTGTGTGTTTCCCTCCAGCCTGGGCCTCTTGCCCTTGTTGCTAATAACCAAGGAGTCATTAACTTCCTCCCCCAACCCCCACTTCCGACACCTCACCATTAATCATGACACAGAACCTGAGATCACGTATTTGCAGACCAACTTTAGCTAGTCTGCAGTTTGAAACATCTCCCCGCTTGGGGGCAAGTTGGCGAGTTGAATCTTTCAGGACAAGTCTGGAGGAAGAGGGAAAGGATACACTCCCCTGGGGCTAAGCATGCCCCATAGGCTTGGTTCTTCTCTCTGTTCCCTGGTGTCTAAACTCCTAATGTCTTTGTGTTGGTGAAGTGGTGATGGTGGTGGTGGGGCATGGGAGGGGTACACAAAAGCCCAATTTTTCTTCACCCTTGTCTCTTTCATGTGTGTTTCCCTCACAGTGCTTACTTGATTGACTGCTTTCTTCCCCCTCTTTCATCTCCCCTTCGGACTGTCCAGTGTAATGTGTGGCACTGTGGTGTCTGTCTAGGAAGGAAGGGGGTGCTTGGCAAGAGAGAAGTCTGATCCAGGTGATGCTTTCTGCAGTGGGCCTAAATGGATCTGGCCTGGGGAAGTCTTTATTTTCCCTTCTCCCTTCCTCTCCAGCCAGGCCCTGCCCGGGCCAGCCCAGGCTACAGAACATCCACAGAATAATTGGGAGCTTGCAAGTGGACATAGGGTGAGAAATTTTGCCTCCTTTCCTGAAAAACAATCATAAGTCTTCGATGCCTTGAGGGAAGCTGGCTCTGAGGATGTGGGAAGTATCTTGGTTTGTGTTTTCAACTTGAAGAGCCAGGCGTGGGTCTTTTGGTATCTGTGGAGTAGGGTTCAGAAGAGTAGGGTGGTCTCTAGCTCTTGCAGGGCTCTTGCAGGGCAGTCATGTCTTTTCTCCAGTGGTTCCCAGGTTCTCTGTCAATCGCAGCAACTTTCCTGCCAAAGCCAGTGACCAGTGGGGCTGTTCAGGATGGAGTTAGGTTTAGGAGTCACCACTGATGTTTGAATTGCTCAAGGAAAAAGGCAGAGAAGAGTTCACTAAAGCTGCTTTTTATTTTCTAGTAATTTTTAGCACACTCTCCTTAAGTTTAAAAACAAAATTTTTCCTATATGAGCAATTTTTTTTAATATGGACAATTTTTTTTCCCCCAAATGTGGTAAAGCTTGATGGTGACTTTAATCTCTCTCATTGGAGTATTCTTGTGTTCATAAGGAGGAACTATCTCATAAAAGGAGTCTTTGGAACCCTATGTCTAGTTGTTGACGGTTTTCATTATCTGTTCATTTCTGTGGTTTCATTTTCTTTGTAGAGTTAAACAGGACATGCTTAGAGAAGGGATTCTTAGCCCCTTGGTAGTCCATGATGGCTTACTCTGTCTCCCAATTTTGCATGCAAAATGTATGAATATATGTACATTTTTCTGAGAGTCAAATTTAAAGTTCTCGTGATATTTTTAAAAGAGAGAGGTGTCTCCCCACCTTAAAGTTATCGGCTTATCTTTTAGAGATAACCGGTGACAACAAGTTAGCTATTTTCCAAGGATATTTTTGTTTTGTTTTGTTTTTGTTTGGTAATGGAAGACCTTTTGTTGTGGTTCTCATCCAGGAGTGTTCTTTAGAATCCCCTTTAGAACTTTTGAAACATAAACAGGCCTGTGTCCACCTTAGGCTTGATATTGATTCAAAATCTCTGAGAATGGGGTCTGGACATGCGTATGTTTCAATAGTTTCCCTGATGATTTGTAACCTAGGTTAAGAACTCCACCTTAGAAAGTTGGGTGGGAAAACACCGGAATAGTAGTTCCTGGGACAAAGCATCAACCTAGGAATTCTGAATTCCTTGTGGTTCTGAAAGGACAGTTCTTTGGAGGTATATATTATATTTGAGCAGATCTTAATATTAAATAAAGTAACACCATCCAAGGCAGGCTGCTGTGTTTTTGAGGATTATTCTAGGTTTTAGTCCCATCTTTAACCCTTTATATTGCAGGGTTAAAAACATCACTGAATTACATAATTGTCCTTGGCTAATAGCTGGGGATTTTAAGCACCCTGGAGAGAGGTACTGAGGCAGTACCTGCAGGATGATAAAGGTTGTCTTAACAGACAACTGACTCCCAACCCTGAGTCCTTTACTCTGTTGCAAGTACAATACCATGGCCAGTTTCCAAAGGCTGCTTGCCTAGATTCTTCTCAGAACTGCATCCAAGACATAAAGTAACCTGTTGTTCTGTTGAGATGTTACCTAATGTGTACTTAGTATCTTTGTTTGTGGGGCTTTGGGCTGGTGGGGCAGTGGTGGAGGAAGAACACACAGAAGTACAAGAACAGATCCTTGCCCTGAAGAAGATTATTTTAAGAGACAGGACATGTAATTTGTAACATGAACATTGGCAAAAGAACAACACACTACGTCTAGAAGTGCTGACTGTCACAGTGGTGTACAGATTGCTTCTCCTGACTTTTCTCTTATGGCCATAATACTAAAGGGGTTGACATGTGGGGATGCCCCCACCATTGCGAGAATGAGATGTGGTTTGGGGAATATGTGGCACTTTTACAAGGTCATCTTGTGTACCTTTGCTTGGAGGGTGACATCTGTAGCCCAAATAAGCATTCATCTTTTCTCCTGCTGCAAAGTGAGAATAATTCAGAGCTAATGAATGAGAAGAGGGAGCACTTTGATCTAAAGACTTTGGATTTATACTGTACCTACTCTTAGCGTGAGTGGCCTTCTCCAACAAACTAGCATTATGTTAACCTGTTATAAACCCCAGCATTAGAGACAGGTCACTGGGACGTTCATTCTGCCTCCCAACGTGCTGATTATTTCACCACTCTCCTGTGCTGTTTGCATCCCCCAGAGGAGGAGCTTTGGTGGTCTTATTATTCTCAGATAGGACAGGAAAAATTGGAATTTGACAAGGAAGATTTTCCACTTCCTTTAGTTTTTAGGTCAAGATCTTTTCAGAGAAGTTTAACAGAAAGAAGCCAGGAGAATATAGAATGGGAAAAAGCTCTTACTCCAAATTTTAGAGAAGTCTTACTTCCTATCCTTCCTTTCTAGGCCTTCTTCCCGCTTCTGTTACTTGGCTGTGTATTGGTAGCATATATACATTACTATGATCGTGTCTGTAGCACAAGTCCTCCAAAGACAAAATGGACTTCAGGGTACCCTTTGCTGAGGTTTTAAGTTTTGTTATGGGAGAAATAAGTGAAGACATTAGCATTTAATCTACTGGTATAAAATGGGGAAAGGAAAATTATTATCAATTCTTTTTTCTTGTTCTTGCTTCAAAACTGAATGAGGAAGTCCGTGACAGATTTGAAAGAGGAATCTAAAGCAGCCTTGGAGAACCTGCTTCTGTTCTATCTCCTAATCCCCAAATTGGAATTTAGCTCTTTCTTATTCTTTGTATTGCTCTGGTAAAAGGAATGGTTTTACCTTGATTTGGAAAGTAGAATAAGAAAACTCACATATTGTGCTAGGGATATACCCTGTATCATTGCTTCTGGTTTTAGTTGTTTGTTTCCCGAGTTAGGGATACTGTACATTTGCACTCCTAGATGGAATGGTTAAATATTCCTTGTTATTATCTGGGTAATCCTCTTTGCAACCCACATTTGATCTTTAGAGGCACTGGCATTTTGAAGAAACATATAGCTGTTTGGAAATAAATTCATTTTACGGTTTTTTGTGTATGTGTAGGAGATCTGAGAAACTCACTGGTGCTTAGGATGGCCAATGGACGAGGGAAAGAGTGTCTAGTAATTGAAAGAACTGTATCTGGTTTATGTAGTCTCACGCACATTCCATTGTCTTTGTCAAGCCCAGAAGCCATGCTGTTTGGTGTCAAGAAATTTGATAGATTTGCCCAGCTTTTCTAGTATATATTTTGACTTATATGTGTTTTAAAATATTTTTATTTTAAAAATTTGTAACAATTAAGTCAGGTTGAACATTGAGAAGTAGAACTCTGACTTCCCCTCAAGGTAACACACACATCAGAAGACTTAATGTATCCGGAAGTTGAATTTAGACTCATACTGTTTAGAAGACGGTCTCTAGTAGGCTGTCTGTGCTGGCTGACTGACAGACTCTAGTAAGGTCTCTGTGCTTCCTGACTGATAGACTAGTAGGATTTGTATGCTGACTCTATAGGATCTGTGTGCTGACTGACTGACAGACTCTAGTAGTGTCTGTGTGCTGACTGACTGATAGACTAGCAGGATCTAGGTGCTGTCTGACGGGCTCTAGTAAGGTCTATACATTGACAGTCTATCTGTTTTCTGACTGTACCAATTGGTAGTATATACACATTATTGTAATTTTCTGTCTATAGCGTGTGTCTTACAAAGAAAGGTACTAAGCACTCCATACATTTTCTTTATGGGGAAGTTCTGTACACTATGACTTTTAATAGACACTTCTTGTACTTTAGTGACAAAATTCTCATCATTTTGTTAAAGATAAAAGTTGTAATCACTTGTATAGTTTTTTATGAACTCAGCCAAGGGAATGCTGGTTAAGAGCCCGAAGTTGTTACCTCTACTTGAAGTCGTCTCATCCAGTCCCCGGCTTTGGGGCATGACTTCACTTACACCGTCCATTTCTGAACTGTCTGTGCCCTCAATTCACCCTGTTATGGAATGTAGCATTCCATTGGATAGTGCTGCTGTTTTTAGTCTGCCATGCATTTGGCTTTTACTCCTAATCTAATAAATAAAAATGCAAAGGAAATTTTGCATTCAAAAATGGATTTTAAGAGTTGGCAAAAGTATTCTTTCCAGTAATCCTTTCCCTGGATATCTGTGACCAAGATTTACCTACTCAGTGTTTTTGTATCTGAATTGCTTATGTACATTTTTTATTGTGTTGAAGTAACAAGATCAATTCATTCTGATACGGTGATGGTTTTGCTATGGCAAAAGCAAAGGACTGATCACAAACGGTGCCATTTGGAGGGGGGTGGAGTGGGGCTGAGCACCACAGGCTTGAATGGGAATGGGCTGGATCGGGAAGCCTAGAACTAGAGTTCTACTGTAAATTTCCTAGGCACAGCTCTGTTGAAAGTAGAGACATAAGTCTTTAGCAGCATTCTGATTTAATCTGGTGACTCTGATAACAGAATATGCCACTCAGATCCACTTAAGGTGTGTATAACTGTATTCAAAATGTGTTTTTGTGTGGGGGTGTGTGTGTAGAATGGGTAAATAAAATTGTTAAGTAACTTGAACCTATCAGAAGGCTCCTGGGTTTTTTGTTTTGTATTTTTGGTTTTGTTCCCCACCCACTCCCTACCCCTAAAACTTTGCCTGGTGCTGCACAACAAATGAGATGCAGGGAAGTTCTGTGTGTAATTGGAGTCCATGGTGTAGGCATGGCTCTCTTCTACCACCTTCTGGGGAAGATGGAAAGGACATTATGGAAAGCACATGAACTTTAGTAGTTGGCTCCTATATAAGAATTAAGAAAAAATTACATTTGACCATACTATGCAGTGACTCCCATTAGTGACAGGTAACTCATATTATCTATTATAAAGAAAAATTTTGGAGAGCTTTTAGAATTTAGTGGGATGTTGCTCCTAAAATATGACCTGCCTGTTTCTGAAGAGATTATGGCCAGTGGTATACAATGGGATTTAACTTCTGGTACGGGAAGTACAGGTGGGATTGTTTCATCATTCTCATGCCTTATTCCTTGTTACCCTAACAAGGACCAGGAGCTCATTAGAAATGCAGAATCTCAGGCCCCATCCCAGACATACTGAATCAGAATCTTCATTTTAACAGGATCACCAGGTGATTCATATGCACACTTAACATTTTAGGAACACGTTCTCGGGGGAAGAATTTCTCACAAGGTAAAACATTAGATCCCAGTTTATGGGAAGAAGTTGGTCCACTCTGATGACTGATTTCAGAATGAACTGCGGTGACTACAATGGCAGGGACCCTTCTCAGAAGCCAAGTAGCCCCTGACTACAGTGTCACTTTTTGGCATGGTCTTTTAGTTGATGTAGCCTATGTACTCTCCTTTTCCCTGAGGGACCCCAACTGCTTCTGCTTCATATCTTAGGTCTGTAGCTTATGGCCTAGGTCTAAAAGGAGCACCTGGTCCAACATGGTCACAGGGTCATCTTCTCAGGGAGGGAAGCCTGTGACTATGCCATTAGCATTTGCCTGACTCCCCTGACTGCCCCGTGCGTGTGCAGGCACAGCGGTGTGTTCACGCGTGTGTGTGGATGTGGGATGAGGGGTCGGGGACTGGGGTTGGGGCGGGATTCTGCTCTACTTTCTTTGTTCGTCCTTTGGTGGTGGTGTAATGGCTTTGTGTCTCTTCCCCTCTGGCTCCTAGGCAGCAGACAACAAACTGGCAATGCACAGACGCCCGTCTGCCGCAGCCCTCACATTGCTTTCCAGTTGATGTGGCGGCCCGGGCCACACCTCTCCGAGGGACTGGGATCTGCTGAAAAGCTTGGGATGTCAGCTCCACAGAGGCTAGAACAGGAAGTTAAGTTGGTACTGGACATTTGGGGCCACCAAAATGAGGCCTGGAAAAACATCACCACACCTCCTCCCCTCTCGCCTAATGGGAATATCCGTTACATTGAAAAACTTAACATCCCTGTGCCTCAAAACATTTAACAGCCTGAACTGATTAGTTTGTATCATCTCTTTGCTGAGTTTGGCCCACGTTGGCCAATCTCTTTCTGTTTAGACATTTAACATGCTACCTATGACTATCCACATCCCCCGTTGGCTATTCTTTGCCTAAAGTGCAAATGCACCTCTCAGTTTCCAAGTGAGAGGACCGAACTCCAGAAAGCCTTTTCTGTGTGGTGAGAGCTGGTCTCTTGCATCCATTCCAGGCGAGCAGGCTACGGTCCCACACACATACGCTAGCAGTCACCTTCTGCCGCATTGGAAACAAAGGACTAATCACCAGGTGAATGGAGGGTGTCTGAGAAATTCAGTCCCTGGAACATCTCTTCTGCAGTGACGGAAGAACAGTGTCCGTAGCAACCTTTTCGTTTAGAGAGGTTTTTCTTGTTCCAGGCCCTTCAGGGCAGGATCTGACTGCAAGACTCCCCTAAATAGGTACCCACCTTCTAAGTTCTCTTTTGTAGCTACTGCATTTTCTACGTGATGCATGTGCCTCTCGTAGCTGAAGACTGGGCTGACTTAATTCTCCTGAGTGGTTGGGAGTACGGACTGGAGAGAAAAGTAAGGTACCATTTACATCCCATGAAGAAGTAAAGAAGGCTCCTTGGGATCAACTGTATCGGGGAGGCTTTTGGTTTCAAAACAGGTGGAAGGAGACATCCCCTTCCGCTGGATCTGTCACCACGATGTGGTGTCTAACAAAGCCGTGACTGCATCTTCAAGAGGAGCAGGCTTCTGAAGCCTGACTCTTAGCTAGCTGTCACTGTTGTGGTCAACTGGTCTCTCGTGTAAAACTTGGGGGGAGCCGGGGAGAACCAAGGCCTCAGTGCATTAGTCACTTGGTTTCCCTTACGGATAAACCAGATAACTCTTCCCTACATCAGTGACCGTCAGATGTGCAAGTATGTCTCTGTTAATGCGATTTTAACATGTCACCACTCCTGAAGGAGAGTGTGGGATCCCCAAAGGATATTATATCTTGCAAGCAAAAAAGAATAATATGTTTTTAGCTTTAAAAAATTTTTCTTTTCTTTTTCACTCAAATGCCCGCTTGCTGGGCAAAAGGGTGAGTAGCAAAAAAAAGTAATGACATGCAGCTTCCCCCAAATGGTTCTTTTATACTGTGGGTGATACAAGACTCTGTAACCTAAGAGTGATGAGCTGGGCTGCGGGCAGTTCAGCATCTAGAAACTAGGAGCTTATTTTATACACACACAGCTGCCTTGAGAAAGGCTCCTTCCTGCTCTGTAGCAGGTGATTTTCACATGGCTGCTTCTAGCATGCTGTACTGTAATGATTTTGTTCTTGTGATGTGGGTTTCTCTCTGCATCTAAATATACTGTCTTGATGATCAGACAATGTTTTTATTTAGTTATTTATTCTGTCCATGGAAGACATTTCTGAGTCTGCATATCACCGTTTGCATGTATTTAATCAGAATGTAATGTAATTTATATTGTCAGTTGTTTTGGTAGAAATTTAGATAGCTTGAGCTTTTAAGTCGAATGTCATAGTATTACCTTAAGTTAAATTTCCAGAATATGGATATCTGTCTTCTGTAAAAGGCTAATAACGATATTAATGGATGGGGAAGTTTTTTGAATACTTTTTTTCCTCATTGATTTTTATTATAAATATAAACCAAGAGATCCATTTTTCTGGCTGAACGTTTATCTCCTGGATAAATAAAGTCATGCTAAAATATGTGAGTAATATGCATTGTTTTTGTAATAAGAAAATATAATAAAAGTTATTTTTAATTAAAAAATGCAATTAATTTTTAAGATCATACACAAAAGGAGATAACTTTTGGTACATTATATGCACACAATATTAATAACATTATCCAAAATATGTTTGAAATCTCTATTCCTCAAATTCTTTGTTGAACAAGTTGTAGGATTTTAATGGTTCCTCATTAATCAATGAGTCGAATATAATTTTTGACACATTCAGTTTATATTTACATGAGTATCATGTTTTTAACTTTTTGAAAATCATACTTTAGAAGGTGCTTACATGATAGAAATTTACATATTGAGAAAAGATAAAATATGAAAAAAATAAGGCAGTATACAATAAATGATAAATGATAAGTGTGGATTTCGGGGGCTGTTGTAGACTTTCTGGATGACTGTATTTTTAAAATTTATTTCTGCATTTCCTTTATTCATTTAAGCGGACAACTCTGCTTTGCAATATGGGACACAGTGGAAGGGAGTAGAAACACAAACGAGGCACAAACCCCGTCTTAGAGTTAACTGCTTGTTGTGGGAATATTTGGGAGGAAGAAAACTTTCCTCTCTTATATTCAGTGACTGGGACCTGTGGATTAAATTAACAAAAGACAGATGAACAGGAGAGAAAAAACAGTTTATTTACAGATGCAGTGTAAATCCATGTGGGAAAACTCAGTGATGAGTAACTGAAAGGGTTGGTTAGAATCTGGGGCTTACCATCTTACTAGGTGCAGGGGAGCAGCAGAAAGGCACTTGTAGGAAAACCAGATGACTTTTTGGAAAGATGAATGGGTTTTCAGGAGAACAAACAGGAAATAAGAGTGTTTCTAATAGTGTTTGTCTATAGAAGTATGAGTGTCTTCTGTCTCCTTCAGGGCCATGAAATTCTCCCAGAGAAGGAATTTGGGATAAGTTTTACCCACGTTTTCCCCTCTGGGAGTGGACCTGCCCTGAAGAGGAATTTATGGCAACCTTATTTCCCAGAAGCTGTTGCCTTTAGTCAGATAAGAGAAGCCAAAGAAAGCTTTTTTCCCCCCTGCATCATTGAATCTCAAGTGTCTCCAGCTTAAAATAATCTTTACGCCAAAGCGGCATATTTGGGGGTGGCATATTCTGATTCCCTTCAGAAGGAGGACAGAAAACAAATCATTACAACATAATAACAATGGTTACAAAAGAGAATAACATTTGAGACCTTACTGTGTCCTTAGATGCTTTATATTTATTATTTTAATAAAACCTAAAATTTTGTAGGAATTTTAACCCAATTTTATAATTAGAGCACAGAGAACCAACTAAGTGCTGTAATAGTCATGAACAACATGCTATGGGAGCCCCAGAGCAATTTTACATGTTTTAATTCCGAAGACCAAAGCATTCCCTTTACCTCTCTCTCCATTCATTTGATTAACTCTGGCCTCAGGCCAAATCCTGCCATAGGAAGAGCCACCAAGTGGGAAGCCTGGCATAGGCCTGGCAAATAAGGATAATGTGTCTCTGCAGGGCTTTGAAGCTCTCAGGTTTGGAATCAGTCAGGACCAGCTGCTTGCTGGGAAGCCACAGATCTGGAGGGACAGAGGCAGGTAAGATTAGTTTATTCCTTTGAGCTTTTCAGTCTTCAGTGCTGCTTACAGCCTTAGGAGATCTGGTATTTGGGAGAAGGGGATGAAGTAGCATCCGGAGGTGGAGCTTACCTAGGAAAGCACAAGGGAACAGTACCCTGTTCTCTTCCCCCATTGCTGGCGAGAATTGCAGAAGGTGGACTGTGAACACGGGCAAATATTGACAAGTCAAGGTCATGGCAAGACCATCTGGCCCACATCTGTTGGGGAAGGATAAACCTGCAGTTCAAAAAGACTGGTCAACTGGATTTGCATTCCCAGAAACTGGGAAATTTCTGAAACTGAGTTTTAAACCTGGCAGCTCTTTTGCCCTTCCTTTGTATCTTTGCAAAGTCTCTTGTCATACAGCTTCCTTGCTGCTGTTCTTATTTCCTGTTGTAGGATTTTTTTTTTTTTTTTTTTTTTGCATTTTGTCCAGAAAGGGGAAATCAATATAACCTCTTCTCTAGGAGGGAGGTGGTTGGTCTGGCCTTAAGCGGGGTTAGAAGATCATTTCACTCTAAAGCAGGTGTCTGGGCTGGGTTAATTCCAGCCTGGGTCAAGTAATTGATCACCAGATGTTTTTTCGGTTTGTGTGCTCTCTTGTGGTTGTGTGGCTGATTTCTGCTTCAGACGGTACGTATGCTTTCCTTAAACTCAGCTTACAAGGCATTTGATATCAGTTTGTAGAATTCTGTCTAGAGTTTTAATGAAATTTAAATTTATGATATTTCTTTTGTTGAAAAATCTCAAATGACCAATGCTCTGTGCTCAATAATGTCTTAGTATGTATTTAATGATGATCCTGGTCTGGGTGGCTATGGTTTATCTTCCCTTTCTGTTCTGGGAGCCAAAAACAAAAAATCACCAATTTCAAAATCCTAAGAAGTCTTGCCTGTAATAAACTCCAGGACTGCTATTTGGGAAGGGGATTGTTTGTTTAGGAGTGGACAACTTGTGGTTGAGTTTGAGTGAAATCCTGTTATTCTTTTGGAAGTAAAACTTTGGAAATCCTTGGAAAGGGAGGGACATGGATGGACATGGACACGGAAGAGGACAGGAGTCAAGAGCAATAATCCAGCAAAAGGACACTTGGATGGAGGCATCCAAGAAGGGCTTCCTTACAGCACATGCTATGCCAAGTGAATCTGTTTTCTTTTTCCTTCTAGCAGAGAGCTGTTCGGAACCTCCCCCAGTGGACAATAGCATATTTGTTGCAAAGGAGGTAGAAGGACAGATTCTGGGGACTTACCTTTGTATTAAGGGCTACCACTTGGTGGGAGAGAAAACCCTTTCTTGCAATGCCTCTAAGGAATGGAATGGCCCCACTGCTAAATGCCGCTGTAAGTTGGATCTGTCTGCTTCTTTGCCCAAATTGTCATCTCGTTATATTCTTTCACGTACTACTTCCTGTAGGCCATGTTAAAACCTTATAAGAAAAAAAACTTTCAATTTCTAAGAGTCCACTTTTAAAGCACTCTAGTGGTGCACTCTGGTGGTACCTTCTCTTGGAAGGTACATGATCAGCTCTTGATCAGTATTAATTTAGCTGAATTAATAGAATCAATTATACCTACAAGAAGGAAATATTTTTTTCCATATATTAAAACTACTTTTCTTGGTATAATTTGTTTAATCTTACACTGATTTAAATTTTTTATAGTATGGAAAATTTAAAATATATACAAAAGACAGAAGAGTCAAGTTAATTCATATATAGTCATCACATAGTTTCATTAATTATTAACACATGACTAATCTTGTTTCATCTATATCCTCACTTTATTATTTTGAAGTAAGTATATCATATCATTTTATTTCACCCATCATAAAACCTTTGAACTGGGGAAAAATTATGTTCTCAATTTACAAATGTGATACTGAGATCCAACTGCTTAAGGTTATGAATCTCATTTGTGGTATTCTCTATAGAGATGAGAATAAGGAGTCCATATCCTATTTATTATTACTGTTTTTAAGAATAGCTGCATTGGGTTCTCCTGTATACCTATAGTAAAGCACACCAATATTGTTATCCTTCATTCATATGACCAAATTCACGTTCCTCTGCATTCTCTCCTGTTTTTCCACATCATAGGAAAAAAACAAAACAAAATGAAAAATGCTAAATGTATATTTGGCTTGATGAAAGGGAAGGAAAGACTTGCCTCAAACATAGGCTCAAGAATTTTGAGCCATGCTTAACATAACATGACAATAAACATGCTATTGGTAATTTCTACTTAAGTGCTTAAGTACTTTTAGTAAATTCAATTGCCGATTCATATCATTCTTGTGCATGACTAAGATCTTTCCTGCCATACTTAGGTCAGCCTCCTCTTTTCTCATCCTATATTGATATAGTTTAGTACCATGTACCTGGCCCTATTAAAAATGTGCAGTTTTAGCTCTAATTTTCTATTTTCTCACTGAAGACTGAGGAAGTCTGGCTTTTGCTGTGATAAGCTTCCGCCTTGCCCTTTCAGCTTACTGCTTGTTTTCTTCTTCAGTGGGCCACTGTCCTGACCCTGTGCTGGTAAACGGTGAGTTCAATTCTTCGGGGCCTGTGAATGTAACTGACAAAATCACGTTTAAGTGCAATGACGACTACATCCTCAAGGGCAGCAATTGGAGCCAGTGTCTAGAGGACCACACCTGGAAACCTCCCTTTCCCATCTGCAAAAGTAGTAAGTACCAAAGAAACAATCGCAACCCCCTGGGATGCTGACTCCTAGACATTTGCAACATCCCTGTGGTGTTTTCCTTTTTTTTTTGTTCCTGTGAAGGGCTTAGGATCTAGCTGATAGCCAAGAAACAAGTGGAGCTCACAGAACTAAACCTCAACTCAAGTGATATATTCCAGTGAAATGAACAGCGATGAAATGAACAACACCTTTTTCTTTTTCAAGTAGGATTGCTGTCCTACTACGTTTAATGCTGGGTAGTTTAGGGCATTGACTATTTTATTTTTTAATTTCAAGATAGTGATTTAAAGTTTTTATTTGAAAATTACACACCAAAAAAAAAAAAAAATCGAGAGGGGAGAAAAAAGACTGTAACTCATCCACTGCAAAATTATCTACAACAAGAAGTGAAAGTCCCTCTTTCTATCACTACAATATATCTGTCTCAGAGGTAACCAATTGGATGTGTTTATTTCATGCCTTTTCTTATGTTTATGCAGACATTTAGAACAAACATGCACAAATAATATGTTTACATTAAATAAGCATTGTGTGTATGTATATGCCTATAAAAATGGGACCTTGCTATACATATATTTAAGTTATTTTATTTATAACAATATATGTGCACATTTTCCAGACCCATACATATATCTCTATTGCTTGTTTTTAAATAATTGCATGGAGGTATGCCATAATTTATTACACATCTCTCATATTGATGGACATTTATTTATTTCCATATTTTTGCTATTAAGAACAATGCCAAAATGAATTACTTACACACACACACACACACACACACACACATGCATATCCTTATATCTGTTATTATTTCTAGAGGATAGATTCCTAGAATGATTTCTAGGTCACAAGATGTCATTATTTGAAGAATATATTTAAAATATTCAAGAAATTCTACTAAAAATTTTAATACATACTTGGTTACAAAATAAATGTTGAAAAATCAATGGTATTACTTTCTATTAATAATTATTAGTTGAATACTGAAATATAAAAGTAATTTCATTTGCAAGATATATGTGAAAATTTACTGAAGGACATAAAACAAGACTTTACTTAAAAAGAGATATTCCATGATCTTGAATGGGCAGACTTAGTATTACAATGCAGTCCTCACCATAATTTTAAATTTAAAAAATATGAAACAAAACATTAATTTTAAAATTTATCTGGAAAAGTACATATCTAACATTGCAAATTGATTTTTTTTGGAAAATGATGAGTAATGTATATATTTTTCTGAATTGCAGGGGAGGAAACACATTATTAGATAGTAAAATATAGGCCGGGCGCGGTGGCTCACGCCTGTAATCCTAGCTCTGGGAGGCCGAGGCGGGTGGATCGCTCGAGGTCAGGAGTTCGAGACCAGCCTGAGCAAGAGTGAGACCCCGTCTCTACTAAAAATAGAAAGAAATTATCTGGCCAACTAAAAATATATATACAAAAAAAATTAGCCGGGCATGGTGGCTCATGCCTGTAGTCCCAGCTACTCGGGAGGCTGAGGCAGTAGGATCGCTTAAGCCCAGGAGTTTGAGGTTGCTGTGAGCTAGGCTGATGCCACGGCACTCACTCTAGCCCGGGCAACAAAGTGAGACTCTGTCTCAAAAAAAAAAAAAAAAAAAAAGATAGTAAAATATACCACAAGTATAAGCAAAATAGCATTAAAATGTCAAATTATAAGTACTATAATTAATATGCCATTAAAATAGCAATGTATAGGTACAGATAAGTAAAAGAGTTTGCTTTAAATCTGGAGGAAAAGTCTGTATTCAGTGGTAATGTGATAATTATTTATTTGGAAACAGACTTAGGGCTCTAACTCACACCATAGTAAAAATATATTCCAAATGGATACATATATATATAAAGATAAAAAAGAAAAATTATTATATCATTAAAAGAAAACATGAGAGAGTTTATATATTATCTTGGGATGGGAAAAGACTTCCTAAGCAGTAACATAAAACTCAAAAGTCATAAAGGAAGAAAATGGACAGATTTAACTAAATTTTTAAAATAAAAACTTCCATATATAAAAGATATCAAAAAAAATGAAGGATAACAGAGTCTTGGAGAAAATATTTGATGGTTAAAGAGTTCATCTTTTTAATATACAAAGAGCCCCTAGAAATCAGTGAGGAAAAGACAATCCAATAAAAAAAATGGGAAAATTGTGTAAGGATAGCCAATTCCAAAATTATGACCCCCAAATGGTGTTTCTATTCCCAATTTTATGAAAGAATATTGAACATTACTAATAATTACAGAACTAGAAATTAAAATTAGATGCAAATATTTTATTGATCAGAGTAGCAAAAAATGAAAAGATCAATTTCATCTAGTATCACTCAGGCTCTGAGGAAACAGCCATTTTTGTCAGTGAGAGTATAAAGTAATGTCATGCATTGGATGTATTTTGGCAGTAGCTTTTAAAATAATAAAGAAAGGCAGTTTAAATCGCAAATGACATATGCTCTTTTTTTTTTTTTTTTGAGACAGAGGCTGGCTCTGTTGCCTGGGCTAGAGTGAGTGCCATGGTGTCAGCCCAGCTCACAGCAACCTCAAACTCCTGGGCTCAAGCGATCCTCCTGCCTCAGTTCCCGAGTAGCTGGGACTACAGGCATGCGCCACCATGCCCGGCTAATTTTTTTATGTATATATATATATATTTTTAGTTGTCCAGCTAATTTCTTTCTATTTTTTTAGTAGAGACAGGGTCTCGCTCTTGCTCAGGCTGGTCTTGAACTCCTGAGCTCTAACGATCTGCCCACCTCGGCCTCCCAGAGTGCTAGGATTATAGGCATGAGCCACCACACCCGGCCTGCTTATGAGTACTTTGATATATAACTTTCTGTATAGATCTTTGTGTGTGACTGCGTTTTTAAAAAGTATATATTATGCATGCTCTTTTGTGATTTGCTGTTTTTACTCAACCATTTGTTTTGAACACCTTTATGTAAATACACATCTACATAATCATTCTTCATTTAGCCTTTAATCTTGACTAACATATTTAACCTCATACAATCTCAGAGTTGAAAGGGACCTTAGAGATAATGTTATTTAACCTGCTTATCTTATATTTGAGAAGGAAAGTCAAGAGAGGCAGAATGGCTTTTTCAGCACCATATGGTTAGCGAAGGAGCCAAAATCAAAACTGACAACTCCCAGTACCTTGTCCAACTCTCCTTCCGCAACTCCACAAACTCATCCTCTTCCCTCCCAGTTCTGTTCTCCCTTTTTTTCTGAAGCTCTCATATGTCACAGCTCTGTCCCACAGGGGATGTCAGCCTTCCTTTGAGCTCACATCCTTTATCTCCTGACTCAGGAAGTTATTTCTTCTGCCTTCACCTATGGTCTAATATTTCTTTTCGTGTACATTTAAACGAGCATCTCTGCAACTTAAACTTTCTTTCCTTGAGCTCCTCTGGCCGGTCAGAAAGGACTCCCAAATCCCTGATAACGGAGAGGATGAGCCAGGGGAGGGGTCTCTCCCAGGGACAAATATGATTGTGATGAGAAGGAAATGAACGGAGAGCGTGTCCCCGGATCCCACGTGTGCAGTTGTGAAGATGCCGGTGCTGGTGCAGTTGCACTTAGCAGGTGCTGTCCACGTCCCTGGCCCTCACACTGTCACTCCTGTACTCCCTTCTCTCAGGAGACTGCGGCCCTCCTGGGAATCCACCTCACGGCTATTTCAAAGGAAATGATTTCACTAGAGGATCTACCATTACTTACTACTGTGAAGAGGGGTGAGTGCACACCGCCTTTCAGATGCGAGATCTTGCCCCTTGGCTGCATCCTTTGGGGGAACAATCCGGTCTATGCCCACCTGCGTCCCTGGATTTCCTACTGTTTCGGGATTCTGAGCTCATTCTGATTTTGAGAGCCGCTTCAGTCCACTGCTAGCTCTCCCCAATCTCTGGAAGACAGGCTTATCCTGTTAAAGGATCCTATTTATCCTGATGAAAGTGTCACTTTCAGTTAAGACAAGGAGAAAGTATTGAAAATATATGTGTTTCTGAAGAAACAGAACAACAACAACAACAACAAAACAGCCAAAAACATTAAAAAAATACGGAGGTGCAGAAATACAAAGACTTAGAGTATAAACCCTTAAAGCATCCTAATTAAAGTCTAACCTTAATTTAGACTTCCTGGCCACCCACCTGACAGAGCTTCTAGCCTTTTCTTTCCCTTGCCTCAATCTCACTAGCTCAGAGTCACCTGGCCTCCCTGGAGTTTCCATCTCATTATACACCTCCAACAGACTTTGCAGTCAATGCTCATGTTTTTCTGATTAAAAACTCTTGCTCCTTTTTAGCCTATTCACTAAGATTTATTTGAGGGGAGTTTCTAACTTTCTACTCCTTTTTAGAGTTTAGACAACAGATGCCTTCTTAGATTACTGAATGATAAAATGCTTCTTCCCTTGCTCTCCCCACCAAAACACTGTGTGCATCAACACACTGAGTCAGAATTTCTCACTTCTCTCTTTTATGGGTTGACTCATCACTTGGATCTGCCCTACCCTCCAAGAGAGTGTTTTTACTTTATATTTTTCACACATCGTTGCCAGATGTGTTGGTTTACAGTGTGTATTTTTGATACCTTCAATGAATTCATTCAGAAGTTTTACGCAAGGAAGGACTTAACACCCAGTATCATTGCTGCTATGCCTTCCAGCTCTGCTGACCTTTTGAGGGTGTGCAGGCTGACAGCTGGTGACCCCATCGCCTGCAGGACCAAGGTGGCTGGGGGCCACTGGCTCACAAGCCCCTCTGTGTCCTCTCTCCCTCCCTTCCTTGGGCATAATGAATTTGATGAGTCTTCTGCAATCTTTTTTTGCTGTTAATAATTTCTGTTCAGGTACCACTTAGTAGGCACGCAGGCCCAGCGTTGCGTGGACGGGGAGTGGAGCAGCGCACTTCCATCCTGTGAAGCTCCGCGGACCGAGTTGGAGAAGGCATTTGTAAGTAGGAGGCTCATGTCTGTCCTATGAACAGCTGTGTCTCTGGGGCCTGGCATCGCTGCTGGCACGTGCTCCATAAATATCTGTTCAGTGTGGGATGTTTTTGAATGAGTTGGCCTTGGCCTGATTACAGAATGGGAAGGCGCTCATAAACTATTAACTGACATTTTTATATATGGAAGTTCCTGTTCACCACCATTGTCACAAATGCCTCGTAAGACCCTGTTGGCGGGAGTTGTCTTGTGTGCCTTAGACAGCAAAGTACACAAACTCAGTGCCTGAGATTTGCAAGTACTGCCGTGAAAAAGTCTCTGAAACTCTTCTAGGCTCCAAAAAGCACCGAACAGATCCGTTTTCATTGAGACTCTTCTTTTAGTTCATATTACGGGGATAGTATTAAGAAGTATACTTAAGCCAGAAAATGTAGGTGATTCATCCTGCTGAAGACCCAGATCTTTCCTTAAGCTGGCCTGGGTCTGAGTCCCCATTCAGGGACCTTAACTGCTGCTCCCTGGCTTCAGAGTGTATAGCTGGGTCTCAGCCTGTAAGTTGTGACTTAAAGATTTTTTTTTCTTCAGCTTGCCTTTCAGGAGAGTAAGGACCTTTGCAAAGCTGCAGAAAACTTCATGCAACAATTAAAGAAATGTAACTTGACAATGGAAGAACTAAAATATTCTCTGGAATGGAAGAAAGCTGAGTTGAAGGGAAAAATGTCACATTGTAGCTGAACAGACTGGTAATAGTAATACATCTATGAATAAATTTTCCTCTTGGTTCTGAAATTGGTTTCAGATTTGTCTCTTACTGGGCTCAAATCCAAGTGCATAGTAACCAACTGCAGTTGTATAATGTACTTTGTGTGTGTGTGTGTGTGTGTGTGTGTGTGTGTGTGTATGTATTGTTCTTGGAATGTGAAAAAACCAAGAGTGGTGGTTGTCTGTTTAAGACAAGAATTACTAACATATTAATGAGGAGTGGAGGGTTTAATTTCCTGTCTGTAAGGAGAATGGGGAAGCTTGGATCTCAGGTAAAAGTGTATGTCACATTTTAATATGAGATACGAATTATGAGGCAAAAATTAACTAAAATTTATGAGGCAAAAATTAGCCTCCCATTTTGGGAAAATAGGTTCAAAACAGCTACATCCTTAAAATGACTCACTGAGACAGAAGTTGAGTTGTTTCCCTTGAGTTTTACTTCATATGTGCCCATGAGTGTTGAACAATTAGTTTCAATTTAATAGTGGCTGCATGTGGTGTTTGTTTTTCCATTCTTGTGATACTTCACTTAGAAGAATGGTCTCCAGTTCCATCCAAGTTGTTACAAAAGGTATTAGTTCACCTTTTTATGGCTGATAGTACTCCATGGTGTATATATACCACATTTTATTAATCCACTCATGTATTAATGGGCACTTGGGTTGGTTTCACATATTTGTGATTGTGAATTGTGCTGCTATAAACATTTGATTGCAAGTGTCTTTTTGACAAAATGACTTTTTTTCCTTTGAGTAAATCCCCAGTAGTGACATTGCTGGATCAAATGGTAGGTCTAACTTTAGTTCTTTGGGGTATCTCCATTCTGCTTTATATTAGGTTTGTTCTAGGTGGGAACCTGAAAAGTATATATAGGACAGAATGTGGTTAACGCAAAAACTTAGGCTTGTAAAACAATAGCTGCAGGAATCTGGAGAGTTCAGACGTTGTAAATCTAACAGACCTCTACAGCCAACATTCCTTTTCCCCCCCAATAGGGACGAAGTTTACCTCTCCCTCTCTTTCCTGATAAGAACGACACTGGAGCTGAAGGATGGATGTGACTGGGGCAGGAATCATAGGAGCTGGTTGTTTGAAAAAGAATTAATTACAAGCAGCTGTTCTGGCCCATTTACTCCCCCTGGAGAAACCCTCTATAAAACCCAAGGCTCTCCCCTTTTCTCTTGTAGACATTTTTTTCACCTCCACCCATCTGTACCCAGATGCTCAAAATAAACAGCATTTTGCTACACATTAGCTTCATGTGTCTACTTCTCGGCTCTGGACCTAACAGTTTCCATAGAGGTTGTACTAGTTTGCAGTCCCACCGGCAGTCTGTAAATGTTCCTTTCTCTCCACATCCATGCCAGGATCTGTTGTTTTTGGACTTTTGATAAAAGCCATTCCCACTGGAGTTAGGTAATATCTCATGGTGGTTTTGATTTTCATTTCACTGATGATTAGTGATGTTGAGCACTTTTTCATATGAGTGTTGGCCATTTGTCTATCTTCTTTTGAAAAGCTTTTGTTCATATCTTTTGCCCACTTTTTAATGTTTGTTTGATTTTTTTTCTTGCTGATTTGTTTGAGTTCTTTATAGATTCTGGTTATCAGCCCTTTATCAGATGTATGGCATGCAAATATTTTCTCCCATCTGTACTTTGTCTATTCACTCTTTTGATTGTTTCCTTGACTGTACAGAAGCTTTTTAACCCCAAAGATTCTGCCAAGAGACTCCTGGAATTGATAATAAATTCAGTAAAGTGTCAGGTTACAAAATCAGTGTACTCAAATTAGTAGCATTCCTATATGCCAATAACAGTCAAAATGAGAATTAACCCTAATCAATACCTTTCACAATAGCAACACAGAAAATAAACTACCTAGGAATATATTTAACCAAGGAGGTGAAAGACCTCTATAGGAAGAACTATGAAACACTGAGAAAGGAAATAGCAGAGGATGTAAACAGATGGAAAAACATATGCTCACGGATAGGCAGAATCAACATTGTTAAAATGTCTATACCACCCAAAGTGATTTAAAGATTCCATGCAATCCCCATGAAAATGCCAACATTATTTTTTGCAGATCTAGAAAAAATAGTTCTTATGCTTCGTATGGAACCAGAAAAGACCCCAAATAGCCAAAGCAACCTTAAGCAAAAAGAACAATTCAGGAGGCATCACCTTACCAGAGTTCAAGCTATACTGCAAGGCTATAGTAACCAAAACAGCATGGTACTGGCACAAAAACAGAGACATAGACTTATGGATCAAAACAGAGAACCCAGATACAAAGCCATCCTTCTACCGCCATCTGATTTTTGACAAAGCTGACAAAAACATACACTGGGGAGAAGAAACCCTTTTCAATAAATGGTGCTGGAAAAATTAGATAGCCACAGAAGACTGAAACTGGATCCACATCTCTCACCTCTCACAAAATTTAATTCATGATGGATAACAGACTTAAACCTAAGACATGAAACTATAAGAATTCTAGAAGAAAATGTTGGGAAAACTCTTATAGACATCGGCCTAGGCAAAGAAGTTATGAAGAAGACCCCAAAAGCAATCACAACAATGGAAAAAATTAACAAATGGGACTTGATTAAATTATAAGAATTGCTTTTTAATAGCAATCTCTTGAGCACAGAAATCTTAAGCTTTAGGATTAATAGCTTAATTGGACGATGTCAGGGATTAGGATCTTCCTAGATCTATGTGGAAACAAACATGACTGGCTCTTCATTGCATTTTTCTGAGCAGCACTCAATGATAGACCAACTTCTGGAGGTGCCTGGTACGTAGTAGTGGTGATGGTGGTAATAGTTAACATTTGTTGAGCTTTGAGTATGTTCCAGGCAACTCAGCACATAACAGGAACTCAACAAATGTTTGATAAATTCCCTACCTTTTGCAATTCTTTAGGGTGAGATGGAGACCAGCACAGGGCAAGACCCCTCAGTCCCTGAACCCCAGGAAAGCCTACTGGACCTAGTGTCATGGAAAGGGGATTATTTTTGTGGAGTTTGTCTGAACCTGCAGTATCCAAGTTTTCCAGGTTAGCTGGATTGTGTCTTACCTAACTCTCTTGTGTTTACAAAAAGAAAAACAAAAAGAATTCTGGCATCAAATCCAAATTACCTCTTCACTTAGGGGAAATGGTTGGCAGAAGAGGAAAAAAAATGATTGCAACATGTTATCAAGAATGAGGACTATTGAAGAAGAAGAAGGTTAGGTAAACACTGCTTGCTGTATTTTTGCTGTTAATCATTCACTGGACCAGTCAAGTGTTTCTGACCATCCATCTCCACCCAGCTCTCCCTGACCAGCCAACCGCATGGCTGGAATTTAGGGACTTTTTGGTGGAACAATTACTAGCCAATTTCAGGGCAGTATGATAAACTCTGATCTGGGGGAGAGCCAGGACTGTAGAGAGCCAGGCAGCTTCCTTCCCTGAGAAACTACCCAAGACATCACCATAGAGTCTTCTCCTTCCTCAGCTACTGCAGGTCAGTGGGCTATTAAGCACTTGGGGTAGCTTGGGGGAAAGGCTGGTTGTTTGGCCCTTTATGGAGGGCATAATTAGAAGGATAAGACAGAGACACAAACTTGGGGGTGTTTTAAGCAAAAGTCTTTTCAAGAGTACTGCCTTAGGGCATTGTGTGACTTGAAAAGTACTTTTAACCCCTTCCGAGCCTCAAGTTTTTATTGGAAATGGAAGAATGATAGTGCACTTTAATAGAATAAACTAAAGCAGAAAAGGTATAATGTGTTGCTCTTGCTATTGTATGTAAAAGGTGTGTTGGTTTGTCATCTGTTACCATGTCCTCAAATAGGGGAGTTGAGGCAGGAGGTAAGCCAGACTCCCTAAAAGGGTTCACAGGAAACCTGGTTTTCATATATCCACATTCTGAAACTTGGGGCAATATTTTTGGAGATTTGATTAACCCCTCGGAATTGCCTCTACTATTGTCAGTAAAGACCTTTAGATTTGGTAGCAAGGAGGAAATTGGCCAGCTTCCAGTCAGCCTTTGAAGCTAGAAGGCATCACCATCCTCACCCCCTTCCTCTCTCTCACTTTCTTACTTTGATGATGTTGGTCACCCTTCGTTTCTGAAATTCTCTTCTCCCTTGGTTGGTCAGATTAGTGCTATTTCAGTCCTCATTTTAATTCTTCAACTGCTTGTCTCTTTGCTGATTCCTATTCTGTCCCTAAATATGGTAGTATCAAGAGAATAAAAGGCATACAGAAGAGGCAGGAACATCAAAGAAGGTTTGTACGAAGCTTACAGATACATTTGAATGTAAGATGAGCAAAGATGGAAGGAGCTGGAGATAAAAAGAGATTCTAGGAAGGGAGAGGAAAGTGTGGCAGCAAGTTCTTTCTGAAGTTTGCAAGTGACGTGATTGAGAGCCCAGGTATGAGGAAGGAGAGAGATACTTTGCCTAAAACAAGAGACACATATTATTCTTTGCAGATGTACCTAAATTTTAAAAGGGGAGTTCAGCCAAATTAAATATTTTAACTTACAAAGTAATCTCTAATGGAAGGAGAAATTTGGGGAGTGAAGATTCCCCCACTATCTCTCAAATCGTACTACATTGGCACGTGCTGATGGTATTTTTCACCAGCGACCCACCATGTTGGCTAAATTTCTTAAGTTGGTTTCATTTCTGTTGGAATTTAAAAGATGACGATGTCATTGAAGTATGAGGGCATTTGCTAGTCTCAGCTTTTCAACGAGCAGTTACAGAATTGCAGAGTTTGTAGGGAATAAAATAGATCATCTAAGTTTAATGTCATCATTTTAGAGATGGAGGAAACTGATATTCAAGAATCTGATATAGCTTCTTTAAGATCACGGAATTAGAGGATGGTATTACTGGGACTCAAACTCAGGTCTCCTCCACTCACAAGGGCTACCTCCATGCCTGTACTCTGGCCGGCTGAGTTCTGCTGAGGAACCACGGGAGCAGTCACGGTGAACTGCACACGCTGCAACCAACGAAGTGAGTCATGGCACATCCTGACAGTTCATGAAGGAAATCTAATCACTGTATTATCTCTCTTCAAAATTGACAAAGTATTTCACACACATGATTTCATTGGTCTTTAGTGAGACAATCATTTTCATTCTGAGGATAAAATTGAATTGAGTTCATTCATTTTACATTCATTGGATAACTATTACAGGCCAGTTACAATACTAGGTTAAAGACAGACATTAGAATAAACACCTTCCTTGTCTTCAAGGAATTCACCATCTATTTTAGGAGATGGAAGTAAATAGATGGTTACACACAACGTGGTGTTACAATCAAGGTATCAGCAAAGTACTAGGGGAACATAGAAGACACTGGCATTTCTTGGTGGAGTCAGGCAATTCTTCACCAAGGAGGTAACATTTGATCTGAATAGTGAATAAAGGAGAAGTTGGAGGTAAGCACCTCCATGCGAGACATTATATGCAAGTGAACTCAGGAACTGGAGCGTAGGAGAGAGTGGCTGCTGCTGCTATCCCCATTTGACAGAACTTGGTGATTCTGAATATGGAAAGGTGGCCAGAGAGAGCAGGCCAGGATGACTCTAGTCTGGGAGGCTGGATAGAGATTGTCACCTTAGCCGAGACAGAAAGCAGAGAAGTCAAGTAATGTTGGAGGAAGATAGTGAATTTAGTTGGAAATATGTTGGATTCAAGGTGCCTGGGAGATATAGATGAAGTGGTTGGAAATACTGATCTGAACCTTGGGAATTAGAACTTAATTTTTTTTTTTTTTTACTCAAATGAGAAATCTAACAGAGTCAAAAGTTTTAGTTTACTTTCAGGATTGCAGGTCAAGAGGAAAGTGTACTAATTACTTCTGAATTTGCAAAGAAAACTCACAAGTACCTATAACTTTCGGAAAACAGAAATTTTCATTTAAATATTAGACAAAAAATAATTTGCTAAGATAACCAGTCAGAATTATAGACTTTTCTAAGGTTAAAGATTACTGTCAATTGTCAGAACAACAATCTTTCTAAAGTCCGGGAATGACCCCTTTGTTAGAAATAATGTTGCAAGGTCAGTTTTAACATGAAGATATTATCTGCTTTTTTGCAGCTACAGGGGAAAAGAAAATATGTTCTCCTTACCTTGCCAAGATTTCTTTCACTGTGTTTAGAACAGCCTACAGTTTTAAGACTAAGCACTGGAATTCCACTTGTTACCAACCAGAGTAAAGAAGACAGGTCTGCATGGCTTAACACTTACATGTAGGAAGGAATCAGACAGAGCAGAATAATTATTAACAATTGAGTTTATGGAGCATGTAAGTTTTTGCATGTACAGGAGACAATGAGGCCTAGAGGTCTGTGAGTGATTTATGTACGATGAACAAAGTCATGGAGGTGGATGAGTTCCTCCTAGGAAGACAGTGAAGGGCGAGGCCAGAAGAACACCCAGGACAGCCCCTGGGGGTGCCAGCACCTCTTTGTTCCTGGTGTCCCCTTGGATCTCATTGTACCAAGGTTCACAGTGAAGCACAGACCAACGGCTTCTGGCCCCAAGTTCACTTGGCGTTTGTCTGCACTGGGCAGTAATTGAAGTCCCCTGGTGATGCAGCCCCCATTATGATAATTTTAAGTCATTATGACCATGTTGTTTTGACTTCTAGGAGTTCTGCTTCTGGCATGATGATATTCCAGCTCCAATTCTGTCAAACTCTTCCCTAACATTTCTTTTGCATATTTCCTATGAGCCATCCATGCATATGTCAAAGCCCTCTCACCAATTCTGAGAGACAATAACAGTTATCATTCTCATTTTATAAAAGAGGAAACAGGCTTAGAGGAGCTGAGAATCTTGCACATGGGCACTCAATTCCCATATGGTGGGACCAGGATTCAAACTCACACAGTCTGGGTGTGACTCCAAAACCCCCTACCCAACTTCCCTGTCTCCCATAATGTGGGACAGAAACATTTTTGAGAGAAATATTGAGGGACTTCTTTTACCTAAATGGATATGGGCTTTGTGTGAATTATGGATACGTGAGAGTGTTGAACCATCTGGATCTAATGGAGACGTCAAAATAAAAGATAAAATTCAATATTTCATTGAGTTGACTTCATCTATTCCTTCAAGGACAAGGACTATTTCTAATGTGAACTTAGGATATATTGTGTTCTCCAAAGGGATTGGGACATAGTGGTGAAGAATAAAAACGTCCTTAGTAATTTTGCTTTAAACAAATCTTTAAATTGATTAAAAAATGAAAGTACATTTGTCATGTATATTTTTTCATTTGTATATATATATATACACAAAACCATTTTTTCAGAACTGCAAATTACTCGATTGTTTATTGTCTTTGTCAACATTTCTCATGAGGAACTCCCAACAATATCATAAGTATATACATCGATCCAACTCTTTTTCTCTGTCTCATCATTTTCTTGCCTTGTTTTGTTTTGTTTTACATTTGTACCCCTTTGCTCTAAGTCCTTTGCCATTTCTGTGTTCATATCATCTAACCAATTGCAATAGTTTTCAGAATCAACCTTGCCATTTCTCTCCTCTGTCCCCTTCATTTTTTGATCATGAGTCCATCTGCTGTAGTGATCTTCTTAAAGCACAATAATTATGTCACTCCTTAGCTTAAAAGCAAACCCACACACAAATCAAAAACAAAACCCCAAATAAAAAAAACAAGGGCTCTTTATTCTCCAAAGAGTAAAGTCTTATAAGTTCCTAAACTTGGCCTTTACATCCCATTCAGACTCATCTCCCCATCTCAGACACTCCACTTACCAGCCAAATTGAAGTATTGTCTACTGTTCCCCCAATATGTCCTGCATTCATTCTCCTTTGCAGCATGCCTACCTCAGATGCAGTCTCCTCTGTAAAGCCCCCTTCCTTTCTCCACTAGGAATCAGTCCTTCTTCTGAGCATGGTGCTTCTGCAGAGGCCGACCCTCACTGTCTTGTGCTGTAACATTTGTGCTCATGTCTTTTTTTCCACTCCAGGCTGTGATTTCCTTGAAGACATGGATCCCATAGCATTTATTCTAGTGCTTTACATCAAGTAGGAATTCATTAATTGTTTATTAAATTAAGTTCTTTCAGCAGAAAAGTGTCCGAGAGGCAGCAGCTGGTCATGTTGCTCCTAAGAGCTCCACAGGGGACTCTTCATAGAAAAGGGGAGATGGCAGTCTGGTCCCTCTCTGGGCTGTGGAAAGTCTCTGATCCAACTCTGTTCCAGATGACCTTGGTCGCTGCTCTGCTGGCCACTGTTTTTGGTGAGTGATGGAAAACAAGTTCAGATCGGCAACAAGCAATTGAGATCATCCACACATTCACTTTTAAGACTCAAAAAGTAATAACTAAGCTTCTAGCAGACATCCAGCTTCAGTAACAAAGGGTTTATTTGACCAGCTGGAATATGGAATAAAAAATATGGAAATTTGCTTTACACATAAAAGAGGAAGTTTTCTAGACATATTTTCTTAGAATTTCTTCGCCAGGAATTTCCAAAACGATCTGTCCCCCAACCATAACTTGAAACAATCTCTATTATCTACCTGTCTGACTGAACAATTTTCACTGTGTGTGGATTTATCCAGAATGGAGGGGTTAAGTGTATACTCCTACCAGTGTTCTTAAAAAGTAAATAAGCCCTGTACTTGATTCTTGCAAAGAAAGCAGATTAAGATTTTTGTGTCTAAAGGGCTCCAGGCTTCTTTCTCCATATCAAAAATCCAAAAGGTGTAAAAATTATAAATTTCAAATGTTATTATTACCTGTCTCCCAGCCACCCACTTTGCCTTCCCCGAGGGAACCAATTTTATGTGATATTATGTACAATAAAATATTAATAATATGTTTCTGTTAAGGCAAACTCACAGGAACTTCTGGCTTTGCACAGATGCATCTGAGTCAGCAGCTTTGGGGAATCTGATAGGCTGATGACATTCATGTCTGTCATCCTTTTCAGATAAATTATCTCATATATAGTAAGAAGGGATTAAAAATTCCACCTTTTATGATTATCATTTATCATTGTCGTTATCATGGATCAGCAAACATATATTATGGGTCACTCACTGGATTCATTGAGACATTCATTCATTGAATTATGATTTTTCTTCATTAGAGGAGAAAAGAATGGTGCCTATTTTAAAAGTTATATTCTTAAAAAATTAAGATGCTATATCCCAAGATATAACTGGCGGTGTTTCTTGTCATTTTGGTGTCCAGGCAACTGTGGTCCTCCACCCATTTTACAGTTTGCTTCTCCAGTAAATCAGCTGAATGAGACAGAGTTCCAAAGCGGAAGTAGTCTGAGATACAACTGCCGCCCTGGCTACAGTAGGACCAGTTCAAATCAGTTTCTTACCTGCAAAGAAGGCCAATGGAGCTATAGTACTTTCTGTGTCAGTAAGTATCAACACTTATTTTTTTATTTGTGCTTTTTCTATCTTTGGGAAGTTGTCTCAGAAACTAAACTTCCCGAATCTTTAGCCACTAAGAAACCAGGTTTGTCAACTCCTGATTTCGATGTACATACGTATGCCACAGGCACTGGTACCCTCCCTAATGTCTTCCCCAGGTCTCACATAGCCCCGTGGTACCCAGGATTGCTATGAAGGGCAAGGCCCACGTCCTCAATTTACATACCAGGTATAGACCTCAGGACAGAAGACAAAGGTTGCCTGGAGAATACATTCCCCCCATAGTGGTCTGGAGGCAAAGCTGGGTGGGTCAGGGAAGAAGGTACTAATTGGGCTTGATTCTGCCTTGTAGCTGCAGAGCTAAGCACTGAGAACATGTCCCCAGGCCAAACATGGCCGCCTATCCAGATCCCAGAACCCAGAGACTCAAAACCCAAAACGTAAGCTCACAGTCAAATCTAGCAAGTATCAAAAATATTACAGTGGCAGCAAGCAGTTTTATGACCTTGAAACATATAGACTTTAACAATTTTAAAACTAGTTTTATTTACTGAAGATTACTAAAGTCACATGAACTAAAAGGCACTTGAACTAATTTCTATTTTCCTGATAATATGTTTGATTGAAGTGCTTACTTTTCTTTGACCATTAATTAGAGCTCTTTTATATATTTTGGTAGTGAAATATCACATACACACGACACATATAAACACATAGACATACAGACACAAAGACAGAAGCAGATCTTGTAGCTTTTATAAAGAATTTTTGTTTGCCCGCCTTTAAATATTTTTCTTTTTCCCACTTAGACGATCAATCTTTCAATGACCTGTTCTATTGCCCTAAACAATTATTAGCTAAGCTGCAATTTGCCTTTTAAAAAGATGACTCTCAGGTGAAACAAGGTAAAAAATTTATCTCTCAAATGCACAGAGCTAAGAATTTAGGCCTAAATATTGTACCAGTATTTGCTTACACTAAGAAGAAAAAAGGTTGTCCCTAAAGGCCCAGTTAAAACAACGGGGCCAGGAAAAGCACCTTAAACAAAGGCAAGGCTTGTTATGCAAATTTAAAACAAAGGCAAGAGTTTCCAGCAACCCAGTCCTCTCTCTCAGACACCCTTACAAATGGAAATTTCCCTTATAGATATAAATTTCTTTTCCAAAAGGGTTTCAACATAGCCAATTAAATGCCAGGAAGGTGTGTTTTAGGTAGATGGTCTTTTTGACACAGCTACTGTTTCTTAGCTAAAATTGCTGAGTTCAGGGTGGAGCCCATTAAGGAATGGGCGAGAAAAAACCAGTCTCTATGCCTAGACTCAGCACGGATAGGTTTGTAAAAGAAGCAAGGCCAGTTCACCTGAAGGCCTCCCTTTTGTAAACACTTTATCCAGGGTAGCTTTCTTTTTGCCTTTGGGGCGGAATAGTAACCAAGCCAAGAGGTTAGCAGATTTAATTTTTCTTATCAGTTAGTCATTTAAGCGTTTTATTTGCCTTTTGTAAAGAGACTTTTAAAAGAGAGAATAAAAACATCAGAATCTTTTTAGAAGCTTCTTTACATCAATGAGACTAATTTTCGGGCCCTCATTTTCAAATGCACTTCTTAAAGTGCAGTGTTGTACATTTGGAACAGTTGCACTGTAATTTTAAATTGCCTTTAGTAAGATTTTGCCATTTCTGTAAACATTTGCTGCTTCTGGGGCCTAATACTTAATACATGCATAGGTGGAGTAGCCCGAAGGGGGAGTCCTCAGTTCTTCCGAAATTAAGAATCCTATTTTTACCTTGAATCTTGGCTTTGGCTCTCAGATCTCCATGATCAACTTAGCCAGTGATTTTTTTGTGTGTGTGTGCGCAAGAAAAAGAAACAAAGAGAATAGAACACAAAAATCCCTGTGATTTCCTGAAAGCTGGAGTTCCCACCCCCTGCAATATTGCTATTTACTGCCAGTTTTGATCTGACCCAGTCGGACATCGGAGGCCTCTAACTGGATCCAAGCCAGTTAATAACAGGATCCGATCCAATCCTGGACCCAGTCCAGTTTCTGTAGCAACTTCTGAACCCAGTTCAGATAAAAAATTTGCTCAAACAAACTTGGAGAGCTCAAAACACAGTTTGAGGAGCTTTGGAATCCGAGAGAGAACTTAACCATCTCCAGTTGCTGCGAGAGAGCCTTGGGCACATTGGGCCTGGCGAGTACCACACTTGGTAGCCTAATGCTCCTGATGGTTGCCGGAAGTTCTACTTCAGATCCCACTTTCTGACACCATCTGTTAAAAGAAAACCTTGGACAAATTAAATTGAACAGAGTTTAATTGAGCAAAGAATGATGTGTGAATCGGGCAGCTTCTGAACAAGAATGGGTCGAGAGACTCCACACTGCCATGTGACTAAAGATTTACGGATAGAAAAAGGAAAGTGATTATAGAAAATGGAAGTGAAGTACAGAAACAGCCAGATTGGTTACAGCTCAGTGTTCGTCTTATTTGAACACAGTGTGAACAGTTGGCCACCTTTGATTAGCCAAAGCTGGGTGATTGACGCAAGGGTAGGTTACAGGCTGTTTACACATCCAGTTGGCTTACAGTTCACCGTGTACAAGAGCAGCCTTTAGGCCGAACTTAAAATATGTAAGGAGGCAGGTTTAGGCTAAACTTAATTTAATATAATGCCATATCTGTGAGTACGTGGATCACTAATCATCATTTAAATTTTTCTCCCAGAGAAACGATGCAGAAACCCAGGAGATTTACCTAACGGGCACGTGGAAGTTAAGACAGATTTCTTTTTTGGATCGCAAATCACATTCAGCTGTTTCACAGGGTGAGTGTGAGGTAATCTGGAAACAGTTCTTTTAAATTAATTTTTAAAATAGCTAATGTGTTCAGAAATTTAAATGATGTAAATTTAAAATGATGTAAAATTTAAAATGATGTAAAAAGATAGACATTGAGAATTCTTGCTTCCATCCTATCTCCATATGCCCCATTCCTTTCCATCCTCCAGCAAGGATCCATTTTTTATTGATTTCTTACATGTCTTTCTAGTGTTTCTTTATACAAATACAAACTAAGCAATTAGCAAATATTCTTATTTTCTCCCTTTCCAATAACAAATGTAGTTTTGAATCTTGCTTTGTTGTCTACTTATCAATCTATACTTGGAGATGTTTCCCTGTTTGTATATAGAGAAGTTCCTCATTACTTTCCTTTTACAACTGCATAGAATTTCATGTGTCATGGCTTAACAGTCCCTTTGATGTATCCACGGGTATTTCTAATCTGCTGCTACTCTGAATGATGCTCTGATGCATCACTTTGAACATATGTCATTTTGTACATATGTAGTTACATCTGTAGGGTAAATTCCCAGAAGTGACCTTTCTGGGTCGAAGAGTACATATATTTGAAAATTTAAAACATATTGTCAGATTGCTCTCCTTAAGTAAGCATCACATGGTTTTGCAGAGTATGCAAATACCTATTTCTCCATAAACTCTCCAACTGTGTTTTCAAACTTTTGAAAATGTATCAAATTTTTGAACTTTTTCCAATGTAAGAGGTAAAAGCGAGATCTCCCTATAGTTTCAATTTCTCTTATTATCAGTGAAGTTGAGTGTATTTTTATATGTTCAAGAGATGTTCTTTTATTGTCCTGCTTGAGCTCTGGATGAACTGCATGCCTGACACCTAGTAGATGCTTAATAATAGATTAAAGAATGAAAACAAATCAATCAACACACACACCTCATTGCAGTGATGAAATTTTACTAAATGGAATGCTCAATGGCACATGATGTCCAAGAAAACATTATTTCTTCATTTCCACATCAAGTAAAAATTCTATTTGTTCAGATCCCTTTATCCATTTTAATTTGGGATAGGAAGAATTCCACTAAAATCTTTGATTCTCTCTTGTTCAGATATATCTTAATTGGCTCATCCACTAGTCATTGTGATGTTCAAGATAAAGGAGTTGACTGGAGTGATCCTCTCCCACAATGTGTAAGTAAGTAAAGATTTCTTCTGACTTGACTATAAACTTAAACTATGTTAGGTAATAAAATCCCTGTGCATCTTTGCTTCTATGTGTACTCTCCATTAGAATTTGCATGGATTTTAGATTTGTAATAATGCCTCCGCTGATTATTTCTTTCTCTTCACTCACTCATATCAGTTGTCCAGTGTGAGTCCCCTCCAGACATCAAGAATGGGAAGCACAGTGGTGGAGATGAAGACATCTACACATATGGCTCCTCTGTCACCTACAGCTGTGACAACCACTTCTCGCTCATAGGCAAAGCCTCTATTTCCTGCACGGTGGAGAATAAAACCATAGGTGTCTGGAGCCCCAGCCCTCCTACCTGTGAACGTAAGTCACAAGGATGAACTCTCCTTTAAATTGTTCTCCTTTGTTTAAAAGACAAATAAAGAATAATTTATTGGGAAAATGGAACAATTCAAAGACTAATTATCACCCTGATGCAATCATTTATTTGGCCAGCTGATACTTACTACATGCTGTTTTAGAATACAGTAGCAAACAGCACCCCTGTCTCACGGGTTTGGTGAAGTGAAAGTTCATTGTCATTCATACTGAGTATGTTGTGTGTCCCCGAGATTCTCCAGAGCAGCTGCGGTCTGTGTGTTAGCTTAGCAACCTGCTCAGCAATCCAGGTTGCTTTGATCTTGTGGCACCTCCCTATTAAAATGTGGTTCACAGTCTCTTCAGGAAGAGAGAAAGGCAAGTTTACGTGATCATATATCACTTTCCATTGCAGCCTTTTGTCTAGAACTAGCGGGAAGCCTCAGAGGACTGGGAAATGTAGTCATTTGTCTGTTCAGGAAGTGGAACTGGAACTATTGATTAGTACTTGTCATGTCAACCACATATGCCTATAGTGCAAGCGAAACCTACTAAACACCAGCAGGGCAAAAGGACAAAGCAAGCAATAATTAAGCCAGAAGATATGTTATGGTATTGTTAGTTTGCTAATATAAGGCATCTTACTTGACTACTAAATTCACACAGTACCACTTACTATTCTGACTTATAGCAGGACACAGTCAAACCAGGGGAACAAAAGAACATGATACTGTAAACAGTGCAAAGTGCCTGGAGTCAGGTGTGCAAGAAGTGGGAACGGCAGGTGATGAGGCTGGAAAAGTTAGCAGGGGCCAGGGTATGAAGGGCCTTGTATGCCACTCTCAGAAATTCATAACAAAGTTTCATTGAAAGGCTAGGTGAGTAAATGTGCTGCAATTTAGAAAGATAAATCTGGTTGCAGGCTGGACAACAATCTGAAGTGGGATAAAACCTCACCAATAGGCATCTGCTAGGGTCTGAATAATGTGTCCCTCGAAATTCGTGTTAGAATTTGGACTCAATGTGATACTTTTAACAGGTAGGGCCTTTTGGAAAGTGATTAAGTCATGAGGGATCCACTCTCATGAATTGGATTAGTGCCCTTATAAAAGAGGCTGAAGGGAGAGCCCTGGTCTTTTTTGCCCTTCTATTTTGTAAGAACACGGTATTCATCTGTTCCTCCATGTAAGGACACAGCAAGAAGGCACCATCTTGGAAGTAGAGAGTGAGCCCTTACCAGACACCAAATCTGCTGGTGCCTAGATCTTGGGCTTTCCAGCCTCCAGAACTGTAAGGAAAAAATTTCAATTATTTATAAACTACCCAGCTAAGATATTTTGTTATAATTGTAGAAACAGACTAAGCACCTTTACAACCTTCCAGCCGAGTAGTCAAGGTGGCATTAACTGTAGCTATGGTAGTGGGCTTGGAGAGCAGTTGAAGGATTATAGAGGAATTAAGGTGGCAGGATCGACAGGACTTGATGACTGAAGATGTGGGGAAGGGAGTGGGTGCAGTGTGTTCTCTCCCTGTTGGGGTGCAGGTCTCTGACGTCCTGGCTGCCTTTGCATGACACCATATCATTACTGTGGGCCACTGACCCACAACCAAAATCATCCAGGAAATTAGGCCATTATATTGGAAGTTTTGGGGGCCTTGGACGTAAATGTTTCTCCTGGGTTAGATATGACTAGTTTTTATTGGTAGTGCAGTTGGAGGAGTTATCCATAATCATCTCATACAAGGACCAACATGATGGGAATTCATTTTACTGAGGCTTTTAAAAACTGAAATTATATATATACACACACACACACACACACACACACACACACACACACATATAGATTTAGATATACAGTTTATTTTTTATTTTTACATTTTTTGTCACTTATTTTTTACTTGTATATTAACATGGGGTACAAGTGCAATTTTGCTACATTGATAATATATACGTTGTAATGAAGTCAGGGCCTTCAGGGCATTCATCATCAGAGCAATGCACATTGTACCCACCAAGCAACCTCCCATCATCCATCCCCATGCCCCTCCAAGTCTTCACTGTCCATCATTCCACACTCTGCTTCCTCATGTACACAGGATTTATAAGTGGGAGCACTTATAAGTGAGAACATGTGCTATTTGTCTGTCTGTGTCTGAGTTGTTTCACTTAAGATAATGGCCTCGAGTTCGATCCATGTTGCTACAAAAGACATGATTTCATTCTTTTTTGCAGCTGAATAGTATTCCATTGTGTATATATACCACATCTTCTTTATCCAATCTTCAGTTGATGAACACTTAGGTTGATTCCATATCTTTTCTACTATGAATAGTGCTACAATAAACATCTGAGTGCAGGTATCTCTTTTGTATGATGGTTTCTTTTCCTTTGGGTAGATACCCAGAAGTAGAATTGCTAGATTGTATAGTGGTTCTGTTTTTAGTTCTTTGAGAAATCTCCATATTTTTTTCCATAGAGGTTGTACTAATTTTCATTCTCACCAACAGTGTATAAGAGTTCCCTTTATTCTGCATCCTTGCCAACATCTTTTTTTTTGTCTTTTCCATAATAGCCATTCTTATTGGTATAAGATGATATCTCACTGTGGTTTTCATTTGCATTTCTCTGATGATTAGTGACGTTGAACATTTTTTCATATACTTGTTGGCTATTTGTTTGTCTTCTTTTAAAAAATATCTATTCATGTCCTTAGCCTATTTTTTAATGGGGTTAATTCTTTTATTATTGTTGTTGAATTGTTTGAGTTCCTTGTAGATTCTGGATATTAGTTCCTTGTTGGATGTATAGTTTGCAAATATTTTCTCCCATTCTGCAGGTTATCTACTCACTCTGTTGATTATTTCTTTTGCTATGCAGAAGCTTTGTAGTTTAAGTCACATTTGTTTATTTTTGTTTCTATTGTCTGTACTTTTGAGTTCTTAGTCATGAATTCTTTGTCTACACCAATGTCCAGAAGAGTTTTCCCTAGGTTTTCTTCTAGTATTTTTATAATTTCAGGTCCTACATTCAAGTCATTAATCCATCCTGTGTTGATTTATAAAAATGGTGAGAGATATGGGTTCAGTTTCTTTCTAATTCATATGGCAGTCCAATTTTCCCAGCACCATTTATGGAAAAGGGTATCCTTTCCCCAGTGTATGTTTTTGTCAAATTTTTCAAAGATCAGTTAGCTGTAGGTATATGGCTTTGCTTCTGGGTTTTCTCTATATATTCACTTTAAAATGTTTTCATTGTATCTGCTTAACACGTACTTATATCAGGTGTTCGTGGTATAATTGGATTAGCAGTAGCAGTAATTTCCTCATTGTTATTTCTTTTTAAAAATTCACTTGTCTTTTCTCATGATTCTTTAGAAATCACTTGTCCTAAGCCAAACGTGCCACATGGAAGTATTGTCTCTGGATTTGGACCCATCTATATGTACAAAGACACTATTATGTTTAACTGTCACAAAGGTTTTATTCTCAAAGGCAGCAGTGTAATACATTGTGAAGTTGACAACACCTGGGATCCTTCTCCTCCTACTTGTGAGCTCAGTAAGTATGGACCATGAAGGAATTTCAGTGTCTGGCATCTAAAGGTAACAAGAAATGTTTGTGTGGGTATACTTGCATGCCTAGGCCCACTTTGAATCACAGTAAAAATTTAAATTTAGATCAATAATTTCTTGATCAAATTTTCTTGTTGGATAGAAGAATGATTTCAGTTATTGTGCAAGGTCATATATCAGTAAAAAAGGCTGCCACATACAGTTGTGCAGGTTGTGCACACTCCAACCCTAAGGGAAGCATTGATATTGTAGACATTGTGGATTAGCATATTTATTTCAACAATTTTCTGCTAGTTGATAGAAAATTGTCTTATTCCAACAAAATCATCATATTGTGATAATTATTTTGAAAGGTAAATAACAAAATGTCCCGAGGAAAAATACCTTCTTCTAACTTGCACAAACATATTGTATGGACCAGCTATGATTCTGACACTCTGCAGTCATAAACTCATGTGGATTATTAGTAAAAATGGTAATCATAATAATGATAATTTAGCACTTGACTAGGTACATAACAAGAATTAATTCAGTGAATCCTCCTAATAATTGTGGACACTATTATTTTCCTCATTTTACAGATGAGGAAATTGTTCACAAAGGTTAAATGACTTGCCCCAGATCATCCAACTGGTAAGGGGAGGAAGCCATTGATGCCTTGTTCTCTTACTTTTGCCCTTATGAAATGTCAAGACCTATATCCTGGGGACATCTGGAATAGTGGTGTGAGGAGTTTAAGGAGAACTCTCCCTGTAGAGGTATCTACTAAGCTAGTCAAAATCAGCAATGAAAATCATTCAAGGTCTCTGGAGATTGATCAAAGTGCTTACAACAAATTGAGAAGCATTTATTCAGCAAATATATGGCGACTTGTTATGCAGTGGGAGGCCATCGCATTAGAGCTAGAGATCACATACAGCCACCAACAGCTCTACCTTGTGGGAGAACTGTTTCTGTGGGGTTTATGAGTGACATTTCCCATCTTCCCCAGCTCCCTGGCATGTAAAATGTATTTGGGGTAGACTTGGCAACCAGTGAACATTATGTGATAGCATTTTCCAAAACTCTACACTGTGAAAAACCTATATTGGATAGGTGGTAGCAGCCAGACATCAGTGTTTGCTCTTCCACCCCAGTTCCCATTATATAGGGAGGATCTGGGTGGGAAAGTGGTAGAGAATTTGGTCCTCCTTTCCTGCATGGCTTTATGTTGCAGGAGAGCTATTCCAGTGGGCTCAGTAGCAAAGTGACATCTCCTATCCACCCCAGCTTCCTGGAATGGAAGAACTATTGTGGGTAGATTTGACAGCTTGTGAATATTGGCAGATCTTATTCTCCCAAGCTTGGTCTTTGGAATATGTATACTTGGTGGTGGGCAGTACCAGTTCCTGCTGCCTCCCCCTCCCCCTCTCCATAGCTCCTACACCATAGGAAGGACTCTGGGGAGGCATCTGGTGAAGAATGAGTTCCCTAATCTCCCCCAGCTCCTGATCCATAGAACAGAAGATTTTCCAGGGGAGATATGGAGCAAGCTTCAAAGACTGTCAACACCCTGCCCCTGCCAAGCGGCCCAACTTCAATTGGATCAGACTAAGAGGCAATTTATGCCCTAATGAATTAGTAAAAAGAATAGAGAAATCAGTTAACAATTACTGGAGTCTTAGAATTGTATGTAATACCCACAAAGGCAGACCAGCCAAAAGCCTCATGGAAAAGAGACAGTCAAAGAGAAAACCACCAACATGCTTGATGGTTTGGAAGACTATGTGCATGCCCAAGGCTGTGCTGTCAGAGGCATGCTATTAGATGTTGCACCCCTTGGTGGAAATAAACTTAACTGAAATAGTCCAATCAAGTCACTAACAAATAAGCAAACAAGGGAACAACAATGGGCCCTGAAGGTGTTGAGGGAAAATCAGTATCCAATGTCACTACAATATATTATCTAATGTCAAATTTTCAACAAAAGATTATCAGACATGTAAAGAAGCAGGAAAAAGTGACCCATATGAAGGGAAAAAGCCAACAATAGCTGAATGAACACAAGACACCCTTTGATAGGACAGGCTCATTGATTGCTGTGGCAGTCCCAGTAACAGTGTCCTTTTTACTTGTCCTTCTTTTTACGTGTAGATAGTTGTACCGACTTACCAGATATTCCACATGCTTCCTGGGAAAGATATCCTAGGCCAACAAAAGAGCAAATATATGCTATTGGGACTGTGTTAAAATACCACTGTCTTCCTGGCTATACACCGGCCGTAGATGAGCCTACAACTGTTACTTGTCAAAAAAATTTGAGATGGACCCCGTACAAAGGGTGTAAGGGTGAGTTTTTATTTTTAAATATGTTTGTATATTGAATTCCCAGTATGTGCTAGGATTCTCTACCTTAAATGCATGTCATTTTATCCTTCAAAATAAATTTAGAAGTATATTAATTCAACACGGTAATGAAGTGTTATTGTCAGAAGGGACCATAATCTTAAGAGTTTGAGGTGTAGAGAAATTGTAACCTTTCTGCATCCCAGATCAGAATACCATGAGAAATAGACCCAGAAGTCAAACACGATGCAGATTAAGTATTAGCTTCTTACTGGGAAAATTAGAATAGAGATCACAGCTCAGCTATCGCTGGGGCCAGACTTCCTTCACAGCCCTTACCTCCCCATTGTAGACTTTGGGGTGCTTGGCCCCAAAAGTCTGTAAAACAGTCATGAACACAGCCAGCTGCAAGGTGACTTGTGTCTCATGCCTCTTGAGCCATGAGATGGCAGGCTGACAGAGCTGGGTCTCCTGATCTGCCTCTGGAAGACAGACCCTGACTCCTGACCCCAGGAGGATAAAAAGGAGAGTTTCTCCAGTTTCATGTCCTCTGTGGGAATGAGTGAGGGGCGGTAGAGCAAGTGGATGCTATTTTATGGACCTCAGTAGATGTGACAAGAAAGGGAGAAAATGCTTCCTTCTACTTGTCTATCAGAACCTTGCCATTTTAGAGGTGAAGACACTAACACCCAGAATACAGGGAATTTTGTGCTACAGATCAGGATTTGAAAAATATGTGAAATGCATAAATAATGAAAAGTGGCGGTTTAGGTCAACTTACTAGAAGATTACTTAACAAAGTTTAATTACAATGATTCAGACTCCTTTTGGGGAAATAGAATGAAAGATTTTTAATAAAAGGACTAAATTAAAAATATATTTAACAAAACATATTGCCACCGCCTAAATAATAAAGTATTGCTTATAGATGTTTAGGACCCTACACTCTTGGTTATATTTATTTTATCCATTATGGTCTTATTGATTTAATTACTTAATGAAGCACATCTGTAACTATTTAAAAAGCAGAAGTGAAATGGTATTTTTCCAAGTTACGAAATCTGATCAAATATGAATTTAGACTCACGACTTACATATTTAAAAATTTTCTACACTGTAAAACATTATATAAATATTATTGTTGTTACAATATAGGAACCATATGAATGTTGGGCATTTTTATTGTAATTCATAAACAAATGAGCACTGAGAGTATTTGAGTATGCCTCAAAGACCCCACCACAGTGCTGGCCAAGCTCCTGATATGAAGAACAGAGCACACTATTCTGTTCTGATGTTTTCTCTTATATCAGGTGATATAAGGTCCGATCTTAAAGTATTTACACTAACGAATCAAAAATTATATCCCTATATCAGCCCCAATTGTATTAAAAATGAAAGAATTTAAATAGCTATTTCTCTTAAATCTTGCATCAAGAAAGAAAAGTTCTTGCCCTAACCAGTAATTTAAATTTATTTCTATGCATTAGCTTTCAGGTGGATATAAACTTTTGAGAACTTTCTTCTTCCTTGTCACCTGAGGTGTAAGTTAATAGAAAGCTTAATAATGATGTAACTCTAATAAAGCTATAAGTGTATTAATGTTATTTGTCATTGCTCTTGAAAATTTTTGAAAATGGACATTTTCATACAGCTTTAATACACCTTTTCATTTTGGAGGCTACTGATCAACAGGAACAGGGAGAACAAACCTGGAGTGTTTTGAGTCTCTTTTCCTATTTCCCCAACCACTCTTCAGTGAAGAGATCTTCCGGAGGTGGAAATAAGATTGTTAGTCCTAGGAGCCTCCTCAGGGTGATTTTACTAACCATTAGCTTCACTCTTTATGTTTTAGAATCATGTTGCCCCATACCAGATTTAAGGAATGGTGAAATCATTCAACACAGAAAAAATCGTCACACCAATGACTGCATGTATTTCTATGGAGACCAGCTTTTATATTCATGTCCTGGCAACCTAAGATTTTCAGCTACATGCCAACCAGATGGCACGTGGAGTCCCCAAACACCATCATGTGATGACAGTAAGAGCTCATAGAATTATATTTTGTTGGGAGCTTCTTCATATCACTGTGATGGAGATTATTAAGAAGATTTAAAATTAGGTAAAAGAATTTACATACCCTGCATGATTCTTGGAGCAGATCCAACTTTCTCTTTTTTCCTCCTATCGTTTGTTCCCATTCTTTTGACTTTCCCAGTTTCCTCTTCTTTTCTGAATCAGACCTTATCTAATAGATAAGCTGAACTTTTCAATTACTGTGTTTTGTTTCTTTGGATTTATTCTCTTTTCTTCCCTGATTTCTGGCCCATCTGTCTTAATCTGCAGAACAAGACCCGTCCAAATGTATTTGAACCTGCCATTCTGAACTTGCTTCCTCCTGCTGCCTCTGAGCTCTCTAGTCAGACTGTCACCCCGATGTGAAATTCCTCCCTCTCCCCTAGAGACTCCAGTGCAAAACACATCCTGCCCTTTCCCCCTTTGTGTTTGATTGCCTCGTCTATTGATGATCAGGACCCATTCTCCTGCCAGGATAATGATTTCTCTTCTTGTCTTCTGGCCGGTAAGGCCAAAGGAGCCCAAAGTGTCCAGGCATTAGTTGCAGCTTATAAATTAATAGGAAAATCCCTATCTCCCCTGGTAGAAATGTTTCCACTTTGTCAAGCAGGACTTTTGAACCTGCAGATTCCAGAGTTTCAGGAATGAGAAGCATAAATTCCCCAAATCACTTAACAGTGCTGGTCAGCGGGGCCACTCATGGTTCCATCTCTTGGTTTCTGGACCAATGTGTTTATTTCATCGGGGACCCAGAGCCATACAAAGGTTGATATTTGTCTATTCTTTTTTTTGTTTTGTTTTGAGACAGAGTCTCATTCTCTTGCCTGAGCTAGAGTGCCGTGGCGTAAGCCTAGCTCACAGCAACCTCAAACTCCTGGGCTCAAGCAATCCTTCTGCCTCAGCCTCCCACGTAGCTGGGACTACAGGCATGCGCCACCATGCCCGGCTAATTTTTTCTATTTTTAGTTGTTTGGCTAATTTATTTCTATTTTTAGTAGAGACGGGGTCTCGCTCTTGCTCAGGCTGTTTTCAAACTCCTGACCTCAAGCAATCCTCCCGCCTTGCCCTCCCAGAGTGCTAGGATTACAGGCGTGAGCCACTGCGCCTGGCCAATATTGCTCTTTCTTGTTCCGCTTCACAACTTCTTCCTGTGGTATCTCCAGTAAGAGTAGGTTTGGCACCCTTCCCTCAGTATTTCACCTTCACTTTTTCACCTGAAACGTCTTTTGGGGACTATCTGGCAACTGATGTCTCTACTTGGCCATCTTGCCCCCTTCCTTCACATAGCTTCTAAAGCCTATGAGCACCTCTCTGACTGTTATTGCTATCAGTGAATTTTGCTCATTAATGACCTTTTTCATCATCAGCTGTGGCCTTTGATGTAGGTGCTCCTCTGGTGAAGGAATTCCTTATGGCCTTGGTAAATATTGTATCCTGCAGGACTTCCCATGTGACATAATCACCTGGCAGATTTTCCAGTGTGCATATATGCATGCTCACTTCCCTGAGTTATTTAATTCCTTCTTCTACCATCTGCCATGGAAATTCCAGCATTTCAATCTCACTTATACTTATTTGTGAGCCATCACTTCTTTCATGCTTTTGGTAGCATCTTAGTATAGTTCTCATAACTACTATAGTTCTTTGTCTGACATTCCTGCTACTTTATTTTATTTAACTTTCTCATGCAGCGTTTGTGGACCCCGACAATGTTCCCTTGCAGAAAGGGGCTTGGCACCATAGCCTTTTTATTTCCATGTGAAAGTCACCATTTTCATTCTTCCTATGAGCTCTTCTCTAAAATGTTTAAAATGCAGTAAGTATTTTCTTGGTGAGGATGGATGGACACTTTTGTCTGGGGAGCAATGACTCAGAGATTGTGGGTGTTTTAACTTCCTTACAGTTTCTCACAGATGTGCATCCCTGTATTTAGCCAGGAAGGGACTAAGTGTACCACTAGTATGAAGTGACTTGGGGCTGAATCCAGCCTTCTTGTCAAAATGATCCCTAAACACTGTGAAGTTGAGCGAACTTGTCAATAAGATGAAGGAAAACTAAGGGCTTATAACTTGAGCTTTTCCACAGTTCCTCAGCCCGAGGTTTACAGGAGGGCAGCATGAGTATGTGGGTTTGGCCAAGTGACCTTATGGGCAGAGAGGATAGAAGGACTGAATGAAGCCTCTTACAAACCACACACATTCTGGGATGTGCTATTTTATACTTTCTACAAGCTCACGCTCTCTCGCTTTTATGTCCCACCATCAAGATTGCCATTTTCCTCCTACCATTGCCCATGGACATCCTAAAAGAGTTCAAACATACAGCTTATTCAGAGAAGATGTTATTTATGAATGTGATACAGGATACACTCTCGTTGGACAGGCAAAAATCTCCTGCAGTTTTTCACTCTGGACACCTTCAGCCCCTCAATGTAAAGGTAAATCCAGCTCCCTTTTCAGCCCGTGGCTAAGTGTGTGGAACTGTCATGAGAGCGCTGAGAGCAAAGTTTCTTCCCTGCCAGAGGCGGCATGAAAACATCTGATTTGATTTTATTTATTTTAAATAATCAATATATTCAAATGGTACCCAATGCAAAAAGTGCAAAGGGCACACACAATGCTGATCTCCTCCACTTCTTTCTCTTAGTCACAAAATTCGACTTTTTTGAGGTAGCCCCTATTTCCAGTTTCTTATATATATTTCCAGAAATATTCTAGAAGCATCAAATTTTATATGAGTTTACGTGTGAGCCTATGGCAAAATTTTCATGGAAAATTCATGCTCTAGCATGAATGTAGGCTCTCCTGGGCTAATTCCAAATACCATGAGTGACAGGTATTTCCACCAGAGCCTCATGCAGAGCACCACCTGCCGGGACGTAGGTGTGTGTATGTAAGAGGGGACTCCTACTTTGCAGCCTATTATGGGGACAGGTGGAATCAAAATTGAGTCTGATTTTATGCGTACAGATTTGCAGTTAACATGTATCATTTTGCTGTGAACAATTTCAGGATTTATTTGACATTATCCTCTCCATTGCACATAGGAGAATAATAGGCAAGAAGGAAATTTTTGTACTTAGAATCTTACAGCATTCAAGACTGGGATTAAGAATTACCTTGCTAGCTGAGAATTTGGGATCATGTACCTTCTTTTAAAAATATTCTGTCATGTTATTTAAAAATGTTATGACCAAATTTGAGCAAATTTCTTAACCTTTGTGTATCTCAAATTTCTCTTACATAAAATGGGAATAATAACAGTACTCACTTCATGGGGCTATTGTGAAACTTAAATGAGATAATCACAGGAACTGCTTAGCCCAAAGTCTGATAAGTAGTCATGCCCCATAAAAGTGTTAACTGATATTATTGTTATCAAAATGAAAAAAAAGAAGTTAGTAGCACTTAAATATAGCTCATTCTTTTTATACTAGACTGTTATCATAGCTTTCTTCTTAGATGTACAGATTATTTAAAAATATGTTTCCATCCTAGCTCTGTGTGTGAAACCAGAAATAGCGAATGGAAAGCCGTCTGTGGAGAAGGATCAGTATGTTGAACTTGAAGATATCACCATCCAGTGTGACTCTGGCTATAGAATAGTGGGTCCCGAAAGTATCACTTGCTCAGAGAACAGAACCTGGTACCCAGATGTGCCTAAGTGTGAGTGGGTAAGCGGCACAGTTCATGAAAGGTCTGGGCTGTCAACCCCTAAAACTAGCGGCATCCTCCCAAGTTCTGCCCAGTCAGCAACAGTGAGATCTGACCTGTCAGGATTCATTTCTGAGTGACTCAAGAGAATTCTTTCTTTCGCTGCAGAGCACTCTGGTGCATCAGCAGTGGCAAGTCCTCCTGCTCTCACTTGAGAACAGGAAAAACTGAGCTGTTTACAGAGCACTATCCCATAGACGCAAGAGTACTGACTCCTAACTTTACTTTTTCTATACTGTAGAATATACTGTGGTTCTATTGCTAGAGGGGCACCAAAATAGCTTTTGTCTCTTTGGAAGCTTTCTGGGCAGCTCACAAAACAGGTCCATGCCTCTCTTGGAAAAACTACTGTGGGACCACAATGATTTCTAGTTTTCCCTGTCAACCACCAGTCTGAGGCTGGTCTTGGTCCTGATCCTGTAGTCCTTCCATTGTCAGGGTGCACCCTCCCTCATGGTTTGGAGAGGTCTCTCAACCACACTCACCTTCTACATCTCTTTTAGGAGATCGTTGAAGGCTGCGAGCAAGTACTCACAGGCAGGAAACTCATGCAGTGTCTCCCAAAACCAGAGGATGTGAAGCTGGCCCTGGAGGTGTATAAGCTGTCTCTGGAGATTGAACTACTGGAACGAGACAAGGCAAGACTGGCAACTCTGGAGAAAGAACTATAATTTTCCAAAAAGAGGAAGGAAAAAGGTACCTGGCTGGCTTGCCTCCTATGATTCAATACACATCACTTCAGTTTAGCACAACTACTTTTGCTTTGGCACTGATACTAATTGTAATATTTAGAAATGATAATTTATGAAAGTTTAGTGCTTTAAGAATGTAGAATTACTGATCATCTTATGGCTCATGTTTTTGCTTTTCTGGACACAAAGTGCAGATTTTTTGATTAAAAATGTACATACCAAAAACTATTTTGTCTTTGTGGTCATTTAGGACTCTGAAATTAGGGTACTTAACAAATCCATTTGTAAGGTTATACGTTTATTTTATTGTATGGGCCAGCAGTATGTGTCCCTGGACTGGCTTTTCTCCCCTGGTCCACACGTGCTCATCACTCAGGTCCTCCAGGTTCAGACTCGATGTCAACACACCCCACAGCCTTGTCCATTCTCCCCATGTGAGGGAGTCATGCCCTCCCCTGGACTCTTGTGCACGTTGCCTCTTTCGCTCACAGCACAGCTCCGCCATTGCCTGCCATGAGGAGGTTCACATTTGTTTTCGACCTGCTCGTTCCAGCCCCAGAGAAGGAACTCTGAAAGACAAATGAAGGTGAAGCCCACATGCCAGCCCCCTGCACATTGTCAAGTCTTCCCCCGGTTTGGTCACCGTTTTCCTCACAATTAAAGTAAAATGGCTTGAGCAACCGTCCCACGCATGAGGAGAAACCTGTATCGATCTTGTTTATATCTCTGGGTCCTCTGGAAGCTGAGTTAAATATAACTCACATGGCAGTGCACATGGCTGCTGAGTTAGACCCTCCCTTGGAGCAACTTCCCAATAAATGCAACTTGTTGGTCACTTCCCTCAAAAGAAAACTGCTGGTTCTCAACTTCCTCTTTCCTCCTGCTGAGGGCTGAAATGCTGACGGTGCTGGTGAGTCAGCTGCCACCATGGTGAGGGGGACAGACAGCATCCTTGGGGATTTAAAACAACAAGGAAAAAGGGATCTGGTCCCTTGTTGATCATGTCAAGCAGCGCTACCAACCATTCTGGGTGGTTTCATGCTTCCGCACTGTTATATAAAAGAAACATAAAGTTCTACCTGGTTTGCACTCCTGAGTTTTGGGTGTCCTACCTACTCACAAGTACAGGCTGAGGAATCCCCAAATACTAGTGTTTATAGGAAAGGTAGCTTCTCTGTTGCTGTCCAGTTTCTCCAGAGAAGGATCTTCAGGTCTTCTCCCTGCTTACAACTTGAGTTTACAACTTGAATTCCTACCGTGCAGGATGAGGAGATTACTCCTTCTATATTCTTTTTGAATTCTGTTTCTCTCTCTGTCCCTCAGGCTATTTCTACAACCACATTACTTTTGTGCTATCAACGCTGAGAGAACTTTCTTTCCTGAATTGATTGTTCCCATCCTTAGAAGGCAGAGCAGGTGCATTCATCTTCTTGCCTTAAGGGAAATGTTTTTTCTTCCCCTGTGACTAGTTCATCTTTGTGTTTCCTTCAGAGCTTTGCCTACAGTGGTGCCGAATAATTACACTGTAAGTAAAAAAAATGTATAAGTTACATGCAATGTTAATTTGGTGCTAAAGTTTAGTTTAGCCTGAGAGAAATCAAATACAAAATCTCTGCTGCCAAATATCATTCTTTGACCATAGGAAAACATATTAAGACTAAGTGAATTATTAATATTTTTATTCTAGGTTTAATAACCATAGGGAGAAAGAAATCAGTAAACTAGAGGCTCTTCCATACAAAAATTATAACTAAAAAAGAGAGACTATTTGATTGTACTGCCATTTTTTATTTACGGAAGCTAAAAAGGGACGTTATTTTCTACAATTTCTCTGAATCCAGGAATTACTGTTTCTAGTACTATGTTTCTACAAATTTTAACCAAATAATTGACTTTTTGATACTGATAATGAGCCTATTTGCAGATTTAAAGATATAATGAATTCTCCTTTATTCAAAATATATGTAAACACTCTGAATGGATTTATATAATTTAAAAAATTTTATTTCTACAAAATAATTTTTTCTTAGAAACTTTATATGTCATCTATCCCAATACCAAGTAGAAGCTTGATTATTACAAGTCTTAGATTATACCTAAATGTATGTGTATGAGTCTGGGTTCAATCAGGAGATAGAAAACACACAGTGATTTAAACAGTGGAGGTTTAATGTAAAGAATTATTAAACTCTGATTTTAAAAAAGTAACTATAAAATGTAAGAAAACTCTTTACAGTACCCTAAGGCTGAGGGAAGGTACTCAAGGGAGATAAACTTCAATGGGGAAGGGTGGCTTTCCCAAGACTGGGGTTTAGAACTCATTAGAGAAGTATACTTGCAATCCACTAGATGCCAGGGAAGGTCACGAGTTGCCTGGATAAGAGCGGGTCTGCGGTCACTGGGTAAGCAGAAACCAACCCTCCAGAATGCAAGTGGGGCAGAGGTGAGCTGCAGCTGGTGGTACCTACATGGGCCTGCAGACAGAGTAGGAGCAAGAAGTGTCTGGGAAGTGAATTGCAGGTAGCGGCCAGGTAGACAGGTGTGCAAAGGAAAGGGGACCCTGGTGGCAAACTTCCAAGGTGGAGAGGGGACACAGGCAAGAGGCAGCTGGTAGCAAGGTGTGCAGGCATGAAGAGGGAGTAGGGGTGCTGGTGTGGCAAAAAGCCTGGAGCAATACCCCTGTCAGAAAAACCACAGGAAGGTGATAGCCAGGCTGGTCCAGGGTTGCAAGACTGCCAAGGGACAGTGCGTTCTGGGTACAGGGTACATATATGGAGCACCACTGGATATGTTACTAACCCAGCACGCAGCAGCAGGAAACAGCCAGTCCCTTTCTTCCTGTAATGTCCCTCTAGCACCCTCTATTGAGAATGCTTAACATCATGCTCACTGTAAAAGATAAATATTTAAGGGAAATCCATCCTCTATCAAAGAGCTATAATAAATGGTGAATTTGGAGCCGAGAGGCAATGCATTGATAACTAGCACAGCACATATAACTTAAAGTTGCAAAAATAAAAATGCAAAGTCAAAACCACTCAAGGATTGTTTAGAGTTAGACATGAAATTTTAATTAAGTTTTAATTATTTTAAATATCTTTATTATCCTATTTACTTAATAATGTTTGATATATTAGTGATTTTTAAAAATATATTCAAATTAAGCATTTTTTCCTTTAATTGTTTCTACTTTTGCTGTAATGCTTAAAAGCATTAAACCCAAAAAGTATATGACTCTTTACAGACATTTAGAGTGCTCCCAAAGGACTTATTAAAAACAGCAAATCAGTAGATAAAAGCAAATCCTCAAGGATTAGCCGGTTAGATTTATGGAGGAGGAAGTGTGAGAAGAGTAGATAGTGAAGGAAATGGTAAAGGGATTCTTACTCCTACTTCTGAAGTTATTTTTTTAATAAAAAATAAAATATTGGAAATTTCATCAGCAAATGTATAATTATCCTCACTTCTCAATTGTAAAATCTTAAGAGAGACTAATTATAGCAAGAGGGTACTTAAAAGATAGTTAAAAACATTTTTTGGTTAATATTTAAGGAAATAAATATTTAATGATAATATGTTTTAACTGCCATATATTACATCATTTAATATCCTGCTTTAATTGCCTGCAACACGTTTGCTTTTAGAGTATACTTTATATACCTATGGGCTTTGTTTTAACCGAATCACACTTCTGAATCCAATGAAATACAGGATTTCACCTTTTACTCTAAAACCTGGGTAGATTGAGATGGTTTTATGTTACCATCTGTCCTTAATTATATGAATTGCCCCCACCTGCCCACTTAAGTCGAAACAGCGTTCTCACTCTTCCCCCCAACGCTGTCACTGCCCATTTTATGGCAGGAGGAGGAAGCTTAAGGTACCCCTCAGAATATATGCAGGGGCTTAACTCTCTCATTGAGTAAAACCTGTTGTCAGATTCTTGACTTTCTACAGCTTCTGATCATGCCACTCCTCCAGCCCCATCTCCTGCTACCTGCACACTCATGTCCCCCATCCCATATGCTCTGTTCATGTCTTTAAGCACAATTCTGCCCAAAATTCAATTGATATGATAGCCAAATTTTAAATGATAATTTATATTGAATTTCTATTGAATAGGTCAGACTGGTCTAAAAGTGTTACAAAGAAACAGAAATCCAAAGCTCTAAAGCACCCACACTGCCTTCCACTTACTTCGCCATCATAGGTTGACCAATTGTACCAGTTTGCGCAGGGCTGAGGGATTTCCTAGGATTCAGGACTTTCAGTACTCAAACCAGGCCAGTCCTGGGCAAACTGGGGTGGTTGGTCACCCTCCCACATGCTCCCCCGTCTCGGCTCCCTAGAGCCCCTCCCACTGTACCAACAATCTCTGCTCCGTCTGCCCTGGGAGCCCAGTACAGCCGGAGGAAGCTGTAGTAGCAAAGACAAGTTGCACTGATGAAAACCAGGCAACTCAAAGCTCACAGAAATTTTCAAAAGCATTAAAATCTTCCCACCAATAAAAGTTGTTTTGAACTATAAGAAAATAAATTGCAAGTTGTCAGTATGTCAGCAATTTGGCAGCTGCAGTGAATTAGTCATCCAGTGAAATTGGCAAAAATCTTAAAAATGCTAAAATGTTGGCAAAACAAGAAATGGCTTTAAAATATTAAAAAGATGTCACTTGAGAGTAAACATTTATCTTATGAATCTCTGTATTTGTACTTAAATTCGTAAGAAAAATGCACACATTAAATGTATTAGGAAGAAAGCCTTTATAAATACAGTCAGAAAAAGAATGTAATCCTAAGAACACTAAACTCCATGTGTTGGACAGATTGAACATTCTTAAAATGTTGCTAAAAAGTACAGATTCATAGTGATCTTCAAGAGAAATATATTTATATTACTGAATATATTTAAGAAGAATATTTCTTAAAACAATATTGGGTAAATTGATAATTTGATAAATTCAGTAAATTCACTTCAGGCAACTGATCCTTCAGGAATCAGCATTTATTCAATAGATAGATTGCTTTTCGGCACATCAGTCTTCAGTAGCTGGCAGTTGTCCCTGTGCTCTGGTGGCCCTAGACAATCCCTAGATCCCTGTCAGTTCCAAACGCTTTCCCGCCCTCCTCACCTCTGCTCCCATCATCTGCCCTCTCGCCCTTTCCTCCACCAAAGCCCGCTGGTTTTTCCAGACACATCCTCCGTGTCCTTCCTGTCCTACAGTTCAGGCCCCATATTCCATTACAATTGCATGTTCATAACTCTATCCTAATTTCGACTTAGATTTTAGATAAGTCTAAAGTCCATCTTGCCCACTAATCTGCAGGCTCCTTAAAGTCAGAGGGTAGGTGTTGACTCATCTCTGCCTTCCACAGTATCTAGCATTGTGCCTTGTATAGAAGTGCTCAAAAAATGTTTGCTGAATTCAAATTCAAAAGCATCTAGTCATAAAGTATGTTTTGTAAAAAAATGTTTCATATACACCTTTATTCTTATGTTGCTTTTTTTGGTCAAGGTAAAATTTTGCTTGTTTTAAAAGATAGGCACATCTACGAGAAACTGACGCTTGTGGTTTTACTGTATGCTCCAAGATTTCCCTTCCCCATCTTTAATCTGATGTCCTTACATCATCAGCCAGTCAACGGAAGGCAGGTCAGTAAAAGGAGAGAGGGAGAAGGGAGTGGAAAATGGCTCTCTTCCCTCCACAGCTTGCAACAGCTGCGTTAGATAATGATGGTAGAGAAAAGTCAGCCACACCTGCTCTGTGCTGAGGGCGTTATTTCACTCCTTTGAGCTCAGCCTTACACCAAGGCCAAGGCCACAGTGCTGGAGAGAGAGGAGGACAGTGTGGCCAGGACCTGGGGCATGGACTCCAGAGTCACACCCAGCCATGTGAGTTTAAATCCTGGTTCCACCGCATGGGAACCAAAATATTCAATTCCTCTAAGCCTCAGTTTCCTCTTTTATAACATAAGAATGATAATTGTATGTGTCTTTCAGAATTGCTGGGGGAATTAAATAATATTCTTTGTAAAGGGCTTGGCATGGTGCCTGGAACATGTTAAGTATTTTGTTTTAATTTAGTAATTCTTAATGCCAGAGAAAAGAATGAGAGAATCGAACTGACTCTGCCAAAAACAGAACTCCTAGTAGTCAAAACATCATCCTCGTAATGACTTCATAGTATAATAATGGTGGCTGCATCATCAGGGGACTTTAATTATAGCTTTTGGGAAGTGTACTCAGTCTTTCTGAATAAGTTTCCTCATCTGTAAAATGTGGCTACTAATGTCCATGTAATAGGTTTGCCTTAAGAAATTAAATGCAATAATTTATGCAAAAATTTGGGACATGATTAATAAGCAGAAGCTGTTTTTTAAAAAATGATATTTTGTTTTATTATTTAAATGAACTCTTTCATCTGACATAGATTTCTCTTTAGTTCCTGTTTATCAAATGAAGCAATCATCACATGATGAGTTTATTTGCTTTCCTATCTCTCTAGGAGAGTTGAAATTTAATTGTGCTGCCATCAGTATTACAGAGAAATCCATCCATTTATTTCTGGGAACTGTTCCTCTTTATTTTTGAGAGTTAAGCATTTTGGTTGTTATGTGCCTATTGCAATTCATTACAGCTCAAACGGTGATGAAGTTCATTTTCTGACATTTTTCAGTATTCACCATCTTCTATGGATAAATACCTGTGTGTTGTCAAGTAACAAATATCCACAGCTGGTCCAAGGGGCAAAACATGAAATTCGAGTTGGTATCTTTACCCTTCCCCTTCCCGGAGACTAAAATAAATAATCCGGGCATAAGACCCAGGTGGTTATTAACAGTCTAGTCTTAACTCAGACAGTTATTAACAAGCTAAGTCTTTGGGTTAATAAATATGCCTTCTACAACTTATCTTTTAGTGCTTTTGTCAGGGATATAACGCTGGGATGGAAGGACCTTTACTCTTATCCAGCACCATTGAAAAATTTTTAAGGTTGTCATGATCCTTTCTCCACTTACAATGCTTCATCCTCTACCATTTAATTTTCCATGCATGCATGACCTGTGCAGGAAACACCACGCTGAGACATTTCCCTTTACTTTCCAACTAGTGTAGCCCCATAGTTGATTAATTTAGAGTTATAAATACATGAAAAAAGCATAAATATTGAGGGAATAATTGTTTGGACTGCATTTTTGTCATTTCACAATTATAGACTTGCATACTTTCTCTATTTCAATTAGGCGAAACTCTCCTGCAGTTCTTCACGCTGGTCACCCCCAGCCCCTCAATGTCAAGGCAACTCCAGCTCCCTTTTCAGCCCGTGGCTAAGTGGGTGGAACTGTCATGAGAGTACTGAGAGCAAAGTTTCTTTCTGCCACAGGCAGCATGAAAACATCTGATTTGATTTTAATTATTTTAAATAATTAACATAGGCAGATGGTACCCAATGCAAAAAGTGCAAAGGGCACGCACAAATGCTGAGCTCCTCCACTTCTTTCTCCTAGTCGCAAAATTCAACTTTCTGGGGGCAACTCTTGTTCTCATTTTTTTATATATATTTCCAGAAATATTCTAGAAGCATCACATTTAGTATGAGTTTATCTGTGAGCCTGTGGCAAAATTTTCATGGAAACTTGCTCTAGCATGAATGTAGGCTCTCCTGGGCTAATTCCCAAAACCATGAGTGACAGGTATTTCTGCCAGAGCCTTGTGCAGGGCACCACCTGCCATGATATAGTTGGTGTGTGTATGTGAGGGGGACTCCTAGTTTCTAGCCTGTAGTGGGGATGGGAGGAGTTAAAATCGGGTCTGATGTTTCCATGCATCAGCTTTAATATCACTTAACTAACAACGCTAGGATTTATCTGCCACCCATTGTCTCCATTGCACACAGGGGAATAATAGACAAGAGGGAAAATTTCATACCTAGAATCTTCCAGCAATCAAGGCTGCAAGGGATAGTTGCCTTGATAGCTAAGAATCTGGGGCCACATGCATTTATTTATAGCCTATCATTTTATTTAAAAACTTTATAATCTTGAGCAAGATTCTTAACCTCCGCGTATCTCATTTTTCTCCAAGATGAAATTGGAATAACAGCACTCACGTCATAGGACTACTGAGAGATTTAAATGTGATAATCACATAAAGTGCTTAGCCCAAAGTCTGGTAGGTAGTCACGCTCAATATAAATGATAACTAATATTGTTATCAAAATGAGAGAAGGAACAATTGGCAGCACTAAATATAGTTCCTTCTTACTATCCTAGACTGTTATCATGTTATTCTTCCTAGATTTACAGATTGTTTTCAGATATGTTTCCATTAGAGCTCTGTGTGTGAAACCATAAATAGTGAATGGAAAGCCGTCTGTGGATAAGGATCTGTGTGTTGATTCTGAAAACATCACCATCCAATGCAACTCTCGCTATGGTGCGGTTGGTCCTCAAAGTATCACTTGCTCAGAGAACAGAACCGGGTACCCACAGATGCCCAAGTATAAATGTGTAAGTGACACAATTCAAGGATGGTCTGTGCTGTCAACTCCTAAAACTGGTGGCCTCCCCCAAAAGCTCTGTCCCAGTCATCAATGGTGACATCTGACTTGTCGGGATTCATTTTTGAATCACTCAAAGGGACTCACTTTTTTTTCCGTGAAGCATGGTGAGTTAGGGGTGGCAAGTTCTCTTGCTCTCACTTGAGAACAGGAAAAACAGAGCCTTTACAGAGAAGCGTTCCATAGAGCTGGGAGTACTGATTTCTAACTTAACATTTGCTAAACTATGGAGTATACTGTTGTGCTATTTCTGGAGGGTCAGTGGAAATAGCCTTTATTCCCATGGAGGCCTTCCGGGCAGCTTTCTCAGAACAAATCCATGTCCCTCTGGGAAGGCTATTGTGGGATCAAAATGATTTCTGGTTTTCCCTGCTTAACCACCAGCCTGAGGTTGGTCTTGGTCCTGATTCTGTAGTACATTTGTCCTTCAGTACGGAGGGTGGTGGGGGTTTGGTTCGAGGACGCTCTTGGATACCAAAATCCATAATGCTCAAGTCCCTTATATAAAATGACAGTAGAATTGGCATATAATCTATGTGATCCTCACATATACTTTAAGTCATCTCTAGATTACTTATAATACCTAATACAATGTAAATGCTATGTAAATAGTTGTTATATTGTATTTTTATTGGTATTATGTTTATGTTGTATTGTTATTTTTTATTGGTTTTTTTCTTCCGAATATTTTCCATCTGAGGTTGGTTGAATCTGGGGATGTGGAGGACTGACTGTACTTCCATTGTCAGGGTGCACCCTCCCTCGTGGCTTGGAGAGGTCTCTCACCCACACTCACCGTCTACCTCTCTTTTAGGAGGTTGCTGGAGGCTGTGAGCAAGTATGTGCAGGCGGCAAACTCATGAGGCGTCTCCCAAGCCCAGAGGTGTATAAGCTGTCTCTGGAGACTGACCTACCAGAACTACAGAGAGACAAGGCAAGACAATCCAGTCTGGAGAAAGAAGTATAATTTTTCACAAAAGAGGGAGAGAAAGGTGATTTTCTGCTTTCAATTCAATATGGATCACTTCTGTTTTGCAACTTTACCAATATGTATGGCAATAAATATTCATATATCAAAACTACTTTGTTTTTGGCTGGGTGCAGTGGCTCATGCCTGCAATCCTAGCAAGCACTCTGGAAGGCTGGGGCAGGAGGATCACTTGAGGTTAGGAGTTCAAGATCAGCCTGAGCAACAGCGAGACCTCCATCTCTACCAAAAATAGAAAAAATTAGCCGGGTGTGGTAGTGGACACCTGCAGTCCCAGCTACTCAGGAGGCTAAGGCAGGAGGATCACTTGATGCCAGTAGTTTGAGGTTGCAGTGAACTACGATGACACCACTCTACCCAGGGCAACAGAGTGAGACTCTGTTTCAAAAACAAAGCAAACAAACAAACAAAAAAACCTATTTTGTCTTTGTGGTCGTTTATGAGCTCAACAAATGAGGGGCCTAAGAAACTCCATCACATAAATTAATACACTTCTTTTACTGTACTGCACCCAGAAGCCTGCAGAGGGGTGCACAGCAATGGTAAAAAGGGATCCCAGGGGGCTGGGCAGAGCTCTTCAGGGCTTATCCACATGTATCCCTCTTACGTCTCCGGATATTCTTGGGAGTCTTATATTTCTGACAGTCACCACCATTAAAACAATCTTGAAATAGAACAAAGGTGGAGGACCAATACTACTAGATTTCAGGACTGATTATAAAGCTATATTAATTAAGACTTTGTGGTGTTAGTACAAGTAGAATCAAAATAACTATGCAACTGAATAGAGAATCTAGAAATATATATATCCTTATTACGTATTTTATATATACATATATGATATAATTAGAAATGTATAGATATAAATAAATTAGATATAATTTTTTTAACCTCGGTTGTGATAACTTTAACTCTTCAGTGTGGTGTGAAAAGATATTTTTTTCAATAATCATTTCCTAGATCAATTGCAGAGCTATGTGGGAAAACTGCACCTTGATCTCTACCCTCTGTCTACTCAAAAGATAATCCAAAGTGGACTCTTGATCTACATGTGAAAGATTAAAAAAATAAAGCTTCTAAAATTATACACATAGCAGAACATCTTCATGATCTTAAAGTAGGCAAACATTTCTTATATATAACAACAAAAAATTATCTATAAAGGATAAAAGTTATAAATTTCTCAATATTAAAATACGCATTTCTGTTTATTTAAAGACATCATTAATTTTCTTCAAAGAAGATATATGAACAGCCAATATGCACATCAAAAGATGCTCAACATCATTAGACATTAAGGAAATGCAAATCAAAACCACAATGACACCATTTTCCACCCATTAGGATGGCTATACGTTTTTTTTTGAGAATGGAAAATAAGTGTTGGAGAGGATGTGGAGAACTTTAAACACTCATATATCTCTAGTGGGAATGTAAAATGCTGCAGTTCCTGTGAAAACAGTTTGGCAGCTCCTCAAAAAGTCACCACATCTTTCAATTCTTGCCTCCTCTGAAATCTCGTTCTCACTCCTGCTTACCTTCTGTGGCTGGCCTCTGGTTTTCACTGCATCTTGAACATCACCTCTCTTCTTTGATGTCCCCACAAGAGCAGTCACGTAAGGAGGCTGTGGAGCAGATACCAGTAAGAGAGTGAGAGGCAAGCCACAATCTGGAAAGCAATATTTTCGATATTTGTGTCCAAATAAGGACTTATGTCCAAAATATATAAAGAACTTTTACAAATAAATAAGAGGAATATAATCGACCCACCAAGAGAATGGACAAAAGACCTGAATAACCTTCACAAAAAAGGATGCCCAACTGGCCTATAGACACATGAAAAGTTGATCAACTTCATTAGTCATCAGGGAATTAAAATTAAAACCACAATGCAATTTCACCCTGTGCCCAAAAGCACGGCTAAAATGATAAAATACCAAGTGTCAGCAAGAACGGATTGCAACTATAAGTCTGAAGAACTGCTAGTGGAAGTGTAAATTTGACCCAACTGCCTTGCAGAATTCTTTGGCAGTAACCACCAATGCTGAGTGTGTGCCTACTCTATGATCGAGCAATTTGACTCCTAGATATCACCCCTCAGAAACATGTACATCCATTCAACAATGGATATGTAGTGGAATTTTTGTAGCAGCCCTATTTGTAATCAACTCAAGCTGGAAATGACCAAATGCTCATGAGCAATAGGGGGGATAAATTAATTGTGATACATCACATGATGAAATATACCATAACAGTGGAATGAATGTCTGGATGAGTCAAAACATAAAGTGTCCAGTGAAAGATGCCCGACACAAAAGAGTACATACTGCTTTGTTTTATTTATGTAATATACAAAAGCACACAAAAGGAATCCATAGTTTTCAAAGTCAGAATAGCAATTCCCTTTGGGATGGAGGCATGAGGAGGAATTTGGAAGTGCTGATAATATTTTGTTTCTTCATCTGAGTGATGTTTTATGGGTATATCCAGTGTATGAAAAATCAACTAACTCCACATTTAGGGTATTGCACTTTTTTGTATATATATTTAATAAAAAATTAGATAGAAAATTGGAAAGAAGGTGAATCCTCTATTCCCTAGTGATCTAGGGGGCAATGGCAGGTTTTCCCATTTACTTAAAATATCCTTACCAATAATACATTTAGATATAGGAGAAATTGTCATATTCCTCAGAACAGGATTTATCTTTTCAATGTTTACATTGGCTGATATGTTTTGCCTTTTTACAGCTACCTTTGATATCTCCAAGGTTATTCCTGTGTCACCAGTTATGTGGAACACTGTAAGTCCCAGAATCCACAAGCCTCACCTGCGCTGTTTTAGCTCCCTCTGTTGCCTCACTGATTTTCACCCAGTGCAAGTAAACAAACAATATCTAAGGTATTAGATTTTGTTCTAGTTGCCGTTGTCAATGTTATGCTAATATTATTTCACTGGGGTAGATCGTTGAGAATTAATGGTATAGCTTTTATGCCACACTAGTAAGTTCTACTTCTTCTTATGCATCTCAAGGCTTTAACTATCTCAAACTCTGGATGCTAAGATCACATGGACTTCACAATATCATACCTCTCCTCTTTGTTGTCCCAACTTTTTCCTCACAGAGACTTAACCATACGGGTGCGGGGTCTTTGCATCAACCCCACTACATACCCACTGACAGTATTTACAGTATTGACAAACGTTGGGAGGAGGTTCTGATGGATGGGAAGATCAGATGCTTGGGCAAAGCAAATCACGTGCTCATCCAAAAGACACAGAAACATGCAAGGAATTCACCAAGGTCTGGATACAGGGCAAAGGCAGTTCTACCATATTCTTAGTTAGGTAGAAGTCAAATTTCCCGCCTTCAAAAATCTTCAGGCTGAGATGATTTCATCTGGGTGAGTGAGAGCCTCATGAGAACTTTGGTAGTTCAAATTTTCCCTTCCAGGCATTGCTTTATAAGAATTGTAGAGCAATTCTACACACTGGTTGTTTTTGATATATGCTAAGCCCATGCATCCAAGCCAGGTGTACTCCATCAATATACAAAATGACTACAAGTATAATGAATGACTCAGCCCCCTGGCTACCATAGTTCACTTCCAACTGAACTGGAACAAGGGTTAATTACTCAGACATCTCTTGGCATCCGACTAATAGGCCATTAGGGCCTATCCTATATTTACTGTCTGCACCTGATTCATTATAGTTTTCTTAAATAGAATCATTGTCTCCAAGACTGAAAACCACAGGTTTCTTCACCTCTTCCCTTTCCCTTTGTACTCTATATCTAATCAGTCATATAATTCAGTTGCTTATTTCTTTGAAATGTTTTTGAGAGAATGGAAAAAAATGTTTACGTTAAAATTATGGAATTATTTCTACAATATGGGTCTATTTTAAAAATTTAGGTTAGCCAAATTCCAACAATTCTTTGGCCCAAAATGGATCTCCATAAAGTCCTTTGACTCTTTTACTTCCGTTATTGTTACCTCCCTTTTTACCAAGCAGGGTTAGAAGTCTTTTCAAGCAAGTATATTCAATGATGACTAAATAAAGATGCTGAGAGTGCATGCAAAGAAACAGCCACGTAAATTCATGATTAATTTATTTGCTTTCTCTTCTTTCTAGGAAGGTTGAAATTTAATGGTGCTGTAATGCATATATTACATCATAATTTACCCATTATCTCCTGTAAGTTAGAGCTAATCACTTTGGATTGTGAATTCCTGTAAATAGTCTTTGCACCTGAACTGGATAGGCAGGTTTTTTAGGCCTCCCTAAAACTCACCTTCTTCTACAAAAAAACCAACATATCTTCAAGTATCATTTCCCACAAAAGAAAACAATTATGCACATAAACAACTTGTCCTTTGCTGCTTTTGTCAAAGACATACACCAGGCTGGATGTTCCTTTTTGCTGATTGAACACCTTGCAAGTACTCAGGGAAACTTCCTCTCTTCATGGCTTTCCTCTCCCAGCCACTTCTGTGTGTGCTGGTATGTGTTTTTCAGGGTTCGAGATACCACTCGTTCCCTCTTCTAACAGACTAGAATGGCACCAAAGTGTGATTCATTAGGTGACTTAGGTGAATCAGAAATAACAAAAAGGAATGTCCCACTCAAATACGGTCTGAGTAATTTGTGTGGCTTGTCCACATTCTTGAATTTTTTTCATGTTTCTCTTTCCCCACTAGGCTTCAGTACTTCTGGAAGGATAACTTTCTTCATCATTTTTTGTTTTGTTTGTTTTTTAGTTTTACCTTTCCGTTGGCAGTCCAAGTTCATAACTGAAGCCACTACTCTTCCTAAGCAGGTAGTACTTCTCAGAAATGACTTTCTCTCATACTGTAATCTCCAGACTCCAGTGGCCCTAACACTCAGCTTTATCAAACTCAAAGTTTGCTTTAAGGGTGACTAAGCTTGCCCACTTTGAACCAAAGTCCTTTTTGTCCATTCTTTGTTTGTTTTGTCACTCAGAAATGAATTACTTACATTTCTAGATAACTATTTAAGTTGTACTCCTACAGTGAAAAGAAAAGATTGGGGTTACAATTCTAAATATTCTCAAAGTTCCACAAAGTTACTTGCTTCTGGCATCAGAACCTTGATGCTAGAATTGAGGTTTTGAGTGTCCTTTGACTTTATTGATTCCAGAAATCCTAATTCCACCTTTTTCCCCTGAGTGTCTTCCTAATTCAGAGCTCAGTCTTGACCTGACTTTGCCCCAGGTGTAGCTGCTGCAGACTCTTGTACAACCAACCTCCAGTTTGGCAGGTGTGGCTGCTAGTTCACTGTCTTTCTTCCAGATATTTCCAGGTGGAATCTGTGATCTTTCAGCTTCTGTTGGTGTGACGTCAATGCATACCAAGGCCTGCGTCAGGGAGCAACTCCCCATCTCTGTGCCTCCTCGGAGTTCTGACCTTGCTACTATGCTTACCCAGCCTACGGAGTGAGCAAGGCAGTTGCTGATGCACTGGACCCCAGGAAAGCATGAGTGAACTGTACCATCAATGGAGGGAAGGTAATTTAGACCAACCCATTGCAAAGGCATTTCTTCCATATTAGTGTTACAGCCCAACCAGGTTCATTGCCTGCTGCTCAAGAGGAAGCCAATACACTGAGACAGCGGGGTTTCTAGCAAAGAAAGAATTAAATATCACAGGCGTCATGCAAGAGGGGAGGAATTTCTCAAATCTATCTCCCTGAAAATTTTGGGAGAAAGGTTTTTTTAAAGATAGTTTGGCCAGCAAAAGACTAGGCAATTGGGTCTGCTAATTGGTTGGGTTTGGGGTGGAACCATAGGGGTGTAGAAATTGTCTTCTCTTCTGGGTTGGTGCTTGGGTGGGGGTTGCAATACCAGTTGAGTCAGTTCCTCCACATGGGCCACTGGGTTGGGTGGGTCAGCCAATCCACTGGAATGCAGGGCCTGGAAAATAGCTCAAAAACCCTGGGTTTCACGGGGTGATGTTATTGATGGGGAAAGTTAAGAATCGTTATGACTGTCAACTATGTGATTCCTGAGTAGCAATCATAGAAAAGTAAACTAGGGGACAGTGACTGGTTATTATCGTTATTTTTATCTATGCCTGTGCCTTTGTAAAGTTTAGGCACTTACCACAGCTCTCGCCTTGCACCCTTTATTAGTTTGTAAAGAGCAGTTTCATTAAGAATTTTAAAGGTATGGTCAAACTGTAGCAATTTACACCAATTTGTGGGAGTACTTATGAATTGCTTTCATGAATGTTACTGATTTATTAACAATGAACAAATTAATTATTTTATTAGTGGTATAATAAATGGTTTATTAACTTCCATTTTATTAATGGAAAAGTTCACAAAATTTTTTTAAAGGTTTTAATATTTTTAAGTATATACTATTTCCATTACTAGACAAAAAAACTTGGTTTGTATATATTCCTAGAGCTCTACTCTAGTAAACAGATAAGAATGAATTGTAACTTGATTTTGTTACCTATAAATATAAATGCAAAAATCCTTGAAACTCGTTCACTTTTTAAATAAGTTCATTTTCCCATGCTTGGTTTACTAATTGGTTGTCAAATTTTTACCATCTCTCAAGCAAAAGTGAAACTGTTATTGTTGTCAAAAATTCTGAGAAAATTAACTAGAACCTAAATTCTTATGGTATGCGTATAAAAATTCCCTGTAAACCATAAAACATTATATAAATATAAGGTTTTATTTCTGCAGTTTGGTAAGTAATTTTCATTATTCAAGTAATTAAAATTTTTTTTTCCTAAAGTTCTTTTCTATAAATGACTCAAAAACACAGAGTATTCTTGGGGTTGGTGGGTGGGGAGATACTTGGAAATTCTGGATTTGCACAGTCCTTAGAAGTTTTCACAAAGCAACATTTTTTAATCACAAATGTTTTTTGAACAACTTCAGTTTTAAAAAAAGACGCTTCTGTTGCAGACTCTAGGCTTTATACCTAAAGGCCCTTCTTTTTTTTTTTTTTAATTTCAGCTTATTATGGGGGTACAAAAGTTTAGGTTATGTATATTGCCCATGCTCCCCCCAGCCCCCAGTCAGAGCTTCAAGCGTGTCTAAAGGCCCTTCTTTACCCCCAAGCAGCACAGGCAGTATGCTGTGAAGAGCACAGGCTGTCGGAGCAAAACAACTGTTCTCCTCAGTAGCTGTGGGACCTTGGGCAAGTGACTTCACCTCTCTGTGCTTCTGTTTGCTCATTTGTAAAATGAGGATAATAACCTACCTCATGATGTTGTTGTGGGGAGGGGCATTAAATGAGTTTATATTTGTTAAATGCTTAAAACACTGCCTGCCACACCACAGTTAGCCCTTGTATTAATACTTGTTGCTAAATATTTAAAATTATTGGAAAAATAGTTCTATACCAGGTGAGGAGTCCATTCTGCTTTCCCCCCAAAACACATACACAATACCCACTTTCCTTAATTCTCAGCCACATGGTCATATGAAGGAGGGAACCCCCACTCTGTGTATGAGGCCATGTTATCTTGGAGGCAATGAAATTGATCAGGAAGGGTAAAATCTTCTAATAAATCCCCTTAGTTCTGTGTTTTCTTTAATGAATCAAACAACTTTCCCTCTCCCCTCTCCCTCCCTCTGTCCTTCCTCCTCCCCTCCTGCCCTCACTATCCAAGGCCACAGTTCACCTACCAGGATTACACGTGGCCACTATGAAGATATCAGTAACTGTGGTGCAGTATGAATATGAGGAAGGTTAGGCTCTGGAACAGCTAAAATCTGTAGGTTTATAGAACGATCATCTTAAACTCCTAAGGGAATCCAGGCTCCCCTGGCAGATCAGTGCAGTAGAGCGACTCAGAAGTGACTCGGAGAGAAAGGATCCTCCCAGCCGGAGGCAGAGTCATAGTGGTTCTGTGCTTGAGCCTGCGTGATGTCAGTCAGTGTTTAATTACAAATATCCAAGAAACAGCACCCTTCGGTTCTTACGCAGTCCAAAACCTTTCATGAAGGAGTTGACCTGTGGAGGTTGACCTCACTTTTGGTCAAATGGCTGTTAGGGCAGAACAAGTAGAATGTTCCTGATCAGAGGTTTTTCAGAGAAAGCCTGAGGCCCATGTTGGAGACTACTCCCTTAGGGTAGAGGGTAAAAAAATGACCACAAATGCTTCCTGTTCTTGTATCCCTGCTCTTGCTTGGGCTGCCTTGTGATTTGCTTTGGTCAATGGGACAATAGCAAATATAACACAAACAGAGACTTGCAAAGCACTTTGTGCTCTGGGACTTGTCCTGCTGTTGCACTTGGAACTCTGTGTCCACCACCGGGCTAGCCTGCTAGGTGACGAAAGACACATGATCCTTCTTTGCCCCAGCTAATAGATAAGCCCGCCGATTGCCAGAAAATTGAGAGAAGCCACTGAACTAGTCAGTCCACAAACAACTCCTGGACTGACTACATGCGCATGAGCACATCTAACCGGGATCAGCTGAGCCTGGGCCACACCAGAAAGACTGTGCAGAACAGTCCTTGTTTAAATAAATAGTTGTTCTAAGCTACTAAAAATATTGGGGTTGTTTTGCAACAGAAGCCAATCAAAACACTCTTCAAGGCTGTTTGCAGTCTGTTAAGCTAAGGCACCATAAGAAAGGACTACAGTGGCCCCCAAGTTGTCAGCGTTATCAGCCCCAGGCACCTTGCAGGGCACCTCAGGTGTGGGACAGATGCAGCTTACAAAGAACCGATCTGGGCTTTGACACATGAAATAACTCACTTTGGTCATCTTGTTGAGGTGGTCGTCAGTGTGGCCTTTGTGTCAGACTGTACCTGAGAAAAAAATGACAGCGACCTTGGAAGAAGAGACTGAGGCAGGGCGCTCACCAGTGTACTCTTTCCAGGGTGTGGGAGCCACCCACAGGGGACAGACCCTGACCAGGACTTGAGGGAGGACGGAAAGGAAGTGTGGCAGGGGCTTGTTTTCCTACTGCTGCTACACGCCCTTCTTGCTACAAACCGCAGAGCTGCTCTCTGGGGTGAGTCAGCCAGGGGCTCCAGAGGGGAGAGTGAGGTGGTTCTACCGAATCCGGCCAAGCGAGAAAACAGGAAACAAGACGGGGTTTCACAGACCTTCCTTGCAACGTCCTGAAAGAACGTGGTTCAGAGCAGGGCTGACGGGGGAGATGAGGGTACGCCTCACAGTAACTTTTATATTTGACTTCTAATTTCTCTGAGAGAGAATTGTGTAATAGATTTGTTGGAGTAACAAGCACTTTTTTGGAGCAAGATAGCAATGGCTAGAGAAGCTTTTGCCAGGAAGTCAGTCAGAGAAGGTGTAGGCTGCAATTATAAGGTCATGTGTTCAGAGTGTGGGCCTCCCTCCAGAAGGGGCCCAGAGTGCTGCGCCCAGCCCTGCCCCGGGAGGAAGTGAGCAGGGCCAGGGTCCACAGGATGTCTTCAAGTGCTACAAAGTGGGCACGTGGTCCTACCTTTGTGTATGACAGTTGGGAGGAAATAGGTTTGCTGCCACAGAAAACAATCCCCAAATCTCAGGAGCTGTAAACATAAAGCTTTATTTCTTGTTAACACTATTAACACTACACGCCCATCTTGGGCTGGCTGGGAGCAAGGGTGGGCTCTGCACTAGGACCCCACACAGAGGGAGCCTCTGCTTTGGGGGAAGGAACACGATGATCCCATGCCAGCTCTTTAGAACTTCACATGTTACTGCCAAAAGCAAATCACTTTAAGGGAAGTGTAAAAGGAAGAGGGAAGAACAATTTTACTATGGGCCTAGAAGGAGAAGAATCAGAATCGTCGGTGTAACAGACAAATGACTACCACACTAGGACTACAGAAATTTCCAGCAGGACACATACACTCATATATGCTCATTTTATTTGGGTTTCTTGTGAATACCAATCAAGGTTTTCAGCTGATCAGCACAGGAAGAAGAGCCGATTGTAGCAAAGATGGATATAGGAACACAGGCAGAGGGAGTCAGGAGGATGTAAGGACCAGAGGATGCAACACAGAGGCCGTGGCCTTGCTCAGAGCAGTTCAGGCCAAGTTATCTGTAGTAGCAACAAACTGAAGAAAGCCCAAATGTTTATCAATAGGAGAATCGTTTAAATATGATGTGCTTACAAACAGTGGAATTTAATCATTCACTAATTCACCAAGTGTTCATAGAGTATCTACTATCTGCTTGGCACTGTTCTAGGCACTGGGGACACAGCACTGACCCTTAAAAAGCCATTAAAATCAAAAGCAGCCATTAAAAAGAATGAGGTGTATTTATGTTACTGATGTGGAAACATATCTAAAATGTATAAAATTTAAAAAACATGTTGCAGAACAGCATGGATCATATGATCCCATTTGTGTACACATCTATATATACTACACACATATATGCACATAATCTCATAGTGATTATCTCAGTGATTATCCTAGTATTTAGGGGGCGGTGAAAGAGAAGAGAAAGGATTTATTTGACACTTTATACTCTTATGTACTATTTGTAACCTGAGCATGTTTTTATGTGTAACATATAGATTAGATAATAATTTTCATTTTTATCTTTATAATAATAATAGAAAACACTAGCATAAAATAATTTTAAAGACCAATAAATGTTATATTTGGCTGCTCAAGAAAGGAAAGACGGGGGGTCGGCAGTAGCTGGAGCAGGACGTCAGGTTGGGGACACATTGCTACAATGGATGGGAGAGGAGGGATAGAGGAGACGGAGATGGGAGAATAGTGCACGTTTTTCCGACAAAGCCATAGGGGATGAGATTCAGGACTCACTGGATGAAATGACCTCAGATAGGATGATGGAAATCTCCATTTTATGGCAGGGGGAACAAAGGAAGAGTGGGTGTGGATGCTGTTTGGATGTCTGTAGCCTCCTCTTTGATGGCTTCTGTTCTCCCATGAGGCAGGAGGTGAGAACACCCCTCAGAGAGAAGGAAGAGGCAGGCAAGTTTACACTTCAAGAAAGGTAGAGAAGGGTTGAAAATGTTGCAGAAAGTGCAAGAGTGGCCTCGCTAAAGGGAGTTAGAACTCCCAGAGAGGCAGCATTGAGGGTCTAGGTGAACTTAGAGTGGTACCAATCTACTTAATTTTAGGGTTTCTTTTCCAGAGCTCTGTTAGCACAGAACAGAAAATCTTTGATTCGTTTAGGATTCAGATTTTGTTAGATGGACACGATGAAGGGACAAAAGGAACAAAGAAGTTTATAATATTGATAAAAGATCAAAATGTTGCACCGTTGCCTTTCAGTTGGGGAGGGAAGAAAAGAAATGAAAAGAGAGGGGCTGGTGGACGGTGATGTTGAACGGAAAGTGTTTGGTGGCAGGGGATTATTCAGAGTGAAAAAACTCTAGAGACAAAGGTTGGGTGATTGGGTGGGGTACTTCAATATTTCACTCTTCAAGTGGAACAGTCCTAGGTGATGACAAAGTCTACGATGGTCATTGGGGTGGGTGTTAAGTGAGCAAAAGGATATCATTGGAGCTGTGGAGCTGAAAGGAACTAAAAGGCCAGGCTCTGGCTGGGGTCATTGCCTGACCTCATGTCTCCCAGTTAGGAGCAGGCATGAGGACAGAGTGATGACAGGGGAGGGAAGGTTATTTGGCAGGGCATAATTCAGTTGTTTCTGAGTCCTATGGTCATATTGCTATTTATTGCCATCTAAATCCCTGTGTAGTGTCTAATAATGAGATCCCTGGCCCTCTCAAGATCAGAACTCCTGCCTTCCCTCCTGCCTTCTGGGACCTAAAATTCCATCACTGGCCTGATTGATCAGGGTTTCAGGTCCCTGAAAGAGGAGGGCTCAGATATTTTGCTGTAAATCTCTGTTTCCTCTATCATGCCAATTCCCAGGTCTCGTTTATGGTCACTGTCTACTCATTGCCCCTATAAAATATGGTACCAAGAGAGGATCAAGCCTCGGCCCTCCCGGAGCTAACAGCCCTTGAGGGCTAATTAGCAGAGGTTCTGTGGGAGATATTTTCTCTCTCACACAAGCACTGCTTTTCACAGCCCTCTCAACATTCCTTGTTGTTGTCTACCCTCCAGGGCTACCCCTACTCTAAACTGCAGAATTTATATTAGAGAGTAATCTAAGGTAATTATGGAGGTTTCTCAAAAAACTAAAAATAGAATTAATATATGATCCAGTAATCTCACTACGAGGTATTTATCCAAAGGAAAAGAAACCAGTATATCTAAAAGATACTTGCACCTCCATGTTTATTACAGCACTATTTGCAATAGCCAAGGTAGGGAATCAACCTATGTGTCCATCAATCAATTAATGTGTAAAGAAAATGTGGTGTATATATACACAATGGAAAACTATTCAGCCATAAAAAAGAATAAAATTCTGGCATTTGCAACAACAGGTATAGAACTGGAAGTCATCATGTAAAGTGGAATAAGCCAGGCATAGAAAGACAAATACAGCATGTTCTCACTCATATGTGGGAGCTAAAACGGTTGATCTCATGGAGGTAGAGAGTGAAATGATAGATGCCACAGGCTGGGGAGGGTGGAGTGGAGGGATGAAGAGAGGTTGGCTAATGGGTACAAAGATATGGTTAGATAGAGTAATTTCAATGTTCGACAGCACAGGAAGATGACTATACTTAATAATTAATTGTATATTTCAAAATAGCTAGAAGATTTGAATTGTTCCCAACACAAATGGCAAATGTTTGAGGTGATGGATATCTTAAATACCCTGATTTGATCATTACAGGTCATATGCCTATCTTAAATACCCTGATTTGATCATTACAGGTCATATGCCTATCTTAAATACCCTGATTTGATCATTACAGGTCATATGCATATATCAAAATATCACATGTACTCCATAAATATGTACATCAACTGTAGTCCTCACATTATGCTTTAGATCTCTTTGTGCTCTCGTGTTCATTGCAGAATTATTCATGATATACAAGATATCATGAGTCAACCTCAATGCCAATCAGTGGATGAACAGATAGAGAAAATATGCAATAAGAGTATTATTCAGTCTTGAAAAAAAAATGAGATTCTGTCATTTGTGACAATGTGGATGAACTTGGCGTACATTCTAAGTGAAATAAGGCAGGTACAGTAAGACAAATATTGCATGATCTCACTTACATGTGGAATCTAAAAGAGTCAAGATTGCTTTTAAAAGCTCCTCTCCCTTGCTCTCCACATCTGTGTTCATTGAACAAGGACAGACAAAAATGTATCAAATGCATCCTGAAATAATTCCCTCACTGCTTCCCACTGTACAGGCAACAACCATTGGGTTTCAGCTTGCTACCATAGTATTTTTTTGTACATCATCTTTATCCTATCACTCAGGATAGGAGTATAAAATATAAAATATTTTATATTTTATATAAAATAATATTTTCATCCTTCATACTTTGCCAAACCAATGAATACCATCAAATCCTCAGCTTCCTGTAAACACCTGCTAGATCTTTCTGGAATATCTTCAGAGTATTCTGCAAAAAGTCAAAGAATAATACATTTAGTCACCGAGAACCTGAAGGACAGGAACCCAGTCCAAAAACCCATTGACTCTCCTCTTTGCACGTATGCATTGTAGAATACAACTTGGTGAGAGCAGAATAGTTCACTCAACGGACTTCTGGTCTTGTAGCTCTCTGAGCTACAGGCTAGAACCAGGGTGAGGCCAGTGAGGCCTCACTAAGAGAGTAGATTTTAGGGCATAAAATTTAAGCGGGGGTAGGGCATCAAAACTCAGTAACCGAGATAAGTAATATTTTAGTGTACTATTCTAACACATTAACTGCCATGAGAGTTGTATCTAACTCACTCTAGTTTTGACCCCAGGGCCGTGTGAAGCATATATAAAATCTTGTTGATGTTCTTCTTATTACAATTAATATTGACAATTTAATTGTAAAAACATGGATTAAATGAATACAAGTCAATAAATTTCATGTTTCTATTTATGTTTACCTTTAAATTACACTCAAAGTTTTTATTCTATTTTTGTAATAAAATGCTGTGCTCCCAAGGAAAAGTTTCTGTTCTTTGTGTGGCAGTCAATGTGTTAAAAAATCAAAGTTATAGTCCTCCCCAAATTATGATGAACAGTTCTAGAAGGAATTGATGAGACTAATAACCAGAAGTAGATAAAAATAAACATGAATTAGTAACCAATTCAGTAATCAATTTATGAGAATTGATGACTCTATATTGTAAATTGTGGGTAATGGGTTGGGAAATGAGGATTAAGAGGAGTAAAGACAGCAACAACAACTAGGATTTCAAGCCTGTTTGGAAATGGCACCATTACCAGGATAATGGACACCCATTTGGGAGTAAATTAATAGTTCGGTTCCAGACCTATAAAGAAAAATAAAAGCAGCACTTAAAGAGTTTTATATTGAAAGGAAGAAGAAAAATAGGATAATACATGAGTGGGCACCAGGTCAAACAAAATTGATTTCAGGTTATAGAATGTTTTAAAGTCAAGGAAAGGCAGTTAATGGAGGGACAAAGCTCCAAAAGGAAGCCCAAGAGAAAGGAAATGAGAGAGGTATTGTTACGTGAGCTCAGGGTGAGACGCTTGAGTGTGGTTATAGACATAGAAACAATCTCAGGAAGGAATCTGGGTGAGGCAACACTGACCACATTCCACATCTACTAAGTAGGAGGTGAGATTACCCAAGAATGGGTTGGGTAAGAGGAGCAGAGTCATAGTGTAACTACAGCAAGAAATGATGGGAAGTGCCTTAGAGAATACACAGACTCAAGAAAAATGCATAACCTTTGTCTTGAAAAACCGATAAACTACAGGGAAAAAAAAAGGATTAAGAAAAACCAGAGCATTTGTATTACAATCCCAGAACAAAAATTGGCCAAATACTTTAATTTTTGCTGTCTGGTGTCTATCTCCATAAAAGCTGTTTTTTTCCTACCCTTTCCTTCTTTCCTCTTTCATTGGTTGCAAGCTTTTCTTAGAAGGGGCTATATAATAGAGTCAGGGTTGAGGAACGAATATACCCATGGGGTTCTGGACAACTCTTCCTCTTGTTGCTTTCCTCAGCCCTGCTTTCCTATCTTAGACACTGACTTCTAACCACCAGTGCTGATTTTCCTCGTGGGTGGCCACTGCTGATCTTGTGGACTTTGCCAGAGTGCTGCCCTGGTCACATGTCCCACAGTTCCCATTCTGCTAGAAGTTTCTGTTCCATACGTTGCTAATCAATAACCCCTCCACTGAGATCCCCAATTCCCTCTACTCTAAGTGGATGAACATTTCCCCGTGAAGCGTCATATCTTTAAAGTCCAATTTAGATAATTCAACCTCAGGCAATCATATCTCTTTTGATCCTGAAAAGGTAGCCCTGCTTTTTGAAAAGATCTAGCCCCTTCTGACCATGAACAAATCCCCCTAGAGAATGAATCTGAGTGAGGGATACTTGTATTAAAGCACTCTCTCATACAACTTGAGCTCTCCTCATGGCTGCAATCCGTGTTAAGGGCAGCCTCCCACTTTTTATTTAGGTTTTAGGCGTATGCATTCCGTCTTGATGTCCCTGAGTTCCCCCCAAAATATCTAAGTCAGATCCCACTACAACTCCTGACACAAAAGATATTTAAGCAATAATCAAACTCTAATGGGAAATGGATGTTAACTAGATATAAGTTAAACCCTTGAATTTAAGCCCTTAAATTTCAATGGTGTAACACAGTCGAAGTTTCTTTTTTTCATTTATTTATTTATTTATTTATTTTTGAGACCCAGTCTCGCTCTGTCATCCTGGGTAGAGTGCAGTGGCATTATCATAACTCACTGCAACCTCAAACTCCTGGACTGAAGTGGTCCTCCTGCCTGACCTTCTGGAGTAGCTGGGACTACAGGCATGAACCATTATGCACAGCTAATTTTTAAAAAAAAATTTTTTGTAGAGAGGGAGAGTCTTGCTATGTTGATCAGGCTGGTCTCAAACTCTAGGGCTCAAGCTATCCTCCTACCTTGGCCTCCCAAAGTGCTGGGATTGCAGCCACGAGCCACCATACCTGGCCTCTTTTTTCCTTTTGTAAAGTCTAAAATGGTTGTTCTTTGTCAGCTTTCCTCTAGGGAGTGATTTGGGAACTCAGGATGCTGCTCTTAAATCTCCATCATTTTCAGCGTGTGGCTTCCAAAGTCACCATATTTATCTGCATCGAGCTGTCAGAAGGGGAAAGAGAGCATGTAAAGAAGATAGACCTATTTCTTAAGCACCTCTCCCTGGAAGAAGCACACCTCACCTATGTTCACATTCCCTTGTCTTTGAAGCTATTAGTGCAGTTGCTCCACGGCTAATACTGCTTTCTAAGGAAAGGGGTCACAGTTGTCACACATCAAGTGAGGCAGATTTTCATGACTCTGGATCCTTCCCAAGTGCAGAGTACGCAGACATAGGTACAATACTAGGGGTGATCCAGTTAGGAAATGACAGGGCACATATGGCAGAGGGTGGGCAGAACTGCCTATTTGACATCTCTATCTGGGAAATCTCACAGGCACATCAAATTTAGTGTCACAAAAGGAGTCGTTTACCTACTCTGCCTGCAATGCCCAGCCTATGGACACCAACTTTTCTCCCTAACCATGACCATGTAAGTAAATCTCAGCCAGGCCCAACTGAGAATCCTAGGGATCCTCCTTGATTTCTTCCCTTCTGGATTCTCCATTTAATCTATCCTCAAATTCTGTTGCTTCCACCTCTAAAATATATTTAAAATACTTTCACTTCTTTCTATCTCTTCTGCCATTTCTCTAGTCCAAGCCACCGTGATCTCTGATTCATATCTGCAACAGCCTCCTAATGGTTCTCCCTGCTTCTACTCTTGCTTTCTTTAATTCATTTTCTACAAAGCATAGTGAGAGATCTATTTAAAATGTAAAGGTCGTCACATTAGCCTGCTGCTTAATCCCCTATTAACTTTCCATTGCAGAACAAATTCCAAACACCATAACGTGGGCGGCAAGATTTTGTAAGATCAGAATCCTGTCCACCCCTCCAACTTTATCCAGAACCACTCCCTTGCTTGCTCTTGCCATACTGGCCTTTCCTGTCCTGAAAAACACCCAGCACTTTCCTATCTCAGGCCCTGCACACATGCTACTCCTCTTGCTTTGTAGTTATTGTCCTCTCTCTTACCTGGATATTTCCTACTCATCTCTCATACCTTAGCTTAAATGCCACTTCCTCAGAGAGCACTTCCATGACCAGCCAACCCCCCTAATCTAAAGTGAGTCTCCGTTATCTTCTCTTGGTAGCCTTCATAGATCGTCATTTGTAATTTGTTATTTATTTACACATTTCCTTGTTTAATATGGCTCTTCTGTTAGACTATAAATTTCGTGAAGGCAGAGATCACGTCTCTTTTCTTTTTGAGCCATATCCCAGCACTTAGCCTAATACCTGGCACCTAGTGAGTGCTCAAAAAATATATGTTACAAGAAAAAAAATGAATGTGCAGATTATAGGGAATTGTTGAAAAACATGGACACAGGGTTAAACTGGGAATTGTGTAACTCGAATAGATTGAGTGAAAAAAAAATTGAGACATCAGTGATCCTAGTAACAGTCAAGAGTTGGTTCAGTGGTGGTGGGGAAGTGGCGCAACTGTGGGTAAAGACAGAAAGAAGCCAGGGGATGGCTCAAGAGAGGCACGTGGAGATGGAATTCTGGGGCTTTGAGATGATTAGGGTTAGAGTGGACATGCTGATGTCAAGTGCAGAGCAGACGAAGATCAGCAAGTTGAGAAATAAGAACTGGGACAGCAAGGTGTCAGAAAGGCCAACACAGTGGATGCAAATAGTCTTGGCACCTGGGGGGTGCTTTAAAAAGGCTGTTCCATGAAATCAATGATAATAGCAGGAATCTGCATGGAGGAGGAAAATGGGAGAGCAAATCCCAGTCAAAGTCATGGGGATCACGGATTTATATTCTGAAAATAAGTAAATGTAGGAAGGGCTGGATGGACTGAATAAAATTAGGTTGATGGGCTGAAAGGCACAACAGGATATCAACTTTTCTTCCACCATAAAACATGTGGGAGTGAAAGGTGGGAATTCCCAGGAAAGGGCAGCCAGGAAGGAACGTGGTGACACCTGGGTTTCTGCTTTATCTGTAAGATAAGAGGCAAGACAGGCAGACGTGTTCAGCAGACGAGGTGTGAGAGTGGGCCTCACAGCTGGAGAGCTGGTCTGGAGTCACCTGGATTATTCTAAAGGGAAAGCAGGAGTGATGGTTTTGGTGGGTTTGTTTTTGGTTCTGTTTTTTTAGGGAGTAAGAATAGATAGCAGAAATGAAAGAAACTGAAGGCTTAAGGAGCAGGCTGGGAACAAAATTCAGCACGAGGGCAGACAGGAAGCAGCCAGAGCATATCCTATGAGTTAAGGAAGTTTGCTGTGAGTGGCAGGGAAATGGCAAGTTGATTCGTGGACACATAATTTATTGCAAATAGACACTCCCTGTGAGTCGATATTCAACAGCTAAGCAGGAAATGTTTTCTGAAGCTATTTCCTTTTCTGATGAATAGAAAATATTTTGTTTGAATTCATGTTTATGAACTCTGTGGGGTCATGGGTCATATTCTGCTGTTCTCAGGTTTCAGGGGCCAGACATGAGAAATAACGCCTTTCATTCCAGCTCAGTTGTCACCGTTTTCAAAAGAGGAAGCTCTTGCGGTAATTCGATGGGTTCCATTTCCTACTCGTGAGCTTTCTGACATTTGTCATAAAGGTAGAATAATTGGATTTGGAATGACAAATATACCCACCCTCACTAATAACAAAAATATCAAATCCTCTATTTTGGTAACTTGACCTTGTCTATTGCAAGCCTAATTTCTCCTGACTCCCGTCTCCTCCTTGCAAAGGCTTACCCTAGCTTATCAGATAGATTCAGGATTCTGTGTAGGTTTGGGTAAGCTGATCTCATGAGAATATAGAACAGTAAAGACTGTTAGTGGTGGAAATCTTATGCAAATAAATCAGTAGCAGTCATTTTGTATAAAAAAATATAGTAGTAGAAAAGTCAGCAAGCCTCTTAGCTTTAATAAGCACTCTAATGACATAAACTCACTGATGAGCTATGGGAAAGGAAAAATGAGGTATTTTTCAATGTTAATTTGGGGGTGAGGGATCGCTTATCCAGATTTTTGTAGGGCAAAGTGCAGTTCTTGAGTGGCTCCATGTCCATACTCACTCTCACTGTATGGACATGGGAATGTCACGTTTATTAATAGTTTATGGTATTTTATGTTATTGAATCTTTACGGGATGAAGGCATCTTCTGGAGTGTGGGTTGGGGTAATCTCACCTAAAGGGTAGGGTCATTCGTGGCATCCATCACTTGGCTAAAATATGTGTTTCCAAGGCCAGAGCCCTGCAAGGAGGCCCTGTTGGTGCTGGCTGGGGAGGGGAAGAGGTAGGCCTCGGTGGATGAGTGGAAATCTGTCTCTCTTGATCTTTTCCACAATGTAGCCAAGATGTCTAGCAGGAGTTTCGGGATGTTCAGATGATTCCCTCCATAGGAAGTGGAACCAGAACTTTGGAAATATGAACACAGGTAGAAGGCTATAAATTTGTGCCAGCCATTTAGGGTTAAGTAAAACCATCTCAGGGAAATCATAAAATAAAACAAGGTCTATAAGCCCTGGGTGCACACCAGCTTATATAAAATCAGAAATTGCTATCTATGTGCCAGAGAGTTTTCATGTATTTATATATTTTATGCTCCTTTTATTTATTATTGTTTTACTTAGTATTTAGAAAAGCTTTCATGAAAGTTATGATCTGTCTATGTTTGTGTATTTGTGTCTACACTTTGGCCAAAATTAAAGGGCACAGAGTTTAATCAGGGGTCAGTACTGGGTGGCAGAAACAATGGAAATGTGAGAGCCTTAGCATAAGGTGGAGGGAGAGGCCAGCTGTCGGGCCCCATTCGAAGATTCCCTTATAAAAGCATAGAAGTGCTGGGTTTCCTTTTACTAAGGGATTTAGTTTTCCCTTTCCAGGCAAACCAAGACCTCTAAAGTGAAAGTATCATTACAGGCTCAGGACTAAGATTCATTGCTGACCTTTTAGTTGTTTTCATTCCGGGATACCAGGTCATCAAACAGCTGGGTGAGCTGACCTCTCCCTTTCACAGTAAAGCAACCCTAAGGGATTCGGGCAGTAGTATTTGCCATCTTATTTTTGCAAGAAATATTTATTATGATTACAGCTGGTCTTACTGTCAGTAGTTGCTTATCTTCAAATAAAAAACAGATATATTTTCATCTGGACTGGACTAATGCTTGAATTACTGTCATTAACAATGTATTTGTGTTCATCATCACTCTTCTGCATCTTCTTAAAAGGATTTTTCCTCACAGGGGAAAAGTTATCAAATCTCCTTTGCTTGTAACAACAAGTGCTTTTTTTTAAAATAATCAAGAATAATATTAAATACCGGCCAATTTGTGGTAAAGGAAGCAACAGAATTGAGAGCAGGAATGGAAGAGTATGTGAGGTGTACTTAGGACAAACTTTCCTTAAGTCTAGTCTGCCTAGAATTGGTCATAGTTGTTTTTTTACCCCAAATTTCTTTTTTATAAATGGGAACAACCTTTAGATTGCAATCAGAATGACATAGGAAGAATATCATTTAATAAGCGTTTAACCCAACTTTTATCATAATTTATGTAACTGCTATATTATCTGTTTTACTTTGTTTTCAATGTCACTGGAGCTGGAAAATAAGTTCTGTCACCTTCCTTCCTCTAAAGGTTGTTGCCAGGTTAAAGGATGAAAATTGAAAGAGCAAGTTGCGTGTCTCACGTTGAGAACCTTAGTGGCCTGCTCTTCCCCAGACGATGCCTGTTTAATTTTACTGCAGTCAGTCTTGGGGAGATTAATAGCCAGGGCCACAAAAACAGTTTGCTAGTTGGACTCCAGAGTGTAAAATGTTGAGGGAATCAATGGAGTCTGATGGGACTGATGGAAGGGAAGGGAGGGAGAATCGTTCATTAATTAAACAAGTATTAAAGAGCATTTAATATGGGCTTATTGAAGCAGGTGTCACTAGGACATAAAGGGAAAGCTAAAACAAGCCCTCCACCCTCTCACAACTGAAATCCACTTGGACAGACAAGATACCAATAGCAGAATAATGAAGTGGAAGTTCAGAGATGTTTTGGTTGAATGTCAGTGCAGTATATAGGAATTGGGGGCCAAGAGAGACTATTTTAGTTGGAAGGCTTTGTGAAGGAGAGGGTTTTCTTGGCCTTGAACTTTACACTTGATAATTGCCTCTTTCCCTTGATTGTGCCTAAGAATTTTGAATATTGTAATTTTTTGAGACCCTTCTTAGTTCAAATAAAGACAGAACAGAAGCAACATGGCACTCCTGTGGGTCAATGGGATGGGTGGAAGAAGATTATTTGTCACTGACATGATTATTTTATATTTACTGAGCCCTGTTGATGCTCAAACCTCAGGGGGAAAACACAATTTTTTTCTTCTGAGGGGGATTCGGGACAAAGCAAAAATCTGTGTTTTTTGACTCTGGGAATATAATTGTATACTGCTGGAGCTTTTCTATCTCAGCTTCATCCAGCTAGGCCTTGAACTCAGCCAAAGGCATTTTAAGATGCCCAGCAGTGTCTCTTTCCACAGTTGGGAATTAAGATCAGATGCTTCTCTGTATTTTTCACAGGAACCTCTTCCCATGTGAAACTGGGCAGACTTGAGCCTGCCAAAAGGCATGCTCTCCAGATGCTAGAAAGAAATATGCAGAAAAGGAACATAACTCCATGGTGGGCACAGGCAATGGGAATTCTACAGATGTAGAGAGTGAAAGAAGTATGGAAAAAAACACAACAATGACTTGCTCAGCAGAGGGAATGCCTGTGGATTCTTTCTTACTTCTAGAACAACGATTGCCACATGGAAGTAATGATCTCACTGGTATCATAGTTCTTCGCTGTACACCTGCCTTTATCTTCCTGCGTGGTTTTCTCTCTAGTTATAATAAGGAAACCAGGTAGAGGGTTGAGTTATTCAGATGTGTGTACTATGCACAGTACACTTTATAACCACTTTCCCTTAATAACAGGTAGCTCTGTGCCTCTCTCCCCACCTTCACTAGCAACTCATACTTCTTTCCTGTAATTTTATTGGCAAGCCCCAGAGCTACGAGTCTGCCAGGAACATATCAGGTTCAGCATTGACTGAGCCACTGTGAGATGCCTGGTTTAAGTGGGCCTGGTTGTTTTGGCCAGAATCTGCCCTCCCCAAAGCTTCCCACTTTAAGTATTTGTGGTAAGGGATTTCTCAGACAGACAATAAAAAATTTGCAGTCATGAGAAAATGCATCAGTGAAATGGAAGGATGTGTCACTTGGACAGTAATTTGTTTGTGGCTCAGAGTCAATAGTATCCACATTCTCAGCTTTCCACTTCTGGCAGTTAAGACTGCAGATCCCAAACATGGCTTCATAAAGTATTTATACAGACACAATACGGGTGTGTCTCTCCCTTTAAATTCCCTCCTACGGAGTGTTTATTTCTCCTTACTTGTTCTCTTCTGGATTTTGGTATATCTGTTTCAAAGGATTACAAATAAAAACCAAACCCTCTCCATGAATTAGCCTTTTACAAAAGTCACAGATTTTTTTTTAAGAGAAAGATATTCTTCCTGCAGATTTTCATCTAGTTTACAAATTAAAAAGGACTCACTCAGCATAGTTGTCTCAGGGTGGGCTGGTCACATTCAGGGACAACAGAAAAAAAAGGAGAGTGCTATTTCTACTGTGAAATATTTTGTCTTCTGACATTGCATCAGCTTGCTTAAATTAACAAGAAAATGAATGTTTTCATGCCATTAGTGTGTATAGCTTCTTCCTTCTCTAAACTTATAATGCTTCTAGACTTTGCAACAAAATTCATCTGCAAAGCAGAAAATTTATTGTAGAATGGGGAGAGATTCCTTACCTTGTGTTTGTACATTGCATTGTTCCCCTTGATAAGGACTAGATGAATTTGGGCATTTAGACATGATATCATTATCACATACCATTCTGTAGTACTAGGTCAACAGGTAATTTAACAACATATCTTCTCTCCAATAGCCCCCTTCTTCCAGTAAAAAATAAGTTCACTACCAACTTTCCCATCTTTCCAGGAATATTTTGGGGAGGACATCCTATAAACTGTACAACAGTGTATGGGCCTTGATGTATCCAAAGATTTTTCAGAAGCTGCTATTTAATACTGACACGATTCCTTCCAGTGTTCTGCATCAAAGGTCATTAACTAAAGGTGATGATGATGATGATTCAAGGAACCTCAAATTTGTGATGTCAACAGGTACTCTTGAAATTGGTGCTCCAATCCCTGGGATACTCACGTGCACACGGTGCATTTGAGCTCATGGTAAGAGTTTGAATCCATGTATCAGCTTCAGGTTAATTGAAGACAAAAAAAAAACTCTTCACTCTCCCTTAAATCTTCCACTCAGGCTGCTGCTGAGCAACCTCTGAGGATCCTGAGGGCTGGGGCGGCCAGTGGGGCCAGGCAAGCCATTTGGCATATACACCATGGGGAATCCGCAGAACAGACAGCCCGTAATTCCCAGAGTGAGAGTACGCGAGGGAAAAGGGAAATAAATAGATCTCACTTAAAGTACATTCTAACCAGTCACAGCTCCCTCTGGAAGAAATCAGCTCAGAATGTCCCTGGGAGTTGAGTTGAGTCCAGTGATTACCGCATGAGGGTACAGCAAACATATAGGTCGGGTAAAATTTGGGTGAGATGCTCCTAATACCACCAAGGTCATTGGCCCAAACAGGCAACCGACTGGAGGAAACTTTTACAATGTGGTCTGTGTGTAAATGGGAGATTTAAAGTTTAGCCTTTAGAAAAATTGTTCCCAGTGGTGACCCTCTCCTGAGCCAGTTGAGAGTTGCCAAGCAACAAGAGAAACAAAGGCAATTTCCAAGAAGTTCATTAAAATCCACAGCCGCAGGGCTTTACTATAATGTTCTCCACCCTAGTGGAAGAGACACCCAATCAGAACTGATAGCTCCTCTCTGGTTCTACCCTGGCCCTCTCTCCTCTGAGCTGCAACTCACTCTGGTTACACTGTTAACTTCAGCACGACAACATTTTGCCTTATCGGTAGCTTTTAGTATATCCGTATGTTTCCCAATTAGATCTCTGGCCCTTTTAAGGCAAGAACCATGTCTTACTTGTCTTCTCACTAATACTAGCTCAGTACTTAAAACAATTCCTAATATCTTCCTGTACATGCTAGGTTGACAATCAATTGAATGTTCACTGCATATGAATGATCTCTGCCTATGGAAGTTCTAGTTTTCCTTTAAGGCCTGTCTCAAATGCTCCCTCTTTCAAGAAGCCTCTTCTCATCTCTAATGTGCTGTCATTTCCCTCTGAATTCCTACAGAATTTTCTGTCTCTCTTTTGTGAAGCTTAGTTTGCCTGTATTACACACATTCTAGTTTGACCTTAACTGTGTGCTCTTTCAAGATAGGAGCAAGGTCTTACTTAACTCTTGTTTCCTTGGATACAAAGACTTACACAGTCTTGCTCATTCATTGTATTAATTCACTCCACAAATATAGTTGAGGATCAACTATGTGGATTCTGTTCTAGGACAGCAGGTATAAAGCAAATAAAATAGACATGGTTTTTATTCTCGTAGAGCTTAAGGTGTTAAGGGGAATTTGGACAAGTAAATAGAAATTAAGTCTCAGTGCTTTGATGAGGAAGTATGCAGACCATGAGATCACTTGATCCGATTCGGGGATCAGAGAAGATTTCTGTGAAGAAGTCTGACACTCACGCTGAGACCTAAAGAGTGAAAAAAATATACATACAGGCAAAGGCCAGGAAGTGGTGAACACAGTCAACAGACTGGAAAAACCAAAGCACAGGTGGGTTTCAGCTTTGGTTTTTTCAGCTGCCGTAAAATGAAATGATGAGATCAAGAAAATTCTAAAGTTTCTTTCATGGCTGTAATTCTATTATTCTTTGGCCTTTATAAAGGTCAAAGGCCTTCTTTGGCCTACTAGTTAATGTGAGGTTTGATACCAGAACTCACATCTCTTGATTCTCAGCCCAGGACTTTGTGCTAGGCCAGAAGTGCTTAGGAAGTAGGAGAACCTTGCTGTAAGATAAATGAAAGTTCCATTTGTGCAAAAATGTCCTTGTCCTTTTCTACTGGCAGCATTTTCACACAGACCTAAAATCTCAGTACAATGGCCTTAGCAATGTTTGTTCCAGAGTGCTAATGCATGAATAATGATTTCTACCTTCAGACATGAAAGTGCTTTCACAATTGTAATTGCACCCAATTACTGCTGTTGGCTCAGTTCTCTTTCACAATCCTCCATACTTAAGCTTTTCCTCGTGCCAGAAGAAACACGGCTTTCCACCTCTTAGACGTCCTTCATTTCTTTTTAGTTGTTTGCTCTGTTAAAATAAGTCAATCTTGCTTTCCAAAAGAAATATTTACACTTGGAGTTCCAATATTCTGTCAAAAGACAAAATATACTACCTAGCAAAAGAGCAAATTATACCTGTAGGATATTAGTGTTAGAAGCCAAGTATTTCTATTTGTGGTTGCATTGGTGTTTACATGCCTCTCGTGTACTTTATGGTTGACTTCTTTAAACTCCAATTTGATCTGAAGTCCAAAGTGGCCTCAGCTCCCTCAAGACATTGGGGCCTTATTTTGTTCCAAGAGACAATGCCATAGCAATGTCATGTTTGCCTGGTTACGAGGACTTCCACAGAGGCCAATATATTCCTGGCAAGGTTTTAGCAGACACCGAAATAGAAATAACTATAGCATCACTATAATTTGATTCTTCTTGCTTTAGTCAATGAATCTGGATGTATTAATATATAGTAAATCCCTATTATTTGGGTAAGAGGGAAATATACTTGACTAATTTTTTAAAATGTTGGATACATTCCATTTGCAGTAAAGGTAAAAGAGTTACCTTTGTAGGTGCTAATTCAGCTATTAAAATATCTACCATTTTACTATATTTATTAGGTTATAAGCACCTTGAGGTATGGAGCTTGTTCTTATTGCCTTCATTCGGCACATGGAATAGAAATTGTTACAGCAGGGGTGCTACATGATGTGTGAGCCATACAGATGCTGACAGGACTAGGACAGATGACAGCAGACACTATGCAGTGGAAAAATTAGAGGCCTCCAAGACATGTTCAGAATCCAGGTTCTTTTAATTACAAACTTTGCAACCTGACCAACGCATCAATGTCTTCCTATGTAAAGTGGTGGTAACAATAGTATTCTCAAAGTGTTATTGTGAGGACTCATTGTGAAGGTTAAATGTAATTCTGCATGGATGTGCCTTGCATAGTACTGGGCCTATAACAGGTGCTAAATAAAGTTGGTTAAATCTCAACTTACTGAAGTTAAAGGCACATACTGAAGAATGGGCATGAGAAGTTTCTTGGATGAAGAAAGTGCTGAAGAATAATTATCAGAAATAAGGAGGAATGTAGCCTTGTAGTTGGAATGAAGGAGGCTGCCAATATCTCAGAGGTAAACGAAGACTGAGACAACAAGGAAAGAAGAGGGCAAGCTTGGCAGGAATGCAAAGTGAGTCCCAATGAGGGGCTGCAAGGGGTTTTAAGGGTTCTATGGATCTTCATTCAGTGAAACCCTTTTCTGCAGGACAAATTGATATTTGAATTCATGGTAGTTTTTTTTATCCTTATGTATTTTTTAATCAAATGATACTAAAAAGTAAAACTACTATCTATATTTAATACTAAGATCCAGGTTTTGACACTCAAAAAGGGTTGTAGCACAGGGCTAGAAACCACTGGTTCAGAATGACAGCAATTGAGGAAATGACTATGAAACCTAGTAGAAGACCACGCTGGCCCAAGAACATCCTTGAGTCAACTTATGAGAGTCAGTGTGTTTCTCAGTAAGTCCAATAATACATTTTCATAAGAGCATGCACAAATTGTATGTTAACTTGTCATATTTATGTATGAAAATTTAAAATTTCCCCATATCAACAATGTGGAAATGGTGTCACATCAATTTTTATAATATATAGCAACTACACACAGGGACATATTGAGGCCAAAAATGGTCTTAAGACAGAGAAGAAACTGAAACGTCACACAAATGGTGGTCAGAGGGAGTAATCAGAAAACACAGATACTGAAAAGCCCAGAGTGCAGAAGGGCAATCCCTGTCTGTCTCTGTCTCATACAGAGATGGGCTCAGCTCATTCCTCTGAGCTACAAAGTTGTTTGTTTATTCTGCACAGGTCCTGGCAAGCCACAGTGGGAGTTTCTGGTCTTGCAGTTAGAGCAGGCAGTTGGGAGTCAAAAGCTATGGGCTCTATTAGTGTGTGTAATGCTGTTAATGACTCCTTTTCTCCCTTCTCTTAGCTCGTCTCTCAGTTAGAAATGGAAAAGAACTGCTGCCTCTCCAAATGTTAAGCTTCTTTAATGAGGATGTGTTTGTACGGGAGGGGACAGACCACACAAATTATGGAGGAATGTTAACATTAATTTGCTATAGTGCCTGTGGTAAACATCAGCAATACAGCTCTCGGCAGGGATGACAGATAAATGACAGAGTCCACACTAACTCTGCTAGTCACAGGTAGACCAAGAACTTCCAGGATGAAAAATATTAATAAAGGGACATCTGTAGGAGGCTCATTTGAATTCCAAAGGGACTAGATGGGAAGCTCAGGAAAAGGAGATGAAGTCAAGGATTGTTTGCATTTGTCAGAAGAAAACACAAAACATACCCAATACACAACTTAGGCAAAGTCAACATGGAGACTGTTTACATCTTCTTTCTCTGCTGCCTCAAATACTAATTGAAATCTTACTATCTTCTGTGCTTTGTGCTAGGTCTTAGATTCCAAGGGTGAACAGACCAGACATGACCTCTTCCCTTCTGGACCTGCCGGGGCTCCTAGTTATGTCCACACATGCATTGCCTGGGGACTGAGGAGGACCCCATGGCCAAACCAAAGCCCAAATTGGGGGGTGGGGGTTGAGCTTCCTTACTTTGGAGTGGATATTTACACAGGTTTGAGGAAGTAGGAGCTCTCTGAAGGCAGGACTGATCTGCAGCCATGTAGGACAAGGAACCGATGCTATTAATGGGATCTGTTCATGAGGGCACAGAAAATAATTTGACCTTTTCCTAGTCTTCTCTGGGACTATGGTACAGTCATGTTTAGCAAGAGTTTTTTGTTATTGTTTTGTTTTTATTTGTTTTTTTTTTTAAAAAAAACTTTCTCTCATACAATAAAATCTCTATCTACTACCAACTCTTCAGAATAATCTGATATATCAAGATGACTTTACATGAGAATGTTGCAAGGAATAAATGGATGAAGTTAAAGAAAGAAAAAAAAGGAAAAGTGTGGCCTGCCTTATGAACGTGAACTCCTCTGAGGAACCATATGCGTGACTGTGAGGAGGCCGGGCCCCTGTGTTCCAGGAGGTCGCCAGCAGCAAAGAGAGACTTGCCCTCAGTGGAGTTGGGAAAGGTGAGAAGCGGGCAATGCACAAAAGCAGCTCACAGGGGCCCAAGACAAGCCTTCCTTCTACAACACTAGGGAAGTGGATCTTGAAGTGGGGAAGGCAGGTGCTTGCCTTACATCTGCTAATTAGAAGGGGAAATCTTCTACCAAGGGTCAGAGCAAAGTGTGTTGCGGGAAAGGGTGGAGACTTGAGAAAAGGGCAAAAAATATGAAACGGGTGAGGTGGAGGATGGGAGAGAGAGTTGATGAAGAAACTAAAAGTTCAGTGAAGATGGACTAGTGTCCATTTAGTTCTCTTCTTTTCTCCAGCAGAGCATCTGAAGATTCAGAAATGGGCAACAGTGGGTTCATCCAGTTTCGGTATTTTGCCAGGCAGGAATGATGGAAGAACAGCAAGGTAGGAAAGTTAAGGGCATCGGAAAGAAAGAGGGAGAAGTGAAGGGCCATAGAATGTCAATCATGAGAGGAAAGAATGAGGACAGACAGGAACTGAGAGGCAGAGAGAAAGTAGGAAATCCATGAACTGGAGGTCTCAGTGAGGACAAAGAATGGTAGGTTGAAAGTAACTGATTAAAGGTTATGCTCAGAGAATCTGATGTCTGAAAAACATGTTTTCAGAGTGGGAGCCATTCCAAGTGACAACAAGTTCCAGGGTGTGTCTATGGGAATGAGGGGTGGAAGTAGAGGCGGTCACTGGAAATGAGTAAGTCAGGGATGTAAGTGCCCAGGGTGACAAACAAGGATATGATGTCACCCTAAAAAATGGGTGGATGTTGGATGGACAGGAAGACTATAAGTGTACCAGTCTTTCATGAATCAAGAGCAGTGGTAAAGAGAGGTCCTTAACTGCCGGCAAGCAGAAGCTCAGAATAGTAGGATAGTAGAGCTCAGAATAGTATTGTCCCTGTCTCCCTAGGAGCAGGGACACATTTTCACCAGTGGTAGAAGAGAAATGATCTGAAACAGAAAGTGGGGAACAAACATAGAGTTTCCATTTCATAATAGAAACCATAGAATTGGTGAGGCTGGGTTGGTATTTTTAACTTTTCCTTTTAGAAAATCTTAAATGGAAAATGAATTAGCATCTTGTGAATGGCATGTAATTCTCTTGCTTGCATAGTTTCTTTGAGTCATGTTTTCTGCCCCTTGAGTTAATGTTAGTGTTAGGCTCTCTACTGTTCTGCTCTGTGCCTGGTAGAATGGGTTACTTATTTGTACACATCTATCTATCTATCTATCTATATATATATATAATTAATATTATGATGGAGCATATATGTCCAGATCCTATGACTCACAATTCCTAGGAAAGATTGAGAGACATTTAATCACTCATTTATAGCTAAGCGATCTGTTACTGTATTATTTTATTGTTATAAAGCTATACGATGATGGCTATTATGTATACAACCCCTGAGACAGAGATCATTAACAAAAAGAAAGAGAACTGAACCAAATCTCTGTCCCTGGAAGCTTCACTCATTTATCCATTCATGCATATGTTTATTGAATGTATCTCATATGTCACATACTGCATTAGTTGCTAGAGATATAAAGATGATTCATTTCTAATCTTTGCCCTTGAGAGGCTATGGTCTAGTGGCATAAACAAATAATTACATATCTTTGTTAAATGCTGTAGCAGAATATTGTACAAGGTGTGCATGAAGGTCACGGAAAACTTCATGAAGCTGGGAATAGTGAATCTGCATTCTAAAGTCAAAAGGAGTTAGGCAGATATGTATGGGAATGGCATCGTAGGCAAAACGCAAAGCAGTTGAGGTGAAAAGAGCACAGAACATAGGAACCTGCAAGTTCTTCAGTGCTTCAGCACAGTGTGTGTAGAGGGAAGCAGCGAGTGACATAAATGGGAAGGTAGACAGGGAGCAGATCTGGAAGGGCTTTGAATGCCTTGGTAAGGGGTTTGCATTCTAATCTATAAAAAGTCAAGGCTATGCAGGATTTCAAGTAAATCTTTTTAGATGGTAATGCTAGGAATATGGATGAGAATGGAGTTGGGGTGAGGGTAGGGGGAAGTTGGGCCAGAATACTTAAGAGAGTATTACAAAAGACCAAGGCAGGGGGGCAGGGGGGAAATGCTGTGGAAAGAAAAAAAGAGATAGAAAAAGATAGAAGGGGTTTAGGAGGTAGAATTCCTAAGACTTAGTGAAGGAAGTGCACATTGGGGAGCAGAGAGAAGTAGAGTAATTCTAGAAGGACTCCAAGAGTCTGGCCCAAATTTACTGTGTGTCTTGTGGTCCATTAATTATGATAAGAAACAGCAAAGGAAATGAAATTTTGTTTGGGGGATGAAGAAGAGGCTAGAGTAGCTAGTCAGGGAGGGAGATGAAAATGATATTTTTCTGGGGTGGATCTGAGAGATGGCTCCGAGAACTCCCAGTGGTGGTCTCTGTTAAGTAGTTGGTTGTGTGGGTCTGAAACTCAGCAAAGAGTTCAGGCTGAAAGCATAATTTAGAAGCCATCATATAAGTGTCCAGCAAAGATATGAAAGTAGATAATTACCTAGAAAGAAGGCACAGAGCACAGATGTTCAGCCTACAAGCCCAAGATGAACTTTAGAGTACCCATGAAGCAGACACAAATGAGATTATTATTCTTCTTTTATTTCCTCCATATTACTTTGAAAGTTTTCTTTGTGAAAAAGAAAAACAGGATTAGCATTTTGGATAAGAAGAGCCCGCTCTCCAAGCTGTTGAAAGGAATGAGCTGATTCACAGTTTGCCTTATTTGTTAGATATTTCTATCCTAGCGGGAAAAAAGATTTTTCTTATGCCTCTGCTCTCTGTTTGGAAAAATCCAGTTTGTTCAAAGTTCCTAACTAGATGTTAAATAAATATTATATAATAAGGGAGTCTCTGTTCTTTAGGTGATACTAGAGAGCATGACATAAAATGGGTAAGTAGTAACACATGTGTGTGTGTGTGTGTGTGTGTGTGTGTGTGTGTGTATACAGTCTATATATAGTGACATCCATTTAAAAATGATGAATGGTCATGTCTAGTGCTACTCTTTCCTAAAATGCCACTAAAATGAGAGTGAAGGTGAAAGCAAAAGAATGTTTTAAAAGCATGAAAACACAAGAGAATGACAGTAGCAGAAGAGGTGCAGAGAGGTGGTTGGATGGTTACTGATTTAGTGGAGTACAGAAAGCCAAAATCTACCACCTGCAGCAAGTCTGTTTATACTGCAGAACCCCAGAAAGCCTGAGGAATTAGAGGCACCAAGAACCTCTGAAGTTGAGGATGAGGGATTAAACTGAAAATAGGAGGCTTCGTTGAAAGTCGATATAAAGTAGACAGACCCAAGGAGCCTTCTCACATGCCGAGCATTCAGGTGACTATATTCCCCTACCCTGAAAGAAGGGTGCAGCTTGGATACCTGGATTTTTAAAGGTATTTTAAAGGTTTTCCACTAAGTGGAAAAACCAAACCAGAATTAGTTCCCAACTCTAGGATGCCAGAGAGTGAAGGCAGAGGGGCAGGAAAGGCAAACATTGAACAGTGAGACCCTTGATTCCTCGTGAGACTAAGATCCCGGAATTTTGGTAGCAAGGCTTACACCACTCTGTTCCACCTCAGGCAAGACTTCAGAGGATTTCTTTTCATGGAAATAAATGTGTCTGAGAGAAAATACTTTCATATGATAACATATGGGGTTTCTTCCCACACTGTCAAGTTCCCAAACCAATAACCTTATACTCAAGCCAACCAGGAAGCCAGTCTGGACCATAGGTGTTTGAGGTTGCTGTGAGATATGATGACACCATTGCACTCTAGCCAGGGAGACAGCAAGACTCTCTCTCTCTCTAAAAAAAAAATATCCACAACAAAGTGTTTTGGAAGGTGAATGCTTAGAACATTTTGTGTAGCTAAGCTAGGTGATAGAGATAAATTTTTTTGACACTTTGCAGATCTCATTATTTTCTCTAGTTAAAAAGCTATGACATTCACTTAATAAACACTTAGTGTTAAATCGCCTCATTGTTAAGTATTCCAACAGCTCCATAACTGGTCTTGATCTTCAGTCCTTTTTCATAATGCCACCTTGCCTTTCATACCAACTCTATGAGCCCATGTAGGAATGAAGACTACCTGTCTATAATGACACGGCAGAAGGGAGTGATGGTTAAGGTTATGAGAGGATCTTAGGGTAAATAAATGAAGACCTGATACCACTTCTAAAATATTGCCGGGCCCTGACATAGTTTGTTTATAACAAATATGGGAGTAAAAGATATTTTAATATCAAATATGAGGATCATACTAGATGGTTTTAAAAGCACCTGTCCCCCACCCCTGCAACTTCTAAACTCTAAAATATTTCAATACTGTTAGGTTTCAATGAAAGCCTATAGGATGTCCCTTTCCAGGAATCCCTGTAGGCTTGGTTCCAGCACTGGTCTGGTTCAGTAAGGTAAGCATGAGTCAGAGAAAACCCTATTTTTGGATACTGTCGTTTTCCTCTTTATGAAGGTCATACTAACCATAAGAGGTAACAGGAAGCATTCAGGAAAGAATAACATGATAGGATATAACAAACACTCCCACAGCTGGGCTGTGGACCAAGGCACAACTCCAAGTGAGGGATTTCACCTACTCAGGTAAAGCATTTAAGGGGAAAAGAATCTAGCCTAGGACTCTGTTAACCAGACCTAGGTAAATTATTAAAGGGAAACATGTTCTCGAGCTATTCTCCATGAAGATGAGCAACCCATCTTGCCATCAGTATCCTTTAGCGTTTTTGACAAGGGCAGTGAACAGACCTTTACTCTGACCAGTACTATATAGATGTGTGGTTCTCAAACCTAGCCGCAGAGTGGAGCACTGTCAATCATCCTGATACCCCGTCCCATTCCCAGAGATTCTGATTTAATTTGTGTGGGGTGCAGCTTGGATGCCTGGATTTTTAAAAAGCTCCCCATGTGATGCTAATGTGTGGCCAGCCTTGCAAACGGCAGGCTGTTCTTAGGGTCTTGTAACAAACCTTCCTCTTAAAATCCATCACCACACCTTTTAGCTTTCTGGGGCTAGTTTGTTTTTATTGTCATCTTCTCCCACCTGTCGCACACAAACCCTCCTGGGGTGGAGAATTTCTCTCTACAGTCAGACTAGAACAATCCTAAGGTGGAATTCAAGAGGTGTCCTTGCTAAATAAGGAGAACCCAGGTGAAGAACGTGATTCCTGCCCAAACACGGTATGAACAATGATCACTCTCTGCCCGGAGTCAGGACCTGTTTTCTTAGGTCGTTTTACACTCGCGGTTTTTAGATGATGGAGTGTCTTAGCAGACAACGCATTCAGTCGTTTTTTCCCCAACCCTGACCTTGGCAGTTGACAGACCTCCCAGTTGAAGGCACATGGCCCTGGGTGGTCGCCTTCTCTCTGCCCCTGAATTTCACTGCTCAGCTCCGCTGCACTACGGCGCGCTGAGGGTCCCTAAAACCAATTCAGAGTCCAGGTAAGCGATGCCTGCGTTATTTGAATCACTGGCCTCTCCCATGTCCGCTCCGGGTTTTTTTGTTTTGTTTTGTTTTGTTTTTTCTTAGCAAGCAGATATTTGTAATACCTATCCAGCCAGCAGCTCATTGCAGGCGCCACCAAGCAGGAGCAATAGAAAGTCAGGGTCTGGTGCGCGGGCATTCTCGCCCGGTCCCGGAACCAGTCTTCGCGAGCCTGGGTTCCCCGGGGGCGGGTGGCGCGAGAGCCTCGCCCCGCAGCTCCGACGTCAACAAACCCCTCCTCCCTGCCCCACCCTGTCGGTGACACGGAGCCGCGGCCCCGCCCAAAGCGTTAGTAGAACGGCCCTCGGAGGGCTGCTCGGCGGCGCTGATACTCTTAGCTCCTCGCTCCCGCTGACAGCAAACTAGGCGGAGTCGCGGGGCCGGGTCCCTGCTCCCGCCATGAGTCTCGCGCGGCCGAGCGCCCCCACAGTGCCGCGTCTCCTCGGCAGTCTGTGCCTGCTGCTGCTGTGGCCGCCAGCTACGAGGGGTGAGTGGGGGCCCAGGGACCCCGCCCGGCCTCTTCAGCCCTTGGGCTCCGTTTGGGGTGGGCAGGAAGGGTTAGGTCGGTCTCCGTGACTACGCAGAGGGGCCGGGGACCGGGAGGTAAGGACAGTGGACACGGTAATTGTTCCCGTAATCCTCTAGCTTTAAGGCTCAGGGCTCCGACTTCCTTGGGACCCGCAGGGAAGCTCCGCTGCCGGCCAGCTTTTGGGAGAGCCAGCTGGCCTGGCTTTAGGGGTCGGCGTGGAGGGTTAAGGAAGCGTGGGCTGAGTTGGCCCAGCAGCCACACCTGGGAAAGGCAAAAGGGAGGGCTCGGAGAGTGAATTCCCAGCCCCCAACAAGCTGGTCTAAAAGGGTGGGAGGACAAATAGCTGAGCACTCCCGCTTCTCAGCCCAGAGTCTAGTCAGGCGGCACTCATGGCTCTCCCAACTTTCCTGTCGTTTCCTTCAGGTACAGCATACCAAGGGGTCGTCTGTCTTAGCGTGTCCCTAGCAGAGGTATCTACGTGGACACTGGATAAATTCTAAACCACTTTTTTTTAATAACGAAGGGGGAGGAGGGGTTTATTTACTCTGGGCTTATTTTAGTCTTCAATTATTTGACAAGACACGAAGCCTAGCATGTTCTCGATGTTTGTCAGTTCAGCACTGGGTGGAAATCCTGTATGTTTATCAAAAGCCATTGCTGCTTCCTTTTTTCCTAAGTCTTGGGGAAACAATGTTGCCATGCATTTAAAAAAGGTATTTCCTTCATTTCTGCTTTTTCCTTGCCTAGGTGACTGTGGCCCTCCCTCGGAAGTACCTAATGCCCACGCAGACTTGAGAGGTCTTTCAAGTTTCCCTGTGAATAGCACAGTCACATACAGATGTAATGAAGGCTTTGTAAAAGTTCTTGGCCAGACAGACTCAGTGATCTGTCTTGAGAATGATCAGTGGTCAGAGATTTCAGAATTCTGTAATCGTAAGTTTGTTTGTTTTTTATTTTAAAGAAAAATTGTGCGATTGGAATGTATCTTGTTAAGTTTATTTTTCTCTCTCTTTGGAGTGATTGGTAATTGATAGTTTTCTAGCATTATTAAACCGCAGGGAATACCAAGTTGATACTTAACACTCCAGCTAATTGAAGGCATTACTTTCATGAGAACCCCATGCTTCTTGAGAGTTTTTCTTCCTAACAGTGTATCTCCTGAACAGGCTAACAGAGCAAATAAACAAAAGGTACTGCTTAGAGAGTAAATTATGAACAAATTTGGCAATTACCTTGAGACACGTAACATAGGTGATCTGTTTTCTTAAATTTCATTTTGTAAAGTAGGACTTACCAAATCCAACTCTATGATGGCATTTTTAAAAAGTCTTAATATTTACTTTAAAATCTGTTAGAATAATTTGTACATATTTGCGAGGTACATGTGATATTTTGACATGTACATACAATGTGTAATGATCAAATCAGGGTGATTAGGACATCCATCACCTAAAACATTTATCATTTCTTTGTGTTGAGAACATTCCACATCTTCTGATTGCTGTGAAATATATATTTGAATTTTAAAAAATGAACGAGAGGCCCAGTGAAGAGTCATTTTAGAGTCAACACAGTAATGGTGTTCAATGCTAACATAGCCAATAGAAATAAAAGCAATGAAGATTTCTTGGTTTGGTAAATATACATTGCATCATCCACATCTCATGGGCCCTTTTGTTCAGTAAAATATACGTTAGCATTATCTTGGAGGAAAAAATCTATTATACATACAGGCCTCCATTAAGTTTGTGATATACAAGTAAAGATAAAGATAAGACTTAAAAAAAAATAAGACTTGATACCTGCCTTTTAATAGCTCAGAAGCTACAGTAAATATAGCAACTTGCCACAAATACTTTTTGAAACCATGTGTGAAATGGGCTTTAACTTTTCATTTATATGTATGCATTATAAAGATAGTATGATGAAGTACATAAGCCTTTACACATGTATCATGTTTCAGAGTTTATATCTCTTCCACGTGTTATTTTATCTAATCCTCCAAACCACCTCATGAGGTTAGTAGGGACTCTTATCTCCATTTTACAGTTGAGAAAACAGGTCTCCGGAAGGTAAATAACTTCCTCGAGATCAGGAGCTTTTATGCCAAAGAACCAAGGCTCAAACTTGGGCCTTTTGACTACAAATCCAGGGCCCCTTTCACTCTACCATGCCTTTCTAGATTCACATTTGCCTGGCTGTTTACAGTTTGTGAACACTTTATGTACACAATTGGCTCATCTGATCCTTGTCCCTATGGCTTCTTGTGGGGGTTAAATGAGTTTATGTGTAAAACATCAAGACATATTCAATAAAATTAGCTATTGTTATTACTCTTATTGCTGTTGTGCCTGACGTTGATCCAGGGGTCTGGAAATATCCATTCTCATCTATCCCTGTACCTTATGGTGCTCTGTAATTTCTTAGGGCAGGTAAGGGAACCAACATTTATGGAATCCCAGAACTGTGCCTGGCAACTTAAATGGATTACATTTTTTGAAAAGTGGGGATAATAACATCTGTTTACCAAATATTCTTTCCAGACCTCTATAACTAGGAAATAAAGTATACATGTGAAGACATTTGATACATTGCAAATGCCATAGTGATATAAATATACTTAAATACCAAATATGTGCAAAGAAGTAAAGAAAAGGGAGTGATTTAAGGTCCAGATCATTCCAAATAGTTAAACATAGATTATAAAACAAAGAGTGATACTACTTGTTTTGTTGTTGCTTTTGTTAATACTTTTAGGTAGCTGTGATTTTCCACCCCAGCTACATTTTGCAATGCTCAAAAGGCCTTATAGCACCCAGAATTATTTTCCAGCCGAGTCCACTGTGGAATATGAGTGCCGTTTGGGGTACAAAAGGGTCTTTGGTCTATCACGAACACTAACTTGCCTTCAGAATTTCAAATGGTCTGAACCAGCTGACTTTTGTACAAGTGAGTATAATTTTTAAAAGTATTCCCTGTGTTGGAAACTTGGCCCCCTGCCTCCCAAATAAAGTATTCCCAATCATTTGGTGTTTCGGGGCAATAATACCTCTTCCTTTGTTAATACTAGAACTCTATATATGTTATTATTTAAAATGACTCTTATAAGAACCGTGATTATTTTAAATTCAACAAATTAAATATTTATGTAGTAGAAATATTTATGCACTCACAAATTTCACATGTAATTAGTTTGAGGTTATCCTAAATGAAATAAGTATATATTCTTCATCTGTTGCTTTTTTTGAATCTTACAAAGGTAAAAATAAAGAAGTCTAAGCATAGGAAATCTCAATGGTTCAGATGATGAATTTGCATATATGTGCCTGATGACTTTTTCAAACCTTTTTTTCCAGCTTTATTGAGGTATAATTGACAAATGAAAATTGTATTATTTAAGTGTACAACATATATGTTTACTTGTGAAATGATTACCATAATCAAGCTAATTAACATATCCACTGCCTCACATAGTTACCTTTTTGTCTGTGTGCCTGATAATTTAATGAAAAAATATTTGTATTCTTATCTAGAAAAATCATGTACTAATCCTGGAGAATTATTAAATGGTCACATCAATGTAACAACTGACTTCTTATTTGGTGCAACCATCTACTTCTCATGTAATACAGGGTAAGTTTTAGCATACTAAAACTATTTAAGAAATGAGAAAACAAATTAGGACTTAAGATGAAGATTGTTAGTTTCATGACTGGTATTCACAAGCGGGTAGCAGCAAAAACAACCCCTCTCCTGACATATCGTTTGTCATGAGCTCATCACAGTTAAATTTAGTAAAATGGGGCAAGAAGGGAAGATTTCTGAGATGACCAAATTCTCTAAATTGTTAGATTTCAGTACATATGTGATTCAGTATAAAATTTTACAGGTAGACACAGAAATTTGAGTGTTGATGATACTTGCCAAAATAATCCTTCAAGTGTTAAATATGAAACCAATGTTTGAAGTGGCCTAAATAATGAATTTGCATCTGGGTTATTCCATATGCAAACAAACTTATGAAATATCATAGACCAAAGACATTTATTCCTAGTGAAAAAGTATTCTAACCTAAGTTCTTTTAAGTTCTCTATGCAGGGAAAAGGAACTCATTGAGTACCATCAATGTCTCAGACACTGTTGAAACATTTACATTTATTTTCTCATTGCATATATCCATACTGAATTATGCTGTTTTACTCTGTGTGTGTCCCTACTCTTTATGAAATAAAAATATCAGTGTCACTAGTCTCCTAGAGTAAACACAGATGTCATTTGGGTCATTAGCATAAAATCTTGGGCTAGGCATGGTATAATCCTAGGACTTTGGGGAGGCATATTGGGAGGATCACTTGAGGCCAGGAGTTCAAGACCAGCCTCAGCAACATAGTGAGACCATCTACACACACACACACACACACACACACACACACACACACACACACACACACACACACACAAAATCTGGAAAGTACTCTGAACCCTTTAAATATAGGTCCATTCTATTATTATATGAAGCCTACATTAATCCTTTAGAACCCAGAAATATAAAATAGTCAATCATCTATATCATTTAATAATGTTTTAAAACACTTTAATATTTTCTAACATATACCCCATGCACATAAAAAATTGTTCTACTGTTTTACCGTTTGGTTGTCACTTTCTTAAACTTAGTATTTTCTTTTCCTTTAAATTGCTATATGGACTTATATCAGCTATTCTTTTGTATCCATCTACTGCATCAGTAAATATTTTAAGATAATATTCTGAAGAATCGGAGGAAAGTCAAACGTGTGAATGTAACACACTCTTTTTCTGTCGTATTGCTTTAGGTACAAACTAGTTGGTGCAGAATTTAGTCACTGTATTATTGTGGGTGATGATGTTGGGTGGACTGACCCACTTCCACTTTGCACAGGTAAGAGTTTTTAAAAATCTAAGCACTCAGGTTGTGGGGCTGAATGATAAATAATAAATTACTTTCTACTAATTAAGAATTAATCCACAGTATTTTTGTAGCACCTTCACTTTTCATTGTGTGAGTGTCTTTGCGAATTTAAAGACCTTTTCTAGTGATGTTCCTTAAGGTATTAGCTATGGAGATAAACCATTAAGCTTTTCTGAGCCCCATTTTCTTACTTATAGGATGAAAATTGAAACCAAATTAGGTTTGTATTGTGCTTGGTCATTGCCTATCTAACCATGCTCTCTAAAGTCAAGTAAGTTCCATAGGGGATTCCCACCACAATTTTATGGAAGACAATACTACCATTCAGACAGTCAATGTCATTTGACCCCGCATCCTAAAACAATGTGGCAATAGAAGGTGTTTAAGCTAGGATTCTTACTTCAAATCCATTTTTCTAATACCCAGTGTTATCTCCATGCATCTTCTTAGGATTATAGTTATTAACTGAGATAATTATCTAGAAGTGTTTTAAGTATGATATATTTTTTTCATTAGAGAAGTAAGGTTATACAATAAAAAAAGAAGTATGGTTTCTGTACTTGAGAATCTTCTCAAAGAAAGATAGGACACAGAAATAATATCATAAATGGATATATCCAGTCAAATTTATGTCCATTAGAGACACATGTCTCCTGAAAATTGAGAGGAGAAAAAACATGCAAGACTTTTAAACGTAGGTTTATTTCTTCCATCCTTTTTTCTTTACACTCAACTTACCTTTCTGCAAATGACTTCTGAAAACCCTATTGTCAAAATCATTCCTAAGTTCAAGTTTTTTGTGTTACTAGGAATAGGAAGCTTGAGTAGAGTTCAGGTAATTTGTCAAGAATTTATTGATTGACACTGTATAATAGGCATCATTTGTGATTAACTGATATGAAGGCAAATAAAAGGAACCTTGCCATCAAGGAGTCTGCTGTGACCCCCACCATGTGCCCCACCCTTCTAGATCTACTGTTGCTTTCTCCTGTTTTTAAATTGTCACCATTACTACCCATTACTGCCATTCCCACATCCACTATCCAGTAAAAGACGTTGTCAATGATAGTAAATTAAAGATGGAAAGCAAGGAGGAGCTGGACCATATTATTTTTTGTGCCAGGCAACGTGTCACAAGGTCCAGATAATCAGTCTCCCATCTGAGGCCAGTATTTTCACCAGCAACTGGTGTCATGAATTTCATAGGAATGTGGACACCAACATATATTCTAGCACAGAAGAACTTTTTTGTACTGCAAACCCACTGCGTTTTTGTGCTTGTCTGCATCTAGGCCACAGTTCTACTCCGTGTTTGGTGTCTTGAACTCCATGGTGAATATCCTGATGTTCATGTTTTCCTCCTAGACTCTTCTATCCATCTCTCCAACTTGGCAACCACTGACATCTGCATTCTGCAGGAAAGAGCCCCTTTTCCGAAGCAACCCCAGCGTCTTCAACTGTCCCTAGAAAGCCCTACTTCTTTTAGGATCTAGTTTTGATTTTTCCATGAAACTTACCTTTTTGTTTTGGTCATACCAAAAAGATTGAGTGGAAAGTAAATTCTTAATGAGCTGCTTTACCTCAAGTATGCAGCCCTGGCCTATAAGCACTTGAAGTTGCATTAAAGTCCATGTGTGAATATGGTATGAAAATAAGGATATGAAGAAGGGAAGAACAGTGCACATGTTCAAGAATTTCCCTAGTTACACATCAAACAGAAGTGGCACTTGTTCACCTCTGAATGAAGCCTCACTATCAGAAGGACACATTTTCTTATCTCTCTGCCAATGTTTTCTTTCTCCAAATTACTTTCAGTGGACTGCTGATATCTGCTAGGCTGGAATGACTTCCTGGTATATAGGGACCCTCATCCCAGACCCCTCTCTTTGTCTTAACTCCCACATGTAATCACTAATTCATTTTGCTTTCCCTCCTCAATATAGTTTTCAAACCTATCTTTTACCCTCCATCTGTATACTTCTAACATAGTTTATCATTCCCCATCTGGACTATTGCAATCAGGGCCACTGCTGATATTTTCAGGGCCCACACAAAAGTATAAATAACCCATCCTCCCTCTAATAGCCCTCCCTCTTCCCCCACTGTGAGGGGTCTGTGGTATATCTAAGTCAACAACTCTGCCTACATAGCCAAGTCATGTCCACCACGTCCCCCATGATGCTCACCCAACTCCATTGTCCTTTGGCTTAGAGGTGAGTATATAAGCAGTATAGACCACCCTCAATAACATGGACCCAGGGAATGGACCTCTCAGGTACTGGAAGGGGTGTTGGCACAGGGAATTCTGGGTGCTAGTTCCTGGAGCATATTCTGGAATGGAGGAAGGGGTGGTAAGATGGGGTCTCATGGAACATATCCTCTCAGCCCTACAGATATCCCACCTACTGGGGAGAGACACACCCAAGGCAGGGCCAGGGCACAGCCTTTTAAAGTGTGGGGCCTGTGGAAGGAGTCTCAGTTACCTGTGTTCAAGGGTGATACTGAGGCAACAGCCTTATTCTTCCATTCGGTTAAGGTTTCATTCATATTTTACCCAGAGTGATCTATCTGAAACACAGATATGACTTGTCTCTCTCCTTCTTAAAGCTTATTAGTATCTCCCATCACTTACTAAGTCAAAACTCTTTAGTGTATTCTACAAGGCAGCCATGGTCTACCTACTTCTCCGCACTCAGGTTTTGTGTTTTATCCATGCAAACTGCTTGTTGTTTTCCATGGACCTCGTGCTTTGCATGCCCCTGCATGATTCCTTATGTTGGTGCATCTGCCTGGAATGTTTTTCAGCCTCTTCTTTACTTGGCTATAATTTCCTCATTAAGAGTCAGTTCTAGTCCTTTAGGAAGGCTTCCAGGCTGGTTACTTCTATGATAACCCTCACATTTGTATTGCAATTGTGTCTTTGAATCTCTTTCTCCACTGGATTTTAAGACAGAAATTCTATGTTGTTCAGTTTTGTGCTTATATTTATAAAACAATGCCTGGTATGTATTATGTGCTCAGAAAGTGTTTGCACTGAACTGATGGTATGTGTACAGTCCCTGCACACTCTAACTTGGTATAAATCAGAATAGCTCCTTATTTTGATCAAAGGCTTAAGAGTAATTTATAAATTTGCTAGTATTCTCTTGGTACTTAGGTACATTTGGTGTAATATAATTTGGCGTACACATGTGATTACATTGCATTCCTTCTTAAGAAAAAAATAACTTCATGACTCTAGAGAATTTGGAGCCATTGAATTTTTTCTCAGGGCAACTGCCAGGGAGAGGCCAATTTTTACAATATAACTAAAGCATAATCTGTTTGTTTATTTTAGGAATTCAGCCGCTAAGTAAGACTTATTTTAAATAGAAGTCTCTTTGAGTCAATATGTGCTAAAAAATGTTAGTCTGGACGTCTAAATGTAATTTTGACATTTAAGATCTTTTTTCTGTCCAAAATGTTCTGTATGGATTTCTCAGGCATGCCACTTCAATTTCCAACTCCTTTCATTTGCATCATTTCCCCTGGGAAATGAAGAGCAGTGCTCTCTTCTCTGTTTTCTGTCAAAAGAATGGTACCTCTTAGATTTAAACTGAAGTTTAAAACCATTTGCTCCCTAAAATCTCTCTGACAGGTCTACTTTGGAATCTCTAAACTCCTGCAGTATTTTCTTTTTCTAGCACCATTTTGATATGTAACATGTTGTAATTTTTGTTTTCCATGTGTATTCTAAATCTTATTTCTGTGAATTGGTCTCACGTTTAGCATTCATGTTCTACATTTGCATTCAAAGCTTCAAATATACTACCAGTTCATAGGCATTTATAAGCATCTTTTCTTGATAATGCTGAATTTAGAAAAATGGTAGATTTTGATTTTTAAATAAAATCATTAACATGTTTTAGTCTTGTTTGTAAAACATACCTTACCAATTTTATTTATTTAAAAGATGTTGGAATTTTTTTTTTAAAGAAATTCATTGTCAAAAACCACCAGAAATTGAGAATGGAAGAATAATTGGAGGAGAACGCGACATTTATGTATATAATCAGGCTGTAATGTATGCGTGTAATAGAGGCCTTACCCTGATTGGAAAGGACACCATTCATTGTACTGCAAGAGGCGATGAAGGAGAATGGAGTGACCCACCACCTCAGTGCCGAGGTAATCATGTTTTGTATAGTCATATTTTTGCTTTACTCTTACCCTTATATGGGCTGCAGAGATTCTGTGAACTCCCTGAGAAATGAATGTAAAAATGTCTGATGTGTGCATATTTGCATTTTTCTGTGGGGTCAGTGTTTCATGAGATTCTCAGAGGGGGCTATAGCATGTATACACACAGATATATATGACGTGTGTATATATAAAGATCTCATTTTTATCAAGTTAGCTTAAATTTGCTGTTTCATACCATGTTACTTTCAGTGAGTTAATATAGATAGCTCTTTGTTTATAAAAAGAGTGTATGAAGTGATTTATTAATTTGGAGGTGGAATCTTAGATTGAAGTGATGGCTCCAGGGTAGTGATATACATGTTGTGACAACTGAGAAACTCTTGCCTAGCTATTGATGTCATTGCATTACATTCATTTTTTTCTGCCTCCAGAATTTCTCTCTATTATTGACCATTCTCTCTTCTTTATCCTTCTAGACTTTTTTTCCTCAACATCTCTTTATCCCTAGTCTGTACTCTCAGAATCCTTAGAACTGCTTTTTAAATACATTTCAAAAGAGATATTTAAAAGATCCGTGAAGCTGGATTAAACATTGCATAGTACCACTAGGTGGCATGTGTTTAAGTAGTGATGAATGCCAACATGTCTCAAAAGTATGATACTACTTTTATAATTATAATTAAAATTCTATTAGCATGAATTTTTCAAAATTATTGCTTATTAAAAATAGTTTAGTATAAATGTTCATACATATGGTGATATATTAAAACCATGTAAATGAGTATAAAATAAGGAGTGAAAATCTCTTCTCTATCCCTAGTCCTACTCACAAAAATGACTATTTTTTATAAATACTTGTGTTTTATTCTAGATTATAAATAAATATACACAAAATTCTTTTATGATATCAATTGTATGGATATAATATTTATTTAACTGGTCTTCTTTCGGAATTTGTTTTTTTCTTCTAGTTTGATTTTTATAAACTATTACAAATGATGCTACAATAAATATTGTACATCTGTCTTTGCACACGTGTGGAAGTACATTTGTACAATTAATTCCTTGTAGTGTAATTACCATAGCAAACGTAAATGCATTTTCTTTCTTTCTTTTTTTTTTTTTTTTTTTTGAGACAGGGTCTCAATCTGTTTCCCGGCCGAGAGTGCCGTGGCGTCAACATAGCTCACTGCAACCTCAAACTCCTGGGCTCAAGCGATCCTCCTGCCTCAGCCTCCTGAGCAGCTGGTACTTCAGGCACGCGCTACCACGCCCAGCTAATCTTTATATTTTTTGCAGAAACAGGGTCTTGCTGTGTTGTTCAGCATGGTCTGGAATTCCTGGCCTCAAGCGATCTTCTCGCCTTGGCCTCCCAAAGTGTTAGAATTACAGCCATGAGCAACCACCTGGGCCCATTTACATTTTTCATAGTTACTAGCAACATTGTTTTCAAAGAGACTTTACCAATTTACTCTCTGACTAATATTACATCATTTGTGCTATCTGTCTGTCCTTTGATGATAATGATTGTTATGGTATGGAGGTTTGACAATGTAAGTGGTGAAAATTTTATTGTTTGAACTCATTTCATTATGATAAAGTTTGTTGTTGTATGTGTTTTTAATTAGGCAATTTATTTGATCTACTTTGTGTTTATTTTCCCTAGTCATTAAATTGTTAGTTATTTGGATCTTAAAAACTATACAGTAGTGCCCAAGTAGGTCACGGCAGGTAATACTTCCATTAAAACAGCTACAAAATCTGAATATACTTTTAAAAAAGTCATATTTTTAAAGACATAAGATACAGCTGTGGAAACAACCAGGTCTGAATGAAGTAAAATTCCTGGGGATAGGGAATGAAGGCAAACCACTCTGAGCGGGGTCAGTCGTATCTGGGGACTCAGTCCCTGGGGACATTTCCTGATTGTGGGCTGAGGATCCATCTTGACCCAGACAAAAGACCCGTTCCAGGAAAGCTTTTCAGTGGTTGTGGAGGGCTAGAGTAGTACACTGGAAACTGAGGTCCTCACATGCAAAGCCAATTTCTTCCACCAGTCATTAGCTGATTTCTAGGGCTACATGTGAGCCTGGGAAGCTGGATCCGATGATTCTAGCCTGCCCAGTAAGATCTCTCAGAACCTGATAGTGTTTGGACAAGAAGTGCCCATCAGAGGACCAGGCCGTTACCAAGCACACGTCCACAGTCCTCCTTAGGACTCCTGTGCTCATTTTGAAGCTGTGTGGGGAAGGGGGCCAGCTGGCTGGGCTGGAGGAACTCTGAAGCACAGACCTGGATCTCTGCAGTCCTTCTGGGCTGAGGCAACAAAGATCCATCAGGCTCTCAATCCAAAGCCCCGAAGGGCCACTCCCAGGGAACAGAGACAAGAGCAGAGGTAGCCTGAATCTTACTAAAACTGTAACCCAGCTCAGTCCCTGACAGGTCGAAGAGATGATCATCTCAATACAGTCTGCCTGTCAGGAAAGCACATCTTATGGTACCATCTGGATGTTTATATACAATGCCTGGCATACAATAAAAAACTATTAGGTACGGAAAGAAGCAAGAAAATACGACCAAATCGAGAGAAAACCAAATCAAATAAAGAAGATCCAGATAATTGAGTTAGCTGACAAGGACTTTAAAATAAGTGATTAATATGTTTAAGATAATAAAAGGAAATTTAGAGAACTTCAGCAGAGAATAGGAATATATAAAAATGGAGTAAATGAACAGTGTGTCACTGGAAAATATCTGAAATTAAGAACACAATAGATAGGTTTTAACAGTGACTTGAACACAGTGGAAGCAGTATTACGAACTGGAGGGCAGGTTAATTAAAAATGTCCAAACTGAAGCAGAAAGAGAAAAAAAATGTAAAATATAGGAAAAAGTTTGAGACATTGAAGACATGTTAAGCTGTTGTAACACATGTTAGAAAGAGAGGAGAAAGAGAGAAGGTGAACGATGACAAGAAACAGGGGGAAGAGGAGGAGAAAAGAGAAATAGAAGCAGAAGAAATATTCAGAAAGATAATGACTGACAGTTTTCTAAACCTGATGAAATATATCAGCCAACACATTCAAGAAGCTCTGTGACCCTAAGCAGAATAAAAACGAACTACTAAAAAAGGTGCCTCATAGCAAAACTTTGGAAATTGAAGGCAATGATGAGACTACTCACAGATTAAAAACAAACAAAAAAACTCAAAGGAACAGCAGTAAAACTGATCACTTTCTCAACAAAAAAATGGTGCAAGCCAAAAGACAAGAAGAAATCTTTAAAATACTGTAAGAGAATTACTGCTCATCAAGAATTCTATACTAAATGAATATATTCTTCAAAACTGAATGCAAAATATAGATGTATTCAGAAAAAAACTGAGGGAACTTGTCACCAGCAGGCCAGACCTGTACAGAGTGAAAAACTAAAGGAGATTCTTCAAGTAGAGTGGAAATAATGCCAGGTAGAACAAAAACACAAAAATGCAAGAGGAAATGAAGATGAGTGACAGGGGTATATGAACACTGAGTTTACAGAACAATGAATGTGATGTGTTTTGGGTTTGAATTCTATTTAGAATACAAATGTACCATATTAATAAAGCAAAAGGCAGAAAGAGGTAAATTCAATGTAAAAGTTACAAGATTCTAGCAGTATTGAAAAAGTGGTAAGAGTGAAAATTTGCATAACTGACTTATGGTCTAATAAATATTGCAATGTCAAGGGTTGCCACAAAAGAATGGTAAAAGAATGTATAAATCACAAGCTAATAAAGGAATCATAATGAATATTTAATCCAAAAAGGAACAAGAGAGGAAGAGAAACAGAAAGGAACATTAAAATAGATGGGTGGAGTAGAAAACTAATAATTAGGTGGTTGCTATAAAACCCCACTGTATCAGTAATTGTATGAAGTGTACTTTCACTAATCCTGTCACACTAGAGTTAAAAAGAAAGCATATTTACTATTTACATGAGACACAGTTTGATTATAAGAATACAGAATAGTTGAAAGTAAAGAATGGAGAAATACATCATGCATACATTACCCCCCCAAATACTTATATAGTTATATTATTATCAGTGTATATATTGAGATGAAACAGTTTATACTGATAATGAGGCCAACCTAAACAGGAAGATATAGCAAGCTAAAATCTGTATGCATTTGATAAAATAGCATCAATCTGTATGTAGCAAAAATGAACCGAAAGAAAGAGAGGCAAATCCACATTCATAGTTGGAGAATTCACACTTATCTCCATAGCTAATTGAACAAGCAAGCAACTAAACTTCACTAAGAACATAGAAGGTCTGTGCAACAATTAAACAAATTTACATATAAGAGCATTGAACCTCATAATGACAGATGGCATGTTTCAAGTATACATGGGACATTTACCAAATTGTGACCGTTCACTGAGGTCTAAATTGCAGTGCATTACAGAAGACTGAAGTTATTCAGAGCTTGCTTTCTGACCACAGTGGGATTAAATTAGGCAACAACAATGTAAAGATAACTAAAAAATTAGTTTCTGGGAAATTTAAACTCTATGGTAGTATGTAAATTCTCTGGATCAAAAATGAGAACTAACTTAGTAGAACAAAGAATATATGAGGGCTTTAGAATGAAAAGTCCATACAAAAACTTCCCTTTATACCCTAATCATAATATCCACCATGTTTTGAGTGCCTGCTAAGTGCTGCGTTACCCGGTAGGTATTTTACCGGAGTTATTCCTTACAGCATCCTGAGAGACAGGTAAGGAAGCAGAACACAACAACATGCACCATCGGTGGTGTCTATAAACGAGGGCGTGATGGGACTGGCAGCAGTAGTACTGGATGGTACAACCTGTTGCTTCAGGGACAGACACTGTGTGAAAAACTTACTGAATTACTTCCTTAAACCTTAAACCAGATTGCTGTGCAATCTGCTCTATTTTTATCCTCATTTTACAAATGAGAAAACTAAAGTTCAGAGGGATTAGAGAACTTGCCCAAGGTCACCAGGATGTGTTGAAACGAGGGTTCAGCACCACTTAATAGGCGCCTTAACAGACTTTGGGTCTAAGCGACCCAAAGACAAACTGGCTCTGAAGACTAGAACAGTGCTGTGTCATTAGATTTGTTATTCTGAGAATATGTTCTTAATGGAAGTTTGACATGAATGGTTATCTCATCTGAAATCTAAAGAGGAACTAATCTAATACATGTAAAGTTGATAACTAGCACAGGAGAAAAGGGAGTGGTTTTTATCCAGACTGACAGATTACTTTAAAAAAGGAGTACAACACAACAAGTTGTCAAGCTCACGAACGAGTCCTGAAAGCAGGGGGAAATGTAACTATGCTGTGATTCTCTGTTGGTCCAATGATGGCATCCTGTTTTTCTTTGGTCCTGGCATGAGCGAACACAAGCAATTTGGGAGAGAAAATAAAGAGAGATGTGGCACGGAATAAGATCACCCTGTCTTCAACTTTGGTTTTGTTTTTTTCTCAAGGAAACACCGTAAGGTCCTCAGTCCTACTTTGACATAACTCTGCTTTAGTCACCTCTAGGTATAATTTATATCAAACAAAAAGCAGTGGAGCCTTTCAGCTCCTTGGGAAATACGCAGTAAGACTTGGTTTCTTAAAAGTCATATCTAGGTGTTTATGGAGAGGAAAAGACAATAGCCATAGAGCAAGGAATGGCTAAGAAATCTTAAGTTGGCCAGCAATATATAACTAATTTTTTCTCAACATATTTTCTCCACAGGAAGATCTCCACCTGCCACCTTCCCACCACCAGATCCTAAACCTACCACTGCAAAAGTTCCAGGTACATCAACTTCTCACAAACCCACCACAGTTCCAGGTACAAAAGTCACACCTACTTCTCGGAAACCCTCAAAAGCTCCAGGTACGGAAGCCCTATTAATTCTTCAAAAACATACCACAGGAAATGTTCCAGCTACAGGAGTCAAACCAACTCCTCAGAAACCCACCACAGTAAAAGTTCCAGTTACAGAAGTCACACCAACTCCACAGAACCCCACCACAGTAAATGTTCCAGCTATGGGAGTCACACCAACTCCTCAGAACTCCACCACAGTAAATGTTCCAGCTACAGGAGTTACACCAACTCCTCAGAACCCCACCACAGTAATTGTTCCAGCTACGGGAGTCACACCAACTCCACAGAACCCCACCACAATAAATGTTCCAGCTATAGGATTCACACCAACTCCTCAGAACCCCACCACAGTAATTGTTCCAGCTATGGGAGTCACACCAACTCCACAGAACCCCACCACAGTAATTGTTCCAGCTACAGGAGTCACACCAACTCCTCAGAACCCCACCACAGTAATTGTTCCAGCTATGGGAGTCACGCCAACTCCACAGAACCCTACCACAGTAAATGTTCCAGCTATGGGAGTTACACCAACTCCTCAGAACCCCACCACAATAAATGTTCCAGCTATGGGAGTTACACCAACTCCTCAGAACCCCACCACAGTAATTGTTCCAGCTACAGGAGTCACACCAACTCCTCAAAACCCCACCACAGTAAATGTTCCAGCTATGGGAGTCACGCCAACTCCACAGAACCCCACCACAGTAAATGTTCCAGCTATGGGAGTTACACCAACTCCTCAGAACCCCACCACAGTAATTGTTCCAACTATGGGAGTCACACCAACTCCACAGAACCCCACCACAATAAATGTTCCAGCTATAGGACTTACACCAACTCCTCAGAACCCCACCACAGTAAATGTTCCAGCTACAGGAGTTACACCAACTCCTCAGAACCCCACCACAGTAAATGTTCCAGCTACAGGAGTCACACCAACTCCACAGAACCCCACCACAGTAAATGTTCCAGCTACAGGAGTCACACCAACTCCTCAGAACCCCACCACAGTAATTGTTCCAACTATGGGAGTCACACCAACTCCACAGAACCCCACCACAATAAATGTTCCAGCTACGGGAGTCACACCAACTCCTCAGAACCCCACTACAGTAAATGTTCCAGCTACAGGAGCCTCACAAACTCCTCAGAAATCTGCCACAGCAACAGCCCAGACATCTCTCACATCAAATACCCTGTCTACAAAGGCTCTACCAGCAGCTCAGAGTCCCATCATGACTAATGCTTCTGCTACACTGGCCACACCAACAGCACAAAGACTCACCGCAGCAAAGGGTTCACTTACACAGAGTCTTCCAGCAGCACAAAAGTCCACCACTGTACATGTCCCAGTGACTAAGGGTCCGCAGGTTATACAAAGATTCACTTCTGTTCACATTACAGCAACCCAGGGTGAACTTCTTCCCAGGACAACCAAGCGTTCTCATACAACAACTGTACCTAAAGGAGGAAAGATCCCTTCAGGTCAGTTGACACTGTTCAGGTTTGGTGAGAGCAAAGTACGCTTTACGCTTCAGAATACCTGCTGAGTGAATGAAAGAAACCTTGCTGAGTGATGCTGCTTCAGGCCACCAGTATGACTTCTTGCCTCACAACTTGCCTAATGTATAGCCATTTTTATAGAAATTCTTGCTCTAATGGAGACTATTTGTTATTTTATCTTTCTTAGAAAATAATCAACAGGACTGAACCAGGAGATAATTTTTTAAAAATTGTTTTCACTTTTATTTATTTATTTATTTTGGGGGGGACAGAGTCTCGCTCTATTGCCTGGGCTAGAGTGCCATGGCATCAGCCTAGCTCACGGCAACCTCAAACTCCTGGGGTTAAGTGATCCTCCTGCCTCAGCTTCCTGAGTAGCTGGAACTACAGGCATGCGCCACCCTGCCTGGCTAACTTTTTCTAAATATTTTTAGTTGTCCAGATAATTTCTTTCTATTTTTTAGTAGAGATGGGGTCTCGCTCTTGCTCAGGCTGGTCCCAAACTCTTGACATTGAGCGATCCTCCCTCCTTGGCCTCCCAGAGTGCTAGGATTACAGGCGTGAGCCACTGCACCCAGCCTGTTTTAACTTTTAAATTGAAGTCAACACATAAGTAGAAAACTGCATAAAAAAGAAATGTACAGTTCAGTAACTTTTCTAAAGCAAATATTTGTGTTAACTACCACAAATGTCAGGAAATATAACATTACCAAGCCCTTGTATTTGCTCCTGTAATCTCCAGATGCTCTGTCGGGCCTGAACTCCATCCTCTCTGACTTTGCAAGCTAGTGAGCCTGGGGCTGTCTGCTACCCACACCACGTGCTTAGGGAGGGCCCTTCACTGCGCGTGTGCATGTCTAAACCCCGCCTGTACACCCCAGTTAGTTCCCCTCTTTAAAAGGGGAACTTCAATTCCTGCTTTTCAGCATTTTCCAGTGGTATCAAATAATTGTTTTTTAACTATATTTTATACTTTATAACCATATTTTTTAAGGATTTCATATGAGTGTTATCTTGAAGCCTATTTTTCCATTACCTACATATTGTTAAGAATTTAAATGTTACAGATATTATTGTTAAAGTTCCCTTGTACATTTCCCTACCCCTAATTTTTCCCCCTAAGACAATTACTGCCCTGATGCTGATGAGCTTACTTACCTATGTTTTCATTCTTATACTACATGTATGTATCCATAGGTAGTTCATAATATTGTTTTGTATTTTTTTATAATTTACATAAACAGTATGTCATATGTTTCATGTGTAACTTTTAGCACTCAACATTGGTTTTGAGGTTCACATTGATTCATTTAGATTTAGTTCACTAATTTTAACCGTTATATGGAGTTTTTGGCCTCTTAAAATTTTATGACATCTCTGGGTCTAAAATGTTCAGATTGTATGTACCCAAATTTTAATAAGGCAAGGCAAGGAGAAATAAATTTCACTTTATATAAATCTGTTGTAGACCTAACTGTTGAAATATTTCTTTCTGTAAAAAGTACAGGATAATTTAACAAATTTAAACCTAATGAGTCAATTAGTATGGTAAAAATATAATAAACATAATTATATAATAATACAAATATATAATAACTATAATAAGTATATCAAGTTTTTCTCTCATGTAAAATTAATTTATTCTCTCAGGGCACAATATAATATAGCATATTTAGTACTTTTTGAGAAATTCTAGTAGTAACCACTTATTGGGTTTATACTATAGTGTCATATACCTTGTACCACCTATTTGTTGACATTAGTCCCTACAACAACCTTGCAAAATAAATATATTTAGTTTCATTTCATAGATGAAGAATTAGAGCTTAGAGAATAACTTGCACAGCTCACATCCAGTGCATAGTTAATGGGGAAGTTTAAACACATATTGGTGGACTCCACATCCGGTGCTTTTTCTGCTGTGTAATGTTGCCTGTTCTAAACGGTACACTGAGTAAGTTTATTCACCTCACTGGAGAGCAGCTTATTTATTATGAATGTACTTCTTTGAAAGTAAGGTTTATTTTACAGTGCCTCATCCATAGTCATTGAAAGATAAAAATAGTAAGGTGACACAGTAATTTTGAGTTTTGATAGAGTCTGCTGAAAGGGACTTGAGCGTCTTATAGTTTCTTGATAGTAGGATTGAATCAGCAGTTATTTACTATTTAAGCTTCTCAAACTTCTTTCTTGCCATCAAGTCATACAACCAAATTTAGATGGTGTTTGTTTTGGCATTCAGTAACTGTTTATTATAATTTATGTTTATTGTATTGATTCTGTTGAACAGATAAAGACACTGGTGTTTATGTTACTTAATGTTTAATTGTTTTCATAACTTTATTTACAATTCTTTGACTAAACAGAATTTTGAGTTGTTTTGGAGATTTCAAGTGTAGTCTCTTGATATTATATTAAATTGGTAACCAAATCAATAACTTTCTAAAATTTTTATTTTTGTAATTCTTTTTTCTCCTCTTCTTTTTCTGTAGATTCTTCCTCAATTATAGCCGGTAAGTTTGGCTCTCAGGCAGTGATTGTTATCATTGTGGGATGAACAATCCATATTTCTGGAAGAGAATATTGTCTTCTTTTTTTTAATTTCTCCTGCCATTTATTTATTTTTAAACTGACTATTATGGAAAACTGTAAACATCATACAGGTAAGAAAAACAGTACAGTGAATCCCTGTGTACCCATCCTAATTCAACAATCATCAACTCATGGATACCCTCTTCCCCCTGGCCCCACTGGGTTATTGTGAAGACAGTATCAGACATATCATTTCCGGTAATGCCAGCCTTGTAGAATGAGTTTGGGAGAATTCCCTCCTCTTAAATTTTTTGAAATAGTTTGAGGAAAATTGGTGTTCATTCTTTTTTGAAAGTTTAGTAGAATTCAGCAGTAAAGCCATCTAGGCTTGTCTTTATTGAGGGACTTTTCATTGCTGATTCAATATCATTATGCATAAACGATCAGGTTTTCTGTTTCTTCTGGTTTCAGTCTTTGGAGATTCTGCACATAGAGGAATTTATCTATTTCCTCTAGGTTTTCTAGTTTGTTAGTATATAATTGTTCATAATAGTCTCTGATGACCTTTTGTATTTCTGTGGTATCAGTTGTAATATCTTTTATTTCTGATTTTGTTTATTTGGGCTTTTACTCTTTTCTTGATTTGTCTAGCAAGTGGTTTATTGATTTTGTTTATCTTTTAATAAAACCAACATTTTGTTTTCTTGCTCCATTCTATTTTTTTTTTCAGTCTCTATTTCATTTAATTCTCCTCTGATCTTTATTATTTTTTTTCCTTAATTTTCTGTTGGTTGGTTCCTCCTTTTCTAGTTCCTTGAGGTACATTGTTAGAGTGTGTGTTTGGAATCTTTCTACTTTTTTGATACAGGAATTTATTACTATAAGTTTTCCTCTTATAACTGCTTTTGCTGTATTCCTTAAGTTTTTTTTTTTTTTTTTTTTGAGACAGAGGCTGACTCTGTTGCCCAGGCTAGAGTGCCATGGTGTCAGCCTAGCTCACAGCAACCTCAAACTCCTGGGCTCAAGCAATCCTTCTGCCTCAGCCTCCTGAGTAGCTGGGACTACAGGCATGCACCACCATGCCCGGCTAATTTTTTCTATATACTTTTAGTTGTCCAGCTAATTTCTTTCTATTTTTAGCAGAGATGGGGGTCTCGCTCTTGCTCAGGCTGGTCTTGAACTCCTGAGCTCAAACGATCCACCCGTCTCAACCTCCCAGAGTGCTAGGATTACAGGCGTGAACCACTGCACCAGGCCATTAGGTTTTGATATATTGTGTTTTCATTTTCATTTGCTTTAAGAAATTTTTTATTTTCTCCTTAATTTTTTTCTTGACCTAACAGTCATTCAGGAGTATATTATTTAATTTCCATGTATTTGTACAGTTTCCAAAGTTCTTCTTTTTATTGACTTCCAGCTTTATTCCATTATGGTCTAAGAAGATATGTGACATAATTTCAGTTTTTTTAAATTTGTTAGGATTTGTTTTGTGTTCCAGCATATGTTTTATCCTGAAGAATGTTCCATGTGGTAATAAGAAGAATGTGTATTCTCTAACTGTTAGATGGAATGTTCTGTGAATGTCTGTTGGGTCTATTTGGTTTAATGTTCATTTTAAATCGAATGTTACTTTGTTAATTTTCTGTGTGAATGATCTGCCTAATGCTGACAGTGGGGTGTTGAGGTGTCCAACTGTTACTGTATTGGAGTTTATCTCTTCCATTGGATCTGATAATATTTGCTTTGTATATTTGGGTGCTCTGATGTTGGGTGCATATATGTTTGGAATTGTTATATCCTCTTGCTGAATTGATCCCTTTATCATTATATAATAACATTGTTTCTTTTGCTGTTTTTGACTTAAAGTCTCTTAACTTTCAGTCTATATGTGTTCTTAAGTGGAGTTTCTTGTAGGCAGCATATAGTTGGGTCATTTTTTTCTTTTATTCATTCAGCCAGTCTATTTCTTTTAAGTGGAAAGTTTAATCTGTTTATATTCAAGGTTATTATTGATAGGTGAAGGCTTATTCCTGTCATTTTATTAATTGATTTCTGGTTGTTTTGTTTCGTTCTTTCTAATTGTTTATACTTCTGTTTTGATTGTTTTCTGTTATGGTAACATTTGAGTCTTTTCCTTGTGTCTTTGTTTGCTCCCCCAGTGCTTTTAATACTTCCATATTTTCATGATTGCAGGTATCTTTCTTTTCCAGGTGTAAGCCTCCCTGAAGCATTTCTTGTAGGCCTGGGGTAGTAGTGATGTGTTCGGTCAGCTTTTGCTTGTCTGGCAAATACTTTATTTCTCCTATATTTATGAAGAATAACTTTTCTGAGTATAGTATCCTTGAATGGCAGGGTATTTCTTTCAGCACTTTGAATATATCATCCCATTCTCTCCTGGCCTATAGAGTTTCTGGTGAGAAATTCGCTGTTTATCTGGTGGGGGTTCCTTTAAAATGACCGGATGCTTTTCTCTTGCTGTTTGTAGAATTCTCTTTTTGTCTTTGACTTTTGACATTTTGACTTATGTGCCATGGAGAAGACCTTTTTAAATTGAATCTATTTGGGATCTTTGAGCCTCCCATATCTGGGTTTCTAAGTCTCTTACTAGACTGGGGAAGTTTTTATATATTATTTTGTTAAATAAGTTTTCTAGCCCTTCAATTTTCTCTTTACCTTCTGGGACTCTGAAAATTTATATATTTGGTTGCTTTCTGTTGTCCTGTATGTCACTTAGGTTTTCCTCATTCTTTTGTATTCTTTTTTCTTTATTCTTATTTGACTGGGTTATTTCAAAAACCCATCTTCAAGTTCTAAAATTATTTCTTTTGCTTCATGTAAGTTATTGTCAAAGTTTTTGAATGTATTTTGTATTTCATTCAATGAATTCTTTAGTTCCAGAATTTCTGATTTTCACATTTTGATGATGTCCTTGGTAAATTCATCATTTATACCCTGAATTGTTCTTCTGATTTCATTGTATTTTTCAGCATTGTGTTGTATCTCACTGAGCTTCTTTAATATCAATATTTTGAATTCTTTTTCCAGGGATTTTTAAATTTCATTTTGATAGAGATCACTGGAGAATTATTATGTTCCCTTGGTGTGCCATTTCTTTGCTTTTCCTGTTTCCTGTGTCCTTAAGTTGATATCTGCACAGTTGGTGTAACAGTCACATATTCCAGTGTTTTGCATTTGTCTTCTTAAGGGAGGACTTTTTCCTGAAGATACATGTGTGGTGTTGGTTGGTTATGGCACTTTGGGTTTGATTCTGGGTGCATGCAGTAGTGTAGTCTCTGTATGATCTTCGGCTGTAAATAGCGTCAGTGGTGTCTGTGATTTTCTTGGTGGTTTAGGATGCGGTTGTTAGTGGAGGCTGTGGCGAAGTTTTGCTGTAATCTGTAATGCCATGTGGGCCAGCCTTCAAGCCTCAGTGGTGGCAGCAGTGAGCTGAGCGTGCCTGTCATTGCATCCCAGGGCAGTGCACGCTGGCACTGGTGTTAGAGGGCCTATTCTTGGGCCTGCAAGTAGCTTGCTTGAGTACTGGTAATGGAAGCAGTGGGTTGGTCGGTTGGGCAGGTTCTTGGGCCACTGGGCAGCAGGCGTGGCATGGGCAATGGCAGTAGCAGAGGTGGGGCAACCCTTTAGGACTCATGTGTTCCAGAGTGGCTGTGATGGGCTGAGCAGGCCAGTCCCTAAGTACAAAGGTGGTACGTATGGATGGGTGCCAGCTGTGATGACAGTGGTGGATTCAGTGGGCCCAACCTAGGTGTCAGTAGTCGTAGACTGGGCTGGGTGATCCCCAAGCCCCTGGACAGTATGCTTGGGTACAAGGGGGTTGCGGCTAGGCTGGGCCTAGGCTGGGTGGCGCATGGAAGCAGTGGCTGTGGTAGGAAGGACCAGGATGATCCCCAGGCCACCAGCAGAATACTCAAGTGAGGACAAGCCTTCACTGTGCTGCAGCCCTGCTACAGGGCAGGGCAGGGTTGGTTTCAGTGGGAGCAGCTGCAGGCAAGCAGCTGGGGGGCATCTGGTGTGCTCATGCCTTTGCCCCACAGCAGCCCACTGTGGCTGTGGGCTGTGGGATTTGTCCTTGGGTATATGAAAATGCCCAGCTGTTGCTCTGCTGGGGCAATGGGGGTTGCTACCAGTGGCTCCTGCTTCAGCCTGGCAGCAGCAGCCCCAGGGCAGGACACAGCCTGGCGGGGGCTGGGCTTTCAGAAAGGTACTGTGCTGCAATGCTTAGGACTTGGGGGTTTGTGGGACTCAGTGTGAGCACCCTCTCTGGAGCAACAGCATCATGCAGTCTCTAGGCAGCCCCCTGTGTTAGATTCAGGGCCCATGAGGAATGATGGGCCCTCCTGTGGCTGGGCTAGTAGCGGTCCCACAAGGGGAAAGCCTTCCTTACCCTTTCCCCGCATTAGGGAGCCTCTCCCGGTTCCCAGCTGATGCCAGCTGAGCAGGCTGCCTCACTTCCTCTCTCTCCTTCCTTTCAGTGCTTCCTGTCACTTCTTTGTTGAATTCCAGTGTTCTCTGTTTGATCTTTTCGAAGCGTGATTATCTGTTTGCTAGTTTGGTTCTTCTCCATGGACGAGATGAGGCCCAGATGCATCTAGTCAGCCACCTTGAAGCCCCTCCCCAGAATATCATCTTTTAACTATCTTAGGGAAACTATCAAAATGCAGTGTTTATGGTACCTAGGGGAAAACGGGTAAATATATTTCATCAGCATGTTTTGTGGACACCATTAGGCACTTGATATGTTCCTGTGTATTCCCAATTATGTTCCTGTTCCAAGGTAATTTTAGGACAACTTCACATCATTTGACCACTTAGTCATTATTACATGCCCATTGTCTCAGTGCATCATTCCAGGGGCTAATGGACCACAAGAAAGAAACAGTTATCAATACAGTTTCTATCCTCACGTATTTTATAGTTAATCATAAACTACTCCTTGACCATTTCCAGATTTCTGTTCTATCCCAAGTAATTCAGAGTGGTACCTTTGATTACATCTTCCTCCATTTCCAGGCTTTGTTAGCTATTTGAAGCGAACTTATCTTTAAAAAATATTCTGTTGCTGTAGACATGAGGCCAAAAACATATATCTGTTTTGCAATTTCTTCTAGGATTTGGTTCATTTTTTTGTCCATAAATATAATATTTAATGTTACACATTAAGAATATTAATAAACAAAGAAGATGGCAAGAGAAATGTTTTTTAAGGAACAGTACAGCTAAATTGGCATACCAATAAGTAATGTCCAGTAGAAAGTACACTTTTATAAAAATACATATTTTTAAAATATGTACTTATAAGCTTAGGTCCTCCATCTTATGCATGCATGAATGAGCCAAGAGATGATATAACTGACAACAATATTACTGTTATTACTATTATTATTTATTATGGTTATTTTACACTTTGAATGAACCTCTTGTAAGTTAAAAGGTTTATCTTGAAGCATTGCAACAGTTGGAATTCACATTGCTCATTCTGTATTTTAAGCAGAAATAAACATATTCTAAATGAAAATTTTATGTTTTAATGATTTAATGTTCACAAAAGCGATGAGTTTAATAGATGAGCATTGCCTCATCTGCTCAGTGGCATTCAGTGGAGCTTTGAAGTACTTATTTTTTCTTTGAAATTCTTGAAGTCTCTGTGACTTTCAGGAAAACTCTGTTTAGTGTTCCTTGTAACAGCTTGTGCTAAAAACAAAAGGAGCTCCTTCCTTCTTAAATCAGACATATGGCAACATTGTTTTCTGATCTTACACTTGTAAGATATAAATCTGAAAATTATCTTTTATTTCATTAATTTATTCTGTGAATCAGGTTACTTTTCTCACTTTAAAGGTAAGTTAACTACTGCAAGAAAATTGTTTTAGTCATTACACTGCAATATAAGTGAATGATACACATGATCTTCGAACTTTAGAAGTATTTGATTTTTTCTCCCATTTAATTTTGCTGAGAGAGAGAGACTGACTGATCTTCAGAGAACTTCCTGATTTGCCTTATGCCTGAACCTTGTGCTGTGAGTTGTAAAGGTTTTCTTCCACTGGCTCTGTTTCGTTGTTGCTCAGTTTGTTTTTTCATTCTTGCCCTTTCTTCACCAAGGACCTGTTTAGATACTTTTTCTCAATCCTCCCCCACCACGCATGTGCTGTAATTTGTTTATGTACCACATATGTATCTATACTTTATACATTTTAAAAAGTAAAATGTGTTTTCACCTTCACATATCACACCCACCGAGAATATGTGTTACATGATTTTGTTGCTGTTGCTGCTGCTGTTTTTAAGATAGTACCATGTAGAAGACAGACTTGTCCTTTGGAGTCAAAGCAGTTAGACCTTGGTTTGAATTCTGTTTTTTCCTTCCTTCCTTCCTTCCTTCCTTCCTTCCTTCCTTCCTTCCTTCCTTCCTTCCGTCCATCTTTCTTCATCACCTCCAGTTTCATGATGGATGAATTCTGTTTTTCTTTGTTTTCATTTAGTAATTATTCAAGCCAACTGATTAATCTCTGAGTTCCAGTTTTCTCATTTATGAGATGGACCTTGTGATTCCTATTTAAAGTTTTTGAAGCTTAATGTGATATGAAATGAAAACTCCTAGCACAGTGGTAAAAGTTGAATAAATATTAGCTTCAAGGACTTATGGCATGTAGTCACTATTATTTTCCTAAGGTGGATTTCTGACAATTTTGTCATTTCCTCTGGCCACACCAAAGAATAAGAATGCTCTTTTATTTGGGTAACATTTTCATGTTTGTTCTGTGGCAAATACTATAGCACTGAGATTTTTGTACATATTATTTTATTTACTTCTCACAACAATCCTATAATGTAGCATTTATACCCCACTTTCAGCTAAAAACACGGGAGTTTTACAAGATTAGTAACTTGCCCAATGTCACGGAGCTAGTAAGCAGTAAATAGAGGCCGATGAGTAGTTTCTCTAGTACCAGGTACTTTAAAGCATAGAAAGATTCTCATCCTAGTGACAGGCCAAGAGATTGCCCAAGTGAAATTAGACAATTGTATACTCATTAGTAACATTAGCTGCAGTTGCTTTTCCAGTGTCCCCTATAATTTCCTTTGTAGTACAGATCAAAGGGGTAGAGTCCAGGGTTATTTGCGGGGTGGGAGGTGTTGGGGAAGGAAAGGGAGGAGGATGAGGATGGTAAGAGAAGAGGGCAAATGGGGGTTATAAGACAAAAGAATATAAAGCTAACTGCAAAAATGATTTGATGTTGAGCAATGTATTTGACAAATTATTTGCTATTGTTTGACTCAAAAAAGAGCTTTTAAGTTTAAAAGTAAATATACCTTTCCTAAATGAAATTTCATCTCTTAATACAATAGACTGAACATGGAGAAGCATATTCTGTAGGCAAAGTAAATATATTTTGCCCTCTAACTCTCAGATGATAGTAGTACAGGCATCTTTTCTATGATGGGCAAATGCCTACATATCTGTTACCTGTACTATGAACTGAGTAAGTGGCCTTCCCATTCACCACATATGTGACTTCCATCTTTCTTTTTTTTTTTTTTTTTTGAGACAGAGTCTCGCTCTGTTGCCCGGCTAGAGTGAGTGCCGTGGCATCAGCCTAGCTCACAGCAACCTCAAACTCCTGGGCTTAAGCGATCCTACTGCCTCAGCCTCCCGAGTAGCTGGGACTATAGGCATGCACCACCATGCCCAGCTAATTTCTTCTATATATATTTTTAGTTGTCCATATAATTTCTTTCTATTTTTAGTAGAGACGGGGTCTTGCTCTTGCTCAGGCTGGTCTCGAACTCCTGACCTCGAGCGATCCACCCGCCTCGGCCTCCCAGAGTGCTAGGATTACAGGCGTGAGCCACTGCGCCCGGCTGCGCCTTCCATCTTTCTGGGACATGGTTTACTCAACTACGAAATTAGAGTGAACTTTATGATACCTTCTGTTCTACAGTGATATAATTCCATCATCATATCTGAATGATCAATGATCAGAACATTTAAAATTGAGCATGGTTGGGTCAAAACATTTTAGAATCCTCTAAACCTGTTAAAAAATTTGTATTTGAGCATTGTCACCCTTTACTTTAAATACTTCATTTCTTTTTCTTTCAAAGAAAACAGGACAAATAACATGCAGTATTATTGTTCAATCTTGTCATATAAGGAAGCAGTATACAAAATGCAATTCATGTCTATTTTTTCTTTAACTTTATAGCCAATATATAGATCATATGAAATTACACTAATGTAATGAAATGTGTAATTGCTCATATTTCTATTAACTGTGTTACTATATTTTTCCCCCTCAAGGAATTCTTGCTGGTATTTTAATAGTTTCTACCCTAAGTCTAGGCATTGGACTATGGAAATTGAGGGTGAGCAGAAATTCTGATGACTTTTAAAAATTTATTCTTAGCTTCTTTCCAGTAAGATTTTATACTAATATCAGTAGATAACTCTGTTAGCTTTATTGCATTTTTTGACATGCTGACTCTTCATTGCTTGTATTTATAATTACTAGCCTGGATTAGTAGACTTGAATATATTATATTCAAGAACATTAACCACATTTGAAAGGCAAGTGAGTTGAAAGCCAAAGTCTCAGTTTGTGATCTACTAACCAACTCACCCTTTTTTCTACTCACTGTAATCTATCATAGTGTCTTTGTGTTATACAGAAGCAAAGAAAGCTAGGCATGTCAGCCTCAAACATAATGTGAAATTGCCTGTGATTAGGCCTTTTTCTGAGTTATATTTATAAATAGATGGCAGTCCAGGCCCAAACAGCCCAGTGGTTGGGAAGGCAGGCTCTGGTGTCTGACTGCTTAGTTTGAATTCAAGGTCTACCGTTAAGGAGCTATGAGAGTGTGAGCAATTGAACTTCTTCGTGCCTCAGTTTTCCCATCTGTAAAATGGAGGCAATATAGTATCTACCTCATGAGATTGTAATAAGGATCTAATGAGTTGCTACCTGTGAGGTGCTTAGAACATTAATTGGCACATAGTAAGCACTCATATTAAAACAGCAACACACACATGAAATCAGTATTACTTGAAATATCTAATCTGCATTGAGTCTACCTATGTTAAGTATAAATGTCATGGTTGGCTCTGATGTATCCTGTAGACAAACAGAAACATTTAAATTGATGCTCTTCTGTTTTGTCGATTTAACTGTTCAGAACACTAATTGTGGAGTTCATACAAACTTGAGTTATTTCCAGGCTGCCCATGACTGTTCATTGTTTTCATTAATTAACAAGAAAAACTACATTTTAATGCTGTTATTAAATTGCCTGTTTTAATTCTTTGGATGATGTGAGCTATTTCACCCCTATCACTCTTTCCTTTCTCCTTAAATTTACAATATTACTTAAGCCTGGTATAAGCTACAGTATGGAAATATTTTTTAAATCACTAAATGGGTCAGTATTTTAATAAAATATTTGACCGTTAGGTCCAGGGGGAGGAGTGGCAGTTAATAGTTTTTACAAGTATTTGTTTAATACCAATAAAATATTCTAGATGTTATAATAGCAAATGTAGTAAGAGATAACTTTTTCTCTAGATTTTTTAGAAACTTTTTAGGAATGTGGTTTAGAGCCCAGCAAAAACTAACAAGAGTTCTAAGTCACATAAAGTGAGTGAAGTTGGTACAGATGCCTCAACAAAACTACCCCCCAAAAAATTAAACCACCAATCTTATGTACATTTTTGCATTTGCTCCAGATCTCCTTTTGAGATAGTATTATCGATTTATCAAATTATAAATTACCGATTTATAGAGTATTACCAGTTTACCAAAGCTAGTGCTTTCGGGTTTTGTGGGTCAGGAAGGGGCGGAATGAGATTTGCCAGGTCTTCTCTGGCTTCCGTCAGTTTCTTCACCTACTTTGGTAAAGTGATTGGCCATGATACTTTTACTAGGACAGAAAGTGCTAGAATGTAGAAGGAGGGAGAATACTGTATCCCCCCCTTTACTGTAGGGCATACGTTCCAAGAACCCCTGTGGATGCCTGAAACCACAGATAGAACCTGACCCTGTATATAATGTGTTTTTTTCCTATGCATACATAACAATGATATAAAGTTTAATTTATAAATTAGGCACAGTAAGAGGTTAATAGCAACTAATAGTACAATAGAACCACTGTAACAATATACTGTAATAAAGGTTATGTGAATGTGGTCTGTCTCTCTCAAAATATCTTACTGTACTGTGCTCACCTATTTTCAGGCTTATCATCGTCGCTGCCGGTAACTGAAACCATGGATGAGGGGACTACTGTATTTCTTTTGCATTGTATTTGGGGATTTTGCGGTAAACCTAGTTGTTCAATTTCTGAATCAGAGAGAAATTCTTGGAAACCTCTAAGAAAGAATTTGCCTTTTACGTGTACATATAAACACACTCCACTTGCCTTATTTTAGAAGTAGAAGGTGTTGAGCGTAAGAGTTAATTTTATATAAGCCTGGTTGGCCTTTTGATCTCATACTCATTTAATTAAATATTTCATCTTAATTAGAACAGAGGATATAGTTACTGAATATGGAAGTGAGAGTGTAACTTCATCTAGCAATTCTTTGTGTTTGTCTAGCAAAGGATTTTATTTACTTATTTTAGAAACATTGCATTTGTATGATAAATTTTAGTTTAGGGATGGGAGTGTAAGCAACTGCTTGGTTCTGCTGTTTGATTGAAATTAAAATCATGTAATTCAGTTATTTTTTTCCTTCTTTACTATTCAGCTTTTATAAAATACATAAGAACAACAAAATACTCAATGTTATGTTTTATATTTAAGTGTGACTGTTGGTGCATCAGATGTAAGATCTGGTAAATTATAAAAGGTATATGTGGTTTAATAAAATCATATTTCTGTATGTTGTAAAATATCCACTAATACAGTTGTGTTGGGCTTTCTCCATGACTTTTAAAGGCTAACAGAGGCTTAAATATCTCCTATTGCCAGAACTATTTCTTCTTTATTGAATACATAACTAACACATTGAATCTTTCATTACTGTGACACGTAATTAGTTCTGGACTTGTTAGCAGTATGCTTATCTCATCCTGTGCTTTGCACTCAGTTTACTGTAGTGTTACAATGGCACAAATATGTTGGAGGGGAAGGGATGATACATTAGAACTTATAAAGAATGCCTTCATTATGACAATTTGTGTCATGAGATGCTTGGCCTATCTTGTATATGTTTTGCCTTTTGCTTGTTGGCTTTTAGAGTTTTCATCGTTTAAGAAATATGGCAATATATGTTAAGATATCTTTTTTGTAGGTCATGTTCATAGATCTTAAAACAAACCTCTTTTATGTCTTTATACAAAATTATTACACAAAAATAACTTGATGTAAATGTATCTTTAAAACTTTCTAAGTCTCTTAATGACTCTTTATTCTACATGTAGTATTCAGGGGGTTTTTGTTGACTTTTTAATTTTTATTTATTTAAATATTTCTTAACATATCCCTCAAATAGGAATTCATTGATTTTTAATCTGAATATATGTCTTAATTTATTCTAGCTTGGCCACTATATTAATCTCAAGAAACTAAAAACTCAACTGTCACATTTTAGTTGTTGCTGTACCTATTAAACTATACCTGTAGAAAGTTGTTATTCTCTATAACTTACTAATTTTTCATTTGTTTTGCACCTCACATTAACTGATTCTTTTTGACAATTTATCACATAGTAACTAAAAATCAATGTTTCTCACTAGTAAATAAAATCATTTGGATTTTAACTTTTTTTTTTTTTTTTTCCAGGGCACACATATTTAACTTTGACAGTTTTGCTTATGATGCTAGTAACTACTGGCTAGCTGACCTAGCCAAAGAAGAGTTAAGAAGAAAGTGCATACAAGTACACAGATTATTTCTAATTATTTAGACCTGACTGCAGGAATGGATACAATAAATGCAGTAGTGCTCTTCGTTTTGAACGTTATCATTGTCTTTAACATGTATTAGGAAACTCAACAAAGCAAGGAGAAAGGAGTCCACTCTGGAATCACACACTTAACATACTTAAGCCTCTTGAAAATAGAACAACTTACAGAATTGAGAATGATTATTTTCCTAAAAGTGTAGCAAGGTATAGACATTTGTTCATACTTAGAATGGGAGCATGAAGAAAAGAAAATAAGTGATTTTTTCCGACTGGATGTGTAATATTTTTACTTAAAAAAGAAATTTAAAAAATATAAAACATTAATTGGGTAGCAAAAACAAACAAAAAGCTGAATCCAGTCTCTTCTAAGCAAAGTTGCCAAGGAGCGATGAACCACAGTATAAAAAATGAGCCTGAATGGGTTGGCAAAATATTTTGAAGGAAAAACATGCTAATGAACAAGGAGTATTGGTGGTGGCAAGGGAAGAGCATAGAATGAAAGACTAATTCTTCTTTTGTTGTATAAACACAGCCCATTATGTGTAACATGAATATGCTACAATCTTTTCTTTTTTTTTTAATTGAAAATGAGTCCTTTAGGTAAAGATATCCTCTTTGACTTAATCTCTTTAAAAGTATCAGGGATGTTACAATATTAATATAAGAAAAGCTTCAATGTTTCTGATGTGAGATGTTCACAGCCAAATTGTAAATTGTATTCTTTTGTAACATTAAGATTAATTTATTTATATTTATTTCTGTCAGTAAACATATTGGTTTTGCATATAAAACAAGAAAGCTTATATGTAAAGAAAAATTTATTTTCCCAAATAGAAATAAACAATTTATCACAATTTTTGGTCTCATGTAGTATTTGAAATTTATTTTCTTAGATGTGAATATTTGGTTTCTAAATAAGATACTCCCTTCCTGCCTCCCATAAGTAGTTTAGAATGCTGTCCTTTGGTTATCCTAGTGTGAATCATTTTCAGTTACTTTAAAATTATACTATACTCACTTTCTCAAGCATGTAATATCCTTTCCTATTAGAATGTTGATGCTATTGATTTACCTAAAGGCAATCACATTAATTTCTAAGTTCTTCATATATTCTTGCCATCTTGCCAATTACAATTTAAGTATTAGCCTGGACTAGAATACAGGCAGTCCCCTGGTTACAGATGACCTGACTTACAGTGTTCCATACTTATGAACAGGCTCCCAAGGCTCTCCATGAGGATAATTTATATATTAGATTATTAAGTAGGAAATGTCCAATTTCTTTAAGTACTAATAAGTTTGACAGTTGATATCTCTGACATTTCACTTTGATGCTTCTTGTTTTATTTTTATTGTGAAGGTACCTCTTTTTGCAAGTGCATGTTTTGGCCTGTGATTATCTGTCAAATTTGTTTTTAGAGCAATTTTTTTGGAACTATGGATAAGTCGAAAATTCGTGCTATTTTGAAATATGATTCCCCTCATGGAACCGATGCAGCACAGATAGCTCAAAATATCAATGAAGTGTTTGAGAAGAATGTGGCTAATGAATGCACAGTACTTGGATGGTTTCAGAAGTTTCATTCTGGTGATTTTAATCTTGAAAATGAGCCATGTGAGTGACCTGCGACCAAAGGAATAATGATGAGCTGAAAGCTGTAGTGCAAGCGAATCCATCTCAATCTATGCATGGATTATCAGCAAGGCCTGACATTACTATTCCAACAATACTGGACCATTGAAACAAATCAGCAAGGTAAAGAAATTGGACAGATGGATACTGGATGAATTAAACAAGCATCAGAAGAGAAATCGTCTGGAAGCTTACCATTAAGATGACAAAACTGTGTCGATAGTTGAGGCACATACTTTGATTAATTGTACTGCTTCTTGTTTGAGATATATTAAACTACACTTTTGATTCATAATTGGATGTTTCATATTTAATGACTTAATAAATTAATAATTCAGGACCTCTTTTCCTCTGCACGTCAATGAACCCGCATGGCATAGGCGGTTCATTGGCGCAGCATCTTTAATCAGTTTAGCTGAGTACTGATATGAACATTTACATAAATTCAAATAGTAGTATAGATAATAACTTATCAAAGATCTATGTTTCATTTAATTTAGCCTTTATTAAAAAATCTTGGCATATACTAAAATCAAGAACAGCTACATAATTTATAAAGCCCAATTCAATACGGAAATGCAAGAATTTCAAGAAGGTGACAGCAAAGCATGTGTCCCTATATAGGTTACATGCCCATGAAGCCAACCCTGACTAACCTGGCATGTTTGTATTGATCTTTATTCCATGAAACATCAGAGAGAAGACAGCTTTTTTTTCATATTCTGAATTCACAAACCAATGTAATTTATCAAATGATTTGTCTTGAGTTAGGATTAGGAATGAACTAGGATTATAGATTTAATTATATTTATTTGGCATGTGTACAGCTTCATAATTCTTGGTTTAAAACTTATTTCAGAACTTTTCAGCCTTTAAGGATATAAATTTGGGTTTCAGATTTACCTTTTTACAGGAAAAAGGATGCGGGCTTATAGTCTTCCATACTTTTCCCCTTACACTTTTTATGATTACTAAGTTACTGGCTGTTCTCCTTTTGATATCTTTATATATTTCTTCATACTGTTGAGGTAGAGAGATTGAGGCCATTAAAGAAAAGCTCAATTTCCTTTTATTCAAATACTTTTTGAAGGATAGAAAAAGTTTAAATTCGGGAAAATAATTTTTCAATTAGTCATTTAGATGTTTATGCATAGACTCACGAGTATTTTTCTTTTTTCTTGTCAAAATTGAAATATCCATCTTCAACTAGATACCATTAACTAAGGGTTTAAAACTCAATTGAATAATGTTCTTTTCAAATGAATTTGGAAGTTATTTCGAAGGGGAAAAGAATATTGAGATAAGAGTTGATTACATTAATTAACCTATTTTAGATAGGAAAATTACAGTGACTGGGCAACTGCAGAGCCTTTACTTTTTTCCCAGCATGTGTTTTCTTAGGACAACCAAATATGAAGAACTAGAAAGTTTTGCTTAATTTCTTAATTTTTCTGCAAGTTTGTACAGTCATTCTAAATTTAGATTAAGTGATTTTTATTGCAAATTAAATTAGGAATTTTATTGTGTAAAAGACTCCTTTGCCTTTAAATTTCAGAAATATCTAAAAACACTCAAACTAGTCTAGGTGTTAAAAAATCTTCCAAGCACAGCCTGTACCCTGGGATTATTTCATTTCTTAAGATATCAGCAGCACAGACAGTCATAGTGCTTCATTGTCAAAGGCAGGAATCTCCCATTCCTCAGGATGGATTTGGATTTTGTTGGACCTGAGGGATACGTTTTAAGAAAAAATACGAAACTATGAATTCAAATTTAGTTTCTACTGCCTTGGAAGGGACTATGCAAGGAAAGTCCCTTGAAGCATTGGCATTAAGGTTAAGTCCTCTGGCCGTGCCCTGTCTCTCGATTCACATTGGCATCCATAAAGAGTAAGGAGCAATTACCCTCAGACGATGACTACAAAACTTTTCTTCCATGGAAAAGAACGAACTGTATATATTCTGCATAAGTTTATGTAAGCTGATAGAGGGTCCTTTCCTCCTGCCTGCTTGGCACAAGGCCCAAAAGGGAAGCACATACTCAGAAGGAAAAAAAATCCTTTCACTCAGCAGCCCTGAACTTCCATGTCCACTAAATCAGAACTTCACTTGCCTCATCCTCTAGTTGGTGGCAGTTCCTTGTAATGAGGAACAGCCATCCATCTATGAAGGAGAGGGTTCTGCCTTTTATTGAAATGACATATTTAGTTATCTGGCTTACTTAAAAGTGTGGCTCACCTTTCATCCCTAAGTTTCATTGGATACTTTAAGATTCACCAATTTGGAAGAATTTAAGAGTTAATTCCATTTGTTATTTTTGTCATCAAACAAATGTATTTACATGAAATTCATTTGACATTTTTATAGTTTTTCTTTTAAACTTGATTATTTAGTTCTGTTCTAAAGTGTATATCAGATCTATTTCTGTCGATAATGGCTTTCACGTCTCATAATTTTCTTTGTTTTATGTGTATATTTTTATTGAATTAATCTTTCATTGTAGTAACTGTATTTTTCTTATAACCATAAAGGACTTTTTGACGTTGCGTTTGGTGTTTCATGGGCTAAAGCTACATCTCTTAAGAATTCCCTTTCCAAATGTTTCAGTGCTCTCATTCCAAGTCAGTATTAACGTGAATCCACAGACTTTGCATGACTTCAGAGTGGCTTTTGCAGCTCTAGCCCCTCAGCCTGCTCACCAAAATCCAAATAATCTTTCAATTTTCATTATTTAGATGCTAACCTCTTTATTTTGTTACTATTTTATCTAATGTTTATTGGGTGTATGGAAGTGAATCTAAAAAATTTTTGAGAAGTGATTTAAGTCTTGGATTGAATCATTCAGAATCAGTTAAATGTGTTTACTTTTAATGCTAAATTAAAAATTCTGGAAGTTTTTCTAAAATTTCAGCCCAAGTTCCAGACATTCCTCCTAGTATGACACTGGTGCTGTCTGTACAGAATTCAGTGACATTTTTAAATAAATGTTTGTAATTGAAACCATTAGTATCAGGACATAAATATATGTTATGTTAATCCAGAAGTTATTTATATTAATTATGTTAATTCAAGCTCTACCAAAATCATTAAATTATAGGAAACTTTACATTTGAAGTAAGTAAATAAAATATATTTATGTCAAGTAAAATTTGGGAATAGACTCAGTTCTGTGAGAGATCTTAATATATGATGAAGACATAATAGATTGTGGTATGGAAAGTGTGGTTTATTTAATTCATAGTGCTGCCATAATTGATTGATTAAAACAGTAATGCTTTGTAAATTTTCATAAAAGCTATTTTCTCATTTTGGTAGAGTATATATTGTGATAAGTGGTCCATAAACTTAGATGACAATGAAAAGCCTTTATCGATAATTTTTGAAGCTATAAAGTATTTTACCATGGAAATGCTTTAGTATTTTAAACTACTTAATCCTAGGGTTAAAATTATGATGGTTTATTCTATTTTTTCATTTATTTTACTAATACATTGATAAAATTTATTTCAGAAACTTTATTTAAAATATTTTAAAGTAGAATTTATTTAATATGTGCTTTTACATTTTTCTTCCTAATGATTACAGCTATTCCTTATTTGAGTATAAACCTGAACAAAAAATTACAGTCCTGCCTTGATGAAATCTAACAAGTTTCTGACTTAAGACTTTCGCTGTATATTTTGTACAGTATCAGAGGATGTTCTAGACCATAGTACATTAGTATCATCTCTTCCTTGTTTTCTCAGACGTTCAGAAGATTCATGTTAGTAATAGTTTAAAAGGAATATTAAGAAATACATTCAGAATTTGTTGGATATTTATTTTCAATATTAATATACAATCTTAACTAAATATCAAAGTACTACATGTTTACTAATCACATAAAAAATTTCACTCTATGAACTATAATATCAAAACTAATCTATTTAGAAATTGTAGCCATTATATGGGCCAAGAATACAGGGGTGAGGATGCACTAAGCACAGAGTCTGCAAAGAGCAAGTAGTCCCATGGCTGCCTGCATCCGGACCACGCCCCGGATACGCTGCACATCCTATAACAATTAGCTTAGCCAATGGGTTTGTAAGAGGATATATATATATATATGTATTTTTTAAAATTTACCTCCTATTGCAGATACAATTGGGTACTATCATGCTCTTTACCCACTGAACTATTTATGTGTTTTACTGCTCACATGCCTATGCTGTTGTAAATTGGTTCTCTCCAGTCATCCTTCTCTTTAATGTGACTCCTAGTCAAATTCACTGCAATGTATATATAAACACATTCATGAACTGCCCTTTAGAGAAATTTTTTGATAACAATGCATGCATTTTCCTTTACCTTATGAAAGAGAGGCTCAAACTCTTTTTCAGGGGAAGAAAATGACAACAGACCCCCTGTAAGTACTGAATAAGAGATTCTGAGTGTCTGGCTCAGAAATCCGGTTTAACAAGTTCTCAGGGTGCCTATGATAAACACCAAAGTTTTATAACTCCAAGGTTACATAAAGATTAAAAACTTATGTGGTAAAAGTAACTCAAATGGTACAATGTGAGGAGATATTTACAACACATCTGAGAGATAAGAGATTAATATTTTGGTGTCTCTGTTTTGAAGGATTATAAATAAGAAACAAACTCTCCCCATGAATTAACCTTTTATAAAAGTCACAGATTTTTTTTTTTTATGGGAAAGATGTTTTCCTACAGATTTTCATCTGGTTTACAAATTAGAAAGAACTCGCTCAGCATAGTTGTCTCCGGGTGGGCTGGTCACATTCAGGGGCGCCAGAAACAAAAGGAGAGTGCTATCTCTGCTGTGAAATATTTTATACCAGATGTGATAACTTTGCATGAGGTATGCGTAAATTAACAAGAAAATGACTATTTTCATGTCATTAGTATGTATAGCTTCTTCTCTAAACTAATAATGCTTCTAGGCATTGCAACAAAATTCATCTGCAAAGCAGAAAATTTGTTGTAGAATGGGGAGAGATTCCAAACTTATTTGGTGCTGATAGCACGGATCAATAGCCATCACCTGGTGTTTGTACATTGAATTACTCCCCTTGATAAGGACTAGATGAATTTGGCATTTAGACATGATACCATTATCACATACCATTCTGTAGTACTCGGTCAACGGGTAATTTAACAACATATCTTCTCTCCAATAGCCCCCTTCTTCCAGTAAAAAATAAGTTCACTACCAACTTTCCCATCTTTCCAGGAATATTTTGGGGAGGACATCCTATAAACTGTACAACAGTGTATGGGCCTTGATGTATCCAAAGATTTTTCAGAAGCTGCTATTTAATACTGACACGATTCCTTCCAGTGTTCTGCATCAAAGGTCATTAACTAAAGGTGATGATGATGATGATTCAAGGAACCTCAAATTTGTGATGTCAACAGGTACTCTTGAAATTGATGCTCCAATCCCTGGGATACTCACGTGCACACGGTGCATTTGAGCTCATGGTAAGAGTTTGAATCCATGTATCAGCTTCAGGTTAATTGAAGACAAAAAAAAACCTCTTCACTCTCCCTTAAATCTTCCACTCAGGCTGCTGCTGAGCAACCTCTGAGGATCCCAAGGGCTGGGGCGGCCAGTGGGGCCAGGCAAGCCATTTGGCTTATACACCATGGGGAATCCTCAGAGCAGACAGCCCGTAATTCCCAGAGTGAGAGTATGCGAGGGAAAGGGGAAATAAATAGATCTCACTTAAAGTACATTCTAACCAGTCACAGCTCCCTCTGGAAGAAATCAGCTCAGAATGTCCCTGGGAGTTGAGTTGAGTCCAGTGATTACCGCATGAGGGTACAGCAAACATATAGGTCGGGTAAAATTTGGGTGAGATGCTCCTAATACCACCAAGGTCATTGGCCCAAACAGGCAACCGACTGGAGGAAACTTTTACAATGTGGTCTGTGTGTAAATGGGAGATTTAAAGTTTAGCCTTTAGAAAAATTGTTCCCAGTGGTGACCCTCTCCTGAGCTAGTTGAGAGTTGCCAAGCAACAAGAGAAACAAAGGCAATTTCCAAGAAGTTCATTAAAATCCACAGCCACAGGGCTTTACTGTAATGTTCTCCACCCTAGTGGAAGAGACACCCAATCAGAACTGATAGCTCCTCTCTGGTTCTACCCTGGCCCTCTCTCCTCTGAGCTGCAACTCACTCTGGTTACACTGTTAACTTCAGCACGACATACATTTTGCCTTATCGGTAGTTTTTAGTATATCCGTATGTTTCCCAATTAGATCTCTGGCCCTTTTAAGGCAGGAACCATGTCTTACTTGTCTTCTCACTAATACTAGCTCAGTACTTAAAACAATTCTTAATATCTTCCTGTACATGCTAGGCTGACAATCAATTGAATGTTCACTGCATATGAATGATCTCTGCCTATGGAAGTTCTAGTTTTCCTTTAAGGCCTGTCTCAAATGCTCCCTCTTTCAAGAAGCCTCTTCTCATCTCTAATGTGCTGTCATTTCCCTCTGAATTCCTACAGAATTTTCTGTCTCTCTTTTATGAAGCTTAGTTTGCCTGTATTACACACATTCTAGTTTGACCTTAACTGTGTGCTCTTTCAAGATAGGAGCAAGGTCTTACTTAACTCGTTTCCTTGAATAAAAAGACTTTTACACAGTCTTGCTCATTCATGGTATTAATTCACTCCACAAACATAGCTGAGGATCAACTATGTGGATTCTGTTCTAGGACAGCAGATATAAAGCAATTAAAATAGACATGGCTTTTATTCTCATAGAGCTTAAAGTGTGTTAAGGGGAATTTGAACTAGTAAATAGAAATTAAACCTCAGTGCTTTGATGAGGAAGTATGCAGACCATGAAATCACTTGATCTGATTTGGGGATCAGAGAAACTTCTGTGAAGAAGTCTGACACTCATGCTGAGACCTAAAGAGTGAAAAAAATATATATACACGCCAAGACTAGGAAGTGAGAGAGAGACTGGTATATTCAGGAACTGAATAAAGTTCAAGAGTTCAAACTGGCTCAAGTGAAGAATGCTGTAAATTTACATCATAACTTTCCCTCAGAAAACCCAAGTTCACATACATGGCTAAACTACTAAGGGGTTCATGTATTTGGCCTCCCAGATCAGTTCTGTTTCCACTAAATATTTCTATATTTCTGCATTTCTGTCAAGGTCAAGCCTCTCTTTCCTCATATAACTCATGGAAACCTGCTGATGCAAGAAATATATATACACAAGCATTCGATGTAGTTTTTTTTTAATTTTTTTTTATTTCCGGAAATTATGGGGGTACATTTTGGTTATATGTTATGACTTTGCCACATCCCAACCATGATTTGAGACGTGCCCTCTCCCCCCCTACAACGCTCACTGCATCCATTAGTTGTGAGTTTATCCACCCCCAATGCCCCTACCCCAAAGAATATTACTACTGTGTGAGCACCTTAGTGTTGATCAGTCAGTGTCAGTTTGATGGTGAGTACATCTTCCTTAAGCATCAAGTGCCTGACCTACAACAAAGGTGATTCGTATTTGGCTCACAGTTTGTGGTCTTTGGCATTCACAAAATTGCATTGTCTCATGCCCTTTCCACTGCTTTCTCCTTTCCCTTTATTGTTTGCGCTGTCTAATGTGGGGGTTCCTCAAGGCTCACCCCTTGGACCTCTCTGTGTTTCTATTTCCACTCTCCCTTGGTTACCTCACCTGCAGCCAGGTCTCTGTCCACTCCAGCTCAGTCTTGCCTCTATTTCAATCGCTGCTCTACATCTCCACGGGGACACCCTGCCAAGGCATTATAAATCCAACATGCATAAAGTCAAATTTGTTATTTCCTCCACCTCCTGACTTTGGAATAGATAGTCCTTTTCAATGGGGCTCCCAGGTTCACAAACTCCAAACTTCTCAGTTATCTCTAATACTTTTTATCTTGTTCTTTATCTAATCAGTCACCAAATTCTATGGGTTTTTACTTTGAAACTTCTCTGGCAGAGCAGCAATGGAAATTCCAAGGCCTATAATTATTGTGTCACGGGTCTTTATGGAGTAATATGACTTACTTCTTAATATAGATTTAGTAATTTTAAAATTCTAAAATTAAAGACATTTCTACTCGCTAATCTTAAATGCATGGACTATAGTACAGGTAGCCATATTAGGTCTTTGCTTACAGAGTTACTCCCATTCCATTATCTTGTATACAAGTTCCAAAGTAACCATGTGCTTCCCTGCTTACAACCTTCAACAGTTTTTTTAAATTCTTCTAAATAGTATGAAAGGCAAAGGTCTTGCATTTAAGGTGGTCTCAAGTCTTTTTCCAGCCTCTCAGCCTCTTCTGCTGTTGCTCCAATTCAGTTTCCTATATTCTCCCTACACTCCTTACTATTCTTGGAATCAAGAGAGCTTTTTCTGACCTCAAAGCTTTGCTCATTGTCTCTTTTCCTACACTTTGCTCTATAGTGCTGATATTCACTGTCACATTCAGGTGAATCACTAGGCCATCAGCCTTGCCCTCCCCAATTGCTAGGCTCCATTCTCTTTTTTTCTGAAGCCCCACACCACTCTGCCTATGGCATTTGCACAGCCTTTATCACAGAGAACCTCCCTACTAGATTATGGATTCTTGAATGCAAGTATTGACACTTTCTTAGTGTGCTTCTCAGTACTAAGCACTCCCTAGTTTACGAAACAGTCTTTGATTTAGTCATTGTATGGTTCCTGGGACAACCATGAGAGTTGTGTTCCCCAGCTCTGACAAAATCATAAGCCCATTTTCTTTACTATTTTTTGCCCTAATTACATAAATTTTTTGTTTTGGATTAGAAAGCTCTATGGGGACTATTTTAGTGCTAAATCTTTTAAATCGATGTGGAAATGAGCCTCTGAAGGGGAGAGTGATGGCTTAGCTGAAAACACATAGCTAGTTGTTAACAGATGAAGCATGAAGCCTTGGGACTGCTGCTCACACGCAAAGCACCTGGGTTTCCAAGTCATCTGCTAAAATACCTATTCAGTGTCTTCCACAGAGAAGAAATTTTTGCTGACTGATTCCAGTAAAAAGAATGTAGTATGGTAGGGTAGAAGAAGTATAAGTTTTAGAAGCAAACTAGGTTTAGATTCTGTCCTGGTTACTTGTTAGCTGCACAGATTTTGGGAAACAGCTTCTCAGCTACTTCCTCATCTGTAAAATGGAGATGTTAATAGTTATCTTCACTTCATGAAGTTGTGTTGGTGAAATGCTATAATGTGAATGAAGTGATTGGAATGTGACAAATTGAGGCCATTCTTTAAAACAAACTTCAGTAAGTTACAAATTTGCATGTTTGATTTATCTTAATGCTAGATTTTTATCATAGGTCCCTTTTCTAAACTGAATAAATGCATAGTAGATTTCTTTTTTACTTTCCCCTCAGAATGGTGAAACTATTTGGGTGGTTCTAAGTATTACTTAAGAGTCCACCCAGTTATTTGTGATAAAAGCTCTGTTTAAAAACAAAAAATTCCCAGCCAGGAAGTGTGGGTCACATCTTTAATTGTAGCACTCGGGAGGCTGAGTGCCAGGAGGATCCCTTGAGCTCAGGAGTTGAAGACCAGCCTGAGCAAGAGCAAGACCTGACTCTACAAGAGTAGAAGAAAATTTCCAGATGTGGTGGTGCACACCTGTAATCCCAGCTACTCAGGAGCCTGAAGCAGGAGGATTGCTTGAGCCCAGGAGTTTGGGGTTGCAATGAGCTATGATGACACTATTGCATTGTAGCCAGGGAGACAGAGCAAGACCCTCTCTCTCAAAAAAAAAAAAAAAAAAAAAAAATCGTGAAGAACTGATTGTTTAGGAAGGTGATTGCTTAGAACATTTTGTGTGGCTAAGCAGGGTGATAGAGGTAATTCTTTTGACACTTTACAGATCTCATTGTTTTCTCTAGTTAAAAAGCTATGACACTCACTTAATAAACACTTAGTTCTAACAGGCTTCAATGTTAAGTATTCCAACAGCTCCATAACTGGTCTTGACCTTCAGGTCTTTTTCAAAATGCCACCTTGCCTTTCACACCAACTCTATGAGCTCACGTACGAATGAAGACTACCTGTCTATAATAGCATGGTAGAAGGGAGTGATGGTTAAGGTTATGAGAGGATCTTAGGGTAAATAAATGAAGACCTGGTACCACTTGTAAGGAATCCCTGTAGGATTGGTTCCAGCACTAGACAACACAGGGTCTGGTTCAGTAAGGTAAGCATGAAACCCTATTTTTGGATACTGTTGTTTTCCTCTTTATGAAGGTCATACTAACCATAAGACGTACCAGGAAGCATTCAGGAAAGAATAACATGATAGGATATAACAAACACTCCCACAGCTGAGCTGTGGACCAAGGCACAACTCCAAGTGAGGGATTTCACCTACTCAGGTAAAGCATTTAAGGGGAAAAGAATCTAGCCTAGGACTCTGTTAACCAGACCTAGGTAAATTATTAAAGGGAAACATATTCTCGAGCTATTCTCCACGAAGATGAGCAACCCATCTTGCCATCAGTATCCTTTAGCGTTTTTGACAAGGGCAGTGAACAGACCTTTACTCTGACCAGTACTATATAGATGTGTGGTTCTCAAACCTAGCCGCACAGTGGAGCACTGTCAATCATCCTGATACCCCGTCCCATTGCCAGAGATTCTGATTTAATTTGTGTGGGGTGCAGCTTGGATGCCTGGATTTTTAAAAAGCTCCCCATGTGATGCTAATATGTGGCCAGCCTTGCAAACGGCAGGCTGTTCTTAGGGTCTTGTAACAAACCTTCTTCTTAAAATCCATCACCACACCCTTTAGCTTTCTGGGGCTAGTTTGTTTTTATTGTCATCTCCCACGCGTCGCACACAAACCCTCCTGGGGTGGAGAATTTCTCTCTACAGTCAGACTAGAACAATCCTAAGGTGGAATTCAAGAGGTGTCCTTGCTAAATAAGGAAAACCCAGGTGAAGAACGTGATTCCTGCCCAAAAACGGTATGAGCAATGATCACTCCCCGCCATGTGGCTGGACCTGTTTTCTTAGGTAGTTTCACACTTGCTGTTTTTAGATTATGGAGCCTCTTAGGAGGCATGCCTCCGTTGTTTTTTCCGCAACCCTGACCTTGACATTTGACAGACCTCCCACTTCAAGGCACATGGTCATCATCTCTCAGCTCCTGAATTTCACTGCTAAGCTTGGCTGCATTCAGTGGCACTGAGGTCCCCTAAAAACAATTCAGAGTCCAGGGGAGCACAGCCCGTTATTTGAACCAGTACAGTCTCCCATGTCGGCTTCCGGTTTTTTTGTTGTTTTTTTTTTACTTAGCAAGCAGATATCTATAATACACACCCAGCCGGCAGACCATTACAGGCCCCACCCAGCAGCGGAAATGAAAACTCACTGCATCTGGTACCTGAGTACTCTCCCACCTGCCCAGTACCTGCCTACCCCAGTCTGGGTCCCCCAGGGGCGGGTGACGCGAGAGCCCCGCCCAGCACCTTTGACCTCAACAAAAGCCTATCGCGCTCCTCTTCTCTGCCCCACCCTTTTGATAACACAGAGCCCCGGCGCCGCCCAAAGCGCTAATTTAACTGCACGCGGAGTCACTCCTCGCTCGCGCTGGCTGCCTCTTGCTGCCGACGGGACGGAGTCCCGGAGCCGGGTCTCTGTCCCCGCCCGTCATGCGTCTTGCACTGCCGAGCGCCTCCGTAGTGCCGCGTCTCCTTGGCGGTCTACACCTGCTGCTGCTGCTGTGGCCACCAGCTGCAAGGGGTGGGTGGGGTCCGGGGACCCAGCCAGGCTGGTTCAGCCCTTAGGCTGTGTGTGTGTGGGGGACGCGGGGCGAGTAGAGGGGAGGGTCGGCCTCCGTGACTACACAGAGGGGCCGGGGACCGGGAGGTAAGGACAGTGGACACGGTAATTGTTCCCGTAATCCTCTAGCTTTAAGGCTCAGGGCTCCGACTTCCTTGGGACCCGCAGGGAAGCTCCGCTGCCGGCCAGCTTTTGGGAGAGCCAGCTGGCCTGGCTTTAGGGGTCGGCGTGGAGGGTTAAGGAAGCGTGGGCTGAGTTGGCCCAGCAGCCACACCTGGGAAAGGCAAAAGGGAGGGCTCGGAGAGTGAATTCCCAGCCCCCAACAAGCTGGTCTAAAAGGGTGGGAGGACAAATAGCTGAGCACTCCCGCTTCTCAGCCCAGAGTCTAGTCAGGCGGCACTCATGGCTCTCCCAACTTTCCTGTCGTTTCCTTCAGGTACAGCATACCAAGGGGTCGTCTGTCTTAGCGTGTCCCTAGCAGAGGTATCTACGTGGACACTGGATAAATTCTAAACCACTTTTTTTTAATAACGAAGGGGGAGGAGGGGTTTATTTACTCTGGGCTTATTTTAGTCTTCAATTATTTGACAAGACACGAAGCCTAGCATGTTCTCGATGTTTGTCAGTTCAGCACTGGGTGGAAATCCTGTATGTTTATCAGAAGCCATTGCTGCTTCCTTTATTCTAAGTCTTGGGGAAACAATGTTGCCATGCATTTAAAAAAGGTATTTCCTTCATTTCTGCTTTTTCCCTGCCTAGGTGACTGCGGCCTTCCCTCAGAGGTACCTAATGCCCACGCAGACTTGAGAGGTCTTTCAAGTTTCCCTGTGAATAGCACAGTCACATACAGATGTAATGAAGGCTTTGTAAAAGTTCTTGGCCAGACAGACTCAGTGATCTGTCTTGAGAATGATCAGTGGTCAGAGATTTCAGAATTCTGTAATCGTAAGTTCTTCATTTCTTTTTAGAAAATTTATGGAATTAGAATGTATCTTGTTAAGTTTATTTTTCTCTCTCTTTGGAGTGATTGGTAATTGATAGTTTTCTAGCATTATTAAACCCCAAGGGATACCAGTTTGATACTTAACACTCCAGCTAATTGAAGGCATTACTTTCATGAGAACCCCATGCTTCTTCATTAAGAGTTTTTCTTCCTAACAGTGTATCTCCTGAACAGGCTAACAGAGCAAATAAACAAAAGGTACTGCTTAGAGAGTAAATTATTTATGAACATATTTGGCAATTACCTTGAAACACATAACATAGGTGATCTGTTTTCTTAAATTCAATTTTGTAAAGTAGGCCTTAGCAAATCTATGGTGGCATTTTTAAAAGCTCTTAATATTTAGTTCAGAATCTATTAGAATGATGGCACATATTTACAAGGTACATGTGATATTTTGACACATACATAGAATGTGTAATGATCAAATCAGGGTAATCAGGATATCCATCACCTAAAACATTTATCATTTCTTTGTGTTGAGAACATCCCGCCTCTTCTGACCACTTTGAAATATATGTATAAATTTTAAAAAATTAACAGGAGGCCCAGTGAAGAGTTGTTTTAGTGTCAAAACAATAATGGTTTTCAATATTGTGATAGCCAGTAGAAATAAATGAAGTTTTCTTGGTTTGGGTAAATATACATTGCATCATCCAGACCTCATGGGCCTTTTTGTTCAGTAAAATACATGTTAGCATTATCTTGGAGAAAAAAAAAATCTATTATATACATAGTCCTATATTAGCTTTGAGATACACAAGTAAAGATAAAGGTAACACTTGAAAACAGGAGATAAGACTTGATACCTGCCTTTGAATAGCTGGGAAGCTACAGTAAATATAGCAACCTGCCACAAATACTTTTTGAAACCATGTGTGAAATGGGCTTTAACTTTTTATTTTTGTCTATGCATGATAGAGACAGTATGATGAAGTACATAAGCCTTTACACATGTATCATGTTTCAGAGTTTATAACGCTTCCACGTGTTACTTTATCTAATCCTCCAAACCACCTCATGAGGTTAGTAGGGACTTTTATCTCCATTTTACAGTTGAGAAAACAGGTCTCCGGAAGGTAAATAACTTCCTCGAGATCAGGAGCTTTTATGCCAAAGAACCAAGGCTCAAACTTGGGCCTTTTGACTACAAATCCAGGGCCCCTTTCACTCTACCATGCCTTTCTAGATTCACATTTGCCTGGCTGTTTACAGTTTGTGAACACTTTATGTACCCAATTGGCTCATCTGATCCTTGTCCCCATGGCTTCTTGGGGGAGTTAAATGAGTTTATGTGTAAAACATCAAGACGTATTCAATAAAATTAGCTATTGTTATTACTCTTATTGCTGTTGTGCCTGACGTTGGTCCAGGGGTCTGGAAATATCCATTCTCATCTATCCCTATACCTTATGGTGCTCTGTAATTTCTTAGGGCAGGTAAGGGAACCAACATTTATGGAATGCCAGAACTGTGCCTGGCAACTTAAATGGGTTACATTTTTTGGAAAAGTGGGGATAATAACATCTGTTTACCAAATATTCTTCCCAGACCTCTATAACTAGGAAGTAAAGTATACATGTGAAGACATTTGATACATTGCAAATGCCAGTGATATAAATATACTTAAATACCAAATATGTGCAAAGAAGTAAAGAAGAGCGGGTGATTTAAGGTCCAGATCATTCCAGATAGTTAAACATAGATTATAAAAAAAAAATGATGCTAATTTTTTTGTTGTTGCTTTTGTTAATACTTTTAGGTGACTGTGGTGCTCCACCCGAACTAGAGTTTGCAGTGCTTGAAGAGCGTTATAGGAACCAGAATAGATTTGATATCGGCGCTACTGTGCAATATGCATGTGCTCCAGGCCACTATCGTGTCCCTGCTCTATCAGCAACATTAACTTGCTATCACACCTCACAATGGACCAAACCAGCTCAGTTTTGTGCAAGTGAGTATAATTTTTAAAAGTATTCCCTGTGTTGGAAACGTGGCCCCCCACCTCCCAGAAAAAGTATTCTCAACCATTTGGTGTTTGGGGGAAATAGTATATCTTCCTTTGTTCATGCTAGAATTCTGTGTATGTATATTATTATTCAGAATGATTTTTCAAAGAACCATGATAATTTATTTTAAATTAGAGAAACGAAATGTGTGGTAGGGATACTTATTCATTCACAAATTTCACATGTAATTAATTTGAGGTTACTCAAAATAAGTATATATATGTTGCTTTTTTTTTTAAAGTTACAAAGGTGGAAATAAAGAAGTGTAAGCATAGAAAGTATCAGTGTTTCAGATGATGAATTTGCATATGTGTGTCTGATAACTTTTTAAAAACTTTTTTCCAGCTTTATTGAGGTACAATTGAAAAATAAAATTATATTATTTCAGGTGTACATGATTTTTGATGTTTGTATACATTGTGAAATGATTATCATAATCAAGCTAACTAACATATCCACTACCTCACATATTGACCTTTTTGTGTGTGTGCCTAATAATTTAATAAAAAAAATTTATATTCTTTCCTAGAAATGTCATGTGGTCATCCTGGAATATTAATAGATGGTGAAATCACTGTAACAACTGATATATTATTTGGTGGAAACATCGTCTTCACATGTATTCCTGGGTAAGTTTTGGCATACTGAAACTCTATATGAAAGAAATGAGAAAACAAGTTAGGACTTAAGACAGAAATTGTTACTTTCATGACTGGCATTCACAAGCTGGTAGCAGTGAAAACAACCCCTTTCTTCAAAGATCCTTTGTCAGGAACTCATCACAGTTAAATTTAGTAAAATGGAGCAGGAAAGGAAGATTTCTGAGACCACCAAATTCTCTAAATTGTTAGATTTCAGTACATATGTGATTCAATATAAAATTTTACAGGAAAAGACAGAAATTTGAGATGTTAATGATACTTGCCAAAATAAACCTTCAAGTGTTAAATATGAAACCAACGTTTAAGTGACCTAAATAATGAATTTGCTTATGCGTTCTTCTATATGCAAACAAACTTATGAAATATCATAGGCCAAAGACATTTATTCCTAGTGGGAATTATTCTAACCTAAGTTCTTTTATAAGTTCTCTATGCAGAGAAAAGGAACTCATTGAGTACCATCAATGTCTCAGACACTTTTGAAAAGGTTACTGTCCCGACCCGCAGGACTGTCAACACGGACCCTGGAAGAGGGAGTGGGAATTGGGGGAACAAGAGACGCGAGAAATGGAGACAAGACAGGAGTCTGATCAAGTCTCATTTATTGTACGCTGAATGGCAGGTTATATAGGTCAGCAAGGCGGGAGAAGAGAAGGCGGGGTAAAGACAAAAAGCAGCCGTTAACAAGGCGGGAAGCATCAGTTCCTCCCACGGTGGAGATAACTGTGCTGCTGCTTGTGGAGTGGAAAACTACTGAGCTCAAGTTCAGAGGCAATGCTGTAGCCGGGCCTCAAGGCTCCGGACAGGTTACATTTATTTTCTCATTTAATATACACAAATTGAATTATGCTATTTTACTCTGTGTGTGTCCCTATTCTTTATAAGATAAAAACATCAGTATCACTTGTCTCCTATACTAAAAACAAATTTCAATTGGGTCATTAACATAAAATCTTGGACCAGGCATGGTGGCTCACACCTGTAATCCTAGGTCTTTGGGAGGCAAAGGTGGGAGGTCGCTTGAGGCCAGGAGTTCAACACCAGCTTCAGCAACATAGCGAGACTGTACACACACACACACACAAAATCTAGGAAGAACCCTGAGCCCTTTAAATATAAGTACATTCTATTATTCTATGAAGCCTGTATTAATCCTTTAGAACTCAGAAATATAAAATAGTCAAGCATCTATATCATTTAATAATGTTTTAAAATACTTCTATATTTTCTAACATTTTCCTCATGCACGTAAAAAATGTTCCACGTGTCATACTGTTTTACCCTTTGGTTGTCACCTTTTTAGACTTAATTTTTTCTTTTCCTTTAAATTGTTGTATGAACTTTATAAGCTATTCTTAGTTCTATCCATCTGCTGCAGTAAGTATTTTAAGATAATATTGTGGAGAACTGGAGGAAAGTCAAACGTGTGAATGTAACACACTCTTTTTCTGCCCCTATTATTACTTTAGGTACAAACTAATTGGTGAAGAATCTCTTGACTGTGTTCTTCAGAACACTACCGCTGTTGGGTGGAGTCACCCATTTCCATATTGCACAGGTAAACTTTTTAAAAATCTAAGCACTCAGGTTGTGGGCCTGAATGATCAATAATAAATTACGTTCTGCTAATTAAGAATTATCCACAGTGTATATTTGTAGCACCCTCACCTTTGAGTGTGTGAGTGTCTTTCCTAATTTAAAGACCTTTTCTAGTGATGTTCCTTAATGTATTACCTGTGGAGATAAACCATTAAGCTATTCTTACTTACAGGATGAAAACTGAAACCAAGTTAGGTTTGTATTGTGCTTGGTCATTGCCTATCTAACCATGCTCTCTAAAGTCAAGTAAGTTCCATAGGGGATTCCCACCACAATTTTATGGAAGACAATACTACCATTCAGACAGTCAATGTCATTTGACCCCGCATCCTAAAACAATGTGGCAATAGAAGGTGTTTAAGCTAGGATTCTTACTTCAAATCCATCATTTTTCTAAGACCCAGTGTTATCTCCATGCATCTTCTTAGGATTATAATTATCCACTGAGATAATTATCTAGAAGTGTTTTAAGTATGATATATTTTTTTCATTAGAGAAGTAAGACTATATAATAAAAAAGAAGTATGGTTTCTGCGCTTGAGAATCTTAACTTCCCAAAGAAAGATAGGACACAGAAATAGTATCATAAATGGATATATCCAGTCAAATTTATGTCCATTAGAGACACGTCTCCTGAAAATTGAGAAGAGAAAAAACATGCAAGACTTTTAAATGTAGGTTTATTTCTTCCATCCTTTTTTCTTTACACTCAACTTACCTTTCTGCAAATGACTTCTGAAAACCCTATTGTCAAAATCATTCCTAAGTTCAAGTTTTTTGTGTTACTAGGAATAGGAAGCTTGAGTAGAGTTCGGGTAATTTGTCAAGAATTTATTGATTGACACTGTATAATAGGCATCATTTGTGATTAACTGATATGAAGGCAAATAAAAGGAACCTTGCCATCAAGGAGTCTGCTGTGACCCCCACCATGTGCCCCACCCTTCTAGATCTACTGTTGCTTTCTCCTGTTTTTAAATTGTCACCATTACTACCCATTACTGCCATTCCCACATCCACTATCCAGTAAAAGACGTTGTCAATGATAGTAAATTAAAGATGGAAAGCAAGGAGGAGCTGGACCATATTATTTTTTGTGCCAGGCAACGTGTCACAAGGTCCAGATAAGCAGTCTCCCATCTGAGGCCAGTATTTTCACCAGCAACTGGTGTCATGAATTTCATAGGAATGTGGACACCAACATATATTCTCGCACAAAAGAGCTTTTGTGCTGCAAATCCACTGCGTTTTTGTGCTTGTCTGCATCTAGGCCACAGTTCTACTCCGTGTTTGGTGTCTTGAACTCCATGGTGAATATCCTGATGTTCATGTTTTCCTCCTAGACCCTTCTATCCATCTCTCCAACTTGGCAACCACTGACATCTGCATTCTGCAGGAAAGAGCCCCTTTTCCGAAGCAACCCCAGTGTCTTCAACTGTCCCTAGAAAGCCCTACTTCTTTTAGGATCTAGTTTTGATTTTTCCATGAAACTTACCTTTTTGTTTTGGTCATACCAAAAAGATTGAGTGGAAAGTAAATTCTTTTTTTTTTTTTTTTTTTTTTGGAGACAGAGTCTCACTTTGTTGCCCGGGCTAGAGTGAGTGCTGTGGCGTCAGCCTAGCTCACAGCAACCTCAAACTCCTGGGCTTAAGCGATCCTACTGCCTCAGCCTCCCAAGTAGCTGGGACTACAGGCATGCGCCACTATGCCCGGCTAATTTTTTTTTCTATATATATTTTTAGTTGTCCAGATAATTTCTTTCTATTTTTAGTAGAGACGGGGTCTTGCTCTTGCTCAGGCTGGTCTCGAACTCCTGACCTCGAGCGATCCACCCACCTCGGCCTCCCAGAGTGCTAGGATTACAGGCGTGAGCCACTGCTCCCGGCCAGTAAATTCTTAATGAGCTGCTTTACCTCAAGTATGCAGCCCTGGCCTATAAGCACTTGAAGTTGCATTAAAGTCCATGTGTGAATATGGTATGAAGATGAAGATATGAAGAAGGGAAGAACAGTGCACATGTTCAAGAATTTCCCTAGTTACACATCAAACAGAAGTGGCACTTGTTCACCTCTGAATGACGCCTCACTATCAGAAGGACACATTTTCTTATCTCTCTGCCAATGTTTTCTTTCTCCAAATTACTTTCAGTGAACTGCTGGTACCTGCTAGGCTGGAATGACTTCCTGGTATATAGGGACCATCATCCCAGACCCCTCTCTTTGTCTTAACTCCCACATGTAATCACTAATTCATTTTGCTTTCCCTCCTCAATATAGTTTTCAAACCTATCTTTTACCCTCCATCTGTATACTTCTAACATAGTTTATCATTCCCCATCTGGACTATTGCAATCAGGGCCACTGCTGATATTTTCAGGGCCCACACAAAAGTATAAATAACCCATCTTCCCTCTAATAGCCCTCCCTCTTCCCCCACTGTGAGGGGTCTGTGGTATATCTAAGTCAACAACTCTGCCTACATAGCCAAGTCATGTCCACCACGTCCCCCATGATGCTCACCCAACTCCATTGTCCTTTGGCTTAGAGGTGAGTATATAAGCAGTATAGACCACCCTCAATAACATGGACCCAGGGAATGGACCTCTCAGGTACTGGAAGGGGTGTTGGCACAGGGAATTCTGGGTGCTAGTTCCTGGAGCATATTCTGGAATGGAGGAAGGGGTGGTAAGACGGGGTCTCATGGAACATATCCTCTCAGCCCTACAGATATCCCACCTACTGGGGAGAGACACACCCAAGGCAGGGCCAGGGCACAGCCTTTTAAAGTGTGGGGCCTGTGGAAGGAGTCTCAGTTACCTGTGTTCAAGGGTGATACTGAGGCAACAGCCTTATTCTTCCATTCGGTTAAGGTTTCATTCATATTTTACCCAGAGTGATCTATCTGAAACACAGATATGACTTGTCTCTCTCCTTCTTAAAGCTTATTAGTATCTCCCATCACTTACTAAGTCAAAACTCTTTAGTGTATTCTACAAGGCAGCCATGGTCTACCTACTTCTCCGCACTCAGGTTTTGTGTTTTATCCATGCAAACTGCTTGTTGTTTTCCATGGACCTCGTGCTTTGCATGCCCCTGCATGATTCCTTATGTTGGTGCATCTGCCTGGAATGTTTTTCAGCCTCTACTTGGCTATAATTTCCTCGTTAAGAAGCAGTTCTAGTCCTTTAGGAAGGCTTCCAGGCTGGTTACTTCTATGATAACCCTCACATTTGTATTGCAATTGTGTCTTTGAATCTCTTTCTCCACTGGATTTTAAGACAGGAACTCTATGTTGTTCAGTTTTGTGCTTATATTTATAAAACAATGCCTGGTATGTATTATGTGCTCAGAAAGTGTTTGCACTGAACTGATGGTATGTGTACAGTCCCTGCACACTCTAACTTGGTATAAATCAGAATAGCTCCTTATTTTGATCAAAGGCTTAAGAGTAATTTATAAATTTGCTAGTATTCTCTTGGTACTTAGGTACATTTGGTGTAATATAATTTGGCGTACACATGTGATTACATTGCATTCCTTCATAAAAAAAAGGAAAAACAATTTCATGACTCTAGAGAATCTGGAGCCACTGAATTTTTTCTCAGGGCAACTGCCAGGGAGAGGCCATTTTTTAGAATATAACTAAAGCATAATCTGTTTGTGTTTATTTTAGGAATTCAGCTGCTCAGTAAGATTTATTTTAAATAAAAGTCTCTTTGAGTCAATATGTGCTAAAAAATGTTACTCTAGAAATCTAAGTGTAATTTTGATATTTAAGAGCTTTACTCTATGGGAAATGTTGTAAATGGGTTTCTCAAGCATATCACTTCAATTCCCAACTCCTTTCATTTGTATCATTTCCCCTGAGAATGAGGAGCAGTGCTTTCTTCTCTATTCTCTGTCAAACTAATGGTACCTCTTAGATTTAAACTGAAGTTTAAAACCATTTCTTTCCCTAAAGTCTCTCTGACAGGTCTATTTTCACCTCTGAACACCTGCAGTATTTTCTTTTTCTAACACCATTTTGATATCTAACATGTTCTAATGTTTGTTTTACATACATGTTCTAAATCTTCTTTCTATGAATTGGTCTCACATTTAGCATTCATGTTCTACAATATTTGCATTGAAAGCTTCAAATATACTACCAGTTATTTCATGGGCATTTATAAGCTTCTCTTGTTGATAATGCTGAATTTAGAAAAATGGTAGATTTTGATTTTTTAAGATAAAAATCATTAACATGTTTTAGTCTTATTTCTAAAACACTTTACCAGTTGTATTTATTTAAAATATGTTGGAATTTTTTTTTAAGCGATTTATTGTTCACCACCACCAAAAGTCGAGAATGGAAGAATAATTGTAGGAGAAGGTGGATTTTATGTGTATAAAGACACTGTAAGGTATGGATGTAATAGAGGCTTTACCATGGTTGGAGAGGACTCTATTTATTGTACTGCAACAGGCGAGGAAGGACACTGGAGTGGCCCACCACCTAAATGCCAAGGTAATCATGTTTTGTATGGTCATATTTTTCCTTTATTCTTACCTTTAGATCTACATAGGGGCTGCAGAGATTCAATGAACTCCCTGAGAAATGAATGTAAAATGTTTGACATGTGCATGTTTGCATTTTTCTGTGGGACACAGTTTTTTATCACATTCTCAGAGGGGTCTGTGGCGTATGTACACACACACAAACATATATATGATGTATAAATATAAAATATCTCATTTTTATCAAATTAGCTTAAATTTGCTGTTTCATACCATGTTACTTTCAGTAAGTTAATAAAGATAGCTCTTTGTTTATAAAAAGAGTGTAAAAAGTGATTTATTAAATTGGAGGAGGAATCTTAGATTGAACTGAGGGCTCCGGGATAGTGATATACATGTTGTGACAACTGAGAAACTCTTGCCTAGCTGTTGATGTCATTGCATTACATTCATTTTTTTCTGCCTCCAGAATTTCTCTCTTATTGACCATTCTCTCTTCTTTATCCTTCTAGACGTTTTTCCTCAACATCTCTTTATACCTAGTCTGTACTCTCAGAATACTTAGAACTGCTTTTTAGATATATTTCATAATTGTAAAGATGTGGAAACAACCCAAGTGTACATTAATACATGAGTGGATTAATAAAATGTGGTATTTGCATACCATGGAATACTAAACAGCTACAAAAATAATTGTGAATTAGCACCTCTTATATTATCCTGGGTAGAGATTGAGCCCATCCTTCAAAGTGAGATATCACAAGGATTGAAAAACATGCATCACATGTACTCACCAACAAATTGGTACTAACTGACCAACACTAAGGCGTTCATATGGTAGTAATACTTACTGGGTGCCAGTCAGGTGGGGTGGTTGGGGGTGGTAAACCTACAACTAATGGAAGCAGAGAGCACTCACTGTATGGGGGAAAGACACGCTTGTAGCCCTGGCTTGGGTGAGGCAAATGCATTACATGTAACCAAAATGTTTATACTCCTATAATCTCCTGAATTAAAAAAAATATATATTTCAAAGGGATATTTAAAAGATCAGTGAAGCTGGATTAAACATTGCATAGTACCAATAGGTGGCATGTGTTTAAGTAGTGATGAATGCCAACATGTCTCAAAAATATGATACTAATTTCATAACTATAATTAAAATTCTATTAGCATGAATTTTTCAAAATTATTGCTTATTGAAAATAGTTTACTATAAATGTCCTACGTAAATATAGTGATGTAATATTAAAACCATGTAGACAAGTATAAAATGAGAAGTAAAAATCTTTCTTGCGTGGGCCCTGAAAATATCAATAACTATTTTTGTAAGTTCTCATGTTTCATTCTAGATTATAAACATACAGATACTTCTTTTATTTATCATATAATTTGTATAGAGATAACATTTATGTAACTACTGCTCCATGGGAATTTAGGTTTTTGGATCTAGTTTGTTTTTTATACATTATTACAAATGTTGCTACAATAAATATTGTACACCTGTCATTGCACACGTGTGCAAGTACATTTGTACAATAAATTCCTCTGAGTGTAATTACCATAGCAAAGGTAAATGCTTTTACTTTTTTTTTGAGACAGGGTCTCTGTTTCCCGGCCTAGAGTACAGTGGTATCATCATAGCTCACTGCAAACCCAAACTCCTGGGCTCAGATGATCCTCCTGCCTCAGCCTCCTGAGCAGCTGGGACTTAGGCATGCGCTACCATGCCCAGCTACTTTTTATATGTTTTTGTAGAAACAGGCTCTTGCTGTGTTGCTCAGCATGGTCTGGAATTCCCGGCCTTAAGCAATCGTCTCACCTTGGCCTCCCAAAGTGTTAGGATTACAGGCATGAGCCACCACAGCTGGGCCATTTACATTTTTCATAGCTGTTAGCAACATTGCTTTCAAAGAGACTATACCGATTTACTCTCCCACTAATATTACACCATTGTGCTATTTGTACCTTTGGTGATAATGATTATTATGGTATGGAGATTTGACAGTGTAAGTGGTGAAAATTTTATTGCTTGTACTCATTTCATTATGACAAAATCTGGTGTTGTAGGTGTTTTTAATTAGGCAATTTATTTGATCCACTTTGTATTTATTTTCCCTAGTCATCAAATTGTCAGTTATTTGGATCTTAAAACTATACAGTAGTGTCCAAGTAGGTCATAGCAGGTAATACTTCCATTAAAACAGCTACAAAATCTGAATATACTTTTAAAAAATCATATTTTTAAAGACATAAGATACAGCTGTGGAAACAACCAGGTCTGAATGAAGTAAAATTCCTGGGGATAGGGAATGAAGGCAGACCACTCTGAGCGGAGTCAGTCATATCTTTCCCTGGGGACATTTCCTGATTGTGGGCTGAGGATCCATCTTGACCCAGACAAAAGACCCGTTCCAGGAAAGAGAGAAACCAGCAAAGCTTTTCAGTGGTTGTGGAGGGCTAGAGTAGTACACTGGAAACTGAGGTCCTCACATGCAAAGCCAATTTCTTCCACCGGCCATTAGCTGATTTCTAGGGCTACATGTGAGCCTGGGAAGCTGGATCCGATGATTCTAGCCTGCCCAGTAAGATCTCTCAGAACCTGATAGTGTTTGGACAAGAAGTGCCCATCAGAGGACCAGGCCGTTACCAAGCACACGTCCACAGTCCTCCTTAGGACTCCTGTGCTCATTTTGAAGCTGTGTGGGGAAGGGGGCCAGCTGGCTGGGCTGGAGGAACTCTGAAGCACAGACCTGGATCTCTGCAGTCCTTCTGGGCTGAGGCAACAAAGATCCATCAGGCTCTCAATCCAAAGCCCCGAAGGGCCACTCCCAGGGAACAGAGACAAGAGCAGAGGTAGCCTGAATCTTACTAAAACTGTAACCCAGCTCAGTCCCTGACAGGTCGAAGAGATGATCATCTCAATACAGTCTGCCTGTCAGGAAAGCACATCTTATGGTACCATCTGGATGTTTATATACAATGCCTGGCATACAATAAAAAACTATTAGGTACGGAAAGAAGCAAGAAAATACGACCAAATCGAGAGAAAACCAAATCAAATAAAGAAGATCCAGATAATTGAGTTAGCTGACAAGGACTTTAAAATAAGTGATTAATATGTTTAAGATAATAAAAGGAAATTTAGAGAACTTCAGCAGAGAATAGGAATATATAAAAATGGAGTAAATGAACAGTGTGTCACTGGAAAATATCTGAAATTAAGAACACAATAGATAGGTTTTAACAGTGACTTGGACACAGTGGAAGCAGTGTCCAAACTGAAGCAGAAAGAGAAAAAAAATGTAAAATACAGGAAAAAGTTTGAGACATTGAAGACATGTTAAGCTGTTGTAACACATGTTAGAAAGAGAGGAGAGAGAAGGTGAACGATGACAAGAAACGGGGAAGAGGAGGAGAAAAGAGAAATAGAAGCAGAAGAAATATTCAGAAAGATAATGACTGACAGTTTTCTAAATCTGATGAAATATATCAGCCAACACATTCAAGAAGCTCTGTGACCCTAAGCAGAATAAAAACGAACTACTAAAAAAGGTGCCTCATAGCAAAACTTTGAAAATTTGAAGGCAATGATAAGACTACTTCCAGATTAAAAACAAACAGAAAACCTTCAAAGGAACAGCAGTAAAACTGATCACTTTCTCAACAAAAGAATGGTGCAAGCCAAAAGACAAGAAGAAATCTTTAAAATACTGGAAGAGAATTACTGTTCGTCAAGAATTCTATACTAAATGAATATATTCTTCAAAACTGAATGCAAAATATAGATGTATTCAGAAAAAAACTGAGGGAACTTGTCACCAGCAGGCCAGACCTGTACAGAGTGAAAAACTAAAGGAGATTCTTCAAGTAGAGTGGAAATAATGCCAGGTAGAACAAAAACACAAAAATGCAAGAGGAAATGAAGATGAGTGACAGGGGTATATGAACACTGAGTTTACAGAACAATGAATGTGATGTGTTTTGGGTTTGAATTCTATTTAGAATACAAATGTACCATATTAATAAAGCAAAAGGCAGAAAGAGGTAAATTCAATGTAAAAGTTACAAGATTCTAGCAGTATTGAAAAAGTGGTAAGAGTGAAAATTTGCATAACTGACTTATGGTCTAATAAATATTGCAATGTCAAGGGTTGCCACAAAAGAATGGTAAAAGAATGTATAAATCACAAGCTAATAAAGGAATCATAATGAATATTTAATCCAAAAAGGAACAAGAGAGGAAGAGAAACAGAAAGGAACATTAAAATAGATGGGTGGAGTAGAAAACTAATAATTAGGTGGTTGCTATAAAACCCCACTGTATCAGTAATTGTATGAAGTGTACTTTCACTAATCCTGTCACACTAGATTTAAAAAGAAAGCATATTTACTATTTACATGAGACACAGTTTGATTATAAGAATACAGAATAGTTGAAAGTAAAGAATGAAGAAATACATCATGCATACATTACCCCCCCAAATACTTATATAGTTATATTATTATCAGTGTATATATTGAGATGAAACAGTTTATAATGATAAAGAGGCCAACCTAAACAGGAAGATATAGCAAGCTAAAATCTGTATGCATTTGATAAAATAGCATCAATCTGTATGTAGCAAAAATGAACAGAAAGAAAGAGAGGCAAATCCACATTCATAGTTGGAGAATTCACACTTATCTCCATAGCTAATTGAACAAGCAAGCAACTAAACTTCACTAAGAACATAGAAGGTCTGTGCAACAATTAAATTTACATATAAGAGCATTGAACCTCATAATGACAGATGGCATGTTTCAAGTATACATGGGACATTTACCAAATCGTGACCGTTCGCTGAGGTCTAAATTGCAGTGCATTACAGAAGACTGAAGTTATTCAGAGCATGCTTTCTGACCACAGTGGGATTAAATTAGGCAACAACAATGAAAAGATAACTAAAAAATTAGTTTCTGGGAAATTTAAACTCTATGGTAGTATGTAAATTCTCTGGATCAAAAATGAGAACTAACTTAGTAGAACAAAGAATATATGAGGGCTTTAGAATGAAAAGTCCATACAAAAACTTCCCTTTATACCCTAATCATAATATCCACCATGTTTTGAGTGCCTGCTAAGTGCTGCGTTACCCGGTAGGTATTTTACCGGAGTTATTCCTTACAGCATCCTAAGAGACAGGTAAGGAAGCAGAACACAACAACATGCACCATCGGTGGTGTCTATAAACGAGGGCGTGATGGGACTGGCAGCAGTAGTACTGGATGGTACAACCTGTTGCTTCAGGGACAGACACTGTGTGAAAAACTTACTGAATTACTTCCTTAAACCTTAAACCAGATTGCTGTGCAATCTGCTCTATTTTTATCCTCATTTTACAAATGAGAAAACTAAAGTTCAGAGGGATTAGAGAACTTGCCCAAGGTCACTAGGATGTGTTGAAACGAGGGTTCAGCACCACTTAATAGGTGCCTTAACAGACTTTGGGTCTAAGCGACCCAAAGACAAACTGGCTCTGAAGACTAGAACAGTGCTGTGTCATTAGATTTGTTATTCTGAGAATATGTTCTTAATGGAAGTTTGACATGAATGGTTATCTCATCTGAAATCTAAAGAGGAACTAATCTAATACATGTAAAGTTGATAACTAGCACAGGAGAAAAGGGAGTGGTTTTTATCCAGACTGACAGATTACTTTAAAAAAGGAGTACAACACAACAAGTTGTCAAGCTCACTAACGAGTCCTGAAAGCAGGGGGAAATGTAACTATGCTGTGATTCTCTGTTGGTCCAATGATGGCATCCTGTGTTTCTTTGGTCCCGGCATGAGCGAACGCAGGCAATTTGAGAGAGAAAATAAAGAGAGATGTGGCACGGAATAAGATCACCCTGTCTCCAACTTTGGTTTTGTTTTTTCTCAAAAAAACACCTTAAGGGCCTCAATCCTACTTTGACATAACTCTGCTTTAGTCACCTCTAGGTATAATTTATATCAAACGAAAAGCAGTGGAGCCTTTCAGCTCCTTGGGAAATACGCAGTAAGACTTGGTTTCTTAAAAGTCATATCTAGGTGTTTATGGAGAGGGAAAGACAATAGCCATAGAGCAAGGAATGGCTAAGAAATCTTAAGTTGGTCAGCTATATATAACTAATTTTTTCTCAACATTTTTTCTCCACAGGAAAATCTCCCACTGGAAGTATTTCAGATACACCAAACAAACCTTTTCAGAAACACAAGGTATCTAAAGGTATAGAAGCCCTATTAAGTCTTCAAAATGTACCACCGTGAATGGTCCAGCTACATGAGTCCACCAACTCCTCAGAAACCCACCCACCACAGTAAATTTTCCACCTACAAGAGTTTCACTAACTCCTCAAAAAACTAGCCCGGTAGATATTCTATCTACAGAAGGCCCACCAACTCCTTAGAACCCCACCACAGTAAATGTTCCAGCTACAGGAGTCACACCAACTCCTGAGAAATCTGCCACAGCAAATAATTCAGCCACAAAGGCCCCAGCAACAGCCCAGACATCTCTCACATCAAATACCCTGTCTCCAAAGGCTCTACCAGCAGCTCAGAGTCCCATCATGACTAATGCTTCTGCTACACTGGCCACACCAACAGCCCAAAGACTCACCGCAGCAAAGGGTTCACTTACACAGAGTCTTCCAGCAGCACAAAAGTCCACCACTGTACATGTCCCAGTGACTAAGGGTCCGCAGGTTATACAAAGATTCACTTCTGTTCACATTACAGCAACCCAGGGTGAACTTCTTCCCAGGACAACCATGAGTTCTCATGCCACAAGTGTACCTAAAGGAGGAAAGATCCCTTTAGGTCAGTTGACACTGTTCAGGTTTCCTGAGTATGGATCTAATTTGCTGTGGTGGAAGGATGAACTTGCCTAAGTTTGTAAAATTAAATAGTCTCTATTTCTTGTAGCCAGTGTTTTTCATACTAATGCTTTTGACTTTCTTCAGAGGCAGACTTAGATTGTGCTAGGGAAAATTCTTACAAAGAAATCATTTACAATAATACAGAAAAAGATTGTGGCCCCATTGAAGAACAATGTTAAATTAAGGTTGATAAAGAAATTGTTTTCTATACCAGTTTTAGGGAGTCATTAAATTTGTCAAGACCTCTTCGAAGATCCAAATATGTACCATCCTTGAGGTTGAGTCCTGGGTCTGGTTCGTTGAGAGACCCATCCCTCAAAGCATATTAAGGGATCTCTGTTGATTCTCTGAAGTTGCTAATGCGGTAAAGCATCTCAGCAGTGTCTTCTAAGTAATTGAAAATACAGCAATTCTTCAAATAGTTTATGTTATTAGAAGGCTCTACAAATGACAATTTTGTGAGGGTAAAGTATGCTTTAGGCTTTAGAATACCTGCTGAATGAATGAAAGAAACCTCCTTACTGAGTGATGCTGCTTCAGGCCACCAGTATGACTTCTTGCCTCACAACTTGCCTAATGTATAGCCATTTTTATAGACATTCTTGCTCCAATGCAGACTAGTTGTTACTTTTATCTTTCTTAGAAAATAATCAACAGGACTGAATCAGGAGATAATTTTTTAAAAATTGTTTTAATTTTTAAATCGAAGTCAACACAGAAGTAGAAAACTGCATAAAAAGGAAATGTACAGTTCAGTAACTTTTCCAAAACAACTGTTTGTGTTAACTACCACAAATGTCAAGAAATATAACTAACCCCTCAGATTTGCCCTCTTGTTCTCCAGATGCTCTGTTGGGCCTGAACTCCATCCTCTGACTTCGCAAGCTAGTGAGCCTGGGGCTGTCTGCTACCCACACCAGGTGCTTAGGGAGGGCCCTTCACTGCTCGTGTGCATGTCTAAGTCCTGCCTTGTACACCCCAGTTAGGTCCCCTCTTTAAAAGAGGAACTTCAATTCCTGCTTTTGGGCACTTTCCAGTGGTATCAAATAATTGTTTTTAACTATATTTTTATACTTTATAACCGTATTTTTTAAGGATTTCATATGTGTTATCTTGAAGCCTATTTTGCCATTACCTACAGATTTTTAAGAATTTAAACGTTACAGATATTATTGTTAAAGTTTACTTGTACATTTCCCTACCCCCACTTTTTTCCCACTAAGACAATTACTGCCCTGAGGCTGGTGAGCTTACTTAACTATCTATGTTTTCATTCTTATACTACATGTATGTATCCATAAATAGTTCATAATATTGTTTTGTGATTTTTTTTGTGATTTACGTAAACAGTATGTCATATGCTTCATTATCTAACTTTTAGCACTCAACATTGGTTTTGAGGTTCATATTCATTCGTTTAGATTTAGTTCACTAATTTTAACCCTTATATGGAGTTTTTGACCTCTTAAAATTTTTATGACATCTCTGGATCTAAAATGTTTAGATTGTATGTGCCCAAATTTTAATAAGGTAAGGCAAGGAGAAATAAATTTCACTTTACATAAATCTGTTGTAGATATAACTTTTGAAATATTTCTTTCTGTAAAAAGTACAAGATAATTTAATAAATTTAAACCTAATGAGTCAATTAGTGTGATAAAAATATAATAAACATAATTATATAATAAAATAATACAAATATATAATAACTATAATTATATCAAGTTTTTCTCTCATGTAAAATTAATTTATTCTCTCAGGGCACAATATAATATAGCATATTTAGTACTTTTTGAGAAATTATAGTAGTAACCACTTATTGGGTATATACTATAGTGTCATATACCTTGTACTGCCTATTTGTTGACATTAGTCCCTACAACAACCTTGCAAAATAAATATATTTAGTTTCATTTCATAGATGAAGAATTAGAGCTTAGAGAATAACTTGCACAGCTCACGTCCAGTGCATAGTTAATGGGGAAATTTAAACACATATTGGTGGACTCCACATCCGGTGCTTTTTCTGCTGTGTAATGTTGCCTGTTCTAAACGGTACACTGAGTAAGTTTATTCACCTCACTGGAGAGCAGCTTATTTATTATGAATGTACTTCTTTGAAAGTAAGGTTTATTTTACAGTGCCTCATCCATAGTCATTGAAAGATAAAAATAGTAAGGTGACACAGGAATTTTGAGTTTTGATAGAGTCTGCTGAAAGGGACTTGAGCGTCTTATAGTTTCTTGATAGTAGGATTGAATCAGCAGTTATTTACTATTTAAGCTTCTCAAACTTCTTTCTTGCCATCAAGTTGTACAACCAAATTTAGATGGTGTTTGTTTTGGCATTCAGTAACTCTTTATCATAGTTTATGTTTATAGCGTTGATTCTGTTGAACAGATATAGACACTGGTGTTTTTTATTTAAGGTAATGCGTAGTTATTTTCATAAATTTATTTACAGTTCTTTGGTTTACAGAAATTTGAGTTGCTCTGGAGATTTCAAGTGTAACTTATTGATGTTAGATTAAATTGCTAAGCAAATCAATGACTTTTTAAAATTTTTATTTTTGTAATTCTTTTTTTCCTCTTCTTTTTCTGTAGGTTCTTCCTTACTTATAGCTGGTAAGTTTGGCTCTCAGGCAGTGATTGTTATCATTTTGGGATGAACAATCCATATTTCTGGAAGAGAATATTGTCTTCTTCTTTTTAATTTCTCCTGCCATTTATTTATTTATTTTTAAACTGACTATTATGGAAAACTTTAAACATCATACAGGTAAGGAAAACAGTACATTGAATCCCTGTGTACGCACTCTAATTCAACAATCATCGACTCATGGATACCCTCTTCCCCCTGCCCCCACCGGGTTATTGTCAAGACAGTATCAGACATATCATTTCTGGTAATGCCGGTCTCGTAGAGTGAGTTTGGGAAAATTCCGTCCTCTTAAACTTTTTGAAATAGTTTGAGGAAAATTGATATGAATTCTTTTTTGAAAGTTTAATAGAATTCAGCAGTAAAGTCATCCAATCCGGACTTATTTTATTGGGGGACTTTTCATTGCTGATTCAATATTATTATGCATGAATGATGAGGTTTTCTATTTCTTCTGATTCAGTCTTTGGAGATTGTGTGCGTACAGGAATTTATCCATTTCCTGTAGGTTTTCCAGTTTGTTAGTGTATAATTATTCATAATAGTCACTGATGATCTTTTGTATTTCTGTGGTATCAGTTATGTCTTTTTTATTTCTGATTTTGTTTATTTGGGCTTTTACTTTTTTCTTGGTTTGTCTAGCAGGTGATTTATTGATTTTGTTTCTCTTTTTTAAAAAAACAACTTTCTTCTTTAATATATTTCACCCATCCCATCCCAATTTGAGTGGCTTATTGTGAAGCAAACCCCAGACATCACATCATTTCACCCATAAATATTTCAGAACATACATCTGAAAGGTAAATTTAAATTTTTAAAAAACATAACCACATCACACCTAAAAATTAATCATAGTTGCTTATTATAATATCTATCAAGTGTTTAAATTTCTTAAGTCTCCATGATTTTTAAAATTTTAATTGTTTACAGTTGATTGTCAGAAGGAGTGTGGATGTGGAAAGATTGAACAGTTTTACACTGCTGGTGGGGCTGCAAATTAGTACAACCCCTGTGGAAAGTAATTTGGAGATACCTCAAAGAGCTAAAAATAGAAATACCATTTGATTCAGCAATCCCACTACTAGACATCTACCCAAAGGAGATAAAGACATTCTATAATAAAGACATCTGTACTCAAATGTTTATGGCAGCACAATTCACAATTGCAAAGATGTGGAAACAACACAAGTCCTATCAAGCATGAGTGGATTAATAAAATGTATATGTATACCATGGAGTACTACTCAACTACAAAAAATGGTGATCTAGCACTCCTTATATTTTCCTTGATAGAGCTTGAGTCCATCCTTCGAAGTGAGGTATCACAAGAATGGAAAAGCAAGCACCACATGTACTCACCAACTTTTTGTTTTCTTGATCATTTCTATTTTTTTTAGTCTCTATTTTAGTTAATTCTGCTCTGATATTTATTATTTTTTTCTTTTATTTTGGGTTGGTTTGTTCCTCCTTTTCTAGTTCCTGGGGGTGCATTGTTAGAGTGTGTGTTTGAAATCTTTCTACTTTTTTGATTGAAGGGATGATTGCTATAAGTTTTCCTCTTAGCACTGCTTTTGCTGTATTACTTAGGTTTTGGTGTATTGTGTTTTCATTTTCATTTGTTTCAGGAAATGTTTTGATTTCCTCTTTATTTCTTCCTTGACCTAACATTCAGGAGTATATCATTTACTTTCTATGTATTTGTACAGTTTGCAAAGTTCCTCTTGTTATTGACTTCTGGCTTTATTCCCTTATGGTCTAAGAAGATACTCGACATGATTTCAATTTTTTAAAATTTAAAGTTTGTGTTCCAACATATGGTTTATCCTGAAGAATGTTCCATGTGGTGATGAGAAGAATGTGTATCCTGTAACTGTTAGATGGAATGTTCTGTAAATGTCTGTTAGGTCTATTTGGTTTAATGTTCAGTCTTAATCCAATGTTTCTTTATTAATTTTCTGGGTAGATGATTTGCCTAATGCTGAGAGTGGGGTGTTGAGGTCTCCAACTCTTATTGTATTGGAGTCTATCTCTTCCATTAGATCAGATAATATTTGCTTTATATATTTGTGTGCTCTGGTGTTGGGTGCATATATGTTTGGCATTGTTATATCCTCTTGTTGAATTGATCCCTTTATCATTATATAATAACATTCTTTTGTCTCTTTTTGCTGTTTTTGACTTAAAGTCTGTTATATCTGATATAAAGATAGATGTTCCTGCTTGCTTTTGGTTTCTGTTTGCTTGAAGAATCTTTTCCATCCCTTTACTTTCAATCTACATGTGTCCTTAAGTTGAGTTTCTTGCAGGCAGCATATAGCTGGGTCATTTTTTTTTAATCCATTCAGCCAGTCTATTTCTTTTAAGTGGAAAGTTTAACGCATTTATATTCAAGGTTGTTATTCATATGTGAAGGTTTATTACTGTCATTTTATTAATTGATTTCTGGTTGTTTTGTTCCTTTCTTTCTCTCTGATTGTTTATCCTTGTGGTTTGGTTGTGTTCAGTCATGGTAACATTTGAGTCTTCTTGTTTCTTTGTTTGCTCTACCAGTGGTTTTAATACTTCCATGTTTTCATGATTGTAGGTATTGATCTTTCTCTTCCAGATGTAGGACTCCCGTAAGCATTTCTTATAGGCCTGGTGTAGTGGTGATGAGTTCGCTCAGCTTTTGCTTGTCTAGGAAAGACTTTATTTCTCCTATAGTTATGAAGGATAACTTTTCTGGATGTAGTATCCTTGAGTGGGAGTGTATTTCTTTCAGCACTTTGAATGTATCATCCTATTCTCTTCTGGCCTGTAAGGTTTCTGGTGTGAAATCCACTGTGTGTCTGCTGGGGGTTCCTTTATAAATGACTAGATGCTTTTCTCTTGCTGTTTGTAGAATTCTCTCTTTGGCTTTGGCTTTTGACATTTTGACTCATGTGCCATGAAGAAGACCTTTGTAAATTGTATCTATTTGGGATCTCTGGGTCTCCTATATCTGAGTTTCTAAATCTCTTGCTAGACTTAGGAAGTTTTTACATATTATTTTGTTAAATAGGTTTTGTAACCCTTAACATTTTCTCTTCACTTTCTGGGACCCTGAAAATTTATGGTGTCCTGTATGTTCACTTAGGCTTTGTCATTCTTTTTTTTTTTTTAATCACCATCTCATTTTATTCTCTTTTCATTGATTTAACATTAAGCTTTTACAGAATTCCTTTTTTTCATTTTCTAAGATTCCCCAATCCTACATAGGACTCTTTTATTTTTTATTTTAAAATATTTGTGATCCCAGCAAAACATATAAAATCATTCAAAACTTTGTATAGGCAGGAAATTATAAAAGGAATTGAAATAATTATGTATGTTCTTTAAATTATTCAATTAGATGATAGTTAAAATCATTAGAATCAATTTTTACATACTAGCTCTAATTTAAAGAGTTCTGTTTTCTTTCTGTTTATTTATTTATTTCAGGATATTATGGGGGTACAAATATTTTGGTTAAATATTATGACTTTGCCACACCCAAACCATGATTTGAGTCGTGACTTTTCCCCTCCTATAATGCTCACTAGTCCATTAGTTGTAACTCAAACTTACAACTTATTCTTTATTCTTATCTGACTGGGTTATTTTAATAGACCATCTTCAAGTTCTAAAATTATTTCTTTTGCTTGATGTAATTTCTTATTGAAGCTTTTGAATGTATTTTGTATTTCATTCAATGAATTCTTTAGTTCCAGAATTTGTTTGTTTGTTGTTTGATGATATCAATCTCTTTGGTAAATTCATCATTCTTACCCCGAATTGTTCTTCTGATTTCCTTGTATTTTTCAGTATTGTGTTGTATCTCACTGAACTTCTTTAATATCAATATTTTAAATTCTTCTTCTAGGATTTTGTAAATTTCATTTCGATGGGGATCCATCACTGGAGAATTATTACGTTCCCTTGGTGTGTCATTTTCTTGTTTTCCTGTTTCCTGTGTCCTTAAGTTGACATCTGCACAGTTGGTGTAACAGTTACTTATTCTAGTTTTTTGAATTTGTCTTAAGGGAGGACTTTTTCCTGAAGGTAAATGTACGGTGTTGGTTGGTTATGGCACTTTGGGTTTGATTCTGGGTGCATGCAGTAGTGTAGTCTCTGTGTGATCTTCGGCTGTAAATAGCGTCAGTGGTGTCTGTGATTTTCTTGGTGGTTTAGGATGCGGTTGTTAGTGGAGGCTGTGGCGAAGTTTTGCTGTAATCTGTAATGCCATGTGGGCCAGCCTTCAAGCCTCAGTGGTGGCAGCAGTGAGCTGAGTGTGCCTGTCATTGCATCCCAGGGCAGTGCACGCTGGCACTGGTGTTAGAGGGCCTATTCTTGGGCCTGCAAGTAGCTTGCTTGAGTACTGGTAATGGAAGCAGTGGGTTGGTCGGTTGGGCAGGTTCTTGGGCCACTGGGCAGCAGGCGTGGCATGGGCAATGGCAGTAGCAGAGGTGGGGCAACCCTTTAGGACTCATGTGTTCCACATTGGCTGTGATGGGCTGAGCAGGCCAGTCCCTAAGTACAAAGGTGGTACGTATGGATGGGTGCCAGCTGTGATGACAGTGGTGGATTCAGTGGGCCCAACCTAGGTGTCAGTAGTCGTAGACTGGGCTGGGTGATCCCCAAGCCCCTGGACAGTATGCTTGGGTACAAGGGGGTTGCGGCTAGGCTGGGCCTAGGCTGGGTGGCGCATGGAAGCAGTGGCTGTGGTAGGAAGGACCAGGATGATCCCCAGGCCACCAGCAGAATACTCAAGTGAGGACAAGCCTTCACTGTGCTGCAGCCCTGCTACAGGGCAGGGCAGGGTTGGTTTCAGTGGGAGCAGCTGCAGGCAAGCAGCTGGGGGGCATCTGGTGTGCTCATGCCTTTGCCCCACAGCAGCCCACTGTGGCTGTGGGCTGTGGGATTTGTCCTTGGGTATATGAAAATGCCCAGCTGTTGCTCTGCTGGGGCAATGGGGGTTGCTACCAGTGGCTCCTGCTTCAGCCTGGCAGCAGCAGCCCCAGGGCAGGACACAGCCTGGCAGGGGCTGGGCTTTCAGAAAGGTACTGTGCTGCAATGCTTAGGACTTGGGGGTTTGTGGGACTCAGTGTGAGCACCCTCTCTGGAGCAACAGCATCATGCAGTCTCTAGGCAGCCCCCTGTGTTAGATTCAGGGCCCATGAGGAATGATGGGCCCTCCTGTGGCTGGGCTAGTAGCGGTCCCACAAGGGGAAAGCCTTCCTTACCCTTTCCCCGCATTAGGGAGCCTCTCCCGGTTCCCAGCTGATGCCAGCTGAGCAGGCTGCCTCACTTCCTCTCTCTCCTTCCTTTCAGTGCTTCCTGTCACTTCTTTGTTGAATTCCAGTGTTCTCTGTTTGATCTTTTCGAAGCGTGATTATCTGTTTGCTAGTTTGGTTCTTCTCCATGGACGAGATGAGGACCAGATGCATCTAGTCAGCCACCTTGAAGCCCCTCCCCAGAATATCATCTTTTAACTATCTTAGGGAAACTATCAAAATGCAGTGTTTATGGTACCTAGGGGAAAACGGGTAAATATATTTCATCAGCATGTTTTGTGGACACCATTAGGCACTTGATATGTTCCTGTGTATTCCCAATTATGTTCCTGTTCCAAGGTAATTTTAGGACAACTTCACATCATTTGACCACTTAGTCATTATTACGTGCCCATTGTCTCAGTGCATCATTCCAGGGGCTAATGGACCACAAGAAAGAAACAGTTATCAATACAGTTTCTATCCTCACGTATTTTATAATTAATCATAAACTACTTCTCAACCATTTCCAGATTTCTGTCCTATCCCAAGTAAGGCAGAGTGCCTCCTTTGATTACATCTTCCTCCTTTCCTAGTGCTTCTTAGCAATTGGAAATGAAGTTACCTTTAAAAAATTCTGTTGCTGTAGCCATGAGGCCAGCGACATACCTGTTTTGCAATTTCTTCTAGAATTTCGTTCAGTTTTTTGTCCATAAGTATATTATTTAATGTTATGAATTAAGATTAAAAAACTCTTAAAGAAGATGGTAAGAGAAATGTTTTTAAGCAGCAATACAGCTACACTGGCATACCAATAAGTAATGTCCAATAGAAAATACACTTTTAGAAAAATGCATATTCTTAAAATATGTACTTATAAGCTGAAGTCCTCCATCCTATGCATGCATGAATGAGCCAAGAGATGGTAAAACTGAAAACAATAATAACAATATTACTGTTATTACTGTTATTTATTATGGTTATTTTACACTTTGCACTTCGTGTAAGTGAAAAGATTTATCTTGAAGGATTGCAACAGTTGGAATTCACTTTGCTCATTCTGTATTTTAAGCAGAAATAAACATATTCCAAATGAAAATTTTATGTTTTAATGATTTAATGTTCACAAAAGTGATGAGTTTAATAGATGAGCATTGCCTCATCTGCTCAGTGGCATTCAGTGGAGCTTTGAAGTACTTATTTTTTTCCTTTGAAATTCTTGAAGTCTCTGTGACTTTCAGGAAAACTCTGTTTAGTGTTCCTTGTAATTCCAGCTTGTGCTAAAAATAAAAGGAGCTCCTTCCTTCTTAAATCAGACATATGGCAACATTGTTTTGTGGTCCTATACTTGTAAGATATAAATCTGAAAATTATCTTTATTTCACTAATTTATGGTGTGAATCAGGTTACTTTTCTCACTTTAAAGATAAGTTAACTACTGCAAGAAAATTGTTTTAGTGATTACACTGCAATATAAGTGAATGATACACATAATCTTCAAACTTTGGAAGTATTTGATTTTTTCCCCCATTTAATTCTGCTGAGAGAGATTGATCTTCAGAGAACTTCCTGATATGCCTTATGGGTGAACCTTGTGCTGCCCTCTAACTGTCAGATGATAGTAGTACAGGCATCTTTTCTATGATGGGGAAATGCCTACATATCTGTCACCTGTACTGTGAGCTGAGTAAGTGGGCTTCCCATTCACCACATATGTGACTTCCATCTTTCTGAGACGTGGTTTACTCATCTACGGAATGAGAGTGAACTTTATGATACCTTCTGTTCTACAGTGATATAATTCCATCATCATATCTGAATGATCAATGATCAGAACATTTAAAATTGAGCATGGTTGGGTCAAAACATTTTAGAATTCTTTAAACCTGCAAAAAAATTTGTATTTGAGCATTGTCACCCTTTACTTTAAATACTTCATTTCTTTTTCTTTCAAAGAAAACAGGACAAATAACACGCAGTGTTGTTGTCACACTTGTGACATAAGGAAGCCATATACAAAATGTAATTCATGTCTTGTACTTTTTCTTGAACTTCAGAACCAATATGTATGTCATGTGAAACTATAACATACTAATGTAATGAAATATGTAATTGCTCATATTTCTATTAACTGTGTTACCATATGTTTCCCCCGTCAAGGAATTGTTGCTGGTGGTGTAATCATTGGTGCCATAGGTGTAGGCATGGGACTATGGAAACACAGGGTGAGCAGATATTCTGATGATTTTTAACACTTTATTCTTAGCTTCTTTCCAGTAAAATTTTATGCTAATATCAGTACATAACTCTGTTAGCTTTATTGCATTTTTTGACATGCTGACTCTTCATTGCTAATACCTATAATTACTATCCTGGATGAGTAGACTTGAATATTTTATATTCAAGAACACTAACCACATTTGAAAGGAAAGTGACTTGAAAGCCAAAGTCTCAGTTTGTGATCTACTAACCAACTCACCCTTTTTTCTACTCACTATTATCTATCATAGTGTCTTTGTGTTATACAGAAGTAAAGAAAGCTAGGAATGTCAGCCTCAAACATATTGTGAAATTGCCTGTGATTAGGCCTTTTTCTGAGTTATATTTATAAATAGATGGCAGTCCAGGCCCAAACAGCCCAGTGATTGGGAAGGCAGGCTCTGGTGTCTGACTGCTTAGTTTGAATTCAGGGTCTACCATTAAGAAGCTATGAGAGTGTGAGCAATTGAACCTCTTCGTGCCTCAGTTTTCCCATCTGTAAAATGGAGGCAATATAGTATCTACCTCATGAGATTGTAGTAAGGATACAATGAGTTGCCACCTGTGAGGAGCTTAGAACATTAATTGGCGCATAGTAAGCACTCAGATATTAAAACAGCAACACACACACGAAATCAGTATTCTTTGAAATATCTAATCTGCATTGAATCTACCTATGTTAAGTATAAATGTCATGGTTGGCTCTGATGTATTCTGTAAACAAACAAACATTTAAATTGACGCTCTTCTGTTTTGTCAATTTAACTGTTCAGAACACTAATTGTGGAGTTCATACAACCTTGAGTTATTTCCAGGCTGCCCATGACTGTTCATTGTTTTCATTAGTTAACAAGAAAAACTACATTTTAATGCTGTTATTAAATTGCCTGTTTTAATTCTTTGGATGATGTGAGCTATTTCACCCCTATCACTCTTTCCTTTCTCCTTAAATTTATAATATTACTTAAGCCTGGTATAAGCTACAGTATGAAAATATTTTTTAAATCACTAAATGGGTCAGTCTTTTAGTAAAATATTTGACCATTAGGTCCAGGGGGAGGAGTGGTGGTTAATAATTTTTACAGGTATTTGTTTAATACCAATAAAATATTCTAGATGTTACAATAGCAAATATAGTAAGAGATAACTTTTTCTCTAGATTTTTTAGAAACTTTTTAGGAATGTGGTTTAGAGCCCAGCAAAAACTAACAAGAGTTCTAAGTCACATGAAGTGAGTGAAGTTGGTAGAGATGCCTCAGCAAAACCACTCCAAAAAAAATTAAACCACCAATCTTATGTACATTTTTGCATTTGCTCCAGATCTCTTTTTGAGATAGTATTATCGATTTATCAAATTATAAATTACCGATTTATAGAGTATTACCAGTTTACCAAAGCTAGTGCTTTCGGGTTTTGTGGGTCAGGAAGGGGCGGAATGAGATTTGCCAGGTCTTCTCTGGCTTCTGTCAGTTTCTTCACCTACTTTGGTAAAGTGATTGGCCATGATACTTTTAATAGGACAGAAAGTGCTAGAATGTAGAAGGAGGGAGAATACTGTATCCCCCCTTTACTGTAGGGCATACGTTCCAAGAACCCCTGTGGATGCCTGAAACCACAGATAGAACCTGACCCTGTATATAATGTGTGTTTTTCCTATACATGCATACCAATGATATAAAGTTTAATTTACAAATTAGGCACAGTAAGAAGTTAATAGCAACTAGTAATAAAATGGAACAATTATAACCAAATAGTGTAATAAAGGTTATGTGAATGTGGTCTGTCTCTCAAAATATCTTATTGTACTGTGCTCACCTATTTTCAGGGTGCGCCTGGCCCCCAGTGACTGAAGCCACGAATGAGGGGACTACTATATTTGTTTTGAATTATCTTGTTGGGATTTTGCAGTAAACCTTTTCTATTTCTGAGTCAGAGGAAAATTCATGCAAACGTCTAAGAAAGAATTTGCCTTTTACATGTACGTATGAAAAACACTCTAGTTGCCTTATTTTAGAAATATAAGGTGTTGAGGGTAAGAGTTAACTTTATATAAGTCTGGTTAGCCTTTTGATCTCATACTGATTTAATTAAACATTTCCGCTTAATTAGGACAAAGGATATAGTTAATTAATGTGAAAGTGAGAATGTAACTTCATCTAGTGATTCTTTGTGTTTATCTAGCAAAGGATTTATTTATTTATTTTAGAAGCATTGCATTTATATGATAAATTTTAGTTTAGGTATTAGAGTGTAAGCAGCTATTAATACTTGATTTTGCTTTTTGATTGAAATTAAAATTATGTAATTCAATTATTTTTTTTCCTTCTCTACTATTCAGCTCTTATACATAAGAACAACAAAACACTCAATGTTATGTTTTATAATTTAAGTGTGACTGTTGATGCCTCAGAAATAAGATCTTCTGGTAAGTTATAAAAGGTATATGTGGGTTAACAGAATCACATTTTTGTATCTTGTAAAATATCCACTAATACATTTGTCTTGGAGTTTCTCTATGACTTCTAAAGGCTAGTAGAGGCTTAAATCTCTACTCTTACCAGAACTATGTCTTCTTTGTTGAATGCATGACTAACACATTAAATCTCTCATTACTGTGACACGTCATCAGTTCTGGACTTGTTAGCAGTATGCTTATCATCTCATCCTGTGCTTTGCACTCAGTTTATTATAATGTTATAATGGCACAAATACTTGGGGGAGGGGGAGGGCTGATATATTAGAACTTACAAAGAATGCCTACATTATGACAGTTCACATCATGAGATGCTTGGCCTATCTTGTATACGTTTCTCCTTTTGCTTGTTGGCTTTTAGAGTTTTCAGTGTTTGAGGAATATGACAATATGTGTTAAGTTATCTTTTATATAGGTCATGTTTATAGATCTTAAAAGATCTCATGTCTTTGTACAAAATTATTACAGAAAAATAGCTTGATGTAAATGTATCTTAAAAACTTTCTAAGTCTCTTAATGACTCTTTCCTCTATTCCACATGTAGTCTTCAGAGGGTTTTCGTTAACTTTTCAATTTTTATTTATTTATCTATTTTTAACATATCTCTTAAATAGGAATTCATTGACTTTTAATCTGAATGTATCTTAATTGATTCTAGCTTGACCACTATTAATTTCAAGAACTTTAACTTTTTCTCTTTATTTATTTTTCAGGGCACACATATTTAACATTGACAGTTTTGCTTATGATGCTAGTAACCACTGGCTAGCTGACCTAGCCAAAGAAGAGTTAAGAAGAAAGTGCACGCAAGTACACTGATTATTTCTAATTACTTAGACCTGTCTGCAGGAATGGATACCATAAATGCAGTAGTCCTCTTCCTTTTGAAAGTTATCATTGTCTTTAACATGTATTAGGAAACTCAACAAAGCAAGGAGAAAGGAGTCCACCCTGGAATCACACACTTAACATACTTAAGCCTCTTGAAAATAGAACAACTCACAGAATTGAGAATGATTATTTTCCTAAAAGTGTAGCAAGGTGTAGACATTTATTCATACTTAGAATGGGAGCATGAAGAAAAGAAAATAAGTGATTTTTTTCAATGGATGTGTAATATTTTTACTTAAGAAAGAAATTAAAAAAATTTAAGGGTATCAAAAATAAACAAAAAGCTGAATCCAGTCTCTTCTAAGCAAAGTTGCCAAAGAGCGCTGAACCACAGTATAAAATAATCCTTGGCTGTAAGGCATTTTCTTCTTTCCTTATTCCATTAAAATGAGCCTGAATGGGTTGGCAAAATATTTTGAAGGAAAAACATGCTAATGAACAAGGAGTGTTGGGGGTGGCAAGGGAAGAGCATAGAATGAAAGACTAATTCTTCCTTTGTTGTATAAACACAGCCCATTATGTGTAACATGAATATGCTACAATCTTTTCTTCTTTTTTTTTTTTGAAAATGAGTCCTGGTAAAGATATCTTCTTTGACTTAATCTCTTTAAAAGTATCAGGGAATATATATAACTGGAAATTTTGTACCCCCATAAGCTGAAATAAAATAAAAAAGTATCAGGGATGTTACAATATTAACATAAGAAAAGCTTCTATATTTCTGAAGTGAGATGTCCACAGCCAAATTGTAAATTGTATTCTTTTGTAACATTAAGATTAATTTATTTATATTTATTTCCATCAGTAAACATACTGGTTTTACATGTAAAACAAGAAAACTTATATGTAAAGAAAAATTTATTTTCCCAAATAGAAATAAGTAATTTATCACAGTTTTTGGTCTCATGTAGTATTTGAAATTTATTTGCTTTTTTTTTTTTTTTTTTTTTTTTTTTTTTTGAGACAGAGTCTTGCTTTGTTGCCTGGGCTAGACTGAGTGCCATGGCGTCAGCCTAGCTCACAGCAACCTCAAACTCCTGCGCTTAAGCGATCCTACTGCCTCAGCCTCCCTAGTAGCTGGGACTACAGGCATGCACCACCATGCCCAGCTTATTTTTTCTATATATATTTTTAGTTGTCCAGATAATTTCTTTCTATTTTTAGTAGAGACGGGGTCTCGCTCTTGCTCAGGCTGGTCTCGAACTCCTGACCTCGAGTGATCCACCTGTCTCACCCTCCCAGAGTGCTAGGATTACAGGCGTAAGCCACTGCGCCCGGCCTGAAATTTATTTTCTTAAATGTGAATATTTGGTTTCTAAATAAGATAACTCGCTTCCTGCCTCCCATAAGTAGTTTAGAATAGTGTCCCTTGGTTATCCTAGTATGAATCATTTTCAGTTATTTTTAAATTATACTATATTCACTTTCTCAAGCACATAATATCCTCTCCTATTAGAGTGTTGATGTTATTGATTTACCTAAAGGCAATCACATTAATTTCTAGGTTCTTCATATAATCTTGTCATCTTGCCAATTCCATTTTAAGTATTAGATTGGACTAGAATTCAGGCAGTCCCCAGGTTACGGATGACCTGACTTAACGGTGTTCCATACTTACGAACAGGCTCCCAAGGCTCTCCATGAGGATAATTTATAATTCTATATTAGGTTATTAAGTATGAAATGTCCGATTTCCTTAAGTACTAAGTTTGATAGTTGATATCTCTGACATTTCACTTTGACACTTCTTGTTTATTTTTATTGTGAAGGTACATCCTCACTCTTACAAATGCATGTTTTGGCCTGTAATTATCTGTCAAATTTATTTTTAGAGCAATTTTTTTGGCACCATGCATAAGTGAAAAATTCGTGTTATTTACAAATATGATTTCCCTCATGGAACCGATGTAGCACAGACAGCTCAAAATGTCACCAAAGTGTTTGGAAAGAATGTGGCTAATGAACGCACAGTACATCGATGGTTTGAGAAGTTCTGTTCTGGTGATTTTAATCTTGAAAATGAGCCATGTGGGCAACCTGAGACCAAGGGGTATAATGATGAGCTGAAAGCTGTAGTGGAAGTGAATCCATCTCAACCTATGCGTGAATTAGCAGCAAGGTTTGATGTTACTATTTCAACACTATTGGGCCATTTGAAACAAATGGGCAAAGTAAAGAAGCTACATAGATGGGTTCCACATGAATTAAATGAGCATCAGCAGGGAAATCATCTCAAAGCTTGCCTTTATTTGCTGTCACGAGAAAGGTGAACCATTTCTACACTGTATTGTTAAGTGTGATGAAAAACGGATTATTTTTGGCAATCGTAAGCATTCAGCAGAATGGTTGGATAAAGATGAAGTGCTGAAACACAGTCCCAAACCAAATATTCATCAGAAAAAGCTAATGGTGTCTGTTTGGTGGTCCAGCACTGGTATTATCCACTATAGCTTCATGAAACCTGGTCGGTTGATTACGACAGATGTCTACTGCAACCAGCTGGACTCAGTGATGAGGATGCTTGCGATTAAGCAGCCAAGAATGGTCACTAGAGACAGGCCAATCCACTTGTGAGACAACGCTTGACCACAAACAACTCTGCTCAAACTACAGATGCTGGACTTGGAAACTCTGTCATCCACCATAGTCACCAGACCTTGCACCAACTGACTACCACTTCCTCCAGGATTTGGACTACTTCTTGTAAGGAAAAGTACTCAATTCTTAACAAGCAGTGGAAAACGCCCTTCAAAATTTCATCACCACTTGCTCTCCAGGCTTCTTTTCTGCTGGCTTAAACAAGCTACTGTTAAGATGGCAAAACTGTGTGGATAGCTTAGGTGCATATTTTGACTAATTGCACTGCTTCTTGTTTGAGATGTAATAAACTCAACTTTTGAGTCGAAATCGGATGTTTCATATTTAAGGACCTAATAATTTAATAATTCAGGACCCCTTTTCTTCTGCTCATGTCAACAAACCCGCATGGCTTAGGCGGTCCATTGGCACGGCGTCTTTACACCAGTGGTCAGTCTCGTTGTGTATGTGGTCGCTCATGCACAGCGTCACTTTTGCCTTAACTTCTTTATTCAATTTTGTGAGTCTGTGTTTACCCTTTTGACCATGTCTCCAAAGCTAATGTCTGTTGCAAGTCCAAGTGAGCCTGCAGCGAAGGGCAAGGTTATTACAGTGGTAATAAAATTAGAAATAAGCATTTGGAGAAAGGCCAGATGCCGCCATTCATTGGGAAAGTCTTTGGCTTCAGTCACTTGACTATGGCAACAATTATAAAGGATAAAGTGAGTGTAAGGTTGGTGGGGTGCCGTGTAGCCCCCTCCTCTGCTACAAACCCTTCTGCCCTAAACAGCGAGTCAGCTCCACTTTTCTGCTTGAACAAGCACCTGGCCTCACCAAGCCCAGCCACATCCTGTGACTGGCAGCACACCCAGCCCCCACGCTGTCTACCCGACCCTGAAGACATCCTGCCTACTGAGAACTTGATAATCCACTTGAACGAGCACCTAAAAACCAAGCCCCCTCCACATATAAATACCTTTGCCTCGGTCCCAGGTGACTGCGACTTCCCGATTCCCTGGTTTCTCCCGGGACCTGGGAACCTCACCTGGGGGTCCCTCCCTTGGGACCCGTTATCCTCACCCTGGAGCGCCCCAATAAAGCCTCTTTGCTTAACCCTTTCAACTCTGCTCATCTTTCTCTGGCGCCAACCATCCAGAAACCTTACATTTGGTGCCGAAATCCAGGAGGGGTGTCTGGGTCGCACCGGGCCAGTTTGGCCTGCGGCCACGCCAACCCCTCCAACAGACTCTACGCTTGAACCAGGACTGCAGCCGACTGCCGGCGGGTCCCTCTTCAATTCCTCATCAACGGTGAGTCCTCCCTGTGTTTGCCTAACTCAGACTTCTTTTTCAGAGACCTCTGTTTCTTCTCGGGATTCACTCCCTTCTCGGAAATGGCAGAGCTTGCGTCAGAGCTGCTCCCTCAGCTCTGGCCTGGGATTTGAGAAATTCGGGGATGCCTGATTTCTCTCTTCCCTACTCACAGTCATTCGTGGCAGTGTAACCTGAGTGGAGACATCCCTCCGCTTATACTCACCACTGGGATCCTGGATCCATTCCGCTTTTTCTGGTCTGAGTCCAGTACCATGGGCAGCCAAATTTCTAAAATTCCTGGTGAGACTCCTTTAGGGTGTCTCCTGGCCAATCTGAAAGGTCTGGGTTTGGACATTCGGCCAAAGCGACCAGTCTTTACTGCAATACAGCCTGGCTGATGTACAAATTGAAAAATGACTCACATGGGCCTGAAAATGGGACCTTCAACTTTAAAATCCTCCAGGATTTAGACAATTTCTGTCACAGAAATGGCAAATGGTCGGAACTACCTTATGTTCAGGCTTGCTTTTTACTTCACTCCCGTCCTTCTCTCTCTGCAACCTGTCACCCAGCACAGATCCTCCTTCCATGAGGGCCTGCACTGCCTCCCTCTCTTCCACCTGGACCTTCTCCTTCAGCTCTCTGATTCCCCCAACTCCCTTCGCTCACCACCACGCCGGCCACCACCATATCCCGGGCCCTCTGCTCCGTGCGGTCACTCACTGCCCACATCCCCTGTCAGTCAACACACTGGCTCTCATACAAACCCTTCCGACCAGTCTCACCTCTGTCCTTTGTGAGAGGTGGCAGGCGCTGAGAGAGTCGTGCATGTTCATGTCCCCTTCTCTCTTTCCCACCTCTCTCAGATTGAAAAGCGAATGGGGTCCTTTTCCAATGACCCAACAGCTTACACCAAAGAGTTTTGCTACCTGACACAGACTTACAATCTCACTTGGCATGATATTTTTGTCATCCTCTCCTCTGCCCTGACAATAGATGAAAAAGAACGTGTCTGGACGGCAGCCCAGGCACATGCCGCTCTATGCCAGCGGGGGGCTGGGGCTGTCCCTCGCAGAGAGCCAGACTGGGAGTACCAACCCAACATGCCAGCTGGCCAGGAGGGCAGAGAGCGGTGAGACCACATGTTATGGTGTGTTCTTGCCGGCCTCCAGGCCGCTACTCACCTTGCTATTAACTATAAAAACCTAAGAGAAATTACTCGAAGGCCTGATGAAAACCCGGCAGCTTTCTTAAGCCACCTCACAGATGCTCTGGTCCAATATGCCCGCCTCGATCCAGCTTCCCCTGCGGGGACTACTGTCCTTGCCACTCATTTTTATTACCCAGTCATCCTCTGATATCAGAAGAAACTCAAAAAGCTAGAGGAAGGCCCTCAGACCCCTGTCCAGGACCTGGTGAACATGGCATTTAAAGTCTTTAATTCCCGAGATGAGCAGGCAGAGGCCCAAAAGGACCTCCATGTATGCCAAAAGGCACACCTGCAAGCCCAAGCCTTGGTTGCAGCCCTGAGGCCAGCAGGGCCTGCGCAGCCATTGACCTCGTCCAAGGCGACCAGCCGTACTCCACCGGGCACCTGCTTCAAGTGCAGTAAGGAAGGCCACTGGGCCAACAAATGCCTGTAGCCATGTCTACCCCATAGACCTTGTCCGGCCTGCGGTCAAGAGGGACACTGGAAGAGAGACTTCCCCTTGGGACAGAAGTCCGGAGGGTCAGTCCTTCCACCCCCAGACTTGCTGTTGACGGTCTTGGGTTTGGCTGCTGAAGATTGAAAAAGCCCTGACTTGGTGACCCCGATCACCCTCGTCGAGCCCAGGGTAACAATCAAGGTAGCGGGTAAGTCAGTGTCCTTCTTGGTTGACATGGGGGCTACCTACTCTGTCCTGCCTTCCTTTCCAGGTCCCACTTATCCTTCCCAGGTATTGGTCACGGGTATTGATGGCCAACCTCACCAGGCCCTTACCACTTGTCTTATTGAAGACCAGCCTCTCATTCATTCCTTCCTTATCATGCCCTCTTGTCTTGCTCCTTTACTGGGAAGAGACTTGTTAACTAAACTGGGTACCACCCTCCACTTTTCCTCCAAAACCTCTGCCCTTTTCTCCTCTCTCTTTCTCCAGACCTTTCATCTCCACCCACAGCCTCTCCCACTTCGTCAAGTCCCACATACCCTCTCCCACCAGATCTGGTAAATCCTCAGGTCTGAGCCACCTCCACCCCAGTAGTGGCCACACACCATATCCCCATCCTCATTCGACTTAAAGATCCTTCATCTTTCCCTTCCTGGCCACAGTTCCCTATCTCACCGACCCACCGCAGAGGTCTGAAGCCCATCATTAAACGTCTGCTGCGTGAGGGACTCTTAATCCCCACCAACTCCCCCTGTAACACACCCATTCTCCCAGTAAAAAAGCCAAATGGCTCCTATCAGCTAGTTCAGGACCTTTGACTCATTAACGAGGCAGTCATCCCCATACGCCCTCTAGTGCCTAATCCCTACAACTTTACTTTCTCACATTCCACCCTCCACTACCCACTTTTCTGTCCTAGATCTCAAGGATGCCTTCTTTACCATCCCTTTAGACCTGGCCAACTACAATCTCTTTGCCTTTACATGGGAGAACCCTGACACAAACACATCTCGACAGCTCACCTGGACTGTCCTGCCCCAAGGGTTCAGAGACAGCCCCCACCTCTTTGGTCAGGCTCTTGCCCAAGATCTTCTCCAATGCCCTTTGCAACCAAGCTCTGTCCTTCAGTATGTAGATGGCTTATTACTCTGCAGCCCCTCATACCCTGATAGTTATGCACAGACTGCCTCCCTTCTCAACTTTCTTGCCTCTAAGGCCTACCGGGTATCACCAGCTAAAGTTCAGTTATCTGAACATACTGTTTGCCTTCCTCGGACTGTCTCTCACTTCCTCCTCCCGTCATCTGACTGTTGATCACCAACAAGCCCTTGGTGATCTCCAGCCTCCCACTACTGCTGAATAAACTCTCTCCTTCCTAGGCTTCATTGGTTTCTTCCGACACTGGATCCCCAACTTTTCTCTCCTTGCCAAATCCCTCTATGAGGCTGTGAGTAATGCCTCCGCTGGCCCTCTGTTAAACCCTCAGGCTGTCTGCCACGTGTTCCTAAAACTTCTTAACACTCTCTTACAAACACCTCCTCTAAGACTCCCTCATCCTGAAAAACCCTTTTCTCTCTACATGGATGAGCGCCAGGGCTTGGCCCTCAGCATCCTCACCCAACCTCTGGGACCTACTCCCATTTCCACCCCAGTGGTCTACTTATCCAAACAGCTGGACACCACAGTCCGTGGCTGGCCGCCCTGTCTCTGTGCCTTAACTGCGGCCACTACTCTCACCAGGGAGGCCCTTAACTCTCCCTGGGACAGGACTTACATGTTTTCTCCACCAACGGTTTACAAGACATTCTAACTCACCACTCTTTAGCCCTCCTCACTCTGTCTAGACTACAGGAATTCCATCTCTTATTTGTAAAAAAATCCCACCATTACTCTATCTCAATCCCCAACTCTTAACCCTGCCACTCTACTTCCCATTCCCTGCCTGACCCTGTCCTCACACTCCTGTTCAGAGATGCCCTAGACCCAATCTATCAGACAAGCCACTCTCTACAGCAGACTTAACTTTCTTTGTTGATAACAACTCAGTCACACTTGAGGACAACAAACGCTGGGCAGCGGGGGTCATGGACAAGTTATACTGGCATGCAAAATACCAAACGCCTCCAAATAGGTTGGCCCCGTTTCCCGGTCATGGTGGTTCCTCAACTTACCCTGTACGGTGAGTCTAAATTTGGGCGGCTCTTCCCAAGATCGCAGCCAAGGTGCACCATCTTCTTACTGGTCGTGGTGAGATTAACCTTAAACCTCCTCCATTGCAGCCTCTGGCCTTGCTGGAGGCACCCTGGGTCATAGTGTCCTTTCCACGCCAATAAGGCCTCCTTGCTTAACCCTTTCAACTCTGCTCATCTTTCTTTCTCTGGCATCGGCCATCCAGAATCCCTACAGTGAGAATAATGGAACATGTGAAAAGCAGAGTTCCAATGAAAAATATCATTTATTACTAAGCAGCATAGTGGATTAACTATTGAAATGGAAAGGTTATTATTGATTTGGTTTGAAGATCAAAATAAGCATAACATTCCCATTAGCGTAGGAATTAAAAGAAAGAGCACACTAGTTTCTGTAACTTATTACAGTACAGGGGTATGATTATTGTTATTACAGTATTACACTGTATTATTATTACTACATATGAGCCAGTATAGTATTATTATTACCATATATGTGCTGTTCATCAGGGATCCAAGTTACATGCAACTCAGGCTTATAGATGTTCTCAGGAATATATTTTTTCTGTAGCCCAGGACTTCCTGTATCCTGGTTATAGAGACTATAACTACATTTAACAATCTTTATTTTATCATATTGCTTCACGTATTTTGTAATTGTTGAAGTACTTAGATTCTATATGCTTCGTGGCATTCTACTGTAAATACTTCAATATGCATTTCCAAAAGTAAGGACTTTTTTTTGCCTTAAACACAATCATCACAACAAGATTGATAATAATTTCCTAATAGTTTCTAATATGAGAATATTCTTTGAACTTTCCTGAAAGTTCTAGTAATAGGCACCTATCCCCCTATTCATTCATTCATTCATTCATTCATAAATACAATGGCCCTGCTCTGCCTATTCTGTAACAACCTAGTGCTTCTTGGGGTAGCAAGGATAACACCAATTCAACTATTCAGAAAAATATCTGAGCACCTACTATGTGCAGGTCACCATATGCTAGGTGCCGCAGTTACCAGGAGAACTACGACACAGTGTCTCCCTCAAGTTGCTGATAGTCTGCCACAAGAAGGCCCAAACTATACACTTATAGTGAGAGAAGGAATGCAGTTTTAAGTGCTATAGTTTTCACGCACACCTGTCCAGAATACAGTGAGTGCTTAAGCTGTGTTAACCAACTGGATGAGTGGTAGGCAGGGAGACATTCAAGACAGGAAGTTGATTGAGGAAGGACCAGTAGGTGAAATTATCATGGCAGGATTGGGAACGGCACATAGTGCAGCACAATCAAAGTTAGGAAAGTCTTGGAGAGAGGGCCAGAGTGTTCAGCATAGAAGAAAAAGTTATAAACTCCAGATTTTTTATTCTATCTTGATCAAATTAAAAGTTAGAATCAATGGATGCAGGTTTATAATAGCAAGAGTTTTAGATGTTGGCAAATATTGAACTTTAACAATATAATACCTTGGTTAGCTTTTCCATCTTATTATTTAGATGAGGGTAACAGCTAAAATAATATTTAACAGTTTCCTTGAAGAAAATAATAATTTAAATAGTAGGCATGTTGGGGGCAAAGGGACTTCCTTATAGGATTTATATTTATTCTGTATCCTGTTGTCATGGGATTCAGCAGTTTTATTTTTTCTCAAGGTAAGCTTTCCTAGGAGATTATACTTTGATTGCAAAGGTTGTATTGCTTTTCCTCTTGAGACTGATGATTATATGCTGTAGCAAATTATATTCCCTCACCACAGAAATAGGAATTTTTTGTTTTGTTTTTGTGTTTTTGTAGAAACAGGTTCTCTCTATGTTGCCCAGGCTGGTCTTGAACTCCTGGCCTCAAGCAATCCTCCCTTCTTGGCTTCCTAATGTGCTGGGATTACAGGTGTAAGCTACTGCACGTGGCCAGAAATTTGGGTTTTTATAATATTTAACTCACTATCACATTTCTCATTTCTGGGAACACGTGAACTTTAATATTTTTGTCTTATCACACTCTAGCCTTTTGTTGTTGTTGTTGTTAATGGCCAATGTACAAATACCTCATTTTCCACCCACCTGCCTTGAATGTTTCCTCCTCCTTACCTGAGCAAAAAACAGCCTCTTCCCTGAAGGCACCGCTTCCCTTGCAGCCTGTTCCAGTGGTGGCTGGTCTATTTTCTTACTTCATGTGACTCATTGTTGAGAGGTGGAGGTGGTAGTTTCCTTGCTCCTCATTGCCACTACTTCCATTTCAGTTCCCCACACACTTTTAAAAGAGCAACTGTTCCTCTTCCAGTCACTATTGCAATCTCCCTACATTCTGGTCACTCACCGACATCTATTGAGGGCTTTGGAACCTGGCTCACTGCCTGCCAACCATCCAACAACATGGTATTACCCATGATGATTTCACCATTGACAAGGATCCAGATTTCCAAAGACCTTTCTCAATAAAAGAAAAACAAATACCACATGTTCTCTCTTACAAGTGGGAGCTAAACGATGGGTATATGTGGTAATAAAGTGGTGTAATGGACACTGGAAATGAAGAAGGGGGAAGGTGGGAGGGATGAGGGCCAAAAATCTACCTTATCGGGTACCATGTACACTATTCTGGTGAAGGGTACACTAAAATCCCTGACTTCAGCATTACACAATTCATCTGGGTAACCAAAGACACTTGTACCCCCTAAATCTATTGAAATTAAAAAAGAAAATTAGGGTATCTGGAAGAAGTGGCTGATCCCAGGGCTGAGGCAATGAAAGTAGAAGATAAGCCTGGAATATCTTTGGTACCAGAAATGAAGTGTTGCACAAAAAAAGTAAGTGCTCAAAAAATGATGGTGACAAGCTCCCATTGACCAAATCTGGGACAATTACAGCCAATAAATAATGATGGTGATGGATTATAACATAGAATAAAATAAGAATTTGAGTTCATACTGGTATAAATGAATAAATGAATGACAAGAAGGAAAAGTCCTTACAGCAAGGTTCCACTTACCTACACGTAGAAGGAATGGCGCAATGAGAAAGTCAGCATTTGGCAACCGTCACAATAATTATTTCAGGCAAGAATCATCACTGGATTCCAAATTAGTGAAAATCTGGTGAGAAATAGGATAATTACATAGTCTCCAATTTCCTCCCCCACAAAATATTATTAATAATCGCAAATAGTAACTTTGCAGTGGAAAAATCTGACAGACGATATTTTAACCAAGTGATCAAAATTAACATTGCTGATAATAGGACAAATAACATCTAGTTCCTCCTGATAGAATGTGAGAAGAACTCAGCATCATTTCTGTGGTATTGCTGCCAAAAATGCATAGTATGAACCAAATTAAGAGGAAGCATCAGAAAAAAAAACAACATTTCAGGCATAATCTACAAAATAGCTGACTTGTACTCTTCTAAAATCAAAAAGTTCTGAAAATCAAATAGAAGAAAGCAAATAAAAATAAATTATTCATTTTAAAAATTAGTAAAGTCATAAATATGAGTACAAAAATCATTGAAACAGAAAATAGAAAAATATAGAGAAAATCAATAAAACCCAAAGTTGGGTCTTCTAAAAAAATCAATAAAATTGATAAACTTCCATTTAGACAGATAAAGAATAAAGAATAAAGCAGAGAACACCGGATTCCTAAGTCCCTATTGATATTCCACAGATAAACCTGCTTGGGCCAACAGAGCTGGGGAATTTCACTCCAGCACCATTTTATATGTTTATAGACTGGTCTAAACAAATGAAACACCATTCTGTGACAAAGGGTTCCACGATCAATGAAGTGGGGAAGTATATTCCACCTACTATAATGGGAGGTACTAAAAAGTCACCTGGCAAAAGATGTCCAGGTATAATTCTATAGAATGGAAGGGGTGAAGAATTAGAAACATTAATAACATCTACAACGTGCTGTTCCTGGGTAATTTCATATCTCCTACCACCAGAAAAGATGAAAACACTGCTGTTACAACGCTATGGCTCTTTAGAATCTGTTTATACCGGTTGAAATGATACAGACTTTCTTGCCCTTGTGGTTCCCTAATGCCATTTATTTATTGTTAATTATATCATTACTCATGACATTGATCATCTATCGTGTCACCCATGAACACCGGCTCCCTTCCAATGACTCTCACAGGTTGTCACCGTGCTTCATTGATAATAACCACAAATATTAACACAAATATTTATCATGAAGGAAAAATCTAAGTAATATTTCATTTTCCTTGTCAAATTTATTATTTGGAATTTATAGTGTGTCTTGTACTCTTTAGGCTGTAATAACTGCATTCCTAAAATGGGGTTTCTTTTAGTGTGGACTGTGTCCCTGCCTTCCACACACTGTCACTAGCAGAGGGACAGACCGGGGGAGGAATGAAAGAGCAGACCTGTTCTCACAAAGAACGTCCATTTCTCCGCCAGCGTGGCCGACAGTGGATCCAGGACTGCACCTACACAGATCACGGGCAGGGCATTGGGAGGAAGGGCATATGGGTGTTATGGAGCAACAGTCTAGAAAGCTCTGACACACGGGCTGGAGCCAGCAGTGGGGGATGGGCGGCCGGGACGGGCTAGGGGAGGAATTAACGGCCCCACATGCCATAGTAGGGGGCACACGGGGTACATCTGCGGTCCCCAGCCCTCTGTCCTTGGACCGGCGGTCCGCAGCCTGTTAGGGACCGGGCTGCAGATCTCTGCCACCCACCCCCAACACATTCCAGTGTTTGGAAAACTTGTCTTCCATGAAACTTGCTGGGGGAAGGCACAGCAGGCGGTGAGCGGCGGGCAAACCAGAGAAGCTTCGCCTGTGTTCACAGCTGCTCCCCATCGCTCACATCACCGCCTGAGCCCTGCCTCCCCCGTGCCCCTACCCAACCCCCCGGTCCGTGGAAAAGTTGTCCTCCATGAAACTTGTCCCTGGTGCCAAAAAGGTTGGGGACCGCTGGGGTAAAAGACAGCTGTTACCACCCTCTCCATCCTCACGTGCCATAATCTAGAGGTGCCAGAGGTACCTTCACTTGGACTCCCCATTCCCCATCTTTTAATTCATGGGCTTTCATTTAAGGGGGAAGAACTGATCACCTTTAGCGAGAGAATTTCATCCAATGCTTGGGCAAAATGGAGTCTATGGCCATCTTTTTTTGTCCAAGTAAAAGACAGGAAAAAGAGAGGTACCAGGACGGGGCAGGTAGCTGCTAACCTTGTGGATGGTTCGACCCGGAGGTTCCTATGACTGTGCTGAGCGAACTTCAAGGGCACAGGCTGTCACTTTGTGTGTGTCCACCAGGGGGCGGTGATGCGCTGGTACTGAGGACAGACTCCGAGGCGGTCAGAGGTTCGCCTGCGGCTCTGGCGCGCTCGCTGCTGGGCACCAGCGCTGTGAAAGCAAGACTTCCCTCCGCTGGGCCCGCAGCTGCTGCCGGTCACTCACACTGCAGACAAAAAAAAAACCCCTCCCTCTGCTGGGCCCAGAGTTTGCATACAGAAAGAACTCTCAAACCAGAAACGCAGATTTTTGGAATTTAGTCATTCTCCCTTAAGTTCAAAGCTGTAGAGATTTCCTCCTGTCATTGAAAAAGCAAATTCTGGATCCTACGGATCCGACCACGGTAACATCTAGCAACGGCCCCGGGGACGCCGCTAGCTTCTCTTTATTTTGATGGCTCTGCAGATGCTCTCAAATCCAGACGGCTCAGGTCAATATTGCTCTGAGCAGGCTGGGGCCTGACAACAGCCGGCAGTCGTCCCTCTGAGCCACGGACGGAGGTTAACTTGCCCTGTTTGTCAGTGTACACCCCATCTCAGTGTAATCGTGCAATCCCAGACAATTGTTAATTTAGAAGAGACAAGGACTCAATTTTCTGTTTGAACAAAGAATCAAATAAAGCTATGGGTTTTATGTTTTGAAAACAAGAAAGAAGAACAATTCAAAGCTCTTCCTCAAAAATAAGACTTACAAGAATTTATATTTTTGGTAAAACAGATATAGGAAATTAAGTGTGATCTCCAGGGCTAAAATGATTCAAACAGTGAATCGGAAGCCCATTCTTTTAGGAGATATGTTATGAATCATAGAATGACTTTTACATAGCAGTAGTTCCAAGAGTCTTTGTAGGAGGGGTGGGGGGACACATTTTATCCAGGCTAGCACAGGATTAAGCAGCCAACGCAAGCTTTCCCCTCTTGAAAGTCCCACTCAGAGAAAAAGGCCTTTCAGCTAAGTTTAGGTAATTTGTAATGGGGCAATACACCACTGCTGCCAAGAAAACAGAATTATTTACTGTAGGAAAAAAATTCAAATCCAAACAATAAAACTGTTCATTGTGGAAAAATTATTAAAACAAAAAGCACTGTGTTGTGTTTAGGTTTCAGGAAAGATAGGAGTCATCTTGGTTTATGACTTCAGCTGCCTCAGAAAGAGCAATAAGTAAAATTGTTTATCTTTACCATCAGAAGTGCAGGGGTTATACTGAATTTGAGAGTTCTGTCATTAATTTTAACACTAGCCATTGGTTTATATCTTTGTTAAGTGTTTAAAACAAACTTCGTCAAACTGTAAAATTCATCATAAAGGATAGTAATATATACTTTATAATAGACAAACCAGTAGAGAGACATACATACAGTACAAAAACAGATCCAACACTATATGGAAATTTAATTGAGGATGAACTTGACATCTCAATTCAGTAGGAAAAAAATGGCATATTTTAAAAACGAGGCCATCATAAGTGTATATCATTCTGGAAAAAAGATTGTTGCAAACACCATTCTATAAAGAAAATCCAGGTAGACTAAATGTCTAAAACTTAAATACACATATGTGACTTTTATTCTCTATCATATATATTGCATATATATGATAAAATTGAGAACAATTGAATAAACTTGAACAATAACAGAAACCCAGAAAATACAAGGAAAAGACTTGATTACATTAAAAGTTATGTGGCAAAAGTCACTGTAGATGTGAGCCAGAGAGAAAATACTTGTGAATGATAGACAACAGGTTAACATCCAATGTAAAATGATGTCTACAAATTGAAAAGAGAAGACAGTCAAATTAAAAATTGGGTAAAACGTGAATAGGCATGTACAGAGGGAAAATTACATATAGATAATAAATATATGGAAAGAAGTTCAACCTCACAGGTATTCAGAGACATGCAAATAAAAAATTATACATTAGTTTTTATTTATCAAATTGGCAAAATTTTAAACATTCAATGTTGAAAAGATTTTGGTAAAACATACACATCAGTGGTAGACGTGTGAATTTCTACAATGGGAAAGTAATTGGAAAGTAATCTGGCAGTATCTGATAACACCTAAATAAATATATGTAATGTTCAACCTAGAAATCTGACTTTTATAATATCTATTCTATAAAAGGATATATATATAAATTTACATATACATATGTACATCTATAAGTATATAATAATAAACATAAAACATTTTCATTGTAGACAATAAATATAGAAATAATAAAGGAAATTGTCCCTAGTTTGAAGATAGCCTTGAATCTGTAGAGTGAATAGGGTCCCAGAATTTCAGGCAGAACGGATAAAGCAGATACAACCACAATAGGCTTATTCTGGGGGAGAAAAAAATTTCCCATTGCTGTTTTAGTTTATTTTGCTTTTATACCTAACCGACTATCTTCTGCTGCCCAGTTCCAGAGTTTGAGATATATAGATATGGCATCTAGAAAATACTTGAAACCTTCATACAGGACAAAATTTCATATTTCTGAAATATTACTAATTCAGACAAGTATATTATATTAAAATATCAAGGAAAGTTGTTATATTGTATTGCTAATGAATGTACTCCTTTCCATATACAATTATTGGAGGGTGAGATGGGTTTTTTTTCCTCTTTTAAACAGCAGTGGACTTCAACCACTTATGGTTATGTCTCCATCTAGTGGTGGAAATATATTCTAAACTGTAAGAAACATCCGAAGTGCTGAATACGTAGGCGTTACTATGGTTATTATTGGGTACATGTTGTCAGGGTCACCACAATGTATCCTGTTGTTATTCAGGGAAGAAAGAATACTTTCTGCTGATGATAACTTTTATTTCAATTTTATCTTCTTAAATTCAAGTTAGTAGCATCATATTTTTAAATTTTTTTTCCTGTAGAGAGGGGTCTTGCTATGTTGCCCAGGCTGGTATTTTTCATTTTTTGAGACAAAGTCTCACTCTGTTGCCTGGGGTAGAGTGCCGTGGAATCAGCCTAGCTCACAGCAACATCAAACTCTTGGGATCAAGCAATCCTATTGCCTCAGCCTCCCGAGTAGCTGGACTACAGGCATGCGCCACTATGCCCAGCTAATTTTTTATATATATTTTTAGTTGTCTGGGTAATTTCTTTCTATTTTTTTAGTAGAGACGGGGTCTTGCTCTTGCTCAGGCTGGTCTTGAACTCCTGACCTCGAGCGATCCTCCTGCCTCAGCCTCCCAGAGTGCTAGGATTACAGGCGTGAGCCACCGTGCTCGGCCCCAGGCTGGTCTTGAACTTCTGGCTTCAAGCAGTCCTCCTGCTTCACCCTCCAAAGTGCTGGGATTACAGGTGTGAGCCACCATGCACAGCCAGCAGCATCAATCTTTTGAAGTATCACAGTGTCTTTTCTTATTGACTAAAATTCTAATTAAAAATATATGTATTAAAGGAACTGGTGGTGCTTATTTATGGATCCAATTAGCTATATTGGCATCTTATCAGTTTTGCCTGAACTTTAGAGCTGAGGCTTATCTACACTTATTAATATTTATAGCTTTCAGACCCTCTTAAATATAAAGAGTCCTATATATAAAATTCATACACTTTTGTGATGACTCTCCTTCATCTGCTAACTGAACCTCTTTGAGTCTTCATTCTTATCTTAACAATGTCAATAAACACTTGACAAATCTATACTTCTTTCTGCATTTATACATAATGTTTCATTTAACCCTTCCCACAACCCCATGAGGGCTATAGGGAAGGTGTTTATTGTCTCTGTCTTATGATGAAGAAAATGTAGTTCAAAGAGACCTTATAAGCAGGTAAATGGCAGAGCTGGAAATTTATCCTAGAATTCTTGCTTTCAAGTTCAGTGCTCTTTGTAAGACTTGCCTTCATTTGCAATTATAATGCAGTGAGCTCATATTTGTATAAATGCTTAAGTCCAATAGCAAAACAAATTATTGCAAAATTACATAATAAAGATAATAATGAGATCCTTGAATGTTACAGAAGCTTATGGGGAAATCAGATAGAGAAATACTTCATCAAAGTATATACATCAGGCTGAGTTTAGCTGACCATCAGAATAAAAAATCTCCAGAAATTTGAAAGTCTTGACACACAGACAATCTATTTAAATATATATTTTTCTGTCTTCTCACTCCCTTGCTGTGGCCATCTTCTTAAAACACTACTGGATGAATCATTGCTAAGTGAAGGCTTCCGCCGTAAATTAGAACAGTAACAAGGAGAAAAGGCTACACAGTTCAGTTCAACAAACATATGTTAATACTAGCAAAAAAAAGAAAAACAAAGAGAAGCAACCTAAACATTTGTGTTTGCCGACTGTATGTATAAGGTGTTACGTGTAAGAAGTGTGTATGTTGGGGCTGGAGGCTGCTGTAAGGAAGAGTAATACCTAAAGGAAATTTTTGTTTCCCCTCCTCCTCTACCTCCGTTTCCCAGGTAAGGAAGAGTAATACCTAAAGGAAATTTTTGTTTCCCCTCCTCCTCTACCTCCGTTTCCCATTTCACTCTATTCCCATCAAAGGGATTCTAACTTGTATAAAAGTGTGAGACAACAGGAATGGGAGACAGACATAAAAGCTGAGTCACATCTTTTTTTGCTCCTATGTCTGATAACACCTGAACATAACATCTAACAAGTGGTCTCCAGGTCCAGGTGCAGTGGTACACTAAGTGCCTGCTGTGTGTCTGTAGAAGACCGGATTCTGAACATACACGCCGTGTAAACAGCAGCTGCATCGCAACCTCAATTTCTCTTAACTTCTGTCTCCTGACACTCCCCACCCCGGATCCATGAATTCCTTTAAAAGCAATGGGAAGCAAAACCCAAAGAGCTAATCTCATACTCGCTTTCTTCCTTCTCAGCCACCACAGACAACAGAAGGGAACCAGAATTACTGTGGCCCTAATAACCTAACCAGGCATACTCAAAACTAATCATGGATTTTTATTTTAGGATAAATATAAGGCCTACAATTGACTTTGGAAACCTAGACTTTCTTCCCTTCCCACCATAGGCAATAAGTAAGTCTAAGCTGGTGCACATCTTTTCCTGCCCCGGGAAAGGTTTCATTATGTCCGGACAAGTGATTTCCTAACCTGAGGTCAATACTGTCTTAATCGTATTTCACAGATAGGCCAATGCTTAGCATGCTTCCCAGCCCAGAAGAGCTTTTGAGTTGTAGCTAGAAAAGACATTAGGCTGGGTGTCAGGAAATCAGATTCCAGTCCCAGCTGTCCCTGGCTTGTGTGCTCCTGGGTGAGGCACCTACCTCTCAGGACCTTAACTCCCTCTCCTGAGAATTTAATGGTTTAACATAGAGAATCTCAAAGGTTTCTCCTAACATTAGCAAGCTGATTCTATAACTTAATCAAGAGCTGGAAATGAACTGCTGACCTCTGTTTCAAAGTCCCTGGTACGGAAATGCATCAATTCTATGAGTGATCCTTGCCAAAAAGTCTGCCGTATAGATCACTGAAGCCAGCTTGGTACAAGCTCTTCCAAGAAAGGATCTCACCTTTCTTTTAGGTTAAACGTGTTGTTTGTCAACGTATTAAATCTTTGGTTTTTCAAGTGTCAAAAACATAGACAACTTCAGGGGTGTCTTTACCCCTGGAGAATCGCCATTACATTGCTGGTGGTCCTCTTTCTTTTTCTTAGTAAACTTTAACCTAGGTTTTAAAATTTCATGGAAATCACAGACCCTTGGACTCTTTTAGCTATTTTTCAGTATACAGCTTGAGTTTTTGTTCTTTAAGGTGCTCTTCCTGACCCTCTCTCGGAAAGAGGAGTTGCCCACGATGGAATGTTGCACTCCGTCCTCAACTAGGCAACAAGGCTGTCCTGCCCTGTGCTAGGGCCATGCTATTCCTAAGACCTGCCCTCGCCCCTTACTACTTGGCCCTCCAGGGATCCTGAATCCTTTTGGAGGGAGGTTCCCTAAGGGCCTGATAGAGGAATTATTTCCCTGTTGTATTCCTTAATTTTCTCAAACTGGTGTCATGTTCTCCCCTAATTTTTTTGTGCCCCCCCCCCAAAAAAAATTTTTAGAGTCCCAAGTTTTCCAAATGATTCATGCCTTTGCAGAAGGCCACAAGAAGTCCCGTCTTTTTCAGGGAAGTCTGGGGCAATCCAATTGCCTAAATTTCCAGCTAGGGGTCTCTAGGGATTTTCTCAAAGCAAGGAGGTATGGAATGCTTCCAACTACTCCTGGAAGTTTCCAGCTAGGAGGTCAACCAGAGACCCCTTCAGTCCAGCACTACACAAGCCCTTAGGGAGACACCCACCCCTTCTGGAGCCACAAGCTGGTGGGAAGCGTGTCAGGCACCTACTAGCTCCCACCTGCTCCTCACAGGAGGGTGCTCCCACCACCGCATCTTACTCTGTTGTGGCTCCGGCCGCGATGCCTTGCCTGAGTGGGCAATGACAACCATCTGAGAACACCACTCGTTCCTCCTCCACCTCCATTTGTAAAGTTGTGTTTCTCATGCTGGTTGCCAGGTATTTGTTATATCATTCTCTATGCCTCTTTATATATCTGAATGACTTAGTTAAAGCAAATAAAATAGAAAAGGATTGGTTCTATTTTATCACCTTCCACTCCAGCTAATGGAAGCATTGCTTCTTTGAGGTGGGACAAAACTCTTATTGAGTTTTTTCCTAGTGCAATTATATATTTTCTTATCAGATCAGTAGAGAAAATAAAAAATAGCTGCTAGTTGAAAGATCATTTGCATCCTTAAATATTTAACAATTATCTTGAGTCAAATAATAAGGGTGAGATTTTGTCTTAAATTTCATTTTAAAGAAGTCGAACTTAATAAATACAAGTTCTTAATACAGTTTTAGAAGGCTTTTTGTGTTCTTTTCAACAGATATTTATTCATTACTGTATTAGGCTGGTGTTCCATTAGGAGTCCTGGAGTGTACAAATTAAAATAACACGCTCCCTGCCATTAATTACCTTATAATCAGATAAAAAGGTAATAAATTCATATATTAACACCTAAAATTCTTTTGGGAAAAAAGCATATTTTAAATCATACATTCATTAAAAGTTAACTATCTGCAATTCAGGAAAATGTATGACTTGGGGAGGCAGTATCATGTACTTAATATACTATATGTACATCTAAGCAATATGGTAGACTCCTGGGCCGACTTTTGAAGCTTCCCCAGTCCATACAGAATAATTAGAAACATTGGATACAATAAACCCCAATTAAGTTTTTCTTTTATTGATGTTCTTATTTTGATTTTTATTTACAACTGTATTGAGGTACAATTGGTATAAAATAAACTGTACACATTTAGACTGTACAATTTGATAATTTGTGACATATGTATATACTTTTGAAATCACCATGAAGATGATAAACATTTCTATCATTTCCTTCAAAAAAGAGTTTCCTTTTGCCTCTTTGCAAACCATTCTTTCCATTCCCAATCAAGTTTTAAAATGCATAGCTGAAAATATATATAATTATGTGTCAATTATAAATTAAAAAATACATAGCTGAGATTAAAATTAAGAAAGAGAAATCCCTAGCTAAAGGAAATGAGTAGAATATTCAAAGTCAATGTACTGGGTAAGAACTGAACCCAGTGACCTGTGGAGGAAACAGGATGGGGTAAATCCCTAAGGGGTTTTAACACACACCAGGGTTGTAAATTTGAACCTAAGGTCCCAGGTAATACCAGCACCTAGAAATGGGCCCTTTAATCAATCCGACAGCCAGTCCGTAATATGGAAATTAGAATACCCTCCCCACTAAGCCACTGAGGCAGCAACAAAGGTTGCCAACTAGTCTCGGCTGGGGTCGGGGGGAAGAAATAGGAAACCCACCTCTGACCCTTTCTGAGAGTGGTGTTTGAATTTGCATTAACCTGTCTGCATGGAAAACCCCAACTGTTAAATTCTTATATAAACTGAAACCCCTGGGGCCCTGGTAGAGTCAAATGTGCTCCTGTCCCACACGAACCAGGACACTTGATTCCTGTGGACACAGTCGCCCCTGGAGACGAGTTCCTTGTAAAAATTTATAATCCACAAGAGGAGACAAAGAACTAGGGAAGAGAGAGATGTGGGGCACAGTGAACTAAAGAAATCACATCAAAGAAATACAGCTGATAGAAAAATATGAAAATACTTTAAATGAAGGATATTTACAATGCTCAAAGAGAAGGAAGGAGGAGAAGCCATAATGTGGGAGCAAGATATAATGAAAAGGACCCGATATATTTTCAAAAGAACGAAACAGAAATTCTAAAAAGTAATTCACACTTCCACATGCAGCCAGGTAGCATAGTACCACTTTCCCTGCTCTCATAAACAGCGAGCAAACTGGATAAAACACATAAAGCGATTGTTTTCATATACTACATAACAGCCAGAACAGAACTATGATCCCTGAGAGAAAGGAAACAAATTTTTTGACCTCTACAATCGCCCTGCTTTCTGCATGGAGACACATTTGGAATCACAACAGAGAGAGGGAAAGCCCAAGCCAACCGAAGCGGGTTCCTAGACTTCAGGAGATAGAGATAAGGTTTGGGCAGTCTAAGGTGGCAGGAACTTTCTGGGGAGAATACATAATAGAGTGACAGACAGGAAGAGCTCCAGAAATCTGTCACCTTCAGAAAGACATTGTGTAAGAGGCGGCACAGGATTGGAGACAGAGGTTGGCATTCAGTGCTGGCCAGTTGGCTAGAATTTGCAGGGCAGGAGGAGCAGCGAGGAGGGTGCTGGGCAGAGACCTGCAGAGGGGTGTTCTCAAGTTTTTGGATGAGTACTGTCTACACATGTAGATGAAATTACTTGAGGCCAGAGATACAATCACCAGAAAGACACAGCCAGAAAGTTCTTGAAGCTTAACTATTCTGCGAATAATTTGTGTTGTCACCAGAGAGAGTGGCAAGACCTCACAACACACAGGATAACAGGTAGAAACCTAAGAAGGTATTGCCTTAGTACTGGGGCTAAATTAGCTCTAGACTAAAGGCTGTTCTGAACCTGCTTAATAAAACTTAGGAAGACGAAAACAATCTAATGCTTCTCTTTAAGATATTTTTATCATGGTAAAATATACACTACATAAAATTTAACATTTTAAGCATCTTTAAGCATACAATTCAATGGCATTAGTTACATTCACTGTGTTGCACAGCCATCACCACTATCCATTTCCAGGATTTTTTTGTCATCCTAAACAGAAATGGTACCCATTAAGTAAGAAATGCCTGTTCCTTACTCCCTCCAGCCTCTGGTAACCCCTACCCCTACTGTCTGTCTCTATGAAGTTGTCTATTCCTACTGACTAAGTGGAATCATATAATATTTGTCCTTTTCTGCCTGGCTTGTTTGACTCAGCCTGTTTTCAAGGTTCATCCGTGTTGTGGCATTTATCAGAATATCATTCTTTTTTAAGGCTAAATAACATTCCATGATACATATATATCACTTTTTACAAATCCATTATCTGTTGATGGAAATTTGAGTTCTTTCCCCATTTTGGCTATTGTGAATAATGCTTCTGTAAGCATTGGTGTTCAAGTATCAGTTCGATTGATTCGCTGCTTTCAATTCTTTTGAGTATGTACCTAAAAGTGGAATTGCTGAATTATATGGTGATTCTGTGCTTACCTTTTTGAAGAACTGCCAAACCGTTTCCCACAACACCTGCACCATTCTACATTCCCATCAGCAACACATAAGCTCTCCAATTTCTCTACATCCTTTTAAAAAATATGCAAATTAATTTAAATTAATCTTAAATTTTAATCTTAATTTTTAATTTTAAAATCCTTCCTGCCCAGATGGTAGAAAATTCTACTTCATTCCTTCTTGTGCCCTCCACACTCACCCCAAGGTTGTATCAAGTCCAAGGGACTTACACAGGGTGTTGGGGGTTGGCCCCTTGGTCCACAAAGGTTACCACTAAAATGCTCTGTGCCGCTGATTGACACTTTCAGAGTTGGCAGGTGTCTGTGGCTTCCATACCACACTTGAGACGTGGGACATTCTTGTAAGTCAGGGAAACTCAGCACCTGTAAATTCTACTCTCTGTAAGATCATGTAGACCCAGCACTACCAGAGAGCCCTTCCTGGTCCCCCGTACTCTGAAATGCACAAACCTGTCTCTCAACCCCTAGGAATCATTTTGTTCTCTGGATGAAGTTTCACTGAGCCCTTTCTGTTTTATCCAAACTCCCAATTTCTCTTAAAAATTTTGCAAACCTTTACACCTCAAATAAAAGGCCGGAAATCTTGCAGATAACTTCTGCTTTTTCACCAACCTCACATCTTCCCAGAAACAGTGAAGCACAGTCACAGTCAGGTACCTGAACAATTCACTGGGGAAGGAAATGGGGAAATTATGGGGGGTAGGGCAGGGAGGTCATTAATACTTCAAAATATCCAGACAAATAAACAGATTTTTAAGCAAACACAAAAATAAAAATGTATACATGCTCAGGGAGAAAATTTGAGAAATGCAGTAAGTGTAAAGAAAAATAGAAATTATTTGTAATCACACCACCCACAGTTAACATTTTGATATATATATATATATACATATATATATACATGTATCCTTCCAATCTTTTCTGTAAGCACAGACATGTACTTTATAACTTTAAGTTTGTAGAATATATATGTTACTTGTTTTTCAACATTTTAGGGTCACCCTCTCTTAAATAACCAAATAAAATATTTTAGGCTTCTATTTTATTGGATTGCCAGAAGTCCAGGGCTCGCTTTATTACTTTTGAGTTTTCTAAATGACAGAGAACACACTAACATTCTCTAACATTCTTCTGATTACTCATTTTTTACCCACTGTTTCTGGCTTTCTCTAGATGCTCTATGCTCTCCAATACCATAGCCACAAGCTACATATCGTTATTTAAATTTAAGCTAGTTAAATTTAAATAAAATGGAAAATTGATCTCTCAATCTCACTAACCACATTTTAAATTTTCAGTAGGCATGTGTGGCTAGTGGCTATCATATTAGACAGTGCATATCTAGAACATTCTGCCATTCCAGAAAGTTTTATTGGATAGTTGCTCTAGGTTACCCAAACTCAATCTGACCCCTCCCCTATACCTGCTATCATTTTCTCGTATTATCTAGCTCCCACTCTTGTATTCCCCAAAACACCAAAACCACATTGCTGCTGGTTATGTTTTTTTTTTTTTAAAAGCATCTTATGAAGGTTTAGCAATAGCAGAGGAATATTACTTTTTTAAAAAAATAGGAAAACAATTTAAAAATGAATAGCAGGTTTCACTGTTGCACAAGTTCACTAACCTGCACTGACCCAGTGTATAAATCCAACCAACTGGTTAACCAATCAGGCCTCAGTTCCAAAACGGATAGGTGGAGTAATATCTATATTTTATCCAAATGTTATCTGATTTGTAGTACCTATTATGCTCTTTTCTTCTACTTAAAAACACCATATGATATAAATATATAGAATGTAAAGTTAAAAATTATGACCAACTGTCCTTGTGCAATTAGTAGATATTTATTGTCATTACAGATAGTCCCCAGGTAGTCCCCAGCCTGTTCCCATAAAATTGACCATCTTTGTGCTGCTTCCCTCTTTCCAGAACAAGTGCTATGACCTTCCATCTTTCACACTGCCAAGGTAAGAACTGAAAACTCTTGTTACTTTCTCATGCTGAGCAATTTGGCTCCTGATTTTTCGAAACCTCCCTCTATCTAGACTGGCCTGTGGCCTTGTCTTCTGGAGCTAAAGAGACTCCTTCATCAAATTTCCCTAAACAAAAGAGCCGTTTTTTCCAAGGAGAATTGTGTCATTCTGTCATTTTTCTAAAATGCTGAAGTAGCTATCGGGAAATTTGGTTTTATAATGAATGGCCTTTTTTTTTTAATTCTTGTTTCATGCTGCTTTTTTTCACTTCTCAATATTTCATAAATATTTTCTTTATTTTTTTGTGAATGTCTATAATAATATTTCATAGTTACAACCTACTTTAACTATACCTTATTATTAGATATTTAAGCATTTTGTTTGTTTTTATCATGCTACAAATACAGTGATTAATAACTTGTGAACACACTTCTGCTTATTTCTCTAAGATAGATTTCTGGAAGTGAAATTATTTGATCCAGAATAGTTTAGCAAATATTCAGCACACTCTCACTGTGAGTGAGTTTACACTCTCTTCTCCTACCCCATTGATGTTGGGCTTGGCCAAGTGACTTGCTTTGGCCAAATGAACTTCAGCACATTTGATACAATCAGGAATGTTAAATGTGCTTCTGTAGCTGGGCTTGCCCTCTTGCACTTTTATAGTCTGCCACGAAAAAAGAACACTGTGGGTAGCCACTGACCTTCAGCTTGGTCCCCTGAAATACATGTGGACCAGATTTGAATCCAATCCATAGACTGGAGCCAAGTCCAGCTAACTCCTAAAACTGAGTCACTCAGCTGAGTCCATCATAGATCAGCCAAAATAGAGTCAACCTACAGAAGCAAGAGCATGAGAAAAAATACTGGTTGATAAGACACTGAATTTTAGGATAGATAGTTACATGGCATTATCATAGTGTTTACTAATTATAATAATACATTTTCCTTTTTAAGATTTTTGCCTAGTAATAAGACTTCCAAAATGTTCTTGAGTCATTGGCTCTAGCCAGAACTTATGGTTCCATCTCTAATAAGCTCAAAAGATTAAAAACTTTACAGTGACTAGAGAACTTTTATTATACAACCAAGACCAAAATCTAACCTAACCTAACCTAAACCAGAATATTATAACTCAAAGTATTAATTTATGGTTCCAAAATCCTGTGGAATTTAGCTTTTCAAAGTCCAGGCAAGAGTCTCCGCGACAATTTTAAAATGCACATTCTTAAATGGCTTTATTGATGGAACAAGGTCGTAATGATTCACAAGAAAATACCTAAGTAGCTCTGCTACAAACTGTAGCTACTTGGCATACACTGGACAAAGGCGAATGTCCATGTTTAGGAGTTCTATGAACAAGCACAACATTGTACTCTCTGCAACAGTGAAGGAAATAAGTGTATTTCTCATTTTTGCATCAGCCTATACAGCTAATTTTAATGGAAGTGAAAAGAGACTAAGGACTATATGGTTTATTGATTAATTCTAAATGTACAGAGAATGTGAAGAAAAAAATAAGCTCAAGACTTTAAATCGTCAATTTAAAGAGAACAAAGAACAAAAACTTTTCTGAAGGCACAAAAGAAATCTTTATCTGCTATAGCCAAAGGGCCAAAATTTCTGAAAAACCAAACCTAAAGTTATATCCTAAGGATGACAGAGTTGCAATGAGATACTTTCATTTTGAAGAAACTTTAATGAACTTCCCAGAGTGGTTTATCTTGTAGGGGAATGCTGATCCTTACCAAGACCTACCTTCACCAGTTCCCATTGCTTCTAAGCCTATAACCATTTTCAAATTTTACCAGTTCCCTGGGCTTGGGTACATGTGTGATCTGGGAAGAAGTATCATGTGCATGAAAAGAATCTCAAGATTTTTCCAATTTATGTTCTCAGAAATCTAGGAAATATGAAAAGGGATTTTAATTTAACCATGTTGAATCAGCTTGGAAGAAATATAATGTTATATTTTTTTCCAGATTTGGCATAGGTTCACTAACAAGACATTCGGATTTGGTGTATTAGCTGAGATAACTGGAAATGGTTCTAACACTTTGCTCCACTGGTTGACTAAAACCTGGATTCAAACATGGTCTACACTGAATAAAATTGAGATGCCAGAACCTTCTAGGTATATTGTAGAGAAAGGTATCTAACCATTAAGCAAATTTCTGCTTCCAGCAAAGATGGAGAAATAGGAACTAGATTTATCCTTCCACCTATAATAAAGAAAAAAATGAATAAAGTGTATGAAACAATGATTTGGAAGACATTGGACATCAGAGAATGAGGGACAGTGATCCCTGTGAGATGGAAAACAAATAACAGTGTATGTTCACAAAGATAAGTAAAGGTATGGAAGGTATTTTAAAAAAGACCTAAATTGAACTTCTGGAGGTGAAAACTACAATGTCCAAAATGAAAACTGTACTGGATAGGATTAACAATAAATTAGATGCAGAAAAAAATTAGTAAACATGAAAACATCGTAGTAGAAACTATCCAAAATGAAATATAGAGAGAAGAAAAAAAAAAGGTCAGAGCATCAGTGAGCACTGGGGTAATTTCAAGTAGTATACATGTTATTGGAATCCTCAAAGATAAGGAGAAAGACGGGAGAACAGGAAAACATATTGGAGAAATAATGGCCAAAAGTTTTATTAATTTGATGAAAACCATAATGCACAGATCAAAGAAGCTCAATGAGCCCCAGGCACAAGAAACATGAAAAAAATTAAACTGAGGCACATTGTAATCAAATTGTTTAAAAACAATTAAAAAAATAAAATCTGATAAGCAGTCAGAGATAAACACTAATGTACAAAGGAAGAATGATATGGATGAAAGCAGATTTATTGTCAGACACAGTGCAAGCAAGAAGACAGTGAAGCAACATTTTAAAATAGTGAATAAAAACCCTGCCAATCTAGAATTCAAGTGCAAATATTTTTGAAAAATGAGAGCAAAATAAAGAATTTTTCAGATATACAAAAACTGAATTAGTCACCAGCAGACTTACATTACAAGACATAGTTAAAGAAAGGTTTTGTGAAAAAGGAAAATATTAATACTAGATGCAAATACTGATCTCTATAAAGGAATGAAGAGCACCAGAAATGGTAACTATATAGATAAAATAAACATATAAGGTTTTTTTCTTATTATTCAAACATTAAGGGATATAGGAATTCTGAAGTGAAATCTGTTCAAGCTATTTAACTTCCACCTAATTGTGTTCCATGGAATCTAGAGGATACAACCTTCCCTAAAGTTTGAGAAATACATTGGTGAAAGGAGTTCCAGATTTTTTAAGTCTACTGTACTAGATTCTTTATGCAGGCCAGAGATGATGGCAAGAAATTCTGCCATTGAAAAGGCCTCTTTGAATTTAATAGAGATGATTGGATCTTGAAGCGGTAAAGTCCAAGTGATAGCACTTATTCAACAGAGACCAGATAGATGTGGTTATTGTAATTAACATCCAGGGCAAAGCGGTAATCAGAATGGTTGATCCACAGATATACTTGACATTGGCTAACGGATTAAGGTTGTCCCTTTGACAGATAAATAAACAATGAGTAGAATTTTGACTCAGTGGGCTCACGTGGTCCCTGAACACAGTTAATGGCTCTTTTCCAATTCTAGAATGCATAGTTGGAATACACATAACAATTTGGAGAATCCAAATACTGTTTTCCTAATTAGTGTATTGAGGGCCAGTCAATACCCAGATTGTTTCCCTGCTCCATGTATTTTTCTAGTAGGAAAGGACAAGGGGAAACCTTTAGAATTTCCTCTACTTAAAAGTGTAAACTAAAAGCAATGCCACTTTCCTGGAGAAATTGCAGAGATTGGTGTAACCATCAAAGACCTGAAGGATTCAGAGCTGATGATTTCTACAACATTTTCATTCAACTTACCTGTTTGGCCTATGCAGAAAATAAACGGACTGTAAATGATAGTGGCTTAACATTAAATTAATGGAAGTCTGACTGCAACTGATAGAGCCAATCAACACAGTCTCTTCTAACTGCTATATACCTGGTACAGACAATATTTTTCTCTGTGTCTATTAGTAAAAACCACCAAAATCAATTTGCTTTCATCTGGCAGGGCCATAAACACATCTTTTCTATTCTACTTAGGATTATATCAACTCTCTAATCTTCTTTTTCTAGTCTGTAGGGACCTGGATCACCTCTCCATTGCAAAGAATATTGCAGCCCAAGGCATGACTTAGAATGGAGAGAAAGCTAGGATGATAGTGGTAGAAGGTGAGCTAGAAAGATAATCAAGGGCCAGACAATGCAGCATCTTGTAACCAAGAACTTTAAGGATGTTAAGGATTTTGGTCTATAACTTAGAAACAATGAAAAGACTTTAAATATTTTTAAAGCTTCAGGGATTGGTAAAAGTGTGTGTGTGTGAGGGGGTGATGGTGACATTTTTTCTGTTACTTCAATAACAATGAGGAATTTATTTAGCCAAGAAGAACAAGACAAGAATTCCATTTTGAAAAGATCACTCTTGGTGTGGTATAAAAAATGGATTAGAATGGGAGGTACAAAAATGCAAGGGAAATCAATTAAAAGGCTAGTGAGTTATTTCAAGTTACAGATGCTGGTGGGTCAGAATATGGTTGTAGAAGATAAAGAAAGTACAAATGGATAGAAGCAGTGTTTAGAATAAAATATAGATGTATCGCGCTTGACTGTTTTTGATGTATAGGAATGCAACTGGTATGTGCACATTGATTTTGTAACCTGAAACTTTGCTAAATTTACTTATCAATTCCAGGTGGAACCTTTGGGGTTTTCTAGATATAAGGTCATATCATCTGCAAAAAGTAATAGTTTGGTTTCCTCTTTCCTGATTTGGATACCCTTAATTTCTTTCTTTTGCTTGATTGCTCTGGTTAGGGCTTCCAGCACTATGTTGAATAGAAGTGGTGACGATGGCATTCTTATCATGTTCCAGGTCTTGGTGGAAATGCTTTCAACTTTTCCCCATCCAGTATGATGCTGGTTGTGGGTTTGTCATATACGGCTTTTATAATTTTGAGATATGTTCTTTCTTTGCCTAGTTTGTTGAGGGTTTTTATCATGAAAGTGTGCTGAATTTTGTTGGATGTTTTTTCTGCATCTGTGAGATGATCATATGATCTTTTATTTTGCTTCTGTTTATATGGTTAATCACATTTATTGATTTACATACATTGAACCATTCTTGCATCCCGGCGATGAAGCCCACTTGGTCAAGGAGGACTATTTTTTTGAATTTGGTTTGCTAATATTTTATTGAGGCCAGAGAGCTAGGTAGAAAACCAGTAGATAATGATATCCATGGAAGCCAACCAAACAAATTGTTCCAAGAAGAAATGAGTGGTTAACGTCAAATTCTACCAAAAACTAAAGAATGTCCATTGGCTCTGGTTATATGGAGGTGGTTGTTAACCTTAGTGAGACAGTCAGGGGCTAAATCAAAGTAGGTTAAACATTAGGTAAAAGGTGTTGAAAATAATGGGCCGTCTATAACTCTTTTAAGAGGTTAAGAAGTTTGACTTTGAAAGTGAGGAGAAAAGGATGCTAGAATAGGGTAGCTAGAATAGGGCCTGAGGAGAAGAGATTGGGGGAAAGAAGCTTTTTGAAACATTTTTTAGCACTTTTAAATGTCACTGGGAATGATTCAATATTAGAAAGCAGTTGAAAATACAGGCAAGGAAGAGGAATTATTTGATAGTGAAATGTTTCTGAAAAATCAGGAAAGAATAGAATCCAAGACCTCATATGAAAGGATTGACTTTGAATAGGAGTAGAGACAGGGTGGAAAAAGGAAAAGATGAGTGCAGATGGAGGTTCATAGGGTTGATAGTAGGAAATTGGGAGCATGTACCTTCTCAGTGAAGCAGATGAGAAGGCAGGAAAGGGGTGATATGGCTGGAAGGGTGAGGAATATAAAGAAGGCAGAAAGTAATCCCTGAGAAAGTGAATTAAAAAGAGGAAAGCAATTGCAAAGTTGCTACGCAAGGTTGAGGACCTATTTGAAATGGGTTACCCTGACTCTATCCACCAGTGCAACCTACTATGTGACTTTGTGGCAGTGTGCAGATAAAGAGAGCAGAAAATAAGGTTGATGAAGTTTTTGGGCTTTCTAAACACTTGTTATAAGGACATAGAAAGGCAAAGGAGTTTGCGCTATTAGCAAGAGGGCTATTGAACTTGTAGTATAGTCTCTAAACTGATTAACAAGGACTGAAGAAAAAGTGGGAAGATGGATTAGGAGAATAGGGGTAAAGGGGACAGAAAGTCCAAATGAGATCAAACAAAGGTCAAGTAGTTTGACCTTTGAATAAGAAAGTTGAATGAAGAGGAGGTTGTGGACAGAGAACGGATGTTTGAATTAGTGATTTTGGAAATGGTACAATATTAGGATATAACAAGGTGTAGAGTGTTACCAAGGGAGTAGTTTGTTGGAAGTATCTACTTGAAACCATGCTAAATCTGAACCTCACTCTTCAATGTCAATATAAAATTACAATCAATTTTTAACCTTGGCATTGTGGTTTATACTATTAAAATAAATCCATAGGGATAAGTTTGCATGTTCAATCTCTGAATCCATTCCCATGGACTTAATTTACATATCTTCAACTGCTAGCACCTGTAAAAATTTATATTTAGGGTTGCATACTTCCTCTTGATGGCATTTAAATTTTTTACCCATTTACCAGAATTTCCTAAGGCTGTGGTTCACAACCTTGGCTGATCATCAGAATCATCAGGTGACCTTTTTAAATTTATAAATTCTCAGGCTACCCACAGTTAACCTGTTCCAATGTTCTTAGGTGGGACATGAAAATTTGTGTATTAAAAAAGTTTCCCAAGTGATTCTGACACTTGGTCAGGGATGGCAACCATTGCTCTGAGAGTTAGGGAAGTATTCCTCAGTTGATTTGCCTCTGATTTCTCAATTCCTCTGTGCAAATTTTGGGATCTGGACATCTCAGTGGAACCAACTTGGGTGCTAGAGGAAGGGGCCACAAACTATATATAAACAAATGGAGCCAAAATGTACATTTCTTGGGAGTTAATTTGTGAATTTTGAATAATTTTAAAATATTAATACAATTCTATTATTTTACCTTCTGGTTGTCTTTTAAAAAGGGGCTACCTATTTCATAATTTCTCTATTATAATAGTAACACTGAGATAATAATAATTTTATACAGTATTATATAATTGTATGATAGACTCTACTGTAAAATGGTATAATTATTTGTGATATCAGTTTCAAAGTTTTCTTATTGTCTTATGTTCTCTTCCATATGTCAGTTTTAAAAACAAAAAAAGAGAGATAACGTAGGAAGCTATTGTAGAAGCCTGGGTTAGAGGTGATGATGATGAAAACTACAAAAATAGCAAGAAGGATCCAAAGAAGAGAAAAAAGTTGAAAGTGATTTATAAGATAGGATGGAAAAAAAATTGGGATTATAAGTGGTATCTTCACATTTCTATAGGAGTTTGAAAACTAACTTTCTACTACTCACTTCTTTAAGTGCCACAAAGTAGAAATCTTTTTAAATTTGGTTTAAAGACAATATATTTAATCTTATTTAAAATTATATGATTATTCCTAATATTTACTTGTTTTTTAACCAAAAAACCATCCAAGACTTAAAACCAACTTTCAAAGTTGTCATAAACATTCTTTAACCTAAAAGAAGAATTGAAAAGCAAGTGCAGTGTACCTTGGTTCCTATTTCCTATGGGAACTCTGACTAGAGTTTAAGACAAAACCCATGGGGGAAAGGAGGAAGTGAATATAATTACGTAAGTCAGATCAACCTGAGAGTAGCTAGGTTAAAATAGTAAGAAAATTCACCAACTCCAAGTGGAGGAAATTAAACCCTTTAAAGTCCCTATGTTTAGAAATACAGTTCAACTACAGAAACACTGCTGGGAAGCACATGCATGATCAGAGTTTGTGCTTCACTTAAATTCATTTTATTTTTACATTAATCTTTGCAAAATAATTATGCCTAGCAATTGATAGTTCACTCCAAATCGAAGCTTTACTTTGGCCCTCTCAGTGACTTGGAAGAATTTTTGCATTAAATTTATGATCGAGATGAAATAGGGATGAATAACCATGCTGGTTGAAAAGATAAGAACCCAAAATAATATTAACCTAGGAAAACTTTAGGCCAAATGTAACATGAAGAAATATTATAATACAAATACAACTAAATACTGTTACTTTGCTAATTTTTAAAAAATCTTCAAGTGTTCAAATGTATAAGTTCAATATAGATATTAACAATGGCTTAAGAACAGCACATGTGAAAAATAACTCCTGGATGTAATTAACTCAATATGAGAAAGATTGGGATGAAACTGTCTAAATCACTTCTGACATTTTGGACCACGTTAGTGCAAGTGTGGTGTTCAGGAACAGGGAAATGATAATCTCATCCTTCTCTTTGCACTGTGTTGAGGTCAGATTTGTCCATCACAATTCAGAAGGAGCATGAGCAAAATGTGTTGTGTCCAACAGTGAGTGAAAAAAATGGTATAAGAACTTGAATACATAATAATTATTTAAAGAAGTAAAATACTTGACCAGTAGAAGAGAGGGACATTATAGCTGGTGTCAAACAGTGAAGTAGCATTAGATTCCTTCTGTGTGGTTCCAAGTGGCAGGACTCAGTAAAGGACAATGGTTGAAAAGAACAGGTAGGCAAGTTGTGTCTCCATGCCAAAACATGTAGGGAGAAATTTGCCTTAGCAAATTTCAAGTCAAGAGGGAACTCGTAAAGCTCTTTGTGGGTAATGGTAAAGCAGAGTGTCTTGCATAAGACAGAGGAATGAAATGTTTAAAGGTCCCAAAAGTTCTCAAATATTGGTACCAAGCTGACAGCTGACAACATTAAAATAATCACTTGGAAAATCATTAAAAACACAACTTCTAGATCCTTTACCAGAGGCTTCTAGGTTATCTAGCCTGGGTTCAGACACAGGAATCTGTATCTTTAACATGCTCCCGCGTGATTGTGCTGGCTAGCCATGTTCAGAGATCACTGAATCATATTATTTCTAAAGTTCTATTCCAAATCGAAACCCTATAATATCAAGTGCTTATAAAAGATTATGCTATTGGTCAAATGGCCTAACAAAATATTCGGTGAGGTTAAGATTTAATTTATATTTTATTAATTTATCCTTAGTTGATTTATAAGAATGTCTTAAAAATATGAGCTAAAATAGGATTTGGAAGCATTTAGAAACAAAAACAAACACTAGTTTGTTTATTGTCTAATTATTCCACTAGATTTACTAAAAAATATTGATGTTTGTCAGATATCATGGAAGTCCCTGGTCAAATATAATACCCCTTTTATCATCCTGAGAAAACACCGGCCTTTCTTGGTTCAATATAGGGGTTTTCCAAAAGGGAGAAAAGGGTTATTTGTCCAGATGTCCAACTGTACTCTCTGATGAGCACTCATTTAAAAAACATATTAGAAAATTGCTTATGATTAAAAGTTTCACAAAACACAAAGTCCTTTAGTCAGCATGAACATAAGCCAGTAACACTCAAGAATTGCTTCTGTGATATCTGTTATCTACTTCCGGATTCGGGTTCCACTGTGTGTACTCAAATATATGGTACCGGGGCCTTAAAGAGCAATTTGTTTCCTTGCTGAACTGAAAAAGCAGGATAAAGGCAGAGTTTGCTAGTATAACATGTACAAAAAGTAGTATGGAGATACCTCAAAGAACTAAAAGGAGAACTACCATTTGATCCAGCAATTGCACTGCTGGGTATTTACCCAAAGAAAAAAAAGACATTCTATTAAAAAGACGCCTGCACTTGAATGTTTATAGCAGCATAATTCACAATTGCAAAGATGTGGAAACAACCCAAGTGCCCATCAATATGTGAGTGGATTAATAAAATGTGGTAAAAGTATACCATGGAGTACTACTCAGCCATAAAAAATGGTGAACTAATACCTCTTGTATTAACCTGGAGGGAACTGGAGACCATTCTTCTAAGTGAAGTATCACAAGAATGGAAAAACAAACATGACATATACTCACCATTAAATTGCAACTAATTGATCAACACTTATGTGCACATATGGAAATAACATTCATCGGAAATCAAGCAGGTGGGAGGGGGAAGGAGGGGATGGGTAAATTGACACCTAACAGGTACAATGCACACTATCTGGGGGATGGGCACACTTTGACTCAAATGGTACAAAACCAATTTATGTAACCAAAATGTTTGTACCCCCATAATATTCTGAAACTAAGAAAAAAAAAAGAAAAAATGAGACTTTAGTTTTGAATATTTTATAGTTGGTCCCAAGTAGTACCTGATTCAGGAGGAGCTCATCAGCTCCAGTTAGAATGCACTGAGAACGTTTTAAGTCAAGAGTGCAGTATCCGGCACTCTGGGAATCAAATAATTTTGGTCAGAGATGTTCTTTGCTCTCTAGATGTTTTCAAATGCTACTTAATTTATTGTTTAATAGAATAATCTAAAGATCTATAGTTCTGTAATCTAAGGAGTGATTTTTAAGAGGCATAAAATTCATTTGTATCTTTATGGTCATTATAGCAGGAAATTATTTAATCTTAATTTTAACCATGAGTTCTCTGGAAATGTGAGTAGTACTGACCACTGGTAATATTTTGTGTGTATTTCCCTGTTTATGATAAGAATATATCTTAGAGTAACTTCAAGTTATATATTTATTCAACTCTTCCAGAGAATAAAATTCTTTTTAAAAATAAAAATGAAAATACAGACAGAGTTCCTACAGACGAGGCTATAGGCCCATTTTCAACAGATCAGTTTTCAAAGTGCTTAGGAAGAGAGATAAAAGTCATAAAACACAAGAGCTGAAACAGCTCTTAAGGATTTTAGAGTTCAACCCTCCCACCTTTTATAAATGAGAAACTGAAGCTATGGACAAGGAATGTGAATTGATCAAAGTCTTTCCCTTAGACAGTGATAGAACTGGGACTAGAACCTTAGCTTCCATGCTCAGGCACATAGGAGAAGAAATTCCAAGAACATGTACCTCAGACACCGCTGGAAGGAAAAGCAGCCCCACAGAAGCAGAGGCAGGCCTGGTGACGGGAGACGCACCTCACAGTCAATATAGCCCGTGCTGACGATGAGCACTGGACGGCACATGCAGAAAACATGCATGTAGGATGACAGTGGTGGGGAATCAACAGTTGTGGTAATTCAAGGGTAAGGACCTGGAGAAAGGAACTGGAGGCTAAATTCAGGCTATTGGGATGGAAATTTAATCTGAGATCTCTAGGTCAGTATTTACTGAGGTGCTGTTTATATCATCAATAGAACATAAGAAATATAAGGAGAAGCAGAAACTTAGTATACGAAGCAGACAGTGCGCTAAAGAAAGAGATTTAGATGCATAGAACATGCTGTGGTTTTCTAAGGGAGCTGTAGGGAGGAAGATGGTACCTGGACAGAAAGCATCGGTTTCCCCTTTACCACCACCATGGTGTCACACTAGTGGCACTAAAAATAATTTAAAGTCATAGAACAGTTTTTAAAGTTAGGATAAAGGTTAGAAGAGTCCTTAAGTGAATTAGTGTCTAGGAGGGAATATGAGGGGTCATGTAAGAAGGAAAATAGAATTTTGGTTCTCTTCTCAAATTGGACAAACCAGGTATTACAAAATAAGAGTTTACAGAAATGCTATAACACTAGCATTTAACTAGTTGTCGTTCAATCTTTTTGAATAAGAGTCTGGAGTTGCAGTTAAGTCGGGAAAATGATGAAGTATATTTTGGAATATGTTTAGTAGGATATTATGTGAATATTAAAGTGATACATATGAAGATTTTAGAAATACATTGAAGAAATTTTAAGACCTAAGATAAGTGAAAAAAGTACATATATCAAAGATTTTTTTGATAAATAATTGATATAGAAGTAATTTTAAATACTAAAGTGGTATAAGGTATTATTATTATAACTATAGGGAAATTATTCTTGCAGTTAGATTAAGAAGGTCACAGAACACACGTAGCTGTTGTTTTAAGAAGGGTGGTTTATGGGCCTAATTTTTTTTCGTAAAGTTATTCAAATAATAAACATTTGTTTTAAATAGTTAAATCGAATCCTTGGCCAAAGACGACAACCCATGTATAATATAAATTTCAGGGGGTTGGTAGAAGGAATTTAATGAATCAAATCTAGTTTTACCATGCCATAAAATCTTTAAGCAGGATGGTAATCCATGACTAGAAAACACATAAAGAAAATACAGACTATAATTGTGTAATGAACTTATCAAAAAACGAAGCAATGGTGAAATTTTTTAAAATATAAAATCAGAAAATGGACCGAGAACAGTTGACTGGGACAACAAAGTTGGCTCTCAAACTACAAATTATTAATAGTTGGGGAAAGTTGTGAAAAATGACAAGATCTAGAACATGGGTTTTGTGTTGGTGTCAGAGTCACAAGGAAAGAAATCTGTGCACATGTATGCCCAGTTTTGCCAAGAGGAGTCTTCCTTCTTCATCTTCCCAGGGTCCTATCACAGTCTGTGCTCAGCAGAAGTTTTGGGGTTGTCCTGATTCCACCATAAAAATCCTACGCAGTTTGAACACAAACAACTAAGGACAGTCTCATTTTAAAAACGCTTCTCTAAGTCACAGACATCTCAATTTTCCAAGTTTCTAAATTGCCGTTTACAAGCTTCTTCCCCTATCTAGATTTGGGATCTCCCAGAAGCAGATCTGAATGCAAGTAGTCTACAGGGGAAGTGATTCCAGGAAATACTAGTAGAGGCCCAGGGAAGTGAGACAGGAAAGGGAAGGAGACCAATAAAGGTGCATTATCATGCCAGTTAGGACCACTGAAAATGACTGGCATGCCACCTCACTGGACAACTGCAAGGGACACTGAAGAACCCACCTCAAATTTACCCCAAAAGAGGGACAAAGAAGTTGCGGTATTTCCCCACCAACTCCACACCTGTCATTAGCTGAGAACTGCTTACTGAGGCATGACTGTCCAGCAGGTCTGACTTGCCCTGTATGGGCCCAACATTGTCCCATGGTGAGGCACAGGGTCCCAGAGTTTGCTGCAAACAGTTTGAGGTGTGTAGAAGTGAATGCTAAGTGTCACCTACAGCTAGCTACAGCATCTTCTGCTACAGTTCCTTTCATATAGAACAAAGGATATCAGTCAAGACACACTCTATGTGCTTCCATTTTTCTCTCTGTATGTGCACTTAACAAGAGAAGTCATCACTTATCTTCTCTGGGCTGAAAATTTTTAGTCTATATTTCTGCCCAGATTGATGTTCTCCTGACTCTCCCACTGGCCAGCTCTCTCAGGGGAGGAGGTGCCGGGTTCTTTAACAATCAGCTCTTGGGAACCAACTGAGGGAGAACTCACTCACTACCATGTGGGCAGCACATCTCCCACTAAACTCCACCTCCGATATTGGGGATCAAATTTCAACATGAGATTTGAAATATCCAAACTATATCAGATACTACGATGTAAGGATACCATTGCCCTTGCCTATGATTTTTTTCAAAAATAAATCCTATTTCAGTGTCTAAACCCATGGAAACATGGCTCTCAGATAGCAACAGAAGTGAACAGCGTGTGTTAGCAGAGTGGGCCAGTTCTCTTGGAGTCTCAGCTTTTAAAACCTCTGAGAAGTTACAGCCCCTTCAAAAATCATAAAAGCAAAGATAAGCAGAAGATAAACGGAATGACACTTAATATGAATGTGGAATTTCGAGGTAGATTAAATTAGAAGTCCCTTTGAGAAGGCTTGCTCTGGAGAAGTGGTGGCCACAATGTTTTCAAAAGAAACTGTCAGCCGGATACTGGTAGCTTTATTTTCCACCACTGATTGTAACACCTGGAGAGGCAAATGCTGTAGACCCCACTGTGATCTGTTCAATTCATCAGTATTACAACAAAAAACACTGAGCTCCTTAATAATTCTCAAAGTTCTACAAGACTTTCTCTTCCATAAAATGTTAATGCTGGCAAAAATAGTTTGTACAGGGGTAAATACAGACACAGAATATTGAGAGGAAGAAAAGGACTGAGGGCAAGTTAGCCATGAAAAAAAATGTTATGCTAGGAGGAAACTGAAATACATTATTGCATGTGGAAACTGCAAACTGACTTCTGACGAGACGCACTGGAAGCATCAGAGAAGTGAGAGAATCATGACAAAATTTACTGACCATTGAGTTAATTTTTAAATGTCTAAGAAACTAACATTAAAAGGAGAGAGTGATATAACATCAGAATGATTATGAATTATGCAGTAGAAGGGAGAAATAAGCAACCAAGGACAACAGTAAAACCTTTTACTAAGGCTTGAAGCCTTTGTGTGATTATGCAGTTTTGCTCTGCCCAAAAGCTAAAATATTAATAGAAAGTGAAGTCTAGTCCAAGCTAGGCTTCCCAGCACTGGGCTCTTTCTGTCTGCATGGGGCCCCTGTGCTATTAATATTAATAGTAGCTATTGCAAAGTGCTACAAAGTACATCAACAAATCTTCATAACTGCTGTTAAGCTTTCAAAACCACCAGTTGAAGAAGTAGCAGTGGCTTATAAAACGATCCCTAGGGGAAAACTACATGTCTAATCACTCTGAACAAGACCACATTTTATTACTTACGCTACTTCTTATCTAAATGTTTTGGAGAAGTACACGTGTTAGACGTATGATGGACAATATACTGGGGAATTATTACCTATAACTTATAATGGCTGAAAACCTCCATGATGTTAAAAGATAAATGGTTACAAACAGAGGTAGTAAATATGTTTAGATACAATGGTCCATTAATATTTTCATGCATTATTTAACTTTGATGCATAAACTGTTTTCTAAAACTTCTCAAAGAAGATAGATTTTATTTCCTTTGATTTGCCAACAGTGGAACTTGAAACAGTAATACTGTCTGTGGAACTTGAAATGGCTATGAATTAACACTTAAAATTATATGTTAGATGGCTAGAATTTATAGACCTTCTGGGAAGTTTACAGTTTGGGATATGACAGACTAAGTTTCCTATCTGTTGTAACAGCTGATTTTATGTATCTTTGTTCATATTAACTGGAATTAAAAATGACATTGAACGTGTGTAAATGTGCTTCAGTGTATTGACTCCCTGTTGTCGTGTGATTATAAATTATAGACCCTTTCTGAACTTCGACCTGTTCACCTATTTGCTATATTTCCAAATTTTAGCTATCATTGATCTATTCTGCGATAGATAAGTGTATATATACATATATATGAAAATAGCATAATCTCAAATTGTTTTGTTACCCAATGATCTAGGAAGTTTAAAAGGGACTTTTAAAACTGTTTATAAACATTTTATTAATATTAGGTTTATTGTTGCTATTGTTTTTTATTGCTTTCAAGTTTAGAGAAATTGCTTTTATTTTAATCTTCAAAAAATCCTATAACCTCAAGTGAGCATACTAATTTGAGCTCTTACAGATGTGTTAAAATTGCTTTAATAAGTTTATCAACTTTTATGTATTCCGTTATTTCTGTAATGAAAGAGACCTAATTTTTCACTGGGTTAAGTTATGCTATTTTTCATATTAATAAGTAATTTCACAGCCTATTGATTTTGGAAAAATTCAAAACTACTTCACTTGATTACTCTTTGTTTTATTTCCAGTACTGAGAATGATTTTTTCTAATTCCTCCTAGTATACAATCTGAACTCTAACTTAGGAAAATCATTTTGCTGCCTTTTTAAAATCCCACTTTGTTCTTATTCTTTGTAAATTTGTATATATATTTCAATTAACTACCAATAATCTGTATAGCTTGGCCCTGTCTTTTCTCAATCTTCGAATCTCCGGTGAAAAACTTTTTAAGCAAATACTTAATAGCTGCATAAATTGGGGAAGGGAAAGTTGTTGGAGAGACAGAAATACAGATGATGAGACATGACTAATCCTTAATCCTGTGTCTTTTTGAAGCCCAGTATATCTGTATAAATAAAAATCTGGATAAACCCCAAGTAAGAGGAACAAAGGAGCTATTGAGAAAGGGTGGGGAAGTCTGGAAGGAGTGTGAAAGGACACCCTCTTCCACTACTTACTGTTCCCTCACTGTTCATAGTCACGGCCACCTCAAGAGGCAGACATGGGATGCCACGATGACAGCCTCCGTTCCCAATGGCATCAGGGTAATGTCCGGGTATTCTGTATCCCTGAAAACTGTCAGTGGTCAAGTTTTTGTTTCAGTACCTCATAAAAAAAGGATCTGAAATAGGTTAAATATGGTAAAATATTAATATGATGTGCAAATCCATGAGTTTTGCAGGAAAGGAGGTTCAAATGACAGCAAAACCTCTGTTTGCCTTGACTTCCAAGGAATGAAAAGAGAAATGGTGATGAAATGCCTGCCAAGCATGAGGTGGCATGGAAAGCCCCCGTGAATGTCCCTGTCCCCATCCTCCAGTCTACCCCACACCAGTAGCACCACCAGCATCACCACCTGGTATCAAGGTCTGAACTGCAAATAGATATTTGACCATTTTTGTGGACAGCTCATTGATTAGCATTATGGGATAGAAGTATTCTGATGTAAATTACCAGAGGGGGGTACCAGTTTTAAACTGGCCACTCACTAAGATAATCCAGTGGTTTGGGAGGGGAAAGGAATTATCCTAGCCAGCATCTAGACACTGATTCTATTCATTTTGATATTACATTAATTCTGCTTCATAAAGGGGAAAGAATGTTCCTCCTTATGTGACTCCTGAATGAACTTCTTTCACAATTTAGGGTCAAACATTCCACACCTCCTGACCCAGTGTGGAAACCCCCAAAGGGGCAGTTCCTCTTCTTTTTAGATTAACTGACCAAATTTTTTTTTCCAGGAAATTTCTAAGAATCTATTTTTTTTTTTTTACATATGACTTTTATGTTGTATGCAAGATACCCATATGCTAAGTAATGTTAGTTTAATTAGGTTGTAAAACATTACAGATATTTTGAAATTCCATGTCAGTGGCATGACAGAAACCGGTAACTGATTTTTAAAATATTTGAATTGGGAAAAGTTAAGTCTCAGGGAGAATGACTTTCTTCTCTTGCGTAATAGCTCTCCTTGTGTTCTCTGCCACCCTCCTCCACCGACTGTGCTTGTGTGTTCTTGGCAATACCCCAGAAGGTTCAGGCCCCAGACTCCATCAACACTGAGAACCACAACTTGCAGATGTATTAGTCCCACTTACACAATGGCTTTGCTTTGTTCTGGAACAAGGAACCCATCCACAACCTATGGTCTAAGGGTACCTTGTGCATGGATGTAATTCTGCTATAAGAAAGGAGGGCTAGAAAGAGATAGTTTAGGATGATTTAATGTCAATCTCTTTTATAATTCACCAGAAGGCAGGAAGTTCCAAGATTCATGATCCTTGGATAAATCACAGATTGGACAGCATTTTGCTAGGAAGTTCTGGGTTACTTCATTCAGCAAACTTACCAGGTCTTCTTGATCCAACTGTAGGAATGACCCCTGGTACATTTAGAATATTCATCATTACTTTGATTTTTATCCTTCTCTCTAATCTTCATCATTCTCACTAATCATTTATTAAATTAACTAGACTTTGCAAAGAATCCAACTTGACTCTTGTTTGTTTTCTATTTGGTTGATTTTTCCTTTTAATTTCAGTATCTCCTTCCTTCTACTTTCTTTGAAATTTTATTTCTAACCTCTTATGATAGACGCTTTTCAGACTTCTTTCTTTTCAATATATCCATGTAAGTCTAATTGAACCTCCTTCTAAAACCTATATCCCACAAATTTTAATATGTAATTTCCCCTTATAGTTCAGTTTGAAATACATACTAATATATGTTAATTTCTATTATGATTTTGATTTTCTTCTCTGGCCCATGTGTTATTTAGACATGTCTATCTTAATTTTCAAACATACATGTTTTTTTTAAAGTTACCTTTTAGTTACTGATTTGTATTAATAGCTTACCAACATTGAGGTCAGAGAACATATGCTGCATGATTTCAATCTTTGATGTTTTTGAGACGTGCCTTATGATCTAGTTTATGGTCAATTTTTATAAATTAGCCCTGTGTATCTTGAAAAAAAAAGGTGTATTCTGCACGTGTTCTATGCAACCCTTATGTCTTGCATGTTAATCATGCTGTACAAATTTTTAATATATTTGCTAATTTTCTGTCTACTTATTCTGTCAATTATTGACAGATAAGTTGAAATGTATCTGTGAATTTGAATTTTCATTTTGAATCTGTCTTTTTCTTCTTGTAGTTCTGTTGAATTTGCCTTAAATGCCTTGAGAATAAGTTATTACATGCAAACTTAAAATCATTACATTATCTGAGTGAATTGTTCCTTAAATTCTATTTTGTCAACAATAGATATAACTCCATTACATTTCTTTCACTACTGTTTCCATGATTCATCTTTTTCCATTGCTGATTTTCAAGCTTCCTGTATCTTTAGTTTTCTTTGTTTAAAAAAAAATCTGTTTTATTGAGCTCTAACTCACATACCACAGAATTCATCCATTTAAAGTGCACAATTTAATGGTTTGTAGTATTTTCACAAATATGTGCAGCTATCACCACAATCAATTTCAGAACATTTTCATCACCTAAAGAAGAAACCCTGTACTCTTTAGTATCACTCTCTAATCCTCCCATCATCTCCCCTCCATTGCTAAGCAACCACTAATCTATTTCCTGTCTATATAGATTTCCCTACTGTGGACTTCAATATGAATGGAATCATACACTGTGCGGACTTTTGTCCACTGGCTTCTTTCACTTAGCATGATGTTTACAAGGTTCATCCAAGTTGTAACATTTATCAGCATTTCATTCTTTTTTGTGGCTGAATAATATTTAATTACATAGATATACCACACCTTGGTTATCCATCATCAGTTGATTGACACTTAGATCGTTTCCACTTTTTGGCTATTATGAATAATGCTGCTATGAAAATTCATGTACAAGTCTTTGTGTGGACATAAGCTTTCATTGCTCTTGGATATATACCTAGGAGAGGAATTGCTGGGTTTAATTATTTGAGGAACTACCAGATTGTTTTCCAAAGTTTCTGTGCCATTTTATATTCCCGCCAGTGGTATATGAGGATTATAATTTATTACCTGACTTTCTTTAGTCTAGCCATCCTAGTGAGCCTTGATTTCCATTCTCAGTGGCCCAAAAGTCTATAAAACTCAAAGTTAAAATTCTCCAACACTCCTAAAATGCCCTACTGGATTTCCCGTTTCTCTTTTATTTTGACCTAATAATTTCAATTATATATTCTTATTATATATATTTATAGAGATAGATCCAAACACATACACATACTCCAGCATTTTGAGTTGTTTTCAGTGGAATGATTTGTTCAATTAATCTAAGATATAGTACACTAATCTATTTGTCTACCCATTTACCAATACCACACACTGTCCTAAATATTAAGAATTTATGTCATGGTACCAAAGAGAACAAGCATCACCAAGTGTCACTTTGATTGTTATTGTCCTTTTGCTCTTCTTAAACATTTTAGAATAGCATTGTTGAGTTCCTTGAAAAATGTTAAATTTTGACTAAAATTTCATTGAATGTATATATCAGTTTGTATAGAGCTGTTATATATATATATATAGATAGATAGATAGATAGATAGATAGCATCATATTTTTAAATTTTTTTTCCTGTAGAGAGGGGTCTTGCTATGTTGTCCAGGCTGGTATTTTTCTTTTTTTGAGACAGCATCTCACTCTGTTGCCCGGGCTAGAGTGCCGTGGTGTCAGCCTAGCTCACAGCAACCTCAAACTCCTGGGCTCAAGTGATCCTCCTGCCTCAGCCTCCCAAGTAGCTGGGACTACAGGCATATGCCACCATGCCCGGCTAATTTTTTCTATATATATTTTTAGCTGTCCATATAATTTCTTTCTGTTTTTAGTAGAGACAGGGTCTTGCTCTTGCTCAGGCTGGTCTCGAACTCCTGAGAGAGATGTTATATTTTTTAATCAAGTCTTCCTATCCACGAATGTGTTTATTTATTCATTTATTTAGATCATATTTAACTTATCTGAATATTTTATGATTTTCTCCATAAAGTTTCACATATTTTTGTTAGATTTATTCCTATTATGCATTTCCAGTAAGCATCCCATCTTCTTCAGATTTAAAATGAACCTAGTTTAAAATAGAACATTTCTAATATTTCACCATAAAGAATGATATTTGCTGTACAATTTTTGAAAATACCTTTATAAGGCTAAGGAAGTTTCTTTCTATTTCTTTTTAGTTAAGAGGGTTTTTAAAAATCTGTTAGATTATATTAAATATTTTGTGAGTTTATCTTTGTGGTTGATTTTAATTGGTGAAAAACCTGGTGGTCTCCATCAAGGATGCATCCTCTGAAAAGGAATGTTATTTCCTTCAGTTGGAAGCCAGAGGACTGCAATAGCTCCCTTCCAGGTTACCAAGCTTAAGTCAACAATTTTAGGTCAAATCACTTACCTCATAAAATTCCCTACATGCAAAGCTTAGTCTCCCAATTATAGTAAAATATGACATTTACCATAGGGCAACCTCCTTTTGTGTATCCCTCTAAATCACTGCTCCAATTTCAGTTCCATGTAGATTTTTTTATTGTCCTCACTGGCACCAACACATATGTATTCTGGATTTTGTTTATTATAAACAGCTACAGAATCCTTCCAATGGATAGCTAATGTCTTAAGTGTAGTACAAGGTGATATAACCCTGTGTAGAAACCCCGTTCCTCAGGAAATCTGTGTATTTATTCATTCAAAATATTTCTATTGAGTGTCTACCATGTGCCAAGCAATATTCATGAAGTAGGGGGTTTGGACATAGAATAACAAATAGACCAAAAAAAAAAAAATCCTTCTTCATGGGTCTTACATTATAGAAAGAAACAAACACAGAAAAGATCAGTGCAGAAATATCTAATGTGTTCAATAGAGCTAAGTACTAAGAGAAGGAAAATAGACTAAAGAATGGGATATGAATGAAAAGGTAGGTAGAAATATAAGAGCATGTCCAGGGACGATCTCACTGAGAAGGTGTTTTTGAGTAAAGACTAAAGAAAAGAGAGAGCTGGCCAGTGGGAGAGTCAGGAGAACATCATTCTGGGCAGAGAAAATACAACATTCTGAGGGCAAAGGACCCCATTCAGAGCTTGAAGGTGCATTCTAGAACAGCAGAGGCAACTGTGGCCAGAGGGGTAAAGAGAAAAGTAGCGGAAGATGAACTGAGAGGTTAAAGGAAAGCAGATCATATGGTACTGACTAGGTCGATACTTATGACATTGGTTTTTACTTTGAATGAAATAGGAAATTATTGGAGGGTTTGAAGCAGAAAGGAGTGATTTTTTTCTTTTTGACAAACATTTAAACGGAGCAAGAGGACTTGAGATTCAATGGTGGTGAATGATGTTTATTTGTAAAGGAATATATTTGGGAAATCCAAGAAGGAGCACAAGGACATGGCATCAAATGTATCATGACTCTAACTGTGAAATAAATGAAATGATACAAATGCAAGAAGAAAACACAGATGGGGAGGCGATCAGCTGCTTCAAGATGAAGCTGAATATCTCCTTCCCAGCCACTGGCTGCCAGACACTCATTAAAGTGGATGAGGAATGCAAATTTCATGCTTTCTATGAGACGTGTATGGCCACGGAAGTTGCTGCCGACGCTCTGGGTGAAGAATGGAAGGGTTACGTGACTGAATCAGTGGTGGGAACAACAAGCAAGTTTTCCCCGTGAAGCAGGGTGTCTTGACCCACAGCTGTGTTCGCCTGCTACTGAGTAAGGGGCATTCCTGTTATAGACCAAGGAGAACTGGAGAAAGAAAGTGCAAATCTGTTCGGGATTGTATTGTGGATGCCAACCTGAGTGCTCTCAATTTGGTTATTGTAAAAAAAGGAAAGAAGGATATTCCCTGGACTGACTGATACTATAGTACCTCATCATCTGGGGCCCAAAAGAGCTAGCAGAATTCTCAAACTTTTCAGTCTGTCTATGATGTTCGCCAATATGTTGCAGGGAAGCCCTGAAACAAAGAAGGTAAAGAAACCTAGGACCAAAGCACCCAAGATTCAGCGACTTGTAACTCCACGTGTCCTGCAACATAAACGCTGGCATATTGCTCTGAAGAAACAGCATGCTAAGAAAAATAAGGAAGAGGCTGCAGAATATGCTAAAAGTTTTGGCCAAGAGAATGAAGGAGGCCAAAGAAAAGCACCAGGAACAGATTGCCATGAGACGTAGGCTGTGCTGAGAGCATCTATTTCTAAGTCTGAATCCAGTCAAAAATAAGATTTTTTGAGTTAAATGATAAATAAGACCATATCCCCCCTCCCCCAAAAAGAAAACATAGATGAATTATTCTATAACCTGGGTATACATAAAGACTTTTAAACTAAGAATCCTAATCCAGATGCAATAGAAGAAAAAGTTGATCAACTTGACTGCATAAACACAGAAAATGTTTACAAGGCAAAACACCACCATAAACAAAGTCAAAAGACAACTGAAAAACTGAGAGAAAATGTTGCAAAATATATCACAGATAAAGGACAAATAATCCTAATTTATATTTTAAAAAGGTCTTAAAATTTGAGGGAGAAAAAGGCAAAAATACATGATAGGAAATGGATGCAAATATGAACAGAGAACTCATAAAAGAATAAAGTAGTTATTAAACCTATGAAGATATGTTCAAGCTCACTCATAATAAGATAAATGCAAATTAAAACTACACTGAGATACAATTTCTCATTTATCAGATTGGCTAAAATTTAAAACCATGATGACATCACATGAAGTTAATGAAGCTCTGGGGAAACAGGTGTTCTCATACCTTCCTGGAGGAATGTAAGTTGGTACAACATTTATTGAGGAAATTTGGCAATATCTAAAATAACTACATATGTGTTTATCATTTGTCCCAGCAATCCCACTTCCAGGAATTTAAACTGAAGATACATTTCCAATAGCAGGAAAATAAATATGTGCAAGGTTATTCTTTGCAGCATTAAAAACAACCTAAATGTCCACACATGGGGAATGGTTGAATAAACTATGGTATGTCCACACAATGAAGTGGCTGTAGAAAAGAAGGAGTGCTATCTCTGAACGTATACGGAGTGAATCCCAGCGTATCTGATAAGTGTAAAAAGCAACTATAAAATGCTTTCTTTCATGTAATAAAAGAGAAGAAATAAGACAAATGTGTTATCTGCCATTTGGACAAAAGTAAAGACAGATAAACCAGAAACTACAGAAATTGAGTACTTACGGGAGGTGTGGGGGAAGAAAAGTGATGAGAGAAGTAATATTTACTTGGTTATATCTTTTTATATATCTCTGCCATTCAGAACTACCTTAATGTTTCACCTATGCAAACAAAAATCAAAATGAGTGGAAAAAATAAAATAGAATACACAAAGAAATTAATTGTATTTCAAAGGAATAACATAATCACACTGAAGAGAGGGGATAATTAATCTCAGTAACTTTTTTTATTTTTTTTCCAGAGACAGTCTCACTCTGTTACCCAGGCTAGAGTGCCCTGGCACCAGCCTCGCTCAAAGCAACCTCAAACTCCTGGGCTCAAGCGATCCTCCTGCCTCAGCCTCCTGAGTAGCTGGGACTGCAGGCCTGCATCACCATGCCTGGCTAATTTTTCTATATATTTTTAGTTTTCCAGATAATTTCTTTCTATTTTTAGTAGAGATGGGGTCTCGCTCTTGCTCAGGCTGGTCTCAAACTCCTGGCCTTGAGCAATCCTCCCACCTCGGCCTCCCAGAGTGCTAGGATTACAGGTGTGAGCCACCATGCCCGGCCAATCTCAGTATAACTTTTGAACACAGCAATATTGTTTTTATACTTTCAGGCTATAAATAAAATAAAATTTAAAAAAATAGTAGGTTTGATTTCCACCATGGTGCGAAGTTAGCCATTTTAAAGTTCTTTCTGTGTATTCTAAGATTGAGTAAATAAGTAAGTATATTGTGGAACCAGGTGTCTCATTGTTGAAGAAGGGAGTGAAACACTTGGAAAGAGGGAACCGTAGAATGAAATCCATGGTAATGGACTAGAATTGGAAGATTTGGTATGAATTTAAGACTTAGATATAAATGTAGACAGAAATAGGATTAAATAGACATAGGAATGGATATCTATACACATATTTCCTTGCTCTGTGTGATGAGAGGGTGTAGAAACAATGGTACTCCAATAACAACAGACATACAGCATCCCAATCTTGGTTTCTAAATACCATTCTCTATTAAAAAGAGCCAGCATTCCTTGGAGCACTGGCATGTTCCACTGCTGGGTCTGCAGAAGCACAAGGTGAGTCTCGAGCATCTTTTTTTTCCTTTTGCCCTAAAGTAAGGAAATGCTCAAAGGATGATAAGAACAGGTCAAAATGACAAGAGCTCCCACTGGCAAAATTAAGGACAATCTGAGCATCAAAATAAATAAGACAGCAGTAGATTATGACCCATTGAATAAATAAATACAATTCATATTGATATAGACAGTGAGCCTATGCTGATACAGACAAATAAATGAATAAATAACTAGACAAGAAGTGAAAGCTTCTTCTTTACAGCAGAATGCCAAATAATGAATAGAGAAATAATGACTAAATCATAAAAAAATACCACTTGACAACTCACATAGTAATAATTGATTTAGGCAAGAATCATCAGTGGATGCTGAAATTAATGGGTAAAAATTTGATGAAAAATGATGAATTTACATGAAGTATCTCCCCAGAAGATACTTACTAATTACAAAGGGGAAATACTAAATTTCATTATAGAAACCTAGCAGATACCACCTTAAATAAGTGTCAAAGTTATCACCACCAGTAATAGGACAAATAGATAACATGTGTTTCCTGATAAGGACACAATTCCCTCTGCTAATCCTGCCAAAAAATTAGATTCGATAACCTGAATCTAATCATGAAGAAATTACAGACAAACTCAAATTGAGGGATGTGGGAGCAGCCTCCAGAATGGCCCCCAGCAATCTGTGCCTCCTGGTATTTCCATCCACATACAATGCCCTCCTGAAAAGGGCTGATCTGTGTAATCAATAGGATATTCCGGAGATAACATAGTGTGATTTCTGAGGATGACTCATAAAAGACATTGTGGTTTCTGCCTTTCTTGTTCTGGGAAGAGTTAGCTGCCATGTCATGAGGACACAACATTCAAGCAACCAGTACAGTGGCCAGATCCACAGGGTAGAGAAATAAGGCATCTGGCCAACAGCCAGGTGAGTGAGCCGTCTTAGGTGTGGATCCTCCAGTCCCAGTTAACCCTTCAGATCACTCTAGCTCCCGCTGATGTCTGGACTGCAATCTCATGAGATTCCAAGCCAGAAACAACTAAGCAACCCACAGAAACTATGTGAGATAGTGTTTATTCTTGTTTTAAGGCACTAAGTTTATGGGAGGTTGTTACTATGCAATAGATAATGAATTTAAAAGTCATTCTGCAAAAATAATTGCTGTATATTCTTCAAAAATGTCAAGGTCATGAGAGACAAAGACTGAGAACACTTTTCCAGATTAAAGAAGAAAAAAAGATATTATGGCCAAATGCAACACAGGATCCTGGAATGATTCTGGGGGGAAAAAAAAGGTAAGTTGCTGCTGTTGTGTTTTTTTTTTTTTTTTTTGCTATAATGAAGACTATCGAGATGACTGTTGAAATTTGAATGCAATCGGTAGCTTATAAAGTAACATCCTATCAACATTAATCTCTTATTTTTGATCACTGTACTGTACTTATGGAAGAGAATGTCCTTGTTTTTAGGAAATACATACTGAAGTATTTAGAGGAGAGATAAATGCCTGTAAATTATTTCAAACAGTCCAAAGTAATAATTATATAATCATATATATGTATATATCTATATCTAGAGAGAAGAGAGAGGGAATGGTAAAGAAAATATAGTAAAATGTTAATGTTTAGAGAACCAGGGTGACAGGTACATGGGAATTCTTTGTACTATTCTTAAAACTTTTCTGTAGAAATTACTTCAAAATAAAAAGAACTTAATAGTGGAGGTGGCTGCTGTTCCTAAATTTCCTAAGGAAATAAACTTTTTCCAAACTGGGGGTTGAATCCATTAATAGGTTTTGAAATGAGTTTAGTGGATCCAAATTAATTTTTTTTAAAAAAAGGATAGGATAGCATAATATACCACAGCATGGCATGGCTCGGCATAGCATCAAAGGCAAGCAGTGCAAATTAGTAAAGGTGAGTGCTACTTTGTGCAATTTTTGTTCTAGAAAGAAAAAAAGTGGGTGTAGTGGGTTGTGCGGTCAAAAAAGTTGGAAAGCCACCGCACGGAGGGGCCAGTCTGCGCCAAAGACAGACTGGCGTTCCTCTGCCCGCCCCCTGCTGCCGGGCCGCCCCTCCCCGCCTCGCCTCTGCTCACCGGCGTGGCGTCCGCCCCCGGCCACCTGCAGGTGTGCGCGAACCTAGCACACGGTGCCAGACTCTATTTAAGGGCCCGCCTCCCCTGGCTCGCAGCTGCCTGCTGCTCCCCTGTCCTCTCGGAGCTGCCAGAGGCTCGCGGGTCTCGGATCGCATCTCGCTGCGGGGGCTGCCGCCGTGGCATGGGCACCGCGGGCCTGTTCTGGGTTTTCTGGGCTGTTGTCGCGCCAGGCGTCCTCGGTGAGCTGGGAGGGGGAGGACGGAGGTAGGGACGCGTGTGGGGCAGGGAAGGTTTCTGTGCCGCGATGCAAAGCAGGGAACCAAAAGCGAGAAAGTGCGGGCAGTGCTGGGCGCTCGCCTGTCTCCCGCCGGCACGGGGAGCTCCGCGATCTCTCCCGGTCCTGAATGTCCCCACTGGCTCCTCCAGGAGCTGGGACCTCCAGAACTGGAGTCTGCGCCACGGAGGGACGCTGTCTGACATGCCGGGTGTGGCTGATGGCGAACTGCCCGCCCCCGGGATTCAGCAGGTGCTCATTGCTCTCTGCCCGGAGGTCGCCGGCGCCACCACTTGTCACAAACCCCAAACCTGCCCAGGCTGTGCACAAGGTCGCGGCGCGCTGGGCTCAGCGCAGGGGTTTCTGTACACGCTGAGCTCCGCTTCTGCCCAGTAAAAGCAGCAGCGCCTCCACTTCCTTCCCTAAATAAGAATAATACCTGGTTCCCAAGCATAGTTCTTGGATTTTCTGAACTTTGATGTGATGTTGGTAAAGAGACCCTAAACGTCAAACATCTGTGCTTAGTTTTTAAAGTGGATACATGAATTAAAACTATAATTTTCATCCTGTTATTTACTTTCTGTAATGATTTGGGCTTCCAGAAGGTCTCATTCAATGTTTATTATAACATTTTTTTCCAGATTGGCTTGATTTTAAAGTATTATAATTTGTTAAAAGCAGAGTCTCTTGGCTGTAAGATAGGTCTAACTTTTTAATTGTCTCCAGGGTACAGTGAGTTCCTAGTTCATAAGATGTTTACTGCACACAGACCTCAGTAACTGGGTGACTTTGGGCAAGTCATTTAGCTACCTGACCCTCAGTTTCTTCATCTGCATAATGAAACTGGTGATAAATTGTCCTATCACATCACTGAGTTGTTCTGAATATTAGATGAAACTAGGCAAATGGAAGTCAGATGTTAGTTGTCACTACTAAATATCATTAATAAGCCTTATAATAAGTATATACCTGTTTTTATATAGCCAGCATTTAAGCGACCACGCCCAGCTTGATAAGGTGTCTGGGATATTGCATATATTGGCTTATTACAACTTACTCTGTCTGCTTTCCTGACATTTAACTGTCTCCTGACCCTTAATTACACATTTCTCAAAACCATTATCTTCAGCTCTTTCTTTTTTTCTACATATTCATTCCCTTTGAACAAATGCCCATTCACAACTTTCTCTAACACCTCCACGGGGTACAGTCCCAGACCTGGCTTCTCACCTGTTTCTAAATTTCAGAGAGGATATTATCAATTAAAAATCAAATGCTTCACCAGTCCTGCCAATTCATCTGCCCCTCCAAGTATGCACCCAGTACAGAGCAAGGTCATCGTCTAGGTCACTTAACTCCAAAGACCAAGTCTGCCTGTCAACCGTTAAAGCTACATCTGTTATCTTTTTGTCATTCTTATATCAATATTCTAATTCTAAGCACTGTAATTACTTGTGTAACAATGTCCTCTCTTCCAGGTCACTCTACTGCCAGTCTCTTTAACCTTTCCAATCATGGAAACCAAAATTTTAAAAATATGTGTATCTTAATTATTTTACTCCCTGGATCAAAAATATAAAAGGGCTTCGTCCTGCCTGTGGGAGAAAATCTAATCTCTTCGGCCGCCTAAGCCCTTTGGAGCCGGTCCTCACCTGTGCATGTGTCCTGACTCCCCATCGTGATCACGTGTGTGCGGCTTACCCTCTTGCCCACCTGTCACCATTGCTTGTGCCCTACCACAGCGGTCCCCAACCTTTTTGGCACCAGGGACTGGTTTCATGGGAGACAATTTTTCCATGGACCGGGGATGGCAGGTGCGGGGTGGTGCAGAGCTCAGGCAATGATGCGCGGCTGCTTCCTAACAGGCCACGGACCAGTGATGGGTTGCGACCCGAGGTTTGGGGACCGCAGCCTTGCCACTCCCCCTGCTGACTTGTACGGCTACTGTGCAGCTAGTGCTACAGATCATCTCTGGGCTCCTTGCCAGTTCCTGCACTTTCGTGTGCTTAAGAAACTCTTAAAGTGCCTATTTAAAATGTGGGTTCCTGGGTTCCACCTCACCCTCCAGAGATTGATAGGTTTGGAATGTGGCCCAGAAAGTTGAGGTTTAACAAGCACTCTAGAAGATTCTGAAGCAAGTGTTTATAAGGCATGCTGCTTAGCAAAGGCAATGGGAAGCACATTTGCTTCTTAGTGTTTTCCCACTTTTTCCTTTTGTCTATTTTTATAAAGAGATTCAAATTTCCTAGACTCTTAGATTTCACTCAAGCCTTCACTGGCAACCTAATCTCATCCTACACTAAGAACGTGAAATAAGAATTCTCCCATTTTCCAATCAGTTGATCCAGAAACCTGTCTCCATGATGGATCAGATCCTGCGCTCCCTGCTTAAAACCTGCTAGAGCTTCCCATCGCACTAGAATGAAATACATGCCCCTTATTCTCTACTCTGAGGCCTCTGCCTCTCTCTGAAATTCTCTATACCCTGCCTACTCCCTCTGCCCCAGCCCCACAGGCCTTCCCTTTAGTCCTTGAACACAGCCGTGTGTGCCTGGCCTTCACGCTGGCTATCGCTCTACTGAGATGCTCATGCTACAGGCCATCCCTTGCCTGGCTCCTTCCTGACATTCAAGGCTCAGCCCTGTGTTGCTCTTCTCTGACTCTGGTCTGCAGTAGCCCCTACAACAGAACACTCTCTCATACATAACCAACTTCTGTTCCGTATGGACCACTGTCACCATCTGAAACTGTTAGACATTAATTATATACAGGTTTTTTGTATAAAAATTATACCTCAATAAAGCTGGAAAAAAATATTAACATCCCCTCCCACAAAAAACCCCAAGCTGAAAACCAGATCAAAACCTATGTGCTCATCCTTTCCTACTGCCCCCAGGCTCTGACTCCACTTTTAAGCAAACAAACAAAACCCACTGATTTTTACGTATAAAGTTGTAAGAAGATTGAACAATTCCAGGATCTTTTGGAAATTTTGTGAAGAATGATTTCCTCCAGCTCTTCCTCTGAAGCCTGTTCTAAAGATTCTTTGCACCTCTGAGCTTATTTCTCTGTATATTCACCCATACTGCAATGATGTGTGTTTTTGTCCCAGGAAATATTGTCCCATTTTAGACATCTTTTCTAAAGCTCAAAGTTGGCAGGATAATTGGTGACAAAACAAAAGCAGGGGGGAAGTCTTAGCCTCTCCTAGTTTTGGTATTTGTGTGGTCTTTGTCTGCAGGTCAGTGTAAGTTCCTGCCAAAGCATCCTTTGGACAAGCCTAAAATTCAGAGTGATTAAGGCCAAGTTTACTGTTGGGCCATCTTGGGAATACAGATGCCTTCGTGGGGATATCAGGAGGTCACTCTTTATCACCTGCCTGGACACATCCAAGTGGTCAGAGGCGCATCTTCTACTGAGAGAAGTAATTAATTCCATGCAACTGAAAATTGGTTTATTCTGATGATGATGTGCTACCCCTTATTAAGGTTTCAGTTAAATGGCAAATCTTCTAATCAGTGTGTCCCAGAAGGAATGACAGCACTCTGGAATAATAAGTTTCTTGTCTGTGGAGTGGAGTAGAAAACGAAAATAATCAAACGTGGGTCTTGCCTCTTGATTTTTGGTGCATTCTTATGCATTTATCGATTGCAACATATTATGTGTGCTTTGAACATATATATGTCACTCTTCTCTATGTTTTAGAGTGCACACCAAGAATGTTAAATTTATTCAGCTGATTAAATATTATATTGCAGATTCTGTAATTATAACAATAAAGGTTCTCGAAAGTTACTTTTGCTGGAACCAACTGTATAGCACTGATGTGCTGGAACAGTTTGGCTGTGTCTTTTATTACCAGTTTTTCTATTGAGGACCTCCTCTTGGAGCCAACGGGAAATTAACTGGAAGTTCTGGAGGTTGGAGTTTTTCTTGAGACTCACTCAGAACAGGTGTGCATCTACCAAAGTAGCTATAAGCAATTAATATCCTTTATGCTAATTAGGACAAGGAAGGATATGAGGTTTTTATTCAAAACCTCTGTTCACTTCCTGTGACTTTTTCAAGCGATTCCAGTGTCAAGGGATAACAAATGACCTGTAGTGAGGCTGTAACACCTTTAGTAGCAGGACCAAATGTGGTTACTATTTGTAGCCCCAGTTGTGTATTTGAAACAGTTATTGAATACTTAGTATGTTCTAGATATTGTACTTGCCCTGTTCACATACCTCTAGCTCTGGATTCTCACCACATCTTACGAAGTAGCTTGAATTATACTAGAGACTAGGAAACCGAGGCTTACAGAGGGTAAGACTTGCCTAACGTCACACAGCTACTGAGTGGCAGTGGGTATTTGAAACCAGATCTACTGAGCTCACGTTTCCTTAGTCCATGGTACCTCCCCACATGTAATTACCATGTAATTAATGTTATTTTCATGTGACAAATTTGTCTTTTGTTTCATTATTAAAGTTGATTAGTCTCAGAACTTTGGGATAAATTCTGTTTCATTGTTATTGCTTAATCAAGATGGTTTATGTGGATTTATTTGTTGAGGATCAAGAGAGAGGTGAGAATTTAGGAGCTTGGGAATAAGCAGGGACTATGAGTAAGAAATAAATTAGACAAATGTCTAAGTTTGTTTCTAGAAAAGGGATATGACCTGTGTTTGGGTCTTTTATCTACATTTGTATCTTTCTATTGCTATGATCAGTATGCTTACATAGTTCTTTTTCTACTTTCCAGGGATTTCTTGTGGCCCTCCTCCTCCTATCAAAAATGGTTGGCTTAGTCAGTACTCTGAACCCATAGCTCTCGGTACTGTTGTAAGGTACACTTGTGGGAATAGCTTCCGCCTCATCGGAGAAAAAAATATTTTTTGTATAACTAAAGACCAAGTGAAAGCAATCTGGGATAAAGCTGCTCCTGTATGTGAATACTACAATAAAAACTCTGTTTGCTCTCGGCCCAGCATACCAGGGGGCTACATAAGTAAAGACTCTAGGCAACCATACAAACATGGTGATTCCGTGACATTTGCCTGCAAAACCAACTTCACCATGAAAGGAAACAAAACTGTTTGGTGCCAAACAAATGCCAAATGGGGACCGACGCCACTACCAATCTGTGAGAGTGGTGAGTATGAACATAAAGCCGAGTTGAAGGTCGGGGTCTTGCACTTCTGTGCAGAGCGTGTTTTGAACCCTTCTGAAGGGAGAACTGTATGAATGTGTAAGGATGGCATGGGGAGAGGAAGCAAGGGAAAAGGTGAAAATGGTGGTTTCCTGATTTTTTTGTTTTCTTAGTTGTGGAGAAATATAACTACTCATTCAAAGAACATTAATTGAGCAAAGGAGTTTGAAGTATAATGGGAAACTGTAATTGAACATAGCTAATAATTGAGTAGAACTAAGTCTCACAGGAATGGGGTGAGAGTTTGTTGGGGCCATGAGAATTGGGTGGTTTTAAACTGGCGTATCCAGGTTACTGTTAAAACGAGAAGAAATACACCCAACAGATTTAAAAGTAATCTACAGATAGCTGTTAATAGAGTCCGGCACAGAGGATGTCCTGCTCTCTGTGAGCACGTTCTGAAGTGAGTCACTGTTTCCCCAAGTTATCTCCTGAGCCATCACATCTCAAATCAAATGCCTTTGAAGATAGGGACAATGGTCAATCCTTCATTCCTTCTCATTTGGTTTGGTCTATGTTGCTGCTGAAACCTAAATACGAATTTCAATTCTACAATTACAAGAATCGACAATATTTGACAAGAATCTTTACCGTCAAAATTAGGTATCTGTTTTCTTAATAAAGAACAATATTGATAAATTCTAAGTGGATTAAAGAGCTAAACAGCTATTCAATTATTAGAAATAGGATTCTGTTTATCAATCTATTGATAAATAGTCTTGGAGGTAGATCTTAGGATACTAACAGAATGGAGTGGCTATAGAAAACAATTAAGCCTTTATAAAGAGTTAGGTAGACCTATATGCATTGCCATGGAAAGATATCATAGACATATTACTAAGTAAAAGGCGTAAGGGATAGAATAATATGTATTAGGTACACAGACATACAATGTATGTGTATATACATACTATGTATAGGATTCTGGTAAACCATATTACTAATGTCTGCCAGGATAACCCTCTAAGTGGTAGCTTGCTACATTTGGAAAGAGAATAGGCTTAAGGATATCGTAAGAATATAGGTGAAAATTGACTTTTTTTGGTAATTGAAATTTTTCACAAGGCAAATGTAATACATATAGTGTAACTAAAAATGAAAAATATTGTACTATTCATGGCATAAAATGGATACAATTAAACTACACCTGTTTGATCTTTAAGAGGCTGCATTGAAAGTCAATGACAACTGGTTACCATAGATATGTGCGTGTCATTTATTTGGATCTATGTCGTAAGTCAACATCTCGGTTGTGAAGGATGCATCATCTGATGGCTTTTTTTCCTGATGTGTGTGTTGTGTGCGTGTGTAAAGATTTTCCCCTGGAGTGTTCACCACTTCCTGCGATCCCCAACGGACATCACACAGGGGAGAATGTGGGCCCCATTGCTCCAGGATTGTCTGTGACGTACAGCTGTGAACCTGGTTACTTGCTTCTTGGAGAAAAGATCATTCGCTGTTTGTCTTCAGGAGCCTGGAGTGCTGTCGCTCCCACATGTAAAGGTACCCAAAATTTACAGCTGATTTTAAGCATTTGGGCTGTTCTGTTACTTGCCATGCTTTTCTCATCTCTGGCTTGCTTTATCTAGAGGCACAGTGCAAACCTCCAGGACGATTGCTTAATGGGCAGATGGAGATGCCGCCAAGTTTTCGGGTTGGCGTCACTGTGAACTTTTCCTGTAACGAAGGGTGAGTGTCAGGAGGGTCTATGAGACTTAATTTATTTGGGTTACATGTGCATGGTGTGGACTGTGGAACTTGCAGAAGGCTCCTCTGGGAGGATCTATGGACAGCCTGGGGTGAGGTTGTGAGAGACAATGCTGATAGAAAGGGTGCACAGCAGTTAAGTCTTGTCTTGGATTTTAGGTAGAGGCTGCTGTTCTTCAGCACAAACTGCCTGATAGTTCTGAATGACAACCCTCTGTCTCCAGGTATCGATTACAAGGCCAAGCTTCTAGTCGGTGTGTAATTGCTGGAGAACAAGCTGTTTGGACCAAAATGCCCGAATGTAAAGGTAGGTAAGGCAACTGAGGTTTGTTCAGAATTTGTGGCAAATTCTGATTTTTTCTTGATCGGAAGTCCAACAGCACCCTGCATTCTTAGCTTAACTAAAAGCTTCTAGTTCAGTTCTTACCATAAAGACTCCTAAAGAGCAAAGAACTCCTACAGATCTTTAAGAGAGATGGTCTTCACTGAAGCATCCTTCATTTACCTCCTTATCATCTGCTTCCTCAAGTAAAATGGGGTTTCTGGGATTTTCCTCCTCTGAAAGCTACGTGGACTTGCTAAGTAGGCTGCCAGGCCATGTGCATCAGGGAGATTGTATATTTAGTAGAAGAAATCAAAGGATCGGCAGAGTAGGTATATTCAGGAATGAAGCTTTAAAATCATACTTTCAATAGCTGCCTCGATTGATTCATTACAGACTCAGATATCACTGTCCTAGGATGTGAGAGTGGCATCAAGCAGCATCCGAGGCATTGTTTGCAGTGCATCTGTGATCTTGTCATTTCTCTCTGTAATTTCCTTAGAAATTTTTTGCCCACCGCCTCCCCCTATTGTCAATGGAAGACATACAGGCAGCTCTTCAGGGAATGTTCCATATGGAAGAACAGTCACTTACACTTGTGACCCGGACCCAGAGGAAGGAGTGAAGTTCATCCTTATTGGGAAGAACGTTATCCATTGTACAACCGATAGTCAGAAGACTGGGACCTGGAGTGGCCCTGCCCCACACTGTGAACTTTCTGCTTCTGCGATTCACTGTCCACCTCCCCAGATCCTAAGAGGCAAGATGTTAAGTGCACAGAAAGATCAATACACTTATAATGACACTGTGATATTTGCTTGCCTGTCTGGCTTCACATTGAAGGGCAGCAAGCAAAGCCGATGTAATGCCCAAGGCACGTGGGAGCCATCGGCACCAGTCTGCGAAAAGGGTGAGTGTTCCAATACTCAGAAAAGGTGTCACTGATTCATCTTTTTAAAAAATTAGAAGAAGCGGTTTTCGGTTTTAAGCAGGGCCTTTTCCAGTTTCTACGCCCCTTAACTATACTAAATATAGTGAATATGGGTTTTATAGAGAACTTGCTTAACACCATCCCCCTACCATTGTTGCCTTTTGTGGGAATATGCCTGGGAAAAATATTAGGAATCACTAAATTGCCTGTTTTTTTAGAGATAAAAATAAGTGGGAGAAAAATGCTTGTTTGTCTTAATAGAGATGTCTTAAAAGGGAAGTCATCAAAGCCACCATCCCAGGGGTGTATCAGAATCTTCCATAAAAGCAAACAAGATTCTTTAAGAAGGGAAGAGATCGGAGAGGATTTACAGCACTATGTGGGAACTGAACCAAATCTGCAGCAGTCTCAGCGGAGAAAAAAAAAAAAAAAAGATCGAGAAACACTGATCTAAAATGACCCAATTCTGTCTGGACTGCAAGATATCTTCTGTATCATACAACTGCTACCAGAGTGGAATTGTAGTGTTCATTCTTTGGCCCAGTTTCTTCTGTTGTTGTTTACTTAAGGAGTTTTTTTGTTTTTTTCCTTTTCTTTAGAATGCCAGGCCCCTCCTGAAATCCTCAATGGGCAAAAGGAAGATAGACACATGGTCCACTTTGACCCTGGAACATCCATAAAATATAGTTGTGACATTGGCTATGTGCTGGTGGGAGAAGAATCCATACATTGTACCCACGAGGGAGTGTGGACACCCGCTGCCCCCAAATGCAAAGGTGCCAGGTCTCAAATGTAGATGTTTTGCCCGTATTGAGATTGCCTTGAGTCCATTTCTCATCCAAGTCTTTTTTCTTAGAGGCAGAATGTAAACCTGCAGGAAAGAAGCTCTTTACAAAACCCCAGAATCAATTTATTAGACCACATGTTAACCCTTTTTGCAAAGAAGGGTGAGTGAAGGCTGTCTCAGCCTAAACCAGGTCTGGCTTGTAAGTGCACACTGTGAGCTCTATGTCAGAGTTTGTCCCATGGTCCTTCCCTGTCATGTGTTCATGGAGGTGTCAATCATGCTATTCTTCCATGCATGGAAATTATGCCTGTGCAGTGTATGGACGGTGCTGATGTTGGCTACATTTTTGTTCCTGTTGCTTCTTGTCCTGAAAGTGGCAAGTCTGCTTTGCAGACTCTTGCTTAGCTTAGTGGTCACCTGGTGGCAAAATGACATGACTCTTTGTCTCTAGGTACCGGTTAGGAGAAAGTGTTTATGAGCCGTGTGAAGACAAAATTCCTTGGTTTATGGAGATTCGTGTTTGCAATGGTGAGTAGCAAAAAGGACATAGAACTACAAAAATGTGAGATCTATGCACTGCCTGGAAGATTTCTGTTTCAGGCTATGTTATGGGAACTAGAGTATTCGATTCTGTTCTATTAGGTTTGCTGACAGTTAAAGTTGCACAGTTTTGCGACATCTTTCTGTTGTCACCTTTTCCTGCTTCAATTAGTTAAGTTAAACATACGTAAGTACTGATTCTCTTTTGTGACTCAGGATTATAAGAATAATGACAGCAGTGAATATACGAGCCACCATCTTCATTTTGGGTACACCACAGTTTAGTGGAGAGGTCAGGGGATTGGTGTTGGGTCTGATCTCAGATTCTGTTTCCACTGCTTAATAGGCATACAACCTTGGGCAATTTACGTAACTTCTCTGGAAGTCTAGCCTCTCTGTAAAGTTGGCATGAGATTACAGACTTCAAAGTTACTAGAATTAAAGATCCTATCCCTACTTTCTAGATGAGGATAGTGCCTGTCCCAAAGTAGGTGCTCAATCAGCCATAAATATTTTTAGGTAACCATATAGACTATCCTATCACCTCAGAACAAAGACAGCACTCAAGAAAGCATAATTGTATTCCCCTGTGCTTTTTATTCTCCTATTGGCTATTTAAGAAAGAATTCTTCTTTTAATTAGCCATTTACTACTGGGCCTTACTGCCTCAGAATATGATATTGATCAAGCATGTTCACTTTCAATAAAGATTTTCTTTCCTGTGAAATCTAAGTTGAATTTTACATATATGAGATTTGACATAAAATTGACCTAAACTCTCCAGGAACCAACAGGTTCGTAACCAGTTTCGTTTCTATCCTTTGGTGTTTAATACTGGAATAGAATCCCACAGTATCTTTTCATCTCTCCAGAAATCACTTGCCCACCACCCCCTGTTATCCACCATGGGACACACACAGGGAGCTCCTCAGAAGATTTTGTATATGGAACCACGGTCACTTACACATGTAACCCTGGGCCAGAGAGAGGAGTGCAATTCAACCTCATTGGACAGAGCACCATCCGCTGTATAAGCGATGATCAAAAAAGAGGCATCTGGAGTGGCCCTGCACCCCGTTGTGAACTTTCCCTCCCTGCTGTCCAATGTTCACGTGTCCACGTTGCAAATGGATTCAAGATATCTGGCAAGGAAGCCCCATATTTCTACAATGACACTGTGACATTCAAGTGTAAGAATGGATTTACTTTGAAGGGCAGTAGTCAGATTCGTTGCAAAGCCGATAACACCTGGGATCCTGAAATACCAGTTTGTGAAAAAGGTAAAAACCCAATAAGGGAAAAAAAAAAAAAAACAGAGAGAAATTTATTTACTTATTCTTGTTCACTATTTCTCAACCAAAACTGTATTATGGACAAAGGCAAGGGGGCACAGATTACTTTCCACGTCTTCCATTCTGTGATAGAATGTTCTGTGCGTTGTGTGTGGTCTTTGTGTAAAAGCCCCCTTGGATCTGGGGTCATCTATTCAGGGCAGATAACAAGAGCACCCTTTAAAGGGGCCTAGTTCCTTCAAAAGAACAGACAACATTCAGTGATGAATTAGAGCTTCGTGGTCTTTGGCTTTGAAGTTGCAGATTGTCTATTGTGAAATGTTGTAATGTTCTTGAGTCAAAATTCCTGTGTGTTGGTATTTATGTGGGGAGTTTTCTCTTCAGACTGCCGGCCACCTCCTGAGATACACCATGGTCAGCATACAGGTGGAAATACGGTCTTCTTTGTCTCTGGGATGACTGTAGACTACACTTGTGACCCTGGCTACTTGCTTGTGGGAAACAAATCCATTCACTGTATGCCTTCGGGACATTGGAGTCCTTCTGCCCCACGGTGTGAAGGTACTTTGAGTTCCAGTTGTCTTTCTCTTTGATATGAGGCATCTATAAATACTGCAATTCCATTTTTGCTCCTACAGAGGCATGTCAGCCTGTGAGAGAGTACCTTCAGGAAATTCCAGTTGTTTCACATGTGGAACCAGTTAATACGTCCTGTCCAGACGGGTGAGTAAGAGATGATTGAATCTGAGAAAGGGTCTCCCCCCCTTGTTTTGCATATTAACTCTACCCTCACCTTGTCTTGGTGACTTCCTTTAGAGGCTCCTCATTGTCATGTGCACAGAGAATGTGAGGTTCCAATGGCCCAACTAGCAACTCTGACTTTTCAGTCCTTTCTTGACATGGAAAGGGCTTTGCTGTGAGTGACTCTAAGTCTAAAGTAGTTTTCTTACTTGGAAGATGGAGCGCTTCAAGCCCTGTCTACCGAAGTTCTTGTTTAGATGTCCCTCTGAATTTGTGTTTTGAAGAGGCTAGGTTGCAGAGATGTAATATTGGGAAGATGAAATGTATTATAATCTGTCTCTCTGCAGGTACCAGTTGACTGGACATGCTTATTGGAAGTGTCAAAATGCTAGCAAGGGGGTTTGGTTCCAAAAAGTTCCACTTTGTAAAGGTGAGTTAGGAAAAAAAACCTGACAGTGGTAGCAGACCGTTAGCTAGGCGAGGCCACTGAAGAGCTAATCTACCACCGCTTCTACATACAGCCTTTGGGCTCTCCTTCAGTGGCAGTAAGATAAGAAAAATCTTACAGTGCTTGGTCAGCACTGGCATTGGGAAACAGCATTGTCAAGTAGGAGCTATTTGCCATATATATCTGCTAATTTTGCTAACAATGAAAAATATATAGCTCATATTGCTAGGTCATGGGAACATAGCTGTATTTGTTTCTTAATTTACTGTAATTTCTAAAATTTTTTTTGAAGATGTATGGCTCATAATTATAACATTTAGTAAAGCTGTTTTAGAAAAGCATAATCGAGGTTCCAAAACTTAAATAATTTTCTAGTTATATGAAATATACGCAGTTATATAGTATCATTTGTACCTGAAGGAAGGCCATCCACCTTGATGTACTAGCTGAATTTGAATTCCCTAAATCTCTTCTGCAGTTATTCACTGTCAACCTCCACCAGTGATTGACAATGGGAGGCACTCAGGCATGATGGCAGGACCCTTTGTATATGGACATGAAGTCTCTTATGAATGCGACCAAGGATTCTATCTTCTGGGAGAGAAAAACTTACAGTGCAGAGATGACCCTAAAGGACATGGATCTTGGAGTGGCCCTCCCCCTCAGTGTTTAGAATCTCCTGCTGTAGAATCTCCTCATTGCCCTAACCCAGAAGTCAAACATGGATACATGCTCAATGAAACTCATTCTGCATATTCCCACAATGACATAGTGTATGTTGCCTGCAATCCTGGCTTCATCATGAATGGCAGTCACTTGATTAAGTGTCATACGGATAACACATGGATGCCAGGTGTACCAACTTGTATCAGAATGGGTAAGATATTTTAAGGGATAATATATGGGTTCTTGTACAGAATAAAGCAAAAGGTTTTTGAATCTGCACTTGCCATGGTGTCTAAAGACAAGCACCTCAAAACTAAGGCAATTATATTGTTTTACACGATACCGGCCTTTTCTTATCTTCTCACCTGATTTCTTTTTTCCCCTTTCCTTTTTCAGTGTGTTGCACGCTAGTACATGAGAGAATCATGGTTAACTTCCAAATTGATGGAATCTACAAATTTATTATTTTTATGAATTTAGAATAAGAAAAATGCACATATCATTTTTTTGGCAAATGTTTGGTGGTAATATTGCTTGATAATTTGATATTATAATACCAGCCAGAAAGAGAACTTTGGGTGTTCTGGAGAATGAAGCCAGCCTTTAAACCCACTGAATTATCTTTCTCATAATTTTAGCTATCATTTGGCATCCTCATTCCTTTCAGTGGCTGCACCAGAGGCTGCCAGTTGGTGACCCATGACCTGAATCCTGCTCCCCAGAACTGTTTTCTTTGGCCAGCAGAGTAGTCTTATTTTAAGTGAAACCCATCTTCAGCCCAAGATGAATAGTAAACCTGCAAGCAGTGAAGGCCCCATTTACCTCCCTGTAATATAGTAGTAACTTTAGCTGAGTGGTGGCTGCCAATTTTAGAAGGATGGGCCTCTCTGATTTTTCGTCTGGTGGCTTCCCTTCCTAGCTCCTGGAATCACTTGAATGTGTGACCTTAGACTATAGCCTGCCTGCTATTTAAAGGGAAAAGAAAAGAATGCTGTTGGCTGATGGACTACAATTGTGGACCACAGCCACTGATGTTTCATTATCTTACTTTTGACACTTTTCTTCAGATCATATATTAATATGATATAGATGGGAAATGCAGATCTCTGTCCAGTATTGCTTGGTCTGTGTGTAATGAATGGGTGTTTCTGGATCCCAGTTAGTTGATTTGCTGCCTGCTGCCTTTCTGTGTCACCATCACCCAGAGATAGTGTTGGCTATGTGTTTCTCTGTGCTGAATTAAAGACCCTCTCTTATTGGTGTCTAAGCTTTCTTAGGGTGTCAACCTCCATCCAAGATCCCCAACGGGAATCATACTGGTGGCAGTATAGCTCAGTTTTTCCCTGGAATGTCAATCCTGTACAGCTGTGACCAAGGCTATCTGCTGGTGGGAGAGGCACTCCTCGTTTGCACATATGAGGGAAACTGGAGCCAACCTGCCCCTTATTGTAAAGGTACTTTATCTATTTTTTCTTATTTTTAAATCAAATTTGTGCCAAATAGATATATTCAGTTATGTGCTTTCATCTTAAAATAGCCAAAGAAATGCATCATTTGGACCATCTAATTAAATGCATTTAATTGGATTAATGTATTTGTTAATCTAAAGATCTCAAAATAAGAAAAATGTCTTAGGCTGTTGTCTACCTAGTGAATGACCACTTCTGTAGTCATTTGCATATAGAAAGTTGAAGTGCTTTTGTAACTTAAGCAACTAAAGCACAGATCGTATTTTTACTGTGGTTACCGTTATAAGTGTGTATTTGACAAAGTACCAGTAAAAAGCACAATGATCTTTTGAGTATATTTCCTCTGAGTCACGGTGGAATTATGGGTAAATTTTTTATAAAAGTTTCAGAAAGTCATTTTCATTATCATAAACAATGCATATGAAATATGACTAGTAAGCTAATATCTTTTGCTGAGTGCTTTATTCTCTATGCCAGATACTGTGCACAGCCCTTTACCTGCATTTTCTCATTTAGTCTTCATGAAAGCCACCTGAGCTTGGTGCCATTATTACCCTTGTTTTATAGATGAGGTTCCAGTAACATGGAGAGATTTGTAATTTACCCAAAGTCACACATGTAGTAAGAACTAGAGTCAAGATTCAAATCCAAGATCTTGTACTATTGACCCCTACATTGCAGAGAGGAGAAATGAGAAAGCATGCACAAGTATGAAGAATTAGTAAGACCAGAAGCAGATAAAACAATTCAGAATGCTTAATATTACCCGTTCAGCCCTCATCATTCCTCTAAGAAGCTGTTAAAATTATCCAACACTGTCAGCATAGAAACTGAAGCAAAAAGAAAGAAAATAATCTGGCTTAAATTACCTAGAGGTTATTGAGATAGATGGCTGACACTTAACGACTGTGCCTAGGATATTGTCTTAGCCTATTTCAACGAAGCTTTCCTTGCTGAGAATGAAATAAGTTGATGTCATAAACCTTTCTGTTAAGGGCAGTCTCTGTTTTCCTGGTGGAAGACCAAAATGTGACTCTGCCTTAATTAGATCTCTTTAATTTCAGAGGTAAACTGTAGCTCTCCAGCAAATATCAACGGAGTCCAGAGGGGGCTGGAGCCTAGGAAAATGTATCAGTATGGAGCCATCGTAACTCTGGAGTGTAAAGACGGGTACACCCTAGACGGCAGTCCTCAGAGCCAGTGCCAGGCCGACCATCAGTGGAACCCTCCCCTGGCTGTTTGCAAATCCTGTAAGAGCCCAGGGCTTCACTGCTGCGGGTACCTGGCCCATGGAGAGAAGAGAGCGAGGGTCTCCCTCAATGTGGAGTCTCCGGGGTTTTAAATTGACCTAGGTCTGTGACCAGTGGTACAGTGACAAAAGAACTTGAAGTGGGTGGTCTATTCTAGAACAAGCACAGCTGTCTGAGGATGAGGGAAGTAAATAAAAGAAAATCGTGAGGAACACTACCTTAAAAGGAACCAAAATGCAAAACTAACCACCTTAGTTACTGTGGAGACTGCCCTACTTGCCGCATCTTGATTTTTAAGCACTTAAACTAATTTGACAGGGAGCTCCAAAAATATGTTAACTAACCATGTATGACAGTTAATATTTGCATTCTAACCTGAGAAATCCCTGATTATGAAATTGAGTATATTGGGTTTTTCCATTGGTGAACTCCCACAACCAACCTGATTAAAGTGAAAACAAAAAACAAAACCAAAAAGTCCAGTAAGTTTTTACATAAGAAAAGAGTGGGGATGACTCAGGGTTCCAATATATTTTTTAAATAGACTTAGAAGGGAGCTGAGTGTTGACTTCTGGGACATTACCATGGGACTTAGGGCTACATTGAATTATGCTACTAGACTAATATTTTCATGATTTTGTAGTCTCCTTAGATGCATCTGTTCCTGTTCTTTCTGGTAAGTTTTCTTTAAAACTTGAAGAAAAGCTTTTATGACGTTTTATAAAAATACATAAAACTACAGGTCCTGTATCCTATCTGTTAATATTTTTTTACTTTAACTCATAGGAAATGACATTTTTTGGTGTTTTAAAGATATTGTAATATGCATGGCATATTATGCATAATATGCATAATAAGCATGAGATAGAGTTGGATAAATAATTTGAATAGCCTATTATTCCTTCCTTTTAAATTGATATTTTAGTTTTCATTAACTCTTGGTCTTTTGCATGATTTGGTATTATTGAAATAGGATGGCCTATTTTGCTGTAGCAAAATATATTTAGCAACTGAGAGTTAAATGTTGTTATGCAAAATTATAAGAACATGGTGTCCTGTGCTCGTAATTTCACCCCAGTAACAAGAATGTTAATAAAAAAAGTGAAAGGAACATAAAAACTCCATGGAAAGTTGACTGGAACTCCCTGGTCAAGTGCCTGGTGCTTTTGATTAAATTTGAGCTGGATCACATCAGAAAAAACTTAAGCCCGAGTATGATTATTCAGGAATTCAGTATTTATGGCCGAGAAGGGTTAAGTGTAAGAGTCACATAACATTTTCACCACCACTAGCAGTGGGCCCCCACAATCAGTTCAAAACAATATAGGTCACGTTTTTCTGGCATTTAATACTCATTTTTTTTCTAGGTATTTCTGCATGTGCATTACTTCTTATCTGCTTGATTGGTGTTACGGTACACATAGTAAAACACAGAGAACGGTAAGTTCAAATGCACACTTGACCAAAATGCACAAAATGTTTGGGCTTCTTGCCTGAAACTAAATACAGAAGCACAAGTTATGTGAAATGAATACTGCAATGTGATAACTGGAATAAAGTATCTTGTGTTATACAGAAGGAAGCCCTTTCTGTTAAGACTTAAAAGATACTATAAACACTTAGCTTATTTTATTGAGTGATGTTTATTCAGATGATACGTTGTAGAAAATCTAGAGAATAGAAAGAAACAAACAACAATCCCAGTGGGAACAACTACAAATATTTTGGTATATTTCTATCTGATCTTTTCCTTACATTCTCTTTTTAAACTGAAATTTTGGCATTATCATCTCCTTTTTTTGCATTTAGACTAATACTAATATTTTTCATGTCTTTAAATTATGTTTTCTTTTTAGTTACTTAATTGCATATTATTCTATTGTATGTATTTATGTGTTGTAGAAATTTTAAGTTTAATCTCAAGTTACTTTAATTTTAAGTTAAATTTTTAAGTTACTCGCACATTTATTTTGATAATATATAAAGATGTGAGAAACACCGTTGAATAAACCTTTTCATACCAACTTATTTCCTTAGGATAGATTTCTAGAATTACTAAGGATAAGTGTATGAGCATTTAATATGCTTAATAAACATTGCCAAATGACTTTCCAGAAAGTTTGTTCTAACTTGATAATATATCCCATAATTAACGTACCTGGATATGTTGTATTTCTCAATCCCTTTTTCTGCTTCATTGATCTGTCTAGTCTTCCATCACACATCACTTTGTGTTTAATTAGTATAGGTTTAGAGTATTATATTGTGTTAATAATATCTGGCAAGACAGGAACCCCCACTGTAAGTTTTTGCAATTTTTCTCTCTATTCTCTTCTATTTGTTCCTATAGGTGATTTTTAGAATCATTTGTAATTTTGTAAAATCAAACATACCATGATTGCATTTAAGTCGATAGATTAATTTCTGAGAAATTGGCATCTTTTCTGTAATGTCTTCTCATTCAGAAACATTCTAGATCTTTCCCTTTGTTCAAGTAATCTTTTCTCTCACTCAGTTGTTGTTTTCATGATTACTTCAATATATTACTAGGTTTCTATGTTTTGTTATGTTTTGTTCTCTTATCCAGAAATTAGACATACTTTTACATTTTATTTTTAATTATTTTTTAACATCTGAATCTATGAGGGATTTATTTTGTGGTATGGTGGTCAAAGTATACCCACTTGTACTTTTTTTAATATAGGCATTTTTTTCAAAGACTATTTTGAGTAAACCATCTCCTCACCATTGGTTTGTAGTTTTCTTTAACAGATAAAGTGTACCTTTTTAATTCTTATATAAACTGTGGATTATGTCAGAGCTATCTGACCTAGATGTAGAAGATAGATTTTGTTCCACTGATCTATGAACCAGCACTACTCTATTAATAACCATAGCTTCATAATAGTTTTTCTGAGATAGTTCAACTTTCTCCTTCTTTAAACTATTTTGAAGTTTTCTTCTATTCATTTTTGCAGGTAGACTATAGAATTATTTGCATGACAACCACAGCCACACCCCCAGAAAAAGAAATCAAATGTTAGGATTTTGAAGGAAGTGCCTTAAAACTATGTATTTAGGTGGAAAGAATGGACTTCTTCAAAATATTCACTATTTCCTTCCAGAAACATAGATGATGGATTTGGGTGCTTTTTCTATATCTCTTAGTTAAAATGTAATATTAATAGCTTACTTCATATAAATGGCCGGGCGTGGTGGCTCACGCCTATAATCCTAGCACTCTGGGAGGCCGAGGCAGGTGGATCGCTTGGGTCAGGAGTTCGAGACCAGCCTGAGCAAGAGCGAGACCCCGTCTCTACTAAAAATAGAAATAAATTATCTGGCCAACTAAAATATATATAGAAAAAATTAGCCGGGCATGGTGGTGCATGCCTGTAGTCCCAGCTACTTGGGAGGCTGAGGCAGTAGGATCGCTTAAGCCCAGGAGTTTGAGGTTGCTGTGAGCTAGGCTGACGCCACGGCACTCACTCTAGCCCGGGCAACACAGCGACACTCTGTCTCAAAAAAAAAAAAAAAAAAAAATAGCTTACTTCATATAAACTACATTAAAATCTAAGTAACTTGTTTTTATTGACTTTATAAATAGAATCATTTTCTGCTACATCCAGTGATTAATTTCAAATTATATCTAGGAAAGCTTATCTTCATATAGTTATTAATTTTTATAGTTTTTCAGTGAGTTACCAAATCATCTAAGTATAAAACTATATTTTCTACCAATTATTATTGTCACATCATGTCCACTGACTGTACCTCATCATTTACTTATTTTTGTCTTAGAACCAGAATTTCCAAGAAAATATTCAATAATAGTAGGGAATATTGACATATTTTCCCCTGGATTTCTAATGTAAAGTCTTTTGTGTTTTATCACTAAAAATTATGCTGGATGCTTTTGGTGTTTTTTTTGTTTGTTTTTTATGTTACGGGAAGAAGTATATTTCTATTCCTACTCACAAAAGTTGGGTTTTTTCCCTTATGAAATCACTAGAAATTTTTTTCTTATTTCCCTTTTTTAATCACATCTTTTCTATCACTATAAATTTTTTATAATTATGTCTTTTTAAAATACGAAAGTAAATATGCTTATGACAAATTAAATCATTTTTAAAGAAACTGAACCGTCTCTTTCACTGCACGACCCCTGGTACATTCAAAGCCCAACATGTTAAGTTAATGAACATCAGCAATTTGCTGTAGACACTTGCACATGTTGCTCTATCTAGCATTATACATGCATGGCTTTTTAAAAATTTGACCAGTAATGTTAGAGAAGTAGAAGTGATATGAAAAGAGATAATGACCGTGTCCATTCATTCTTTTTTATACAATAACTACTGGGTGCCTACTACGTTTTAGCCCTACGCAAAGCCTAGTAGGATGTTGGCTCTGTCATCAAGGAGGTCACTGGTAGAGGACAAGAAGCATGTAAAGAAACTAGTACCATAAAATAATATTACCATAGGGGATTATATGATACTTCGCAGGGACACAAACAAATGGTCAATACTTGGGAGCTTTAATCAGAAAATATTCCATAGTGGAGGAGATGTTTCAGGTGAGCCTCAAGAGAATGTAGACAAAGAGAGAAAAGTATTCCAGATAGAAGGAGAGGTTTGAATAAAGGCCCAGAAGCTTGACTTTGCACCACGTGTTGTGAGAACTACATAACCAAATTGACGTGGCTGGGGAATAGTGTGTGTGTGTGGCAGTGACTGAAGCAAAAGTGGCTTAGGTTTAGGTGGAGGCATGGCATGAAAAGTCCCGACACATACATCCCATGGAAACTACAGAATACTGATATGTGCAAAGTATCCATCTTTACAAAGGGTATCACCAGGTGTCAGCCTGGGAATGTTTTGTGTGCGTAGGTTGAGTCTCCATGTGTGCTAGTGTTACAGCAGATAATCAGGTGAAATCTTACCAAGTCTCAGTAACTTCAAGTAGGGGATGACCAAGTCATGCAACCTCAAACATGTCACCCGAAAACTACCAGCAAAATTACTTTAGCACGCCAAGTCACATGGATCTATCATTCACCATGCCACCAGTGCTGCCTGATGCCATTGTTCATAGTTGCATAATGCCTCGTCTAGGCGTCAGACAGGAAGAAATTGCACTGAAACTACATACTGATGGCATCTATGAACCTGTGTGGCTTGTTCTAGGCCTGGGAGAGCCAACCTCTTCAATGGGATGTACTTAGACTGGAGCGTTTACCAGAACGTGTGCCACACAGTCCTGGTTTTGTGAATGACTTCAGGAGAAATGGTGATCTGTGGCCAAATAAGATTGGGAAATATTGCATACTATGTATTTTTTCTTCTGGAGATTCACAATCACCATGAGAATATTTAAGATCTGGCAACAAAGAAACCTGTTTTGTTTTATTTTTAACAAGAATTTTCCAAACTTAATTGGACCGCAGAACTCTTTTTGTCACATAATGCTTTTAACATGGCGCGGAACTGATGTTCCATTTAGCAGACATTGGGGAAATCTAGAAGGGTCTTTAGGAGCTAGGTCATCAAAAGCATTGCATGCCAGGGCAAGACCCTGGAGTTTATCCTATAAGATCTTAAGCAAGGAAATAAGGTTCAGATTTGTCTTCAAAAAAAAAAAAAAAAAAAGGGACAAGGTTGTGCTCCCCAGGACTTGGTGACTTTGTGGATATGGTGAGAGGGAGGCACATGGAATGACAGACACGAAGGTGACTAGGTGGACCCAGTGCTTCATTTTCACTAAAAGAGGAGAGGGGCAGGTTTGAGGGGAAAGATGAATTCAGTTCTGACCATGATATAGGACCTGAGAGAAGGGCTGGGACTCAGGTGAGTGACACTGAAATCAGAATGGAAGGCTTGGGACCAAAAAGAGCAGAAGAAGTAAAAATCGAGACGAGGACAGACCTCAAAGGGATGGTAATGCCTAAAAGTCAGGAGGGTAAGAAGCAGCCAGAGGCAGAGGGAAAACCAGGAGAGAGTCGTTTTCATGGGATTCAAGAGAGAAAACGGTCTCAAAAAAAAAAAAAAAAAAAAAGGAAAAGAAAAAAAATAGGGATGTCATTTGCACAACTTTCCTCACGGGAAGTTAGAAGATAATTTTAGCCAAGAGTAATTTGAAATTTGAATAAATAGAAAATGCGGTCTCTATCTCTTTCCTTCATGCTACTAAGTTTGCTATCAGAGCATTGCACATGTAGGAAAATTTGCAAATTTGGGGAATGCCTACAAGCTCAAATAATTCATAATATTCTAGTATTATTGTTTATTAACACGATTATATCATTTACTATATTTAAGTGCCTCAGTTGATATGAAACCAATGTATCTGTTAAACTAAATTCCTGTGTCACTCATTTCCATTTACTAACCTACTTCAATTTATTTTCTGATAAATCATAGAGACATTTAAGCTGCCTTAAATACTTTTTGCAAATGAGATGAGTAATCATTTTTAAATGACTGTCGAGTGACAAAATTAAATGTTTCAAAAAATCACCCACACATTTGAAAGAGACCATGCTATTCTTCTCTAGTCATCTAAAATATTTTCACAAAGCCTAAATTTCACATGGACCTAAAAATTACCATTTTATCATATTCTTACTGTATCTTCTATATTCTGACCTTTTAAATATGGTAGTGAGTAACATGTTGTCAGTGCCCTTAGCAGTAATATTGTTTCCCCAGTAATTTTGTAATACTTTACTTCAGAGTTCTACATGGTAGATTGTCACATTGTATTGTCATTCAGTAATTCTGGCGGTTTTAGAAATACAGCAAAATATGTGTGCTTTCAAAGAGCAAAAGTGAAAACATTCTCTTGAAAATTGTTTAAAGCTTTTAGTGCTAAGTGACCACGTAAGAATTGTGAATTAAACATAAAATATAAAGATTTTCTTTTAAGTTGGACTGGAAGATTGTATCCCAAAAGGGTAAAGTTATCATCATATTCTAAAATAAAAGCTACTTTTTGATTTTTTTTCTTCAATTTGGGATTTGTAGTTGTTAGTCATATGTGGATCTGAGGAAAAGCTGCCTCATGTCAGCTTCTGACTTGGACGCTTACAAGCCTAGCAAGTTATTGATCTCATGTGCCTTTCCAACAAATGGAGTTATAGTGTTTACACTTCATAGGATACTTTTGACGATAAACTGAAATCATCCATGAAAAATACTTACCATGCGTTGGGAATTATAGAAAGCAAAGAATGGTTACATATTTATAGTAATCATGTTCAATGAGTCAATGTTTTATTTTTTTCTTCCTTCTTCCTGTTTAGCAATTATTATACAAACCAAAGCCCTCAAGAAGAAGCTGTCCATGTAGAAACGCGAGAAGTATATTCTATTGATCCATACAACCCAGCAAGCTAATCAGAGGACAAACTGGTATCTAATGAAACTGAAATATTCTTATTAACATATATGTCAAAATTTCCTTCAACTTATACTTATCAATAAGCATAGTACTCAGGACATGTGGTTCTGACTATGGCACGCGTCTCTAGTAATCATGCACAGCCCTTGTTAACTTACCTACTTCATATGGCCAACTAATGCTCCTGGTGTGTGGTTTTTTTTAAATCCATTCTTCCATTCAACAAATATTAAACTAAATAACAAAACAGCTAAGAATAACATAACAAGATGATAAGCATTACAAACAGAAATCAAGTAGGCAAGGGGATAGAGAGAGCAGGGTGTTTGCAAGGGAAGTCCTCACCAAGAAAATGGCATTTGAGCAAAGATTCAAGGGAAGTAAGGAGTGAGCCATGTGGCCATATGGGGGAGGAGCGTTCCAGGAAGGGAGAGCAGTAGGTGCAAAGGCTGTAAGTCGTGTGTGTGTGTCAGTTGTGTTGGAGGCACAGCAAGGAGGCCCATGTGGCCGAGAGTGGTAGAGATGAGATCAGAGAGAAGGGGGTGGGGTGGGGAGAGGATGATCCTACTGAGCGTGCCTGGTCATTGTAATGAGCTTGGTTTTATTCTGAGATGGGAACCACTGAAGGGTTTTAAGCAGAGGAATGACACAATCCCCTTAACTGCTGTGTTGAGAACAGACTATAGCAAACCAAGGGTGGAAGATGGGCATCAGTGAGGAGGCTACTGCAATGGTCCAGGCAGGACAGTATGAGTGGCTACCACTAGGCTGGTGAGAGGAGGTCAGATGACACATGCATTCTTAAGCTAGTGACAATAGGATTTGCTGACAGTTTGTATCAGAATATGAGAGGCAAAGAGAGGCATCAACGATGACTCCAGAGCATTTTGGCCCAAGCAACTGGAAGGCTAGAATTAGCATTAATTAAGATGATTGAGAATGTGAAGAGTGGGACTGGGGAGAAAAATCAGAGTTTCCTCTTCAGAGATGTTAAGTGTGAGATGTCTAATAGAAGTGGCAAGAAGACATTCTGTGTTTCAGGCAATAGGTCCAGGCTGGATGCAAACGTGGGCCTTGTGATTGTGTGGATGTATGTAGCGAGGGGGCTGAATGAGACCAGCGAGGGGTGAAAGAGGCAAAGGGAAGAGAAAAGTTCCAAGCACTGAGCCACTGCTCCTCCAGCATTAGGAGTCACGGAGTGAGAAGGGAGCAACAAAGGAGTGAACAAGCAGCCTCTGGCACAGGAGAAAAACCTCAGAGTCAGGTGAAGGAGGAATTTTAGGGAGGATCAAGTCTTTCAAACAAGAGCTACTGGTAGATCAAGAAAGATGAATCGTGAAAATTGACCACAGGCTTTAGCAGCACAAAACTTGTTGGCGAACTTGACGAGACAGTTTTGACTGGAGTGAGCTTAAGAGAGAATGAAAGAAGAGAAATTGCAAATATCAACCATAGACAACTCTTTCGAGGAGTTTTTCTATGAAGAGGAGCAGAAAAGTAGAGTGATAGCTAGAGTAAAATGCAAAGTCAATGGAAATATTTTTTAAGAATGAAGAAACAGCAGCTATGTCTATTCTATAAACTGATGGGAATGACCTAGTAGAAGGGGAAGAGTGACATCGGGGAAGAGAGAGGGAAGGATTGCCGGAGCAAGGTCTGGGTGAGCCAGAAGGGACAGGATATATTGCTTAAGCAGAGGACAGGGGTGTGTGCTTAGTCACAGGAGAGACGGTGCAGCTGAGGGTGGGTGGGAGCAGGGGTGCCAATGCACAGTGGACGCTCTCTTCTGAGGATTCTGTTTTCTCAGTGAATGGAAAGCAAATTGATCAGCTGGGAGTGAGACCGGGAAAGGAGATGTTAGAAAGTCAAGGAGGAAGGAGAAGGCATTAAATAGTAACCAGAGAGTTGAATATTGAATGACGGGGAACACAGGAAGGTGGATGGGCAACATGAGGGGTCACCTGGGGTTCCCAGAGAAAATTGGGGGGAACATTTTAAAAGTACTCTGCCCGGGCATTATGCTACGGGTCATTTATGCCTTTTTGCATTTAGCCCTCACTGCCCCTTGGAAAGGTGGGTATTACCCTAAAGATAGTACAATGATGAGGAAATAATATCCAAGATAAGAAAACCAAGGCTGAAAGATTCTCTTGGCCAAGGTCTTAGGTCCAGTAATTGGAAAAGGTAAAATTCAAGCTAAAATCTGACTTTAAACTTCTTCCTCCTATATAATCTATAAAACATAAGAAGGATACCACCTCTGCCCTCTTGTAACTTATTTTAGTAAGACAAATAAGACTTCTACATGTTTTACCTAGTGTAAGAATAAGTACCATAAACAAGCTACAGAAAAGCTGTTGTGGCAGTTAAGGAAGAACAGGGTACTTGCCGCTGATGAGTTGCAGAAAAGGGGAAGAGGAAAAGGAGGGAGGATCATGCCAATGACCTCTAAATCCAGACCAGTCCAAGTCTAGAGTAAAGCTATCACACAAATATTTGTTGAATGAATATGTGAATGAGAATGAGAATATTGCTTCCATTTTCCCCTCATTTGGTTTTACTCATATTTATCAACTTATCAATCAATTTCAACTATATATGTATAAAATGTAGTTATTATTTATTCCAGGTCATGTTTTCTGGAGAAGGATCTCTTAAAAGAATAATATCCTTCAATAGCCTTGATGCTTTATTGATTATAACAAGTATAATTGGTGTACGTAGAGAATGTTGATGTTCTCATCTAAACTTGGAGTTGCATCACTGCTATTTATGTTGCCTCCTAAACAGAAGTGATCGATTTCACTGTGCCTCGTTGCTTGAAATCCGGCTAAACATTGATTGGAAAGAAACCACTCTAATATCAGCAAGTCTCTTTGCGTGGTCTCAAGATTAACGAAACGATTTCCTAAGCTATCACTTCCTATATGCACTTATTGTCAAGAAGAACATCTTTATGGTAAAGATGGGAGCCCAGTCTCACTGCCTTGTGCTCGTCAATGACTTTCTGAAGCCTCACTTATGATGTGCCTGAAGCCAGGCTATGGCCATAAACAATTACATGGCTCTAAAAGTGTTGTCTTTTTAAGGCACTAAAAAGAGCTGTCTCATATCTAGACCCATCTTCTTTTTGTGAACAGCGTACTCAATGTTACCATATGCTTTGGGTTATAATGTGGTTTTAATTATTTAAATAAAGCATAAGTATTTCCCATGGTTCTAAGGGGTATACCTTTTTATTTGGATGTCTAGTTTTATTTTAATAGTAGCTTGCTTCTTTGATATCAGTAAACATTTCACTTTCATCCACACTTGGTTTGAGATTTTTGCACAATGCTGTGATAATCTATCTTTCCATAATCACTCAGTGATTCCAATTTGCACAAGTTTTTTGAAATTATGGGAGTCAAGTTTTAATTCCAAAGATTTGGTGTACAATTCAAGTTTTGTATATTTCCTCAGCAGTTTTGTCATAAGCTCTAGTTGTTTATAATGTCATTTAATATTGTGTACATTAGCCATTCAAATAAATTGTATGTATAAAAGAACATTTGCCTTATGTGATTTTTTCGTGTGTGGAGTCAATGGTCAATTAACTCTTGAATAACAGACATAGTCTCAGGGGTTTTAGAGTTCATGATCTAATCATTATTCAGTCTGGATCCCACCTCTTGGTCATTTTAGCCAAACTCTCAACCTACAGTTCTGATTCCCTCGCCCTCAAGACTTTCTCCTGTATTTGTCCAGACAATACATTCACCTGGCCCACTCATCCTCTCCCATCACACCCTAGATCTAGCTGTGAATTTTCTCTGTTCCAGCCTTTAAACTACTGAGAAAATAAATCCTTGCCCACTGGTGACCACAAATTTACTCTCTCTACCTTCCCCTAGACTAGGTATGTTGTTCAGCATATTTTTTTGTTTTCTGAGTTGTGGTAAAAAAAAAAAAAAATCACATAACCTAAAATTTACCATCTTAGCCATTTGTAAGTGTATAGTCCAGTAGGGTTAAGTATACCCACACTGTTGTACAAGAGAGCTCCAGAATTTTTTTATCTTGTAAAACTGAGACTTTATATCCATTAAACAATAACTCTTCATTTCCCTCTTCTCCCTGCCCCTGGCAACCACCATCTTACTTTCTGCCTCTATGAATTTGACTACTCTTGAAACCTCATATAAGTGGGATCATATGGT